>NC_057924.1:28169285-28769285 GCF_018873765.1 Telopea speciosissima | reverse complement strand
GTCTGGTTTAAACCGAAAATGAACATATGCTGAAATAGGTATCGATTCGAAGGTCACGAGCCTCAACATCGCATCCACATATCTAATAAGAGATAAGAACACTTTTTAGAAAATCCAAAGCCCAAAAAAATACAAAAATGCCTCAATATAACCCCAAATGACCCACCCTATCTGGTTTAAACCAAAAATGAACATATGCCAAAATAGAAATCGATTCGAAGATCAGGACCCTCAACATCGTATCCACACGTCTTATAACAGACAAGGACACTTTTTAGAAAATACCAAACCCAAAAAAGTATAGAAATGCCCCCAAATAACCCCAAATGACTCACCTGGTCCAGTTTAAATAAAAAATGAACATATGTGAAAATAGGTATCGATACGAAGCTCACGACCCTCAAAATCACATCCACACATCTAATACGAGATAAGGACACTTTTTGGAAAATCCCAAGCCAAAAAATGTACAGAAATGCCCCCAAATAACCCCAAATGACACACCCGGTCTGGTTTAAATCGAAATGAACATAGGTCGAAATAGGTGTTGATTCGAAGCCCACAACCCTCACAATCACAACCACACGTCAAATAAGAGATCATGACAATTTTTAGAAAATCTCAAGCCCAAAAAAATACAGATAGGCCCCCAAATAACCCCAAACGACCCACTCGGTCTGGTTTAAATTGAAAATGAACATATGTCGAAATAGGTATCGATTCGAAGGTCACGACCCTCAAAATCACATCCACACGTCTAATAAGAGACAAGGACAATTTTTTAAAAATCCCAAGCCCAAAAAAGTATAGAAATGACCCCAAATAACCCCAAACGACCCACCCGATCTGGTTTAAACCAAAATGAACATATGTCAAAATAGGAATCGATTCAAAGGTCATGACCCTCAACATCGCATCCACACGTACAATAAGAGATAAGGACCCTTTCTAGAAAATCCCAAACCCCAAAAGTATAAAAATACGCCCAAATAACCCCAAACGACCCACCCGGTCAGGTTTAAACCGAAAATGAACATATGCCAAAATTGGTATCGATTTGATGGTCATGACCCTCAACATCGCATCCACATGTTTAATAAGAATTAAGGACACTTTGTGGAAAATTCCAAACCCAAAAAAGTATAGAAATGCCCCCAAATAACCCCAAACGACCCACCCGGTCTGGTTTAAACCAAAAATGAACATATGCTGAAATAGGTATCGATTCGAAGGTCACGACCCTTAACATCGCATCCACATGTCTAATAAGAGATAAGAACACTTTTTAGAAAATCCAAAGCCCAAAAAAATACAAAAATGCCTCAATATAACCCCAAATGATCCACCCTATCTGGTTTAAACCGAAAATGAACATATGCCAAAATAGAAATCGATTCGAAGGTCAGGACCCTCAACATCGTATCCACACGTCTTATAACAGACAAGGACACTTTTTAGAAAATACCAAACCCAAAAAAGTATAGAAATGCCCCAAAATAACCCCAAATGACTCACCTGGTCCAGTTTAAATAAAAAATGAACATATGTCAAAATAGGTATCGATACGAAGCTCACGACCCTCAAAATCACATCCACACATCTAATAAGAGATAAGGACACTTTTTTGGAAAATCCCAAGCCAAAAAATGTACAAAAATGCCCCCAAATAACCCCAAACGACACACCCGGTCTGGTTTAAATTGAAAATGAACATATGTCAAAATAGGTGTTGATTCGAAGCCCACAACCCTCACAATCACATCCACACGTCAAATAAGAGATCAGGACAATTTTTAGAAAATCCCAAGCCCAAAAAAATACAGATAGGCCCCCAAATAACCCCAAACGACCCACCCGGTCAGGTTTCAACCGAAAATGAACATATGTCGAAATAGGTATCGATTCGAAGGTCACGAGCCTCAAAATTACACCCACACGTCTAATAAGAGATAAGGACAATTTTTTAAAAATCCCAAGCCGAAAAAAGTACAGAAATGCCCCCAAATAACCCCAAACGACCCACCTGGTCTGGTTAAAACTGAAAATGAACATATGCCAAAATAGGTATCTATTCGAAGGTCACACCCCTCAACATCGTATCCACACGGCTAATAAGAGTTAAGGACACTTTTTAGACAATCCAAACCCAAATAAGTACAGAAATGCCCCAATACCCCAAATGACCCATCCAGTCTTCTTTAAACGGAAAATGAACACATGTTGAAATGGGCATCGATTCGAAAGTCATGACCCTGAACATCATATTCACATGCCTAATAAGAGATAAGGACACCCTCAAAAATGTACCACCTGGTTTGGTTCAAATCGAAAATGAACATATGCTGAAATACGTATCAATTCGAAGGTCATGACCCTCAACATCGCATCCACACGTCAAATAAGAGATAAGGACATTTTTAGGAAAATACCAAACCCAAAAAAGTACAGAAATGCCCCCAAATAACCCCAAATGACAAACCTAGTCTGGTTTAAATCGAAAATAAACATATGTCGAAATAGGTATCGATTCGAAGGTTGCAACCCGCAACATCGCATCCACACGTCTAATAAGATATAAGGATACTTTTTAGAAAATCCCAAGCCTAAAAAAGTAAAAAAAATTCTCCCAAATAACCCCAAACGACCCACCCGGTCTGGTTTAAACCGAAAATAAACATATGTCAAAATAGGTATCGATTCGAATGTCACAAAACGCAACATCGCATCTACACATCTAATAAGAGATAAGGACACTTTTTAGAAAATCCCAAGCCCAAAAAATTAAAGAAATTCCCCCAAATAACCCCAAATGACCCACCCGGTCTGGTTTAAACCGAAAATGAACATATGTCGAAATAGGTATCGATTCGAAGGTCACGACCCTCATCATCTCATCCACACGTACAAGAAGAGATAAGGACACTTTTTAGAAAATCCCAAACCCGAAAAAGTACAAAAATTCCCCAAATAACCCGGAACGACCCACCCGATACGGTTTAAACCGAAAATGAACATATGCCGAAATAGGTATCGATTCGAAGGTTATGACCCCCAACATCGCATCCACAAATCAAATAAGAGATAAGGACACTTTTTAGAAAATATCAAACCCAAAAAAGTACAGAAATGCCACAAAGTAACCCCAAACAACACACCCGGTCAGGTTTAAACCGAAAATGAATATATGCCGAAATATGTTTCGATTCGAAGGTCACGATCCTCAACATCGCATCCACACTTCTAATGAGAGATAAGGACACTTTTAGGAAAATACCAACCCCAAAAAAGTACAGAAATGCCCCCAAATAACCGCAAACGTCCCACCCGGTCTGGTTTAAACCCAAAATGAACGTATGCCGAAATAGGTATCGATTCGAAAGTCACGACCCTTAACATCGCATAGACACGTCTAATATGAGATAAGGACACTTTTTAGAAAATACCAAACCCAAAAAAATACAGAACTGCCCCAAAATAACCCCGAACGACCCACCCGGTCTGGTTTAAACAAAAAATGAACATATATCAAATTAGGTATCGATTCGAAGGTCACGACCCTCAACATCGCATCCACACGTCTAATAAGAGATAAGGACTCTTTTTAGAAAATCCCAAACCCAAAAAAGTATAGAAATGCCCCCCAAATAACCCCAAACGACTCACCCGGTCTGGTTCAAACCAAAATTAACATATGTCGAAATAGGAATCGATTCGAAGGTCACGACCCTCAACATCGCATCCACACGTACAATAAGAGATAAGGACACTTTCTAGAAAATCCCAAACCCCAAAAAGTACAAAAATGCCCCAAAATAATCCCAAACGACCCACCCAGTCAGGTTTAAACCGAAAATGAACATATGCCGAAATAGGTATCAATTCGAAGGTCACGATCCTCAACATCGCATCCACACGTCTAATAAGAGATAATGACACTTTTTGGAAAATACCAAACCCAAAAAAGTTCAGAAATGCCCCCAAATAACCCCAAACATTCCACCCGGTCTGGTTTAAACCCAAAATGAACGTATGCCGAAATAGGTATCGATTCGAAGGTCACGACCCTCAACATAGCATATACACGTCTAATATGAGATAAGGACACTTTTTAGAAAATACCAAACCCAAAAAAACACAGAACTGTCCCAAAATAACCCCGAACGACCCACCCGGTCTGGTTTAAACCAAAAATGAACATATGCCAAAAAAGGTATCGATTCGAAGGCCACAACCCTCAACATCACATCCACACTTCTAATAAGTGATAAGGACACTTTTTAGAGAATCCCAAACCCAAAAAAGTTTAGAAATGCCCCCAAAGAACCCCAAACGACCCACCCGGCCTAGTTTAAACCGAAAATGAACATATGTGGAAATCGCTATATATTCGAAGGTCACGACCCTCAACATCAAATCCACACGTCTAATAAGAGATGAGGAAACTTTTTAGAAAATCCCAAGCCCTAAAAAGCACTGGAATGCCCCAAAATAACCCCAAACGATAAACCCGGTCTGGATTAAACCAAAATTAAACATATGTCAAAATAGGTATCGATTCGAAGGTCACAACCCGCAACATCACATCCACACATCTAATAAGACATAAGGATACTTTTTAGAAAATTGCAAGCCTAAAAAAGTAAAGAAATTACCCTAAACGACCCACCCGTTCTGGTTTAAACCGAAAATGAACATATGCCGAAATAGGTATCGATTCAAAGGTCACGATCCTCAACATCGCATCCACACGTCTAATAAGAGATAAGGACACTTTTTGGAAAATACCAAATCAAAAAAAGTACAGAAATGCCCCCAAATAACCCCAAACGTCCCACCCGATCTGGTTCAAAACGAAAATGAACATATGCCAAAATAGGTATCGATTAGAAGGTCACGACCCTCAACATCACATCCACACGTCTAATAAGAGATAAGGACACTTTTTTGAAAATCCAAAGCCCAAAAAATTACAGAAATGCCCCAATATAACCCCAAACGAACCACCCGATCTACTTTAAACCGAAAATTAAAATATGCCAAAATAGGGATTGATTCGAAGGTCACTACCCTCAACATCGCATCCACAGGTCCAATAAGAGATAAGGACACTTTTTAGAAAATCCCAGACCCAAACAAAGTACAAAAATGCCCCCAAATGACCCCAAACGACCCTCTCGTTCTGGTTTAAATCGAAAATGAACATATGCCGAAATAGGTATCGATTCAAAGGTCATGACCCTCAACATCGTATCCACACGTCTAATAAGAGATAAGGGCACTTTTTAGAAAATCCCAAACCCAAAAAAATACAGAAATGACCCCAAATAACCCCAAACGACCCACCCGGTCTAGTTTAAACCGAAAAAAACTTATATCGAAATAGGTATCGAATCGAAGGTCATGACCCTCAACATCGCATCCACATGTACAATAAGAGATAAGGACACTTTCTAGAAAATCCCAAACCCCCAAAAGTACAAAAATGCCCCCAAATAACCCCAAACGACCCACTCGGTCAGGTTTAAACCGAAAATTAACATATGTCGAAGTAGGTATCGATTTGATGGTCATGACCCTCAACATCGCATCCACACGTTTAATAAGAAATAAGGACACTTTATGGAAAATTCCAAACACAAAAAAAGTACAGAAATGCCCCCAAATAACCCCAAACGACCCACCCGGTCTGGTTTAAATCGAAAATGAACATATGCCAAAATAGGTATCGATTCGAAGGTCATGACCCTCAACATCACATCCACACGTCTAATAAGAGATAAGGACACATTTTAGAAAATCCAAAGCCAAAAAAAGTATAGAAATGCCCCAATATAACCCCAAACGACCCACCCTGTCTGGCTTAAACCGAAAATGAACATTTGCCAAAATAGAAATCGATTCGAAGGTCAAGACCCTCAACATCGTATCCACACGTCTTATAAGAGACAAGGACACTTTTTAGAAAATACCAAACCCAAAAAAGTACAGAAATGCCCCCAAATAACCCCAAATGACTCACCTTGTCCAGTTTAAATAAAAAATGAACATATGTCAAAATAGGTATCAATACGAAGCTCACGACCCTCAAAACCACATCCACACATCTAATAACAGATAAGGACACTTTTTAGAAAATCCCAAGCCCAAAAAAGTACAGAAATGCCCGCAAATAACCCCAAATGACCCACCCGGTCTAGTTTAAATAAAAAATGAACATATGTCGAAATACGTGTCGATTTGAAGCTCACGACCCTCAAAATCACATCCACACGTCAAATAAGAGATCAGGAAATTTTTAGAAAATCCCAAGCCCAAAAAAATACAGAAATGCTCCCAAATAACCCCAAACGACCCACCCGCTCTGGTTTAAATTGAAAATGAACATATGTCGAAATAGGAATCGATTCGAAAGTCACGACCCTCAACATCGCATCCACACGTACAATAAGAGATAAGGACACTTTCTAGAGAATCCCAAACCCCCAAAGGTACAAAAATGCCCCCAAATAACCCCAAACGACCCACCCGGTCAGCTTTAAACCAAAAATTAACATATGCCGAAGTAGGTATCGATTTGATGGTCATGACCCTCAACATCGCATCCACACGTTTAATAAGAAATAAGGACACTTTATGGAAAATTCCAAACCCAAAAAAGTACAGAAATGCCCCCAAATAACCCCAAACAACCCCAAACGACCCACCCGGTCTGGTTTAAACCGAAAATGAACATATGTCGAAATAGGTATCGATTCGAAGGTCACGACCCTCAACATCACATCCACACATCTAGTAAGAGATAAGGACACTTTTTAGAAAATCCAAAGCCAAAAAAAGTACAAAAATGCCCCAATATAACCCCAAACGACCCACCCTGTCTGGTTTAAACCGAAAATGAACATATGCCAAAATAGAAATCAATTCGAAGGTCAGGACCCTCAACATCGTATCCACACGTCTTATAAGAGACAAGGACACTTTTTAGAAAATACCAAACCCAAAAAAGTATAGAAATGCCCCCAAATAACCCCAAATGACTCACCTTGTCCAGTTTAAACAAAAAATGAACATATGTCAAAATAGGTATCGATACGAAGCTCACGACCCTCAAAATCACATCCACACATCTAATAAGAGATAAGGACACTTTTTAGAAAATCCCAAGCCCAAAAAAGTACAAAAATGCCCCTAAATAACCCCAAACGACCCACACGGTCTGGTTTAAATAAAAAATGAACATATATCAAAATAGGTGTTGATTTGAAGCTCACGACCCTCAAAATCACATCCACACGTCAAATAAGAGATCAGGACAATTTTTAGAAAATCCCAAGCCCAAAAAAATACAGAAATGCTCCCAAATAACCCAAACGACCCACCCGCTCTGGTTTAAATTGAAAATGAACATATGTCGAAATAGGTATCGATTCGAAGGTCACGGCCCTCAACATTGCATCCACCCGTACAATAAGAGATAATGACACTTTCTAGAAAATCCCAAACCCCAAAAAGTACAGAAATGCCCCCAAAGAATCCCAAACGACCCACCCTGTCAGGTTTAAACCGAAAATGAACATATGCCGAAATAGGTATCGATTTGAAGGTCATCACCCTCAACATCAAATCCACACGTCTAATAATAGATGAGGACACTTTTTAGAAAATCCCAAACCCCCAAAAGTACAAAAATGCCCCCAAATAACCCCACACGATCCACCCGGTCAGGTTTAAATAAACAATGAACATATGCCGGTTAAGGAATGTTAAAAAAGAGCTAAAAAAGTGGAATAAAGAGTGCATTGGAGATGTTTTTATTGCGGTAAAGGCTGCACAGGCTGAGTTGTACCAAACTCAATGCAATCTTAGGGACCACCCTGATGATCCGAATCTGGTTCTTTTGGAGACTCAAGCTAAGGTGAAGTTATGGGAAGCCTTGGTCATTGAAGAAAAGTTCTTGAAGGAGAAGTCTATGGTGAAACATATTCAGCTGGGGGATGGTAATAATAGTTTCTTTCACAAGTCCATGATTTGTAGGCAGAATAGGAAGCATATTCTTGAGATTAAAGGGGAAGGAGGTGAAATTGTTAAGGATCCTAGCCAGATCAAAGATGAAGCTGTCTCTTTCTACAAGAAGTTGTTTGGATCTGATTCGGTGGATGGTGGTTGTTTTCCCAACTCGGTCCCCTTGCGGAATGGCCTGTCCCTCTCTCAACAGGAAGTCTTATTGGTAGGGTGTCCAATAAGGAGATTATGGAGGTTGTGTTTGCTATGAAAAATTACAAAGCTCCAGGACCGGATGGGTTTGGGGCTGCTTTTTCAAACATTCTTGGGATGTGGTTGGTGAAGATTTGACTCTAGCGGTGAAATGGTTCTTGAGAAGTCTTGCCTCCCTAGTTCGATTAATGCTACTTTTATTAGTCTTATTCCAAAGACGGGGATGTCTCTTCCTTTCTTGTTATAGGCCCATAGCCCTTTGCAATCTTTTTATAAGATCATCACAAAAATCTTATCTAATAGATTACAAGGAGTGGTTGGGCAGGTGGTGAGTGATTCTCGATCTGCATTTATCGAGGAAGGTCTATTGTGGACAACATCCTTGTCCTGTCATGATGTGGTCCGAGGATTGAGCGAAAGGCACTAGTCCTACAGAGTTTTAAAGATTGACCTTCATAAAGCTTATGACTCCCTTAGTAGGAAATTCTTGTTTGAGATGATGAAAAGAATGGGTTTCCCTCAGAAGTTCATTGGTTGGGTGAAGGCTTGTGTTGATACTCCCCGTTTTTCCATTTTATTAAATGGGAGTCCAGCTGGCTATTTTAAAGGGGGAAAGGGAATTCGACAGGGGGACCCCATGTCTCCCTATTTGTTCACTATTGCAATGGAGGGGTTTTCAGCCTTGATGAGGAAGTTGGAGGTTGAGAGTAGGATCAGTCTTCTCCCCAGATGTAAGAGCTCCCACCTCTCTCACCTTATCTTTGCAGATGATTTGATGATCTTTGTGAAGGCTACTACGGACTCTATTTTGGCCTACCTGGGGGCCTTGGATGAGTTTCATACCTACTCTGGGTTGAAGCTCAACAGGGCTAAGTCCTCTATTATTTTAGGGGACCTTACCCCCACGGCCAGAATGCAACTTTTGGAATTAACGAATTTTGTGGATACCAAGTTACCTATCCGGTACCTAGGTGTTCCACTTATCTCTCGGAAGCTGGCTTTTGCAGATTGCTCCTCTATTTTGGATCGGGTGCGGAATAGGCTTGATGGTTGGAAAGCGCATCTTTTATCTTTTACAGGGCGGTTACAACTCTTGAGCTCTTTTCTTCAAGGCTGCTACATTTATTGGTCAGGGATTTTTGGACTGCCTGGTGCTCTCAAGAGAAAGCTAGAGTCCATCTTCTCCAATTTCCTTTGGTCTGGCCCGTCTCTTGAACGTAAGGTACATTATATTTCTTGGGAGAGGATTTGCAAACCTAAGGCTGAAGGGGGCCTTGGTATTAGAAGAATTTCAGATATGAATACGGCGGGTATTCTTAAGCAAATTTGGTGGATTGCCTCTAAAAAGGACAGTCTTTGGGTTAGGTGGGTTTACACCCGCTATCTAAAAAATGACTCTATTTGGACTGTTAAGATTCCCCAAAACTGCTCTTGGGTTTGGCGGAAAGTTCTCAAGTTTAGAGATTTGGTTGAGCCTCACATCCATCATATTATTGGGAACGGCCAATCTACTAGACTTTGGTTGGATAATTGGCATCCTAAAGGGGTTTTGATTAAAAGGTTTGTGGGTCGGGTTCGGTATGATGTTGGTTCTACCCGGCTTGCCTTGGTTTCAGACTTTATTAGAGGTGGTCTATGGCATTTGCCCCCCCAGGGCTCTTTTGATCTGATTACTATTTCTAGGGATCTCCCTAGTATTCCCATTGTGAATGGGGAGGAGGATCTTATTATTTGGAAGGAAACCCCTAATGGCCTCTTTACTACTAAGTCGGGTTGGGAACTTGTGAGAAGCAGTGCTACTAAGGTGGTTTGGCATAGCCTTGTTTGGTTTCCTAGTTTTTTACCTAGGCATTCCTGTACTACCTGGAGATGTTTTATGGGTGGGCTCCCAACAAAGGACCAACTTATTAGAAGGAATATTGGAGTTGGGCAGAATTGCGTCCTGTGTTGGGGGGGTTTGGAGAGTCATGCCCATCTATTTTTTGAATGTCCCTTTTCTAAGACCATTTGGGATAGGGTTAGTTCTAAGTGCTCTCAAAGTGGTAAAGGACCTACTGGTTTTTTTGATGTGGTTAATTGGCTCTCTCATGTGGTTTGTGCTAATGACAAGTTAGATGTTATCCCCAAGTTGGCTTTTTGTGCTACAGTTTATCATGTTTGGTGGGAGAGAAATCAACGCCTCTTTAGTAATCAATCAAGGTCTTATGATAAAATCCTTCAAGATATCAACTTTGATGTGGTCACTAAAGGTTCTCATTGTCCGATTTTGGCTGCCCATACCCCTAGAAATCAGTTCTTGGTTGATATTTGGGGGATCCAGGTGCGATGGGCAGTCTCGGCCCCCAAAGCTTGTTCTTGGCCGAAACCCCCTACTCACTTGGTCACGCTCCATTGTGATGGGTCCTTGAGTGGAGATAGAGCTTCTTATGGCGGTCTTGTTCGTAATACCACAGGAGATCCGATCCTGGCTTATGTTGGTAAAGGTGTGGAGGCTTCGGTTCTTAGCATGGAGTTGTTAGCCATTCACAGGGGGTGGCACTGTGTTTAGAGAGGAATCTTCGACATGTTTCTATTAGATCTGATTCGAAGTTGGCAGTTGAGATTCTCACTGGTGTGTTCAGTTGCCCTTGGAATGTATATGTTTTGAAAAACCAAATCATCTCTAGTCTAAACCAGTTGACTCACTATGAAGTGAGGCATGTTTGGAGGGAATTGAACCAGCCGGCAGATTTTATTGCTTCCATTAATTGTGGGGATGGGGAAGCTATTTTGTATCCTCCTGAGTTTCATGATGACCTGATGCGGCTGATCCTTGATGATGCTTCTGGTAAGGTCCAGTTTAGGCCTCCGTGATTGGGTTGGGTGGCTTTTCCTTGTAGTTACGAGGGGTTTGTCCTTGGCGGTGTGGGGCCTCTTCCTCCTCCTTAGGTCTGTCTAAGGGGTGGGAGAAGGCTGCCTTCTTTTATATCTTTCTTTCCTTCTTTATACACACAACTTACCTATCGAAAAAAAAAAAAGGTATCGATTCGAAGGTCACGACCCTCAACATCGCATCCACACGTCTAATAAGAGATAAGGACACTTTTTAGAAAATCCAAAGCCCAAAAAAGTACAGAAATGCCCTAATATAACCCCAAACGAACCACTCGGTCTAGTTTAAACTGAAAATGAACATATGCCAAAATAGGGATTGATTCGAAGGTCACTACCCTCGACATCGCATCCACACGACTAATAAGAGTTAAGGACACTTTTTAGAAAATCCAAAGCCCAAATAAGTACAGAAATGCCCTAATATAACCCCAAACGACCCATCCGGTCTTCTTTATACCGAAAATGAACACATGTCGAAATGGGTATCGATTCGAAAGTCACGACCCTCAACATCAAATCCACATGCCTAATAAGAGATAAGGACACTTTTTAGCAAATCCCCTGCGCAAAAAAGTACAAAAATGATCCAAAATAACTCCAAACGACCCACCTGGTTTGGTTTAAATAAAAAATGAACATATGTTGACATAGGTATTGATTCAAAGGTCACCACTCTCAACATATCATCCACACGTCTAATAAGAGATAAGGACACTTTTTAGAAATTGCCAAACCCAAAAAAGTACAGAAATGCCCCCTACTAACCCCAAACGAACCACCCAGTCTAGTTTAAACCAAAAATGAACATATGCCAAAATAGGTATCGATTCGAAGGTCATGACCCTCAACATCGTATCCACACATCAAATAAGAGATAAGGACATTTTTAAGAAAATACCAAACCCAAAAAAATACAGAAATGCCCCCAAATAACCCCAAATGACAAACCCAGTCTGGTTTAAACCGAAAATAAACATATGTCGAAATAGGTATCTATTCGAAGGTCGCAACCCGCAACATCGCATCCACACGTCTAATAAGATATAAGGATACTTTTTAGAAAATCCCAAGCCTAAAAAAGTAAAAAAATTCCCCCAAATAACTCCAAACGACACACCCGGTCTGGTTTAAACCAAAAAAATAAACATATGTCAAAATAGGTATCGATTCGAAGGTCACAAAACGCAACATCGCATCCACACATCTAATAAGAGATAAGGACACTTTTTAGAAAATCCCAAGCCCAAAAAATTAAAGAAATTCCCCCAAATAACCCCAAATGACCCACCCGATCTAGTTTAAACCGAAAATGAACATATGTCGAAATAGGTATCGATTCGAAGCTCACGACCCTCATCATCGCATCCACACGTACAAGAAGAGATAAGGACACTTTTTAGAAAATCCCAAACCTGAAAAGGTACAAAAATTTCCCAAATAACCCCGAACGACCCACCCGGTACGGTTTAAACCGAAAATGAACATATGCCAAAATAGGTATCGATTCGAAGGTTATTACCCCCAACATCGCATCCACAAATCGAATAAGAGATAAGGACACTTTTAGAAAATCCCAAACCGAAAAGGTACAAAAATTTCCCAAATAACCCGACGACCCACCGGCGGTTTAAACCGAAAATGAACATATGCCAAAATAGGTATCGATTCGAAGGTTATTACCCCCAACATCGCATCCACAAATCGAATAAGAGATAAGGACACTTTTTAGAACAAACCAAACCCAAAAAAGCACAGAAATGCCACCAAGTAACCCCAAACAACCCACCCGGTCAGGTTTAAACCGAAAATGAACATATGCCGAAATAGGTATCGATTCGAAGGTTATTACCCCCAACATCGCATCCACAAATCGAATAAGAGATAAGGACACTTTTTAGAACATACCAAACCCAAAAAAGCACAGAAATGCCACCAAGTAACCCCAAACAACCCACCCGGTCAGGTTTAAACCGAAAATGAACATATGCCGAAATAGGTATCGATTCGAAGGTCACGATCCTCAACATCATATCCACACGTCTAATAAGAGATAAGGACACTTTTTGGAAAATACCAAACCCAAAAAAGTACAGAAATGTCCCTAAATAACCCCAAACGTCCCACCCGGTCTGGTTTAAAACAAAAATAAACATATGCCGAAATAGGTATGGATTTGAAGGTCACGACCCTCAACATCGCATCCACACGTCTAATAAGAGATAAGGACACTTTTTAGAAAATCCAAAGCCCAAAAAAGTACAGAAATGCCCTAATATAACCTCAAACGAACCACCCGGTCTAGTTTAAACCGAAAATGAACATATGCCAAAATAGGGATCGATTCAAAGATCACTACCCTCAACATCGCATCCACACATCTAAAAAGAGATAAGGACACTTTTTAGAAAATCCCAGACCCAAACATGTATAAAAATGCCCCCAAATGACCCCAAACGACCCTCTCGGTCTGGTTTAAATCGAAACTAAACATATGCCGAAATAGGTATCGATTCGAAGGTCATGACCCTCAACATCGTATCCACACGTCTAATAAGAGATAAGGAGACTTTTTAGAAAATCCTAAACCCAAAAAAATACAGAAATGACCCCAAATAACCCCAAACGACCCACCCGATCTAGTTTAAACCGAAAAGAACATATATCGAAATAGGTATCGATTCAAAGGTCACGACCCTCAATGTCGAATCCACACGTTTAATAAGACATAAGGACACTTTTTAGAAAATACGAAACCCAAAAAAGAATCGAAATGCTTGGAAATAACCCCAAACGATCCACCCAGTTTGATTTAAATCGAAAATGAACATATTCTAAAATAGGTATCGATTCGAAGGTCACGACCCTCAACATCGCATCCATACGTGTAATAAGAGATAAGGACACTTTTTAGAAAACACAAAACCCAAAAAAGTACAGAAATGCCCCCAAATAACCCCAAACTACCCACCCGGTCTGGTTTAAACCAAAAAAAAACATATATCGAAATAGGTATCGATTCGTCGGTCATAAAATGCAACATTGCATCCACACGTCTAATAAGAGATAAGGACACTTTTTAGAAAAACCCAAGTCCAAAAAATTAAAGAATGATCGCTTCACACTCCGAAGGAGTTAGTGGTGCGATTTACAGAAAGCTATTGGATTCTTCGCTTCGCAGTGCCTCACCTTGAATGTATATTTTTCTCCATTGTTTTGGAAACTCTGAGATGGATCACTATATCTCTTTCTCTCTCTCTCTCTGCAATTCCCCCCTCTACTAAAATCTATCTTCCCAAGATATATGGTGCCACACGTGCATTTGCACGTGCGAGTTTGCTAGTATATATAAATGTGCATAACAATAAAATAAAATAAATAAAAATGAATAAAATGAAATAAAATACACACATATGCATGCCCGCATGCGTAGACGCCCGGATTTTCAACACCATAAGTTTCTAGGTAGATGCCCACAAGAGTGATTTCCCTTTCAAGGAATATCGAAAGATCTCATCGTGATTAATCGCATGTTTTTTTCCTTTGTGGTTTAACAAAGGATTATGGCCGCCTGTTTGATTCCTTTTCTTTTGAGGTTTATCGAAAGATTTCATCACGTGGTTTTCGCAACTCTGCCGCCCTTGAGCAAGGCGTTAGCAGTACATGCTCTTGGTGACAAAATCAATTAGTCTTTTGTCTTTACCCTTCAGTTGTTGGCACAGGCCTCGACTAAAGAGGGGCAAACTGTAGACACTGAAATTTTGCCACCACCTCTGGCAATGATGACAACGGGACACGGACAATGAACATCACACCATTCCCCCTTTTCTTAAATCCCAAGTAACAAGGCCCACAGGCCTAGACACACCCAAAACCCCAAGAAAGCCCATTTAAGGCTCAAAAAGTACGAAGAGGGGGACCACACGATCCACGACGTCATGGACAGTTCCCCATGGCCCCATGGAGGCTTTCAACGGCAGTAGGGTACAAAACCACGCCGCCGCGGAGGGCTACGATGTCAGCTTGCTGAGTTCATTCACGACACCATGGATAAGTCCTCCACGGGGCACCCCCTATAAATGTTAAGCCTGCCCCTAACTGACTGGAATTTTGGATGAAGGGCAGGGACCTTTGACTAGTCACCCAAGCACACTATGCAGCATCACTGCATTGGTTGAACCCTCGAGGATGTCCGCCTATATACCTATCAAAAGATGGATTGCAAGCCCATGCAGCTGCACTGCCCACAACATGATGTACTGCATCAACCCCAAGTACTCTCTCTCTTATCCATAAATGTGGGGCCCACACGTGTATAGATGTGTATTAAACCCTGGATGAGGTGTTGGTACAAAGCCCAAGCCCTGGGCCAAGCACCTGTGCAAGCACAGGGCCTTTACTGCATTGTTGTATTCTCTAGGCGATGCACTGCGATTGGCCCAATCACCCAGAGAATCGCCCAGAGTGGCTGAGTTGTGTATTTTGGACTCCAAACATGTGGGGACCACCCATATAGACCATGAACACCCTCTAGGGGTAGATGAAAATTTTAGGAACCATTACCCACCCCTAAAATCATGTGGCCCCACCTGAGCAGCTAGAATGGCCATAATTTAGTTAAAAATGCATTCTGGAAGGAGGGGCCCAAAACCAAACAGACCCCAGTAGGGGCCAACACTATAATTAGAAGGGGGGCAGTACATAATTCGTTTACTGCCCCAGATGAAAACAGAAAAGGAGAGAAAGAGAGGAAGAGAAGAGAGAGGAAGAAGAAGAGAAGGAGAAGAAGAAGAAAGGGAGGAGGAGGATCACTGAGCTGTCTACCTGCACTCTGTCCCTGCAGCACATCCATCCCCAGGTAATGAACCTTACCACCTGATGCTACTGTTCTCAGTATTTTCTTATGGATCCCTGCTCTGAGATGGTGTTTCTGGCTAAGTAAAGCCCAGGACACCTTGGACTTGCCTTGCGATGCATCAGATCTGACATGCAAAGTTGTTACATGTAAGATCTGAGCATTTTATACATGATTTCATTACTGTTTTACAGCTGGGACTGAAACCACTCTCTATGCCAGACTGCACTGCCCAGTTACACCCAGAACAGGTAGTCTGGGCATGGATCTGTACATGCAAGATGATCCTTGCTTAGATTAGTGTAGGAACAGCATCCTGTGTACGTAAAACTGCCCATGCATGCAGCCCAAACCGTGGCTCTGAGTTGGAACACAGCCTAGGCTGCTGTTCTCTGAGCTGTCAGGACAGCTCCTGGTTTCCAAATGGGTGAACCAAGCCAAAAACCATTGGAACCATTGGATTCCACTCCAAATGTGGTCCATAACCATCATACATGCATGCCAGATCGATCCCATGGCTGCCCATGCAGTAAAATCCAAGAAAATAGCCCAGAACTCGTCTCAAGCAGGCTTTGGGCGATTGGCCCAATCACCCAGTGAAACGCCCAGAGATATGTTTTAGGCTGTACTGCTGTCCAGTCTCTATGGGCCTTCACTAGTGGACTATTTATTGTCTGTGGAGGTGGTAAATGACCAAAATACCCCTCTCCACATATGTTTGTTGATATCCATACCTTGGGTACCCAAGTGGGTCCCACAGGGCCAGGTAACCATGCCAGGGATGGTCCAGCTGAACTGCTGACCTGGGAACTATTTTGTATAACTATCTAGATCATGTACAACTGACTATACTGCCATATACCAAATCAGATCTTATTCCACATCTCTGGATGATGCACCGGGACATAGACCTGAAAGCCTAGTGCAAGACCCAGAGAATTCCAAGTAACACCAGACTGAACACCGAGTCAGACCAGTGAGCCTAGACCAGCACTAGGTTATTAAAACAACTTTGAATATTAATTGACACATACTTTTGATCTAATAAATTAGGATTTGATCCCGTGCTCGAGGTGCACAGCCAGACACCGGCCGGAACTGAACCAACAACTGAACCAGTAGGACCAGATCAAGGTGAGTAAAATTACACCGTGTATGTAAGTGTAACATAACTAATATGTTGAAATGAATTATAATATAATAATACTATGCTATTTACTTATTTCATAAATTTTAGAATCTGAAACAAAGTTATGTTGACTGCTAGAGTCTATGAATGGACATTGAATGCTGTATGTGAATTGTTAGACTAGATGCCGTAGCCGGCTTGGAAATGAGGCCTGTGGTAGCCCGTAGTATGGGATACGGTTGACACCACCCGACTTATATGATGCCATATAAATGCATTGGGCTAGAGTTTCATCACCCGTGCTACGCACCCTTGCCAACAGGGGTCAAGATGTTGGATGCCTGTGAGAGTGACCATATGAAAGAGAAAAAGAAAAGAAAAGAAAAGAAAAGAAAGAAAGATATGTTATTGCACCGAAAAGGTGATTATGGGCTATATGCCAGAGAAAAGAAAAGTGATAAAAAGGATGGATGCCTTAGAGGTTAATCACAGAGGGTTGGTCGGGCTGACCTTGGTGACTGATGTGGGAGCTGACTAGTCCTCCCTGACAACTCAATGGGTGTATCGCGGGAAGGGGTTAAAAGCCCGCACCAAGGATACATGTATAGGGATTGTAGTAGCACTAACCTGCCTTAGTTGTGATGTTAGGTGGCAAATAAATAAAATGAACTACACCTCATGTAGGACTCATATGGTTGTGATTGCATGTGCATGCAAATTTGGTGTTTTAGGGTTTTGCCTCGATTTCTATGCCAAAAGATACCCGATTTGGTATCTGACGGCTTTTGACTAGATTTACGTGCCTAAAAATGCTTAAGTCGGTGTTTTGGGGTCTCGACTCAATTTATGCGTCAAAAGATACCTGGTTTGGTATCTTACGGCCTCGCCTCGGTTTGGTATCTGACAGCCTTGCCTCGATTTGCATGCCTAAAAATGCCTAAGTTGGTGTTTTAGGGTTTTGCCTTGATTTGTGCTCCGAAAGATACCCAGTTTGATATCTGACGGCTTTTGCTTCGATTTAGTGCCTAAAAATGCCAAAGTAGATGTTTTGGGATCTCGCCTCGATTTGTGTGCCAAAAGATATCCAGTGGTAGATTCAAATCAGGTATCTTTTGGTGCACAAATCGAGGCAAAATTCTAAAACACCAACTTAGGCATTTTTAGGCACGTAAAATCGAGGCAAGGCCGTCAGATACCAAACCGGATATCTTTTGATGCACGAATCGAGATGAAACCCTAAAACACCAACTTAGATATTTTTAGGCACGTAAACTGAGGTAAGCCATCAGATACCAAACCGGGTATCTTTTGGCACACAAATTGAGGTAAAGTTGTCTGATACCAAATCGAGTATCTTTTGGCATGCAAATTGAGGCGAGACCCTAAAACACCAACTTAGGCTTTTTTAGGCATGTAAATCGAGGAGAAATCCGTCAGATACCAAACCAAGTATCTTTTGGCATGCGGATCGAGGTGAAACCCTGTAACACCAACTTAGGCATTTTTAGGTACGCAACTGAGGTAAAATCGTCAAATATCAAATCGGTTATCTTTTGGCGCACAAATAGAGGTAAAATCGTTAGATACCAAACCGTGTATCTTTTGGCATGCAAATCGAGGCATATCCGTTAGATACCAAACCAGATATCTTTTGGTGCATAAATCGAGGCATATCCGTTAGATATCAAACCAGATATCTTTTGATGCATAAATCGAGGCAAAACCCTAAAACACCAACTTAGGCATTTTTAGGCACGCAAATTGAGGTAAGGCCATCATATACCAAATCAAATATCTTTTGGCATGAAAATCGAGGCCGTCAGATACCAAACCGGGTATCTTCGGCCATATTTAAGTCCTGATTAAAGCTTAATGTTTATGTTCTATCTTTTATTTACATTTGCCCCCTGTAACTTTTAATTATTATATGTTTTACTTTCTTGTAAGTTATTAATCCTATTCCGCTATTTGTGAATGTAGAAAGAGCTTCTCGCTCTAATACCAAGCTCTGTCACACCACAAACCACCCCCTGGGAGGATTTGGTAGGTGACCCGAATTGCACGTCAGCAATCTGCCAAATCCCACGGATCTAAAAGCAGTTAATCCATTTACAGACACACACATCCATCATAATACATCATGTAAAACTCAGAGTGCTGCGGAAAGCTATATTTGCATTAAAACATTTAAAAAGAGTAGAAGTACAGGAAAAGAAAATATATATACAGTACTATGTTTGTTCTTTCTCTCTCTCACACCCACAGAAACAGTAGTACCTATCTCTACCATATACATCGCTTAAACAAAAAAACATAAACAGGGCAAGATAACCCAAGCCCCAAAAATAAAGTTGTAAAATAAAATGGGGAAAAACTCTGACAAAAACAAAAGGAGTCCCCCAAAACAAAAAGAGTTAGCAGCAACACCCTTCACGGGTCATCCTCAGCTATCACCGAGAACACTCGCACCAACGGTATGACCTCCGTTTGAGTCCATACCAATAGAGTCATAACCACCAAAGCTTGCCTCCGGGAGATAAGTCTCCCCGCCACAGTAACATCCACCTGTAGGATCATCTAATAGAAAAACAAATATAATAGAGTACGAGCTCCACCGAGCTCGTGAATGAAAAACATGGCATTTTAGGCACATAAATCGAGACGAGGCCGTCAAATACCAAACTGGGTATCTTCTGGCACACAAATTGAGGCGAGACCCCAAAACACCGACTTCGGCATTTTTAGGCATGCAAATTGAGGCAAAAGCCATCAGATACCAAACCTAGTATCTTTTGGCCCGCAAATTGAGGCAAAACCCTAAAACACCAACTTTGGCATTTTATGCATGCAAATCGAGGTAAGACCATCAGATACCAAACCGAGGCGAGGCCATAAGATATCAAACATGGTATCTTTTAGCATGCAAATCGAGACAAGACCCCAAAACACTGACTTAGGCATTTTTAGGCACGCAAATCGAGTTGAAAGTCGTCAGATACCAAACCGGATATCTTTTGACACATAAATCGAGGCAAAACCCTAAAACACCAATTTTTAGGCATGCAAATCGAGGCAAGGCCGTCAGATAACAAATCGGGTATCTTTTGGCATGCGAATTGAGGCGAAACCCTAAAACAACAACTTAGGCATTTTTAGGCACCCATACCGAGGTAAAGTCGTCAAATACCAAATCCGGTATCTTTTGGCATGTAAATCGAGGTAAAGCCGTCAGATACCAAACTGGTTATCTTTTGGCACACAAATCGAGGCAAAACCCTAAAACACCAATTTTTAGGCATGCAAATCGAGGCAAGGCCGTCAGATAACAAACCGGGTATCTTTTAGCGTGCGAATTGAGGCGAAACCCTAAAACAACAACTTAGGCATTTTTAGGCACCCATACCGAGGTAAAGTCGTCAGATACCAAATCGGGTATCTTTTGGAGTGCAAATCAAGGTAAAGCCGTCAGATACCAAATCGGGTATCTTTTGGCACATAAATTGAGGCAAGACCATCATATATCAAACCAGGTATCTTTTGGCGTGTAAGTTGAGGTAAGGTTGCCAGATACCAAATCGGATATCTTATGACACGCAAATCGAGGCGAGACCCCAAAACACTGACTTAGGCATTTTTAGGAACGTAAATTGAGGCGAACCCCTAAAACACTACTTAGGCATTTTTAGGCATGCAAATCAAGGCAAGGTCGTCAGATATCAAACAGGGTATCTTTTGGCGCATGAATTGAGGCAAAACCCTAAAACACCAACTTAGACATTTTTTAGGCACACAAATCAAGGTAAAGCCATCAGATACCAAACCGGATATCTTTTGGTGAGCAAATTGAGGTAAAGCTATCAGATACCAAATCGGGTATCTTTTGGCGCACAAATCGAGGTGAGGCTGTCAGATACCAAATCGGGTATCTTTTGGCACACAAATCGAGGCAAAACCCTAGAACACTAACTTAGGCATTTTTAGGCATGCAAATCGAGGCAAGGTTGTCAGATTCCAAACAAGGTATCTTTTGCATGAATCGTGGCAAGGCTGTCAGATTCCAAACAGGGTATCTTTTGGCGCCTGAATCGAGGCAAAACCCTAAAACACCAACTTAGGTATTTTTAGGCATGCAAATCGAGGTAAAGCCATCAGATACCAAATCGGGTATCTTTTGGTGCACGGATCGAGGCAAAACCCTAAAACACCAACTTAGGCATTTTTAGGTACGTGAAACGAGGTAAAGCCGTCAGATATCAAATTGGTATCTTTTAGTGCACGAATCGAGGTCAAGTCATCGTCATATAACACGTTGGGTATCTTTGGCACGTAAATAGAGGCAAGGCCGTCAGATACCAAATCGGGTATCTTTTGGCACACAAATCGAGGCAAGACCGTCAGATACCAAACCGGATATCTTTGGGCACACGAATCGAGGTGAAATCCTAAAACACCATCTTAGGCATTTTTAGGCACACAAACCGAAGTAAAAGCCATCAGATACCAAACTGAGTATCTTTTGGTACGTAAATTGAGGTAAAGCCGTCAGATACCAAATCAAGTATCTTTTGGCACACAAATCGAGGCGAGTCCCCAAAACACCAACTAAGACGTATCTGACGACCTTGCCTCAATTTGCGTGCCTAAAAATGCCTAAGCTGGTGTTTTAGGGTTTCGCCTCGATTTGTGCCCCAAATGATATCTAGTTTGGTATTTGATAGCCTTGCCTCGATTTATGGGCCAAAAGATATTCGATTTGGTAGCTGACAACCTTGCCTCGATTTGTATGCTAAAAGATACCCGTTTAGTATCTGACGACTTTACCTCGATTTGTGCATCAAAAGATACCCGGCTTGGTTTCTGATGACTTTACCTCGGTTTGCATACCTAAAAATGCATGCTGGTGTTTTAGGATTTTTATCTTGATCCGCATGCCAAAAGATACCTAGTTTGGTATCTGACGGTCTTACCTCGATTTGCGTGCAAACGCCTAAGTATGTGTTTTAGGGTTTTGCCTCGATTTGCATGCCTAAAAATGCCTAAATTGGTGTTTCAGGGTTTTGCCTCAATTTGCACATCAAAAGATATCCGGTTCGGTATCTGATGACTTTGCCTCAATTCACGAGCCTAAAAAATGCGTAAGTTGGTGTTTTAGGGTTTTGCCTCAATCTACGCATAAAAATTACCCACTTTGGTATTGCACGGCTTTGCCTCGATTTGCGTGTCTTAGAATGCCTAAGTCCGTATTCTACTGTGGTATTTAACAAACGCTACATAATTAAATAAATGCTAGTAAATACAAGTTAGGATAAGTGTGCTTACCACATGTGACTGCCCCCAGATGGCGCAGCAGATATGTCGAGAAGTGTCCCTCAAGGTCGCCGTGGATGGGTACCACCCCGCCTGATCATCTGTGTCGGTCGTATCTAGCAGTGGACCGTGCGATGACTGTCGAGGACGTCTGCGGAAAGCCATGAAGAAGTCTCACTCGAAAATAGGAAAAATACAAAAAAAAATTGGCAGGGTCTGGCAGCAAAAACAGGGTTAGAAATAGAGGGGGGGCCTCTATTTAAAGACTGACAGGGCTGTGACCACGACGCCGTGGAGGTTATAGAGGGGGGGCCTCTATTTAAAGACTGACAGGGCCGTGACCACGACGCCGTGGAAACCTCCACGGCACCGTGGAAAGTCCCCCACGGTGCTGTGGAGGATTCTCCATAGTGCCGTGCTCATGGCCATGGTGCTGTGACCCCGATGCCATGGAGCAGCGGTGCCGCCCAAGTCCACGGTGCCGTGGAACTTAAAAAAACAAAAAAAATAAATTTGTGTGATGTATATGTATATATATATGTACATAGATGTGCATGTATATATATGCAGCTCCACACAATTATTACCCCCAGTTTGGAAATATTGACTCTTTTCAACAATCGCACCCGTTAACCAAACACAATCCCTGTTGTCCCCCTCCCTCTTTCTCTCAATCAGAAGTCTAGAACGATGCCAAACACTCCGTTGCAATCCTTCAACCGCAACGTTCGACAGATTCCCCAACGGTTATTCCGCTGCTGGAAATCCCGCCTCAGTCAGGGCTCCTCTCTGCGACCGTCATCTTTAGGGTTCTTGTTATTGCCGCTGCAACTCCCAAACCGAACGAACTCTCGAGAAATCTTGAAAGCCAAAGATAGAGTTGATTTGTTTCAGGCTTTCACCATCAGCGCAGCATGATCCGTGCATGTGCGGGTTGTAATATTCGTCGCCACCGCTTCACGGCTGCAATCTCCCCACTGTTACCAGAATCCAACATGTAAGTTTTCTGGCTTTTTTTCCTATTCAAGTCTCTATTATCTCTCCTTCCCCATCCCTCTCTCTAACTTACTCCCCTACAGTTCTACTTCAGAAGTCAGGTACAATTCCAGAGGTTATTAAAGTTTGCTTTGATATGGTTTGGGGCTCAATCAATTACTGAAGCAATTTGCGAAAATTATAATTGTGATGAATGTTTCTCTTTGATCTAGAATTGTGAATCCGACCAGTGCATCCATGGATTCCCTTTTCTTGTCATGCTCATTTTTGGAAGTTTCTGATTTATAGGTTGAGCATTTAGATGGGTTTGTCTTTTTCTTTTTCTTTTTTTTTGTTTTTTTTTTTAAAAATTACTTCTCATATATGTTGTGTCTTTTCCCTCTCCTAAACCGGAATTCACGTAGATTTCTGATTTCAGTTATAATTTGTTTGTTAGTTTCTTCTAATTCTGTTTCTAATGGGTTTGATATGAGGTTCTGATTGGGTTTTAGGCGCATCCTGTAATTTTAATTCATTCGTTATAATGATGTATTAACACCTATGAAACATGAAAGTTTGCCCATTAGTATTGGAATCTAAAATGCCACCTATAACTAAACTATATCCTAATCTACTAAGAAAATACCCTTGAATCATGGGAATTGAAACACATTCGATCCCAAGTTGCGCTAATGCAAAATGCCAAGTGATTCAAGTCCTAGGTAGGCCCTTCCTATTCTGGAACCAAAGTCTTGCCAGATGGAACTTTCTGATTGTTACATTCACAACCACCCTTGAAAAAAAGTTATAGTCACTGTATGACTTAAACTATGGTCAATCTCATATTTCTTTTCTACTTTCCAAATGAATGTTTGATGTATACTCATTTGTGTCATGTCTGGTAAATCTGTATATATTCCAAGTATGGAAGGTTCTAACTGAGATTTTGGCGCATGTTAGCTAAAGTGGGGCTCTATAGGCACAGGATAAGACTTTCGTCTCTTTCAGGAAACCCTAGCCGCAAGGCGACTCAGGGTTGACCATGGGGGATCCTCCTCGGGAGGAGTGGCCTAATTCTTCCATGCAACGCACTTTGTATGCATCTATGGTGTCCAGAGGTTTGGCGCTTGAGCCTGCGATGGTTCCCATGAGGTGTCCCTCCACTCATATGGGCTGCCCGGCCATGATCTTCACCCAAGAAGTGATTGACCGATCAAAAATCCCCTTTAGGCATTCCCTTATTGCCAAGTGCACATATGGAAGGCCATCCTTATTTGATGTGAAGGCGGGGTTTCAGGCTTCTCTTCACTTGGCTGCGGATGTGGCAATCTCCAGTTTAGATCAGCGACACCTCCTGCTTCGATTTGTGGATCGCTCCGACTTCGTGAAGGTCTGGTTGAAGGAACAATTACACATAAAGGGGTATCTGTTTAGGTTCTTCAAGTGGACTCGGCACTTCAGGCCGGGCAATGAGTCCCCCATCGTCCCGGTGTGGATCTCTTTCCCGGGGATGTCGGTGAACCTGTATCAAGGCAATTTCCTGCTCTCTGTGGCAGGTGCGATTGGAAAACCCATCAAGGTAGATGGAGCGACTGCGGGTTGCTCGTGCACGGTTGCGGCAAGAGTTTGCGTGGAGCTTGACTTGCAAGAGCATCATCCGGATAGAGTTTGGGTTGGCTGTGGAACGGAAGGTTTTTTCCAGAAGGTCGTATACGAGCACATTCCGGTGTACTGCAGTGTGTGTTTCAAGGTGGGTCATTATGCGGCGAGTTGTAGGAGGGGCTAAGGTAAGGGTATTGATTGAGGCT
The DNA here is from genome assembly GCF_018873765.1 of Telopea speciosissima. Taxonomy (NCBI): domain Eukaryota; kingdom Viridiplantae; phylum Streptophyta; class Magnoliopsida; order Proteales; family Proteaceae; genus Telopea; species Telopea speciosissima. The sequence goes on along the minus strand of NC_057924.1, from coordinate 28,744,126 downwards.
TGGTCAGCGATAAGGAGAAAGGTTTAAACACGGAGGTGGTTTAGAGGGGCATTGGCGAGGGGGATCCCCTTGAGGCGATTGGGGTTGAAGGCTGGGGTGGTGTGAACCATGGGGGGTTGGGCGAGGAGATGGAACACAATGTCGAGGGCATGGAGAGGTGCACTCCGGGTGTGGACAATAGGGAAATGGTGGCTCACTCAACTGTGTTCACGCGTCTGCAGAATGACTTGCGCACGCTTGGGAATCAGGCAGGTGTGCAGAGGGATGGGGTTAACAGAGAATCGTTACCTGAAGCTGTTCTTGAGGAGGGATGCACGCGGTCGCATCCTACTAGTATGGAGAGGGCTGAGCCCTGGTTGGTGTTGGCACAGGATCATGGTGTTTGTATTGAGGGGTCGACTTCTAAGGTAGGAGAGAAGGAAGGCGTGGGCCTGCTACAGACGGAGTGCGTAGAAGGGGAGTTATGCACTGTTCTCGACCAGGGTGTGGAAGACTCGCATGAGCTTGGTTTGCTACAGAGGCCGCCGTGTGCTCAGTTTCGTGGCTGTGCAGGGGCTCCTAAGGATGATACTTGGTTGGAGGTGGGCCCCCCTATTGAGGGCGACCGACAGACCACGCTTCAAGCGTTAAGAGCTTTTGGGTGCTCCTTACAGAGAAGGGTTAATGGAGTGAGCAGGTTCCTGAGTGATAATCAGTAGGGGTATGGTGAGCCCCACTGGTCACTGTATCGACATCTCAGCCAGCCCTCGAGGGGCGTCGCATCACCCGAAGCATGGGCCCAGGGATTAGGAAACCTGCCTGATATTTAGAATGAATTTTTTATTCTGGAACTATCGCGGTATAGGCAACAAGCCCACGGTTAGAAGGTTGAAGCCGTTGGTTAAGGAGTACAAACTGGATTTGGTTGCAATTGCTGAGCCGAAGATCTCTTTTGACAATGCATCTCAGGTTATGAGAAGTTTAAATATGCAGCAATGTGTGAATAATGGCCCGGAGGGTGCGAATAGACTGTGGATCTTTTGGAAGGAACATGTCAAGGTGGAGGTGGTGGGAATTCAGGCCCACTTCGTGTCTTTGGCCTGTGAAACCACTGGGTCTAGTGGTAGATTCGGTCTTACTATGGTCCATGCCCCTTGCTCCTTGGAGGATAGGAGGCTAGTCTGGGAGGCTCTTGGTAATGCGCTGGTCTCAGTGGACTACCCCTGGGCGGTTTGTGGTGACTTTAACGCAGTTTTGGACCCCCAGGAGAAGCTTGGAGGTGGTCCTCCCTGTGGGGCTTCGATGGAGGATTTTGGTTCTTTTGTGAGTAGATGTGCTTTAGTGGATGCAGGCTTTGAGGGGAACTGCTTTACGTGGTCTAATGGGCAGGGAGGGGGTAATTTGATTAGGGCCAGGCTAGATAGAGTGCTCTGTAATCTTGCTTAGCTTGCTTCTTTCCAGGTGTCGAGGGTTCAACATTTGAACAGGACCTGCTCGGATCATGCCCCTATTTGTGTGGAGCTTTCTACAACTCAGACGCGTTTTTATGCTCCTTTCAGGTTCCAACAAATGTGGATCCATCACCTGTCATTCAGAGACTTTGTGGCAGACTGTTGGAGAGCGAGTTTTGTAGGGACCCCTCTCTCTGTGTTGTTTTTAAAGTTAAAGTTTCTTCGAGGCAGGCTCGAAGAATGGAATAGGGAGTGTTTTAGCAACATCCACCAGAATGTCCATGGTGCGGAGGATACGGTGTCCAGAGCTGAGTTTGACTTTGAGTCGGATCCTACTGAGCAGGCTCAAAATGCACTTCAGGGCACCCGCAATAATTTAAATCTAACCCTGTTACAGGAAGAGATTTTCTGGAAGGAGAAGTCTAGAGTTAAATGGTTAAAGGAGGGGGAAAGAAACACAAAATTTTTCCATGCAGTGGTAAATGTGAAATGTAAACGGAGTGGCATTGGGAAAATTAAAAATGGGCAGGGGGAGTGGATTCAGGACTGGGAGGTGGTTAAGGCGAAAGCTATAAGATTCTTCAGGGATAGCTTTGCTTCGGGCCAAACCACGAACAATGAGGAAATGTTGAGTGCCATCCCAGTGATTATCTCGGCGGAGGAGAACATGATGCTTACGGCTTCGCCTCATTTTGAAGAGGTTAAGGAGGCTGTTTTCGCTCTTTCTAAGGATAGTGCTCCAGGTCCAGATGGATTCACAGGGCATTTTTTTACAGCTTGTTGGGATATTGTAGGAGCAGATGTCTGGGTAGCGGTTAGAGATTTCTTTGAGGGAGGTTTTGTCCCTCGCAGCTTCACGTCTTCTCATCTCACGCTCATCCCCAAGAAGGGGGTACCTGAAACTATGGCAGACTTTAGACCGATAAGCTTATGCAATTTCTCTTATAAGATTATTGCCAAGGTTTTGGCTTCTAGGCTGGCTGTTCTGCTCCTGCATGTTATCTCTAAGGAGTAAGGAGCTTTTGTTAAAGGTCGATGTATACATGAAAGCATTGCCTTAGTTCAGGAGGTGACCCAGGAGATTAATAGAAGCACTCGAGGTGGAAATGTAATCTTGAAGCTGGATATGGCTAAGGCCTATGATCGACTGGAGTGGGGTTTTTTGGTGGAGGTGTTATGCAGGTTCGGCTTTTGCACGGAGTGGATTCGCCTTATTGAAAAGACCTTGCAAAATTACTGGTTCTCTATTCTGCTAGACACAGGGCCTACTGGGTATTCAAATCCACAAGAGGGCTTAGGCAGGGGGACCTCCTCTCTCCTCTCTTGTTCGTTCTGGCGGAAGAGGTTCTCAGTAGAGGACTTACAAATCTGTTTGCAGCTAGCAAGGCGGGTTCACTTGCCAGTGCCTCACCTTGAATGTATATTCTTCTCCATTGTTTTGGCAACCTTGAGATGGATTACTATCTCTCTCTCTCTCTCTCTTCAATTTCCCCCTCTACTAAAATCTATCTTCCCAAGATATATGATGCCACACGTGCATTTGCACGTGCGAGTTTGCTAGTATATATATATATATATATATATATATATTTGTAAAACTTCTAACTCTTTTTATCTCTTATTGTTTTCTTATAGCCATGTATTCAAGTAGAGCCGGTGGTGCTTTAAGAAACGCCTTGGCTAGCAAACACCGACGGCAAGAGCCACCTTCATCATCATCATCATCATCCTCATCATCCGAGGATGAGATATACCATATTTCATCAGAAGAAGAAGAGGAAATGGGTGAATTTGATGAGTTTTGATTCTCAAGTTACCCAAACTCACAGAAATAGGATGACTACTGATTGAAGAAAGTGGAGAATGGTAAGGAGATCAAGGTAGAGGATCTCAGGAGGTTTAAGGTTTATGAGTGGTTCAACGCATTGGGTTGGGCACCCATGTTGTCACTTGAATTTCCTTGTTACCTGAATTTGGTGAGGCATTTTTCTTGCAATTTGTGTGTTGCAACAAGTGATGGACACCCTGGTTATGATTGAGGAGTAAGGTTAAAGGAGTTCACATTTTGCTTACCTCACGACGGTTGGCTACTATATTGGTTATTTCTATGGATGGGGAGTAGTTCTATTTCAGACCAAGGATTGACACCTTGATCATCATTCCATTGGAAACTCGCCAGCAAGCGTACCAAGAACTCATAGGCACTGACCGAATCCCCAAGTCTGAGTATTACACCCGTACCCCAACCATGCTAATCTAACAACACCTTAATGAGTTATATGTAATGTTTGCACATTAATAATACCTAATTATACTCCCCATGTGTGTATGAGCCCCCTCGAGAAGACCCCACTCCTATTGGAGTGGAATTGCCCTTGAATTACTCTTTGTGGATCATGCAACAGAAGCCAGTGGACGGTGCATATCATTCGTAGACCTATCGTTCGCTCTGTGTAAAATGCCCAAAATTCGTATGGTCTTGTCTTAGATCATCAAGGCTCGAGCCTAGGGCTCCACCCTAGGTTAGCTCAACTCCCTTATGACCTAATGTGACTATCTTAACCCCAAGATAGGTACTCTACATCCCATTTGGGATCCTATGTGTTTAAAATACATTTTGGGCATTAAAACACCCCCAAACCAAATACACCCTAGCTTCCTTAGTTAACCTGAGCCAAACCCTACCCCTCCTCTCATTTCTCTCATTTCTAAACCTTAAGGAAGAGAGGAAAACTCAGAGAGCTCAGCTTGGAGGGAAGAAGAAGGAGAAGAGAAGAAGACGAAGTAAAAGAGAAGAACCTCAACCCCATTTTGAGCTACCCTTGAGCTCATCTCACTCCCTCTAGGTTGCCATACACCTACCTTGGAGTTAGAGCTCGTGGAAGAGGTGGATTGAAGCTCAAATCCAGCTTAGAATCTTACATCCTTGCTGTGCCAAGCTCACCTCATTGTAAGTAAGCTAGACTATGTAGTTCCTAGCCTAATCTCCTTAGCATTTGATTGGAATAACACTTAATCTCTATCCTAAGCTGAGGGCTTCTTGCTTTACAGTAGTGAGAACTTCTATTGAATTATTTTTATGCCAATTGAAGACCTCAAATGGCTAATTCCTTGACTCATGGCCAAACCACCATGAAACCCCATGTAAGAGCCTCCAATTTGGGGATTTGGATGCTTAGAACCCAAACCCTCATAGGGAATTCTAATTGGATCAAATCCCTAGGTATAATAGCTTCCTTGGAGGCTAGGAGCATCCTCTCATAGACTCCTGTAGGCCCCATGGCCACTGGCCAAGAGATGAATCGAGCTCAAGCCAAATTGCTGCCAATTTGGCTTGAGCGGACGATACAACAAGCGGATGATACCGCTCAGAAAACAAAGCATCATCCATTGTTTCCCAGTGAACCCACTGACTGTACAGTCCACTGGCCTACAGACGATGTGCACAATCTGTACTATCTATCGTCCGCTCAGGCCATTTGATGTTGACTTGGAGTTTTGACTCTTGACTTGGTACTCAGACCCTCTCTCACCTATTATATGTTTACTTAATAACATCTTAGGGTAATGTACACCTATGACGTAGGACGTGCACTACACGGAACCCATGATTACTTATGCTTCGACGATTGTGAGTGGATTGAACTTATGAACTATTTTATGGAATGTTTCTCATTAGGCATGTGTTTAGGATATGCATAATGATGTGGTATGATTACTATGCATGCTATGCCTTATGGAATAATGTGAACATGATGAGATACAATTATGTTAGTTGATATTTGGCTGAAACTTTAATTTTGGATACTATATAAATGATGATATAAATGGTATAAAATATGAATATGTGTTGGGATGCAAGTGCCATGAGTGGGCGCTAGACTTGTGATCGCCATGTGAGTGTTGTGAGGAGAGTGTTGTGAATGTATAATGATTATGATTCGTGTATGATGGATTGGGTTGGGTTATGACCGGCTGACCAGTATTTTGGCATCACATCTGCCATATTATTATTATCTAGGCTACACATGCGTATACCTTTGCACCTCAGTAGTTGATTGTTGGCTAGGATATAACTTATCCAGTACTATCGCCCTTACCGATAGTGGTTTAAGTGTCGGGTAAGCCCATGGGTCCCAATCGTGTTTTTGGGGTAGCCCACCGTGAAGTTCAGGCGCCGACCATAGTTCGGGCTGAACACCAGGACTTGATTTATATCGGGGGTTTGCGGACAACCTAGTGAAGAGGTCCGATCGCGCAGGCTTCCATTGTGGCATGAGTTTTGACATTGTCAAAATTTCATCTAGATTACGACATTGTTTGTTGATGATGCTACCTGTGTTATAGTAGTACTCTACCTGACTTAGAATCTTATTGTTGGGGACAAAATGAACAAATGCATTCATGCATCATATGTGATGAGCATACTTTAGCATGCTTTATTGATGTATGTTTGTGTATGATTTAATCGCTCACTGGGCTTGTTGAAGCTCATCCCTCGGGAATATTTGTTTTTAGATGATGGTACAAGAATATATGGAGACTGATGAGGAGTCCCGATGGCCATACTTGGCTGGACACTTATGCCCGGTCATGCATTTATGGGAGACCCACCAAGGAAGGCTATGATGAAGAGCAAACTTGCGAAATGGATACTCATGGGGCTTAGTAGTTTGGGCTAGAGGCCCAGTGGCTATGAGACATTATTTTATTATGAGAGAATTTTGTGGATGTGTAATTAACTTTTAGATGATGCATTGTGGTACTCATTTATACTTTATATTTGCTTATAGGATATAATGGGATTTGAAATATCTAGATTGCTTGGAATAAAATGCCACATATGTACTTATGATATCATTTAGAATTCAAATAGTATCTTATTATTATTATTATCTTTGATTACTTCCGCTGCAACTCTGATTTGTCCTATAATTATTACTTATGGAATTTCAGTGAACATGCACTCCAAAGTGTCGATCCTGTGGTTAGGTGTGGAATACAGGGGTATTCCCATCACATTGCCCTTGTTTTGGGATAGGAGTGTGACACTGAGGTGGAGTACAAACCATCTCCAAGGATTTGGAGCCCTGTTGTCCAATACAATGTGTGCCCAAAGCGTGGGAATCGGAGTGGTATTGCCATTCTCAGGGCTTACATTATATATTATCTATATATGGCGGGCAGAGGAGGGCCCAAGATTTGTTTTCCCTACTTTCTTCTGAAGACTATGATATACCGTGCGAAGAATCCAGAGGACAATAATCTACCTTATGGGAGACTTCTTTCCAAAGTCTTTCAACACTTTAGGGTTAACTTCACTGGGGAGGAAGTAGGTGGAGAGAGGACAGAGCCAACCAACACAATGACTCTAAAAAGAATGCAATTGTTTGACAAGGCTGGTAGCAATGTGGAGGGAGGGCCACATCAAGGTGCTACTGTTGGTAGTCATGCTGGGGCCTCATCATCTCATGGACCATTGTTATCGGTTGGAGCATTTGGTTGGAAGGACATGATGGCTCGCCTTGCAACTTGGGTATGGGGCTTGTTAATATATCTATTCGGATGGATCAGGGCTTCGTGAGAGTGGAGGGCAAATTGGGTACAATGGAGTGGAGGCTGGATTTCTGGGATGCCCATTTTTGGGTTGATTCATGTCCACCGCCACAAGCATAAGACCCACCTCAGGAGTAGACCTAGGCATTAAGATTTTTTGAAGTTTTCTAGTTATTCTTATGCCTTGTTTCTCTTTTCCTTTTCTCACTTGTATGTTTTTTTATTCTTGAAAACCTGATGTAATATATTAATCCAGAGCATAAGCTTTTACATAAGGTTTTCAGGACTAAAAAAAAATACAACTGATAAAAGGAAAAGAGAGAAACAATATATATATATATATATATATATTGTTGGCTTTTGCACTGACTAGTCTCCTATGGTGTTCTTCTACCCCCATTTGTTTTTACATTCTTCAAAAATTTTAGTTTCTTGATCCTAAATTTCATTTTTATTACTTCCATCGCTTGCGACTGCAAATAGAGCTCCACGCTCTGATACCAAGTGTTAAACCCGTGTCCAAACATACGGGTTAATTTGAATTTTTGTTGAGGGTCTGGAAACCGAGGTCAAAGCTACCAGTACACTATGGTGCATTGATCCCATGGTTGAATTTAATGAGGTAGCCCCGTGGTGAGAACCTACATACCATTAAGAAGGCGAACACCAACTCCTTATAATTATAAAGTTCGCCATCAAATGTACAACCTAAGGTAGGTACCATCCCTTGATTTCTAGGGCCCTACCCAAGTACATGATACATTAGGCCTTTGAAATATTTAGGGAAGGTTAATAGGCGAAAACATTAACAATAGGGTCATTCAACATTGTTTCATTAAGGAAGAAAGAAGAATAAAAGAGAGGCCTAGGCTCCAAAAGTTAGCTTGAGTGTGAGAAGCCAAGCTCAGAATCCTATCAAATTGCTCCCACTTTCTAAGGTAAAGACCCCAACCTAGTTAAATTCTTTCTCCCAACCTAGTCTTAAACATAGGGTTGGTTGGTATTCTGGAACTAAAGATAAGAAGTTAACACCCATCATGCTTGCATATGTTCTATCTTGTTTTGGGTTAATTATAAACCCAATTCCTTTGCATGCATGCTTAAACCCAATCATAGGACCTAATCCTAGTTCTAGGTTAAACTAATGATGACTCTCATCACCTTGAATGTTTGAGTTAAAGCATTTTCAGACCAAACATCAACTTGCATGTTTGATTTGATGATCAGAACTCAATTCCATACATGCATGTTAAATCTCAACACAAATATAAATTTTGCTACTCTGGCAGATTGACCCCAGCTTAGTTAAAATGATATAACTCCATAATCCAAATTTCATTTGCCTTGGTTCCAATTTTTTTAGAAACTAGACTCATAGAGCTACATTTCCTTAGAAGAAACCATTGTCCAATTATGTCTCTAAGTGAGCTGAAATTTCACTTCAAGTTTCTGTCCAAAATCGAATCCTTCTGTTGGAAAGATTGACCTTTGTTTAATAAAAATAATATAACTCCATCATTCGAACCTCATTTTCTTTGATTCCAATTTTTTTAGAAACTAGACTTATAGAGTTGCATTTTCTTAGGAGGTACCATGTGGAGGAACCAACCCCTGTGGAAGCCACAACAAAAAGTCAGCAGTACTGCATTCTCTGGATGATGCACTGGACGATTGGCCCAAAGCTCTAGAGATGCTGAAACATGTATTTTTCCATTCTAAGGTTGTGGGAACTGAGTATCTTACTTGCAAACACCTCCTATATGTACCTTGGAATTTTAGGAACCACCCCCTATCTTGGAATCCATATGGGCCCCACCCATATGGCTAAAATGGGCAAGAATCCAGCTAAAAATGCATTTTGAGTTAGGGGACTACCAAGCCAAATAGACTCTAGTACCATAAGATCTATAAATAGGGGGGCCAGCCCCATTTCAGTTGTTCCTACTATTCCTAACGTTGGAGAGAAAAAGAGAAAGAAAGAAAGAGAGGATGAAGGAAGGAAGAAGAGGAGAAGAAGAAGAAGAGAAGGCTTTGGAGCACTTGGACCTTGAAAATCCAAGGTAAGCCCTGCACCCCACGAAATTCCCTTCTCTTGTAACTCTCTTTAGGTTCTGATTTGTACCATTTCAAGTTTAGACCATGGGATCACTAATCCCTTGACCCCCATGCCCAATTTCCCATGTTATTTTAGCTTGGGAACCCAAATCCTTAAGCATGCAGCCCAACCTTCTTGTTTTTTGTATTCCTTTAAAATTTCAGAACATGAAACATCTCTGTAAGTTCTGATTCTTGCCCTTTTATAGTTTAGATTGTCAACCTCTCAAACCCCATGCTCAATCCTTCATGTATTCAAGCTTAGGAACCCAAACCCATGAACATGCAACCCAATCTCTTGCTATAAAATCTTTTCTTGAAAGTTTCTAAATATGAAACCATTTTAGATTTTAGATGTTATTGATGTTTAACTTAATTAAAATGTCAGCTCATGCTCCCTAAATCTGAATCTCATAGATTAGACCCAAACCCCTCTTTGATTGCTTCCTTTAAATTTGCAGAACTTGAACTTATCATGTATGCTAAGTTGCAGTCATGAAAATGTCTAATTAAACATGTAATTAATGAGTTCAAACCATGGGTTTGTAAGATAGAACTCATTCCTATGCATGCATGTTCAATCTTTTCATTTAAATATGTAAATTGTCATAAATGATAAGCTAGGAGCATGTATCTCTACATGCATGCAATGTTTAGCATGTTATGGCTTAGGATCATTGCTGTAATAGGTATATATAACTGTTATTATGTGACTTATAGGAATAAGAGGGGCTGCATGATCGATCTCAGCCTTGCATGCTTAAATTACTTGGTGTTTGAACCCAACCCATCAACCAATTAGTAAACCCTATTTAGGAATCCATAAAGCCATTGCATTAGCTTAATTATAAGTAATGCTACCCCCTGAAATCATCCCAAATCAAAGATGGGAAGAATCCAACAACAAAAAACAAAGTCCTAAGCAAGGAAACCCGTGTCCAATAGGGACTGGATGATGCACTGGATGTTTGGTCCAAACGTCCAGTGAATCATCCAATGTTGCTGTACTTGGTCAAAACTGAACTTAGCCTATTGGACCATCAGCCGCAGGCCTAGGACAGTATAGGGTGCATGAAAATCACTTCAAAGCCTTGCCCCAACCATCCTTGTTGATAACCATACCCTGAGTGTATCAGTGGATTGAAAAAGTGGTCAGAAACCCACACTGTAACCTAAGCCAAACCTGGGAAAGGAACCATGCTACTATTTTCCAAAATTGCTGAACAATGAATAAGCAAACCTAAACCAATCCTGGAACTCTAAGACCCTTTTGAGACAGTGTTTGACATTTTCTAATGGTCTTAACATAGGTTATAACCCCGAACACGAGGTGCAGTGTCAGACACCAACTGAGACCGAGCCGGTTGAAGAACAAACCGGATTTGCACAAGGTGAGTGGAATTACACCATTGATGTAGGTGTAGTATGACTGATGAGTCATGACAACAATAACAAAAATATTTACTATTTTATTTATTTTAATTGCTTATAAATGCCAATGTTATACAAGTGAAAATGCTAGATTGGATGCCGTAGCCGGCTTAGAAATGAGGCCAGTGGTAGCCCGTTGAATGGGATACAGTTGACACCACCTGACTCATAGTATGTCATATAGAATGCATTTGGTTCGGGTATCATCACCCGTGCTACGATACCTTACCAACAGGGATTTGGGCGTTGGATACCATAAAGTGTGAGGCCAATGTCCTGAAGGGCATTACTCGGTCAGTCGGCTCATCATGCCACTAGGACAGGTATGTTTGATGGCCAATCAGTTAATAGGGTTGGTGGTAGCACAGTGGTAACCTAGAGGACTGGTCAGGCTAACCATGAGAAGGGATACTGGAGCCAACCAGTCTTTTTCGATAACTCAATGGGTGTATCACAGGAAGGGGTTAGAGGCCCACACCAGGGATACATGTATTGGGGATTGTAATAGCACTTTTACCTGTCTTAGTTTTGATGCTAGGTGGCTTAATAATAATAAAGAACCTCATTTCATATACATTTGGTTGTGCTTGCATGTGCATGCATGGTTATATTTCATTCATGGGCTTGGTGGAGCTCACACTCTTGTATATTCTCTTTTAGGTGATTTTGCAGGTACTGGGTTGCCAATGGACGATGAAGCTATTGATGGAACTGTAGATCTTCCTCATGTTGTTGATCTACGAAAGTGTTGTTATTATTTGAGTTTCTCTCTTTCAAGGAGTATAATTACCATGACAATGTACTTTTCGAACATAAATGGATATGTATATGGTATTGTGAATTCACCTAGAGGGAGGATGAATAGGTGAACCTAGGGAATTATAAAAACTTATGCGAAAATTAAAATAAAACACCAAAGTTAAGACAAGCAATAATTATAAATGACACAAAGGATTTATAGTGGTTCGGCCAAGCTTGCCTACATCCACTCCGCTCACCTTAGAGAGAATTTCACTATGTCAAATCTTGAGTAAAAGCAAGAGGACTAGTACAACTCTTAAGAAATGAGCAAGAGAACTTAACAACAACTAATCTTGATTATTGAGCAAGAGGACTCATCCTACTTTTGATTCCGAGCAAGAGAACTCAAAACAACATGTAAAATGTAAATAAATACTAAGATTAAAGTTACCTCAACCTTAGTGAAGCTTTGCTGCCTTTCAAACTATGAAGCTTTAATGCAAGTTGTATGAAGGGAGCCCAGTGAGACTTGATGCTTTGAATTGGTACTTGAATTCTCACTTGAGATTGACTTGTTTTTGGAGGCTCTTGATTGTAATTAATAGTGATGATTAGAGCCTAAAACAAGTGGGTATTTATAGTCTAAGAGGCTTGAATTAATTAGGAATCTAAGTAAGGATAAGATTCCATAAGCCATATATAATCCGGCATGCTGGATGGGAATCCGGTATGCCGGATCACTTAATTTCCATTTTTAAACACAGAAATAACGGTAAAATTAAGCTCAGTATTATACTTATCCGGTATGCCGGATCAGGGTAAAAAGCAGGCAAATAGGATCCAGTATGCTGGATCCTTATCCAGCTTGCTTAAGTGAGCCATTGTGACCACTTTTTCTGAGATTCCCATTAATTCGGTATGCCGGATTGGGCATTTTCAGGATAAATGGTCCAGTAATGATAAGGGGATGATTTGGGAGGGTTTCAGCACCAAAAAGTCCAATGTCTAAGGGGTCAATTATCCACCTAAGGACATTCTAAATGGATTTATTCATGCATGTGTGCATTACATCAATTGTGACTTAACTATTACACAAGTTTAAATACAAAGTCTTCAAATCTTCAATCTTCAAAGTGCTTAATGCCTTTAGTCTTCAAGTTTAAACTTTCAAGTCTTGAAATGTCTTTGAGCAATGTTCTTCTTGTATGCTCTTGTGTATTTGTATACGCACCCCCTCACTTGGTGCTATGCTTCAAATCTAAATAACTTTAAACACAAGCATTAGTCCAAAGGTGGTCTTATTTGTTATCATCAAAACATCTTTGTCATCTTAAGGATGACTTGGAGTGTATAGGGCCATTTGCATTTCCCTAACAATCTCTCCCTTTTTGATGATGACAAATACTCCATGTAAATAAAATAGTGGAGCAAATAACAATGCAAAGAAATAAGAGACAATGTATAAGAACAATTTCATCATTCATATTAAACAATGTGGATCCATTACAATTTATTTATTCCAAGACCAATACTTCTCCCCCTTTGTCATTGTCAAAAAGAGGGGCATTTCACATTATGCATTATGATCAAAGGGTGGAAGGGGTGGAATAGAGCTTGAGGCACCGAAAAAAGGTGGTTGAACTCCTTGAGGAGTGGCTCCCGGTGTGTCAAGAGAGAGATGATGAAGATTGAAAGCAAGTGAATGAATAGCATTGAGGATTTTATCTTGGCGCACATTTAAAGAGTCAAATCTGGTCCTCACATCATTGCGGAGAGATGTCACATCCCCTTGAATTCGTTATTGACCAAATTCAAGTTCCATGATACGAGTATTTACTTCGTCCATGTAATCATTGATGCTTGTAACCCATTCTTGTAAGGATGCCGGAATGCCTTCTAGATCTTGACGAGGAGGAGGCACATTTGCATCCAAATCTTCTTCTTCTTCAACAAACACATCAGAGGGAGGAGGAATAGCAATAGTATGAAAGCTATTACGAGTGATGTGTTGGAAGGTCAAAATGGATTCTTCTTCTCGAGTGAGATCAATATCAGAGACTCGAAAGAGACGAGTGAGAAGCTGGCCATAAGAAAGATTGGTATGCTTTTGGGGGTGAGCACACGATTCCATATACCTCATAATGAAATATGGAAGACAAGTGGGTGTATTGGTATACACACAATAAGTGAGGTAAGCTTGAGGGGTGAGACACTTATTTCGATCGCCTCCCCGAGGAATAAAATTATGTTGAATAGTATAAGAAATGACATGGGGAATAAGGCGAAGTCTTCCAGTTACCACGGTTGCCGCTTGAGGATCATATTGCTTCAAGATGGAGGAGTAGACTTCTTCATGGTTGATGAAGTCCCTAAAGATAGTGCTTTTTGGAGTCCAAAAGATGCAAGGTCCATCATAATAGAGTCCAAGATGGCGAGCAAAATCGGCAATGGAAAGCTCTATGTGAACACTCTTCACATAAGAGTGGAGTTTCAAAGAATCTTCCGCCCCGCTGAAGTAAAGATTGGTGTAAAAGTATTTGACCAATTGAGGGTAGCAAGGTTCAGCCATGTTGAGAAAGGGTTCCCAACCAATATCTTTGAACATATCCTCAAGTCGAATACTATTGAAGGAAAAAATGTCGACTTCACGGCCTTCTTTGATTTTTTGAGCAAGGTAGAGGGGCCAATTAACACGACATTCTGGAGAGCGAAAGAGACGATCTTCCCCTGGAGCATATGGTTGTCTCGAGGAGCTTCTGGTTCTTCCCCTTTTGGATGGTTGTTGCCTGTCGGGCATAACATCCTTGCCTCTTCTACTCATATTGCAAGAGAGGTTTGAAGAGAGAGAAAGAGAAATTTAAGTTGCAAGATAGATTGAGATAAGAGAGTGAAGGTGGAGTGAATAGTAATTCAGAAAATGACAAAATGAGAGATTTATATAGGCTTGAAATCCAATGTAACAGCTATAAAATGGGCAGAAATCCAATTATCCGGTATATCGATTGATCATCCGATATACCGTTTCAAGCATTAACGGTAAAAAAACTGCCAGATATGCTGATCCGGTATACCGTTTCAGGCAAAAATAGTGAAAAAACAGTAATGGTTTTAAAAAAAAAAAAATCATTTTCAGTTATTCAAATGGGTCACACAAACCAAGTTCTCTTCTAAGAGAGCAAAATCTTTCTTCACTTAAGGGTTTTGTGAAGATGTCCGCAAGTTGCTTCTCAGTCTCAATATAGTCAAGTCGGATTTCACCTCTTTGAGCTGTATCACGTAGAAAGTGATGACAAATGTAAATGTGCTTAGCTCGAGAGTGTAAAATTGGATTCCTGCTAAGATTAATTGCACTTGTGTTATCACATTGGATTAAGGAAGTGTCAAATTTAACTCCATAGTCTTGGAGAGTTTGCCTCATCCATAGCACTTGTGCACAACATCGTCCTGCGGTGATGTATTCAGCTTCAGTGGTAGATAGAGCAACTGCATTTTGCTTCTTACTAAACCACGAAATCAAACATAATCCTAAGAAGTGACAAGATCCACTTGTACTCTTACGATCAACATGACAACCGGCAAAGTCGGCGTCAGAGAAGCTAATAAGGTTAAAGTTATTGTCCATAAGGTACCATAGGCCAATGCTTGGAGTTCCTTTCAAGTACTTAAATATCCTCTTTACAGTACTCAAATGGGATTGCATAGGTTTGGCTTAGAACCTAGTACAAGCACAGACACTAAATATTATGTCTGGTCTACTAGCCGTTAGGTAAAGTAAACTACCTATCATACCTCTATATTTGGTCAGGTCAACTGGGATTCCATCTTCATCCTTAGATAGAGTTATAGATGTACTCATTGGAGTACTAGATGACTTCTGTCCATTGATGTCAAACTTCTTTAATAGTTCCTTAAGATATTTAGTTTGACTGATGAAAATCCCATTAGGGGTTTGTTTTATTTGAAGTCCTAAAAAGAAATTCAATTCACCCATAAGACTCATCTCAAATTCACTACTCATACTCTGACTAAAATCAAGACAGAGAGATTCATTTGTAGATCCAAATATGATGTCATCTACATAAATTTAAACAAGAATTAAGTCTTTATTCTTATGTTTTACAAAGAGAGTTGTATCTATCTTACCCATTGTAAAACCATCATCGATCAAAAACTTACTTAGCTTGTCATACCATGCTCTTGGAGTTTGTTTCAAGCCATACAAGGCTTTCTTTAGCTTGTATACATGGTCTGAAAACTTTGGGTCTTCGAATCCAGGTGGTTGGATGACGTGTACTTCTTCATTGATGAAGCTATTTAAAAATGCACTCTTCACGTCCATTTGATGTAACATGATATTCTTATGAAAAGCAAATGCAAGCAACATTCTAATTGATTCAAGTCTGGCTACAGGAGCATAGATCTCATCGAAGTCAATGCCTTCTTGTTGGTTATAGCCTTAGGCAACCAATCTAGCCTTGTTTCTAGTTATGTTACCATCTTCATCAAGTTTATTTCTGAATACCCATCTAGTTCCAATAATCTTGGAGTTCGAGGGTGTTGGCACTAAGTCCCAAACTTGATTCCTTTCAAATTGGTTAAGCTCTTCTTGTATAGCAATTATCCAATTACTATCCAAAAGTGCTTCTTTAATGTTGTTGGGTTCAATAGTAGAAATGAAGGCTACATTGGAACAAACAGTTTGGATTTTACTCCTAGTTTGTATACCTTTATCTAGGTTTCCAATGATAAGGTCAAGAGGGTGGTCTTTAACAGTTCTAATCTCTTTAGGAAGTTGATGTAC
Organism: Telopea speciosissima; assembly: GCF_018873765.1. Taxonomy (NCBI): domain Eukaryota; kingdom Viridiplantae; phylum Streptophyta; class Magnoliopsida; order Proteales; family Proteaceae; genus Telopea; species Telopea speciosissima. Next base: position 28,728,073 of record NC_057924.1, on the reverse strand, counting down.
TTGATCATTAGGTTCATATTAAGTAACTTTTTCAACTCTTTTCCTAATTTCAAGCACTTCATCTTCATCATCTTCTTCTAGGTCTTTATACCTTTCTTTTGCCATAGATTCATCAAATCAAACATTCATAGACTCTTCCACAACTAGTGTTCTTTTATTAAACACTCTATATGCTCTACTATTTATGGAGTAGCCTAGAAAGATACCATCATCAGCTTTTTCTTCAAAATTCCCTAAGTTATCCTTAGTATTAAGAATGAAACAACCACAACCAAATACTTTGAAATAATCAACTTTAGGCAATTTGTTATAAAATAATTCATAAGGGGTCTTTAACAAGATAGGTCTTATCAAAATCCGATTTAACACATAACAAGCTGTGTGAACAGCTTCGGCCCAAAGATACTTAGGCAAGGAATACTCATTGAGCATTGTCCTAGCCATTTCTTGGATCATTCTATTCTTTCTTTCAACCACACCATTTGATTGTGGTGTTCTAGGGGCCGAGAAGTTATGAGTTATACCTTGGTTTCGACAAAACTCACCAAATTCTTCTATATTATCAAATTCACCTCCATGGTCACTTTTTATAGAAGTGATCAAGTAACCCTTTTGATTTTGTATTCTCTTGAAAAGAGCTACAATTTTCGCAAATGCATCATATTTATGTTTGAGAAAGAGGGTCCATGTGAATTGGGAGTAATCATCTACAATAACAAAGGTGTACTTCTTACCTTCAAGGCTTGTGGTTTGTATAGGTCCAAACAAGTCTAAGTGAAGTAATTGTAGAGGTCTTGAAATAGCAACAGAATTAATGGCCTTATGAGAAGCTTTTGTAAGTTTACTTTTTTGACATACCCTACAAGTGTGTTGCTTATCAAAATTCAACTTAGGTAAGTTTCTCACCAAGTTCTTGGAAGAGAGGGATTTAATAATCTTAGGATTAATATGTCCCAATTTCCTATGCCATAAGGTTGCATCATCAAACTTAAATATGAGACAACCATCATGCAAGTTGACATTAAAAGTACAGATATAAATATTATTCTTCCTACAACCCTCAAGAATCATGTTATCATTAGAATCTTTAATCTCACACTTGGAGGCATTAAAATTAACAAAATAGCCATTATTGCATAGTTGACTTATACTAAGTAAGTTGTACTTAAGGTTATCAACTAGGCTGACGTTAGAAATTACTGTACCTCCAAATTTTATCGATCCATTTTCAATGATTCTTCCTTTGCTGTTGTCTCCAAAAGATACCCATCCTCCTTTTTGTTTCTTGAGTTCCGAAAACAGCTTTGGGTTGGAAGTTATGTGCTTCGAGCAACCACTATCAATATACCATTTCATGTTGCTTAAGTGCACCTACAAGACAAGAATGCTTAATAAAACTTTGGTCCCCATTGAGTGTTGGGTCCATCATTGTTAGTATTATACATTCCTCTTGGTCTCCACATCATTTGGTGATCATTTGCCTTTTAGTTCCCATACCAACTTGTGTATGATTGAGGGTTCCAAGGTCTTTGGTTTTGAGGTATTCTATATGAACCTTGGTTATTAGGTGGTGTTTGCACCTTAGTTGGAGTTCTAGTTGGTTTTGGTACCTTTGGATGATTCCTTCTATTTTGACCATTATAAGGTCGTCTAAGATGGTGGAAGGATCAATTCATATGATGACATTCCCAAATAGTATGTCCCTTTTTGTTATAATTATTGCATACAACAATTTGAGGGTTATACGGAGTCTTCCCTTTGGGATTTGATTTGCTAAATTGAGGAGTTTTCTTTCTAGCATAACATTCCTTAATTGAGTGTCCTTTCTTTCTACAATAGTTGCAAAATTTTTTCTTTACTTTCTCACTTGTTATTTTACTTGAACTTACCTCTTTGGTGTAATTTGAATATTTGTTCATATTATAGCCTACTCCTTCCTTGTTGAAGGGTGCTTTGGAGGCATTTTCAAGTAAGATATCAAGAGTCTTTTGACCATTTGTAAATGACTCTAAGGCTTTACACAATTTCTCTTTTTTTTCTTCCAAGATATTTATTTGAGAAGTTAGAGTTGTGTTTTGGTCTTTTAGGGTGTTTATCTCCTTTAAAAGATTTTTCTTAGTAGTAGCTAGTTCCATACTACTTTGGTAAAGATCTTCAAAAGATTCTTCCAATTCTAAAAAGTCCTTATCTTTATGAGAAGGAGAAGTAGGGGTTACCTCATTTTGGGTTTCTTCATCTTCAGTAGCCATTAAAGCAAGATTTGATTGTTCCTCTTCTTCTTGTGATTCTTCATTATCCTCTTCTTCATCACTTGAATCAAAGGTGTGTTCAGCTTTGTAGGTCTTCTTGTATTTCTTCATTTTAGGGTAATCTCCTCTAAAGTGTTCTAGTTTCCTATATTATCTTTTGAAGAAGTATTAGTGTTATCCTTAGAAATACTCTTACCTTTTTGGTCCTTGGAAAATCTTCTCTAGTTGAAAGAAGTTTTGCCCTTGTTCTTCAAGAATCTTGAAAATTTCTTGGATAGATAGGCAATCTCATCATCCGAGAGTTCTCCATCATCATCGCTGAAGTCATAGGTTTTGAATGCAACAAATTTCTTCTTTGGTTCTTTAGGCTCATCCTCCTTGGTGTCTTGTTTGAGCTCCATCTCATGAGTTTGGAGTGATCCCAACTGCTCATCTAGACTTAGCTTGTCAATGTCCTTTGATTCCTTTATTGCTGTAGTCTTGGGTCTCCATTCTTTTTTAGAGAGATCTCAAAATCTTTCGAACGTTCACACCATTGGAATAAACCTTTCCTAAACCTTTCAACTTGTTCACAATGTTAGTAAAGCGAGTAAACATGGCATATATGTCTTCATCATTTTTCATTTTAAACAGCTCATATTCATTAACTAACATATCAATTTTAGATTGTTTTACTTCAGAAGTACCTTCATAAGTAATAATAAGTTTATCAAATATCTCCTTAGCGGAGTCACACATACATGTCCGGTTATATTCTTTTTCCCCTAAGACATACTGAATATAGCTTATAGCTACATAGTTGAGTTGAACCTTTACTTTTTCAGCTAGGGTCCACTACTCCGTGGGCTTGTCTACAGAGTATGGTCCATTCTCAATGACTTCCCATGCATTAATATTATTGGCGCATACGAAGTTCTTGAAGCGATTCTTCCAATAGGAGAATCCTTCACCTTCAAATAAAGGAGGTCGGGTAATGTTATATCCTTCAACCTTGCGGTTGACAGAGGATCCCATGGTCTTAAAACTCTTTGTTGGATTAAAAAAAATAATCACGGTCTTGAGCTCCTGTTTTGATACCAAATGTGAATTCACCTAGAGGGGGGTGAATAGGTGAACTTAGGGAATTATAAAAACTTATACGAAAATTAAAATAAAACACCAAAGTTAAGACAAACAATAATTAGAAATGACACAAAGGATTTATAGTGGTTCGGTCAAGCTTGCCTACATCCACTCCTCTCACCTTAGAGAGAATTTCACTATGTTAAATCTTGAGTAAGATTAAGAGGACTCGTACAACTCTTGAGAAATGAGCAAGAGAACTCAACAACAGCTAATCTTGATTATTGAGCAAGAGGACTCATCCTACTCTTGATTCTGAGCAAGAGAACTCAAAACAACATGTAAAATGTAAATAATACTAAGATTAAAGTTACCTCAACCTTAGTGAAGCTTTGCTACCTTTCAAACTATGAAGCTTTAATGGAAGTTGTATGAAGGGAGCTAAGTGAGACTTGATGCTTTGGATTGGTACTTGAATTCTCATTTGAGATTGACTTGTTTTTGGAGGCTCTTGATTATGAATAATAGTGATGATTAGAGCCTAAAACAAGTGGGTATTGATAGTCTAAGAGGCTTGAATTAATTAGGAATCTAAGTAAGGATCGGATTCCAGAAGCCATATATAATCCGGTATGCTGGATGGGAATCCGGAATGTCGGATCACCTAATTTCCATTTTAAACACAGGAATAACGGTCAAATTAAGCTCAGTATTACACTGATCTAGTATGCTGGATCAAGGCAAAAAGCAGGCAAATAGGATCCGGTATGCTGGATCCTTATCTAGCTTGCTTAAGTGAGCCACTGTGACCACTTTTCCTGAGATTCCCATTAATCTGGTATGCCAGATGGGAATCCGGTATGCCGGATTGAGCATTTTCAGGGTAAATGGTCCAGTAATGATATGGGGATGATTTGGGAGGGTTCCAACACCAAAAAGTCCAATGTCTAAGGGGTCAATTAACCACCTAAGGACATTCTAAATGGATGAATGCGTGCGTGTGTGCATTACATCAATTGTGACTTAATTATTACACAAGTTTAAATACAAAGTCTTCAAATCTTCAATCTTCAAAATCCTTAATGCCTTTAGTCTTCAAGTTTAAACTTTCAAGTCTTGAAATGTCTTTGAGCAATGTTCTTCTTGTATGCTCTTGTGTATTTGTATACGCTCCCCCTCACTTGGTGCTATGCTTCAAATCTAAATAACTTTAAACACAAGCATTAGTCCAAGGGTGGTCTTATTTGTTATCATCAAAACATCTTTGTCATCTTGAGGATGACTTGGAGTGTATAGGTATTTGGAATTTTATTATAATTGATATAAATCATCTGTGGGTAATTTGATCTTCCGTTGCATTCTGATATTCATTTATTATCTTTTTACCCTCATTACAAGGTTTGTAATATGTAAGTATTACTTCTGGATCCTTGGGGATTGGCGGATGTCGGAGGATATCTGGTTCACTTGCCTAAATCCTCCCAGGGGTGGTTTTGGGTGTGACAGAGTGATATCAGAGCAAGAAGCTCTATTTACATTCACAAACAACGAAAGTAGGATGGTGGATGGTCTAGAGACAAAGAAATAAAAATTTCAAGAAAACACAAATTTTAAGAAATAGAAGACTACAATAGGAGACTAGCTAGGTGCAAAAGCTGATAACATCATAATTGAAGAGACATACGCTTTTACATTCAGGAAGGGAATCGAAAGTTCTATTTACAAATATAGCATAAATAGAAGTACAACTAATAAGCAGACACAAACACGAACATAAAATGGAAGATTTATATTCTAGAAATTTTAAAACTAGGTCTTCTCTTGAGTTGAACCTTAAGCTCGAAATGATAATCAATGAATCATAGATAACTATAGATTCAGCTGTACTATAATCGAACCCTGACAGCCAGGGACTTTTGTGTACTTAAAAGGAAAATAGAATACTTCCAGACTCAAACAACCTGTATCAACGTCGATGGAGTAAGATGGCCAGTTCCTGAATTGGGGGCATGTGGGTGCATATTTTGCTTAACACTGCCTTAAGAACGTCGCATCCATGCATTTCAAACTTCTTGTTCCAAATCGTTCCATTCAAATAATTCAAAAAGCAATCATGCTGAAAACTTGATGCAACAGGAATATTTCTTATGGAGCATGTCCTCCTGTTACCCTTCCAGTTAATCCTCCCAATGAACCTGTTGCTCAGAACATAAAAGTTCCACCTATATCTGCACCTGAGGCCCCTCCAGCTCATGCACCTACACCTCCCCCTGTTATGACTGCTAATGAGGTGGCTACCATCGTGGCCAATATGATGCAGATCATGTAACAACAATAAAAAATCCTATTGCAAATCCAGCAACAACAATAAGAGTTGCTAGCCAATATGACCACTCAGTTAGTAACCGCAATACAACAGCAGCAGAAACAGTTTATGACTTACATGAATGCACACCTTCAAGCTGCAAAGCGGGCACATGCCGTACCAGGGACTTCTCCTGTATTTAACACACCACCTGTACCCAATAAGTCTGTGGAGGATGGACAAGGAGTTGATGGTGTAACACAACATGGGTCTAGGAAGAGACCTATGAACTCACAAGATTTTGGAGAACCTCATAAGACACCCATAGGACCCTATCCTGATTCGACTTTAGCATGCTCTGATGGGGAGGATACAAATTGACCTAGCCAATCGACACAGTTCACCACTGTGCCTTGGGGCCGTCTAAGTCAAACAATCAATATCTCTTCTATAATCGGTGGGGGCATATGGCCAGGGCTTGCCAGTATCGTGGAGCCCAGTACGTGCCGTGTCTGAATGTCATCTATCCGGAGCAGCCACAATAGGATAGTAGGCCAGAAATGGAACAAACTTTTCAACCTCCTCAGCCGGCATTGAGTCAAGTGAGTGAGGCCTCTCCTCAACCCACTGCACTTACTAGGTGTTTCATGTGCAACAAGCCTAGGCACATACCAAGGGACTGTGCCAGTAGGAGATTCAGTCCACCTTCACAATCCCAATCTGCTACTCGGTCTTCTAGCCCCATAGAGACAGAGTTCAAGGGCAAGTATATGCCTTGACCACAGGGGAAGCTGAGGCGAATTCAGAATGATGATAGGTACTCTATCCGTATCATCCTCACCTATTTGAGTATTATTTGATTGCAGCATCTCACACTCTTTCTTTCTACTAAGTTTGTTGATAAGATAATTGTGCCCTCGAATAACTTAAAACATAAATTAGTGGTTAGTACTTACTTGAAACGTTGTGAATTTAAAAGAAGCATATGGACCCTGTCCATTTGGAAATTCCATACTCATATCTGGATTTTTTGAAAGATAGTGAAAGACTGTAGGTGCATAGTTAGCTCTTCGTAAATCGTTATACCACAAACCAAATGAATAAAACATTCCAGGTAGGATTCAGGAGAGTGTGAACTATACTAGGTGGTTAGAAGTGAATAATAGATGTGAAGAATTTAAGTTGGTGAAAAGGACGGAAATGGGTGTTGGCATAACCAAGAACAGTCGAGAACAGAAAGAAATTGAAACTGAAGGATTTGACAAAACCTTGCTCAACAATAGGTATGAAGGGGGTAATGGGTCACCGAATGTCTCCTCTGTTATTGGGAGTGAACAATAGGGATTCCACCAATATCCCAATTCATCCTAAAGTTGAGTAAATATTGGAAAACCAGAAGTGAAAGTATTTATAGGAAAAGTCGTGCGAACACAGGTAATTTAGACTTATGCCTTACGACCCAAGACTATAGGAGTGTAGTTACTAGATGAAATACATAGACATAGTTCGAAATTATGATTGCTTAAGGTACATTTTTGAGTTCGATTTCCCGTAGACCCTCATAGTTAAGCTGAATAGTAGATGAACCAAACCCGAGAGCGAATTAAATCACTTATTGGGAGGTGGATATGTTTGAGAACCAAACCTTTGTAGCTCAATCGAAGCAATGACTTGTGCTGATACGAGACAGAAGGACCTGAAGTGCGCCGTGGGCGATCAGGTATGCGGTTCAATAAGAAAAGGAAGTTAAATCCAAGAATCACGAACAATGGCGTAATGATTGGCAAAAGTCCATGACGTATTCCATGTATCGATGTTGAAGAAGTACCTCCCAGACTCGACTCATATCTTCACTCAGGAACCACTTGGGCTTGCTGTCGCCATGACCTGTCAAAAGAAATCCGGAGAGAATTATGGGGTGTGAGGAGCATAATCTCCACAACCGGATTATCTTGTTGTAACGGTTGTGTGGAGTAGTCTTCCCGATCAAGGGATGTCCGATTGACGAGAAGATGAAAGGCGGTCAAAGTATCCTCATCAACTTGAATCTCCAGACACATTTAATTTCAAGGATGAAATTTTTATAAGGTTGGGGGAATGTTAAACCTGTGCCAAAAAATATAGGCTAATTTGAACTTTTGTTGAAGGTCTTGAACCCGAGGTCAAAGCTACCAGCATAATGTGCTGCATTGATCCCATGGTTAAATTTAACGAGGTAGCCCCGTTGGTGAGAACCTACATGCCATTAAGAAGACAACGGGGTGATTCGGCACTATTTCATTAAGGAAGAAAGAAGAATAAAAGAGAGGCCTAGGCTCCTAAACTTAGCTTGAGTGTGAGAAGCTAAGCTCGAAATCTTATCATATGGCTCCCAATTTCTAAGGTAAAGACCCCAACCTAGTTAAATTCTTTCTCCCAACCTATTTTTAAACATAGGATTGGTTGGTATTCTGGAATTAAAGATGAGAAGTTAACACCCATCATGCTTGCATATGTTTTATCTTGTTTTGGGTTAATTATAAACCCAATTTCTTTGCATGCATGCTTAAACCCAACCATAGGACCTAATCCTAGTTCTAGGTTAAACTAATGATGACCCTCATCACCTTGAATGTTCGAGTCAAAGCATTTTCAGACCAAACATCAACTTACATGTTTGATTTGAAGATGAGAACTCAATTTCATACATGCATGTTAAATCTCAACACAAATACCAATTCTGCTGCTTTGGCAGATTGACCCCCATTTAGTTAAAATGATATAACTCCATAATCCGAACTTCATTTGCCTTAGTTCCAATTTTTTTTAAAAACTAGACTCATAGAGCTACATTTCCTTAGAAGGAACCATTGTCCAATTAAGTCTCTAAGTGAGCTGAAATTTCACTTCAAGTTGCTGTCCAAAATCGAATCCTTCTGTTGGACAGATTGACATTTGTTTAATAAAAATAATAAAATTTCAGCATCCGAACCTCATTCCTTTGATTCCAATTTTTTTAGAAACTAGACTTATAGAGCTGAATTTTCTTAGAAGGTACCATGTGGAGGAACCAACCCCTGTGGAAGCCACATCAAAAAGTCAGCAGTGCTGCATTCTCTAGATGATGCACTGGATGATTGGCCCAAAGCTCCAGTGCAAGCTCTAGAGATGTTGAAACCTGTATTTTTCCATTCTAAGCTTGTGGGAACTGAGTATATTGCTTGCAAACACCAATATGTACCTTGGAATTTTAGGAACCACCCTTATCTTGGAATCCATGTGGGCCCCACCCATATGGCTAAAATGGGCAAGAATCCAGCTAAAAATGCATTTTGAGTTAGGCGAGTACCAAGCCAAATAGACCCTAGTACCACAAGATCTATAAATAGGGGGGAGGCCAGCCCCATTTACATTGTTCTACTATTCCTATCGTTGGAGAGAAAAAGAGAAAGAAAGCAAGAGAGGAGGAAGGAAGAAGAGGAGAAGAAGAAGAAGAGATGGGTTTAGAGCACTTGGACCTTGAAAATCCAAGGTAAACCCTACACCGCATGAAATTCCCTTTCCCTGTACCTCCCTTTAGGTTCTGATTTGTACCATTTCAAGTTCAGACCATGGGAACACCAATCCCTTGACCATCATGCCCAATTTCCCATGTTATTTTAGCTTGAGAACCCAAATCCTTAAGCATGCAGCCCAACCTTCTTGTTGTTTGTATTCCTTTAAAATTTCAGATCATGAAACCTCTCTTTAAGTTTTTATTCTTACCCTTTTATAGTTCAGATTGTCAACCTCTTAAACCCCATGCTCAATCCTTCATGTATTCAGGCTTAGGAACCCAAACCCATGAACATGCAACCCTATCTCTTCCTGTAAAATCTTTTCTTTAAAGTTTCTGAACAGGAAACCATTTTAGATTTCAAATGTTATCGATGTTTAACTTAATTAAAATGTCAGCTCATGCTCCCTAAATCTAAATCTCATATATTAGACCCAAACCCCTCTTTGATTGCTTCCTTTAAATTTGCAAAACTTGAACTTATTATGTATGCTAAGTTGCAGCCATGAAAATGTCTAATTAAACATGTAATTAATGAGTTCAAACCATGCGTCTGTAAGATAAGATAGAACTCATTCCTATGCATGCATGTTCAATCTTTTCATTGAATATGTAAATTGTTATAGATGATAAGCTAGAAGCATGGATCTCTGCATGCATTCTATGTTTAGCATGTTATGGCTTAGGATCATTGCTATAATAGGTATATATAACTATTATTATGTGACTTATAGGAATAAGAGGGGCTGCATGATCGATCTCAGCCTTGCATGCTTAAATTACTTGGTGTGTGAACCTAACCCATCAACCAATTAGTAAACCCTGTTTAGGAATCCATAAAGCCATTGCATTAGTTTAAGTAATGCTACCCCTTGAAATCATCCCAAATCGGAGATGGGAAGAATCCAGTAGCCAAAACCAAGACCTAAGCAAGGAAATCCGTGTCCAACAGGGACTGGATGATGCACTGGATGTTTGGTCCAAATGTCCAGTGAATCATCCAGTACTGCTGTACTTGGTCAAACTGATCTTAGCCTATTGGACCATCACCTGCAGGCCTTGGACAGTGTAGGGGGCATGAAAATCAATTTAAAGCCCTACCCCAACCATCCTTGCTGATAACCATACCCTGAGTGTATCAGTGGATTGAAAAAGGTGTCAGGAACCCACATTGTAACCCAAGCCAAACCTGGGAAAGGAACCATGCTACTGTTTCCCAAAATTGCTGAACAATGAATAAGCAAACCTAAATCAATCCTGGAACTCTAAGACCCTTGTGAGACAGTGTTTGACATGTTCTAATGGTCCAGTTAACATAGGTTATAACCCCGAACACGAGGTGCAGTGTTAGACACCGACTGAGACCAAGCCGGCTGAAGAACAAGTGGGATTTGCACAAGGTGAGAGGAATTACACCATGGGTATAGGTGTAATATGACTGATCAGTCATAACAACAATAACAACAATATTTACTATTTTATTTATTTAAATTGCTTATATTCTTATTTGATTTCTGATTCATATCTGATGGCTATTGGAATTAAATGCTAATGTTATGCATGTGAAAATGCTAGATTAGATGCCGTAGCAGGCTTAGAAACGAGGCCAGTGATAGCCCATAGAATGGGATACGGTTGATACCACCCAAATCATACTATGTCATATAGAATGCATTTGGTTACGGTATCATCACCCGTTCTATGAACCCTTGCCAACAACGGTTTTAGTGTTGGATACCACAAAAGTGTGAGGCCAATGTCCTAAGGGCATTGCTCAGTCAGTCGGCTCATCGTGTCACTAGGACGGGTTATGTCTGTTGGCCCATCAGTTAATAGGGCTGGTGGTAGCACAGTGGTAACCTAGAGGGCTGGTCGGGCTAACCTTGGGAAGGGATGCTGGAGCCGACTGGTCTTCTCCGATAACTTAATGGGTGTATCACATGAAGGGGTTAGAGGCCCGCACCAGGGATACATGTATTGGGGATTGTAGTGGCACTTTTACCTGCCTTAGTTTTGATGCTAGGTGGCTTAATAATAATAAAGAACCTCATTTCATTTAAGATTCATTTGATTGTGATTGCATGTGCATGCACGGTTATATTTTATTCACGGGCTCGGTGGAGCTCACACTCTTGTATATTCTCTTTTAGATGATTTTGCAGGTACTGGTTTGCCAATGGATGATGAAGCTGTTGATGAAACTGTAGATCTTCCTCACCTTGTTGATCTACAGAAGTTTTGTTATTATTTGAGTTTCTCTCTTTCAAGGAGTGTAATTACTATGACAATGTACTTTTCAAACATAAATGGATATTTATATGATATGACATAGGAATTTGGGATTTTATTATAATTGATATAAATCATCTGTGGGTAGTTCGATCTTCCGTTGCACTCTGATATTCATTTATTATCTTTTTACCCTTATTGTATGGTTTGTGACATGTAAATACTGCTTCTAGATCCTTGGGGATTGACGGATGTTGTAGGGTATCCGATTCACTTGCCTAAATCCTCCCAGGGGGTGATTTGGGGTGTGATACCAAGCTTTGTCACACCTCAGAACCACCCCCTGGGAGGATCCGATGGTTGCCTGAATAGCCGAAGTATTCGAAGACCTCTAAGATCCAGATGCAGTATATATACGTCACAAGCATAACACAATATCGAGATAACAACTGTTTCATTGATTAGAGTGCACAAATAGTAAATACTTACAAGTTTTATATATATTATTTAAATTAAAAGTTCCAATATCCCGATATCCCTAGGTTCACAACCATCGGGCCAAAGCACAAACTATTCTAAAATATTTACAGTGGAAACTCCTCTACTAAAAGAATTGTGTTTAACAAAAGATAAAAAAAGAAAAGACCACATCATCAGTCCCTATTTTCCAAGGACACCCTAATTATTCGTGTGATAGGGGCCACAACCCTCTAGGTCCACATCAGCATGCTCACAATAATCCTCAGCCTCTGCCTTGAATTAATCCTCCCTTCTACCATCACATCCGCCTGCAATATCATCTAAAAGAAAATATTCCACATGGGTGAGCTCTACCAAGCCCAGCAAGTAAAGGATAAACCACACACAAGCACAATGCACACACAAGGCAAAATCCTATATGCATGGATTCAATTTTAATCTTAATTCCACCTATAAAAAATATCTAAGTCTTTAAGTCTGTGCTACGCCAACAACTCGAGAAACAATCTTGGTTCCTTCCCCTCTCCCCGAGATGTAACCTCAATTGTTGAATGGAGCCTGCTTCGGTAGTAGTACACAATACCTCCCAATGGGAAGACCTCAATAATCATAGCCTGGACCCCATCCCGGCTTACCACCACACTCCTCAAATGATAGGAGGCTATGATCACTCAACACCTAAACCCCTGTTGGTAAGGGTTGTAGCACCAAGGAATGACATTCCTAGCCTTATGTAGACTAAATAACATCGTACGAGGTGTATAGTGCTCCCGCAACCCATACTACGACACACCATACCTCTCAGTTCCAAGTCGACTATGACATCTATTCTAACACAAAGATTCACATCTCAAATCATTCCGCATCGCATCAACATCAATCCACAGTTCTATATCCATAAACCATAAACAAATTAACCAATAGATCATTTCCAAATAAGGATAGCATTCATTCATGTGCATGATTCATAATAAATAGTCCAAATGAATTAAATATTCCCAAAAGAGTTCAAAGTCTATCCCCTTTCACCTTGTTATACTTGTGTTTATGAAGCTAGATTGGTTCTCGAGTCGGTTGCCTATAAGTTCGATGACCGAGAAGCTATGTCATATGATTATGAAGTCATAAATATGTGTTAGGAGGTGTCCAAGTGATAATGGAGTCCTAGGGCAGGTTAGGGTTAGGTTAGGAGAGGTTTGGAATCAAATTCACATTTGAGAGCTGTGAGTGGGGATAAACTACAATAGAAGCTGTGACTAGGACAACACGTGTCATCCTAATAAGCTACCAGTATCATAGATATAGTGTCCCAAGCCACAGTCATAAACTAATATCAATTTACATTAACATCAGAGTGCGGAAAGGGAAACAGTATTATATTTTCAAAGATCAATATTCAAGCGGAAGCGTTTAGTAAATAGTTACATCATGTTCAATCATCTAAGTGATACAATAAAGTTATAACAGTATTCTTGACTGACCATAACGTAACTACTCAAAATATTAACTATGATAGACAATGTTTATACAAGGGCTCAAAGCCCCAAAAAAATCAAAAGGAGGGAACGAATCCCATTATCAATACGGCCAGTAGGCACAATCATTATAAGGACATCCATCGCCGTGCTCTTCAGTCATAGCCTCAGGGTCCTTAGTACCGATATCATCAGACTCCAAGGTCTGAACCTCAAGTCCAGCAAATAAGCATCACCTGCAACAACATCTAAAAGAATGTGCACAAAGGGGTTTAGGTTCACTGATCCAGTGAGGGGATGGGGATGCACATACACATAAAATCATAGATAGTCCATGGTGCATGCTAATATTAACAATTTGCCACCTATCACACAATTCTAAGTCAAAGGGTATATGCTACTACAATAACCTGGGTGACACTGTGGGTCCTTCCATTCTCACCACAGGGAAACCTCAGTTATTACTTTAGGGCCAGCGCCGGCTATAGCCTCATACCACCTAGAGGCAGACCCCGATAACCAAGGACTACCCTGGCCTAGCCTCTCAAACTCTCCACAGGTGGCAGGTGCCCTGGCTACCCAACACCTAAACCCCTATTGGTAAGGGTCGTAGCATAGGGAACTAAACCTAACCATAAATATACTACATGAATCCTATCGTGTCGAGAGGTATTCCGTGTGTATCAACCTCTCATTCCATCCTACACCTGGGTACCAGAACAACACGGCGCATACAATCAAGAATGACATACAATTATAAATTCACATAAATCTGGGGTTTCGATACCGGTACTTCCCGGCGCCATAACCCAACACAATCCACATCATCATCATCATCATCAAGTAAGAATATAATGTAACTATGCATTCATGCTTGAATGATAAAGCAAGTAGCATGATATATGAGTAAATAATAGTAACAAACCTAAATAGTCACCCAAACCCACTCACTATGATTTACGTATCATTCGTAGGATTTGATAAGGGTCGCCTTAGTACACATCCCCCCGTAGTGTTTAGGTAGCCTAGGGTTGCATGAACATAGTGTTAGAAAGTGTAGATGGATCCCACAAAGAGTCCCCAAGATCTATCATTCAGAATAACATAAAAGAACCCGAACGGAGGCACTCCTAGTGGATCCGTTGGTGAATCTGTTCTCAGGAAAACTACAATCGAAAGGAAATGGTAAAATGGGCTGAACGGATTCTCTAACAGAGGTAGGACACTGGGTCCGTTGGTGAATCCATTTAGGAAAAATTCAAATTTTAAACCTTAAAAGGCAAAATGGATCCTCGAATGGAGGCCCGATGCCTGGGTCCATTGGTGAATCCGTTCAGGGTAAAACCTAGTTTTTTAAGGTCTTTGCATTTTCAAACTCATTCCTTGAGGTCATAAGGCCCAAAGGGCTAGGGTAGGGTGTCTTAAGTCTCCCTAGAGTCACCAAAACAAGATTCATCCATAGGTCATAGTGGATTCCATGGGTTGGTGTCAAACCTGCACCTTGACTGACTGGGAATTTGGGTGAAGAACAAGAAACCCTAGGTAATCAGCCAAGCACTCTGTGGAGCATCACACTAGTGGCTGATCCAACAGGAATGATCTCCTTCTTACCTGCCAGAAGGTGGATTGCAGCTCCATGCCAAAGTACTGCACATTGCATAATGTACGCTTGTACTCCAGGTATTCTCTCTCTTAATAAATGTGGGGCCCATACCTAAAAATATATATATATTTGACCCTGGGTGAGGTGTAGGTTTAAGGCTTAAGCCTTGGACCAAGCCCCTGTGCAAGCCCAATGAGATACAGCTTTGCTGTATTCTCTGGGTGATGCATTGGGCGATGCATACATCACCCAGTGAATCGCCCAGAGTGGGAAAAAGTGATATTTTAATCAGTAGAAGCGTGGGGACCACCCATACTGGTCATGGACACCCTCCAGAGGTAGATGGGAGTCTTAGGCACCATAAATTACCCTTGGACCCCTGTGGACCCCACCAGAGTGGCCCAGAATTAGTTTCAAAAATGCATTTTTTAGTGGGCCCAGGCTGCCAAACAGGCCCTAGTTGGGGCTGCTCTATAAATAGAAAACCCAGCATAAAATTAGAACTCTATTCACTGTTCAAACCGTGGGAAGGGAGAGAAGAGAGAAAAGAGAAGGGGAAGAAGAAGGAAGGAAGGAGAGGAAGAGGGAGTGCATCCATTCGGCTCCAACAACTTATCAGACCAGGTTCAGGTATAAAAGCCATACATATACATGCTGCTATGCTGTTACTATTCTCCTCCTTAGATCTCTGCATTTTGGAGGTGTTTCTAGTCATGGACAGCCCAGAACACCTGGGGGCTCCCAAGCACTGCTCCAGATCTGACATGCAAACTGATTGCATGGAAGATCTGAGCTTGTTCATGGGGTTTTCATTGCTGTATTTACTTGGGACTGAAATTTGTCCCTGTGCAAGACTGCACTGCCCTGTTGCACCAAGAACAGGAAGTCTGAGCTTGGATCTATGCACACAGGCTGGTCTCGGCCTAACCCTGTGTTGCAGCAGCCTTGAACCACCCTATTTTACGTAGGATCACCCTTGCATGCAGCCCAAAACATGCCATAAGCTGGAACACAGCTGGGTTACTATTCTCTGTGCTGACTGGACAGCTCCTGGCTGCCAAGTGGTGGGCCCAGGTCATGATCCATGTGGACCACTACAAATCACTCTACATGGGGTCCACAATGACCTAACATGCATGAAGGATCAACCATGGCACTACCTGTGGTGAAAAATCAAAGGTCTAGAGCCTGTTCACGTTCTAAATAGGCACTAGGCAATGCACTGGGTGATGCACACATCACCCAGTGAATCACCCAGAGAATTAAAAAGGGTTGTTCTGCAGACCAGACCTTGGGGGCTTCCACTTGTGGACCATGAACAGTGTAAGGAGGTGGTAAATGACCAAAATACCCCTCCTTACAACTACCCACCATTACTTACACTTTGGGTACCCAAGTGGGCCCCACAGGGCTGGGAAACCCTGCCTGAGTTGGTCCAGCTACACTGCTAACCTAGGGACTGTATTGTGAGACTGTCGAGACCATGAACCATGTACTACATTGGTAAAATACCATATCTGACCCTGAACCACATTCTCCGGATGATGCACCGGGACATAGACCCAAAGCCCAGTGCAAGACCCAGAGAATTCCAAGTGATATCAGACTGAGCCCCGAGTTAGACCAGTGAGCCTAGATCAACACTAAGACATGCAAGAAAAGTTTTGATTATTAAATAACACATGTTTGATTTAATACTTTAGGATTTGATCCCGCACTCGAGGTGCCCTGCCAGACACCGGCTGGAACCGAAACAACAACTGATCTTATAGAATTAGGCCAAGGTGAGTGGAATGTCATCGCATATGTACGTGTAACATGAATGATATGCTGGAATTAAATTCTTATAATAATAATACTGTGATATATGTTAAATTCAAATTTTATAAATTCATTACAACATTGTGTTGACTGTTGGACAATTCTGCTTGAATATTCTATGCTAATTATGAATGCTAGACTAGATGTTGTAGCCGGCTTGGAAATGAGGCCTGAGGTAGCCCGTAGAATGGGATACGATTGACACCGCCTGACTCATATGATGCCATATAGACATGGGGTTAGAGTTTCATCACCCATGCTACGCACCCTTATCAACAGGGGTTAAGGTGTTGGATGCCTGTGGGAGTGACCGTATATATGAGAAAAGAAAAAGAAAAGAAAAGAAATGTGGTTATGGGCTATATGTCGGGCTATAAGCCAGAAGAGAAAAGAAAAGAGAAAAAGGGATGGATGCCTCACAGGTTAATCACAGAGGGCTGGTCGGGCCGACCTTGGTGAACGAATGCAGGAGTTGACTTGTCCTCTCCGACAACTCAATGGGTGTATCGCAAGAATGGGTTAAATGCCTGCACCAGGGATACATGTATTGGAGATTGTAGTAGCCCTAACCTGCCCTAGTTGTGATGTTAGGTGGCTAATAAATAACTGGATTGCATTCCCATGTTGGATCCATATGATTGTGGTTGCATATGCATGCATGATGATATGTTTCATTCACGGGCTTAGTGGGGCTCACACTCTGTTATGCATGCTTTTTTTCTCTATTAGATGATTATACAGGTGGATGTCACTATGGCGGGGAGGCTTACACGGAAGAGAGCCATGGTGGTTATGACCATATTGGTGTGGACCCCGATGGAGGACGTGCCGATGGTCCGAGTGTTCTCGATGACTACTAGGGACTGACCCATGAAGGGTGTTGATGTGGATGCTGATGCTGCTTTTTATCTTGGGGACTCCTTTTTGCTTTTGACAGGAGTTTATCCCCATTTCTGCTTTGAGCTTTCCTTTTTCTTTTTGGGGCTTGAGTTATCTCGCTCTGTATATAATTACTTTTTATTTCAGTTGATTTACATATTAGCTTTTACTATTCTGTTTGTGGGTGTGAGAGAGGGAATGATAAAACCTACTTATGTATATAACAATTATTTCCTGTACTGCTATGCTTCCTTATCTTTTAATGTAATTATAGTTTCTGTAGCACTCTGAGTTTACATGTGGTATTACTATGGATGTGTGTCTGTGAATGTATTAACTGCTTCTAGATCCGTGGGATTTGGCGGATTGCCTTTATGCAATTTGGGTCACCTACCTAATCCTCCCAGGGGGTGGTTTGGGGTGTAACAGAGCTTGGTAATAGAGCGGAAGCTCTTCTACATTCACAAACGGCAGAATAGGAATAATAAATTACCAATAATAAAACATGCAATAAATTAAAACCTATAGGGGGTAACTGTAACTAAAAAGATAGAATGTATATTTACATTAATAAAGAGTTAACTGTGGCCGAAGCCACTACATGAAGTTAATTGGAAATACTACTTCCAAAGTACATCAGCTGACAAAAAAAAAAATACTACATAAGCCATGATAAAAAAAAAAAGAACGTCAGAACTACATCCAATAAGACAAGATAAGCATAAGGAACTCGAGCCGGGAAAGCTACTCCTGAGGAGGAAAGTCGCTCGGTGGAGGCTGAGTCTGTCAGGAGTCGACGCAATAGTCAGAGTCCCAAAAATCCAAGCGTCGCTCCATGGAACCTACTGTCCCCTCCAGGGATGTGAAGCCCTGATCCATCCTCGTAGACATCTCTATAAGCTGTGTGCGGAGGCCCTGAAACTGTGCCATCATGTCAGACCATCCGTAGGACTCTGGTACCTATGAGCTAGTAGCACCAGTCGGCACATAGGAGAGTAAATCAGTAAACTGTGCACCAGTCCCCTCTATATCACCCTGCTCCTCTGGGCCAATCTCCTACTCCTACTCCTGTCCCTGCTCCATCTCATCTCGCTCCTCTGGATCACTCTGAGGTTCCCCTTGCACTTTCATCTTCAGGATTGAGGTCTTGCTAATAGGTCTTGACCTGTCCCTATCCATGTACTCTCCGGCTAGGGGAACGTCAAAACGTTGAAACACTTAAGTTAGGAACTTCCCATACAATAGGTTCCCATCAGAAGGGTTTTGAGCATGGTATAACATGGCTTGCATCAGTAGATATGGGAGGTTGATCACTGGACCCCCTCTACCAGCTCCCAATAGACAGTAGGTGATGTAAGTCCCCAGCATAGAGATAGTACCTCGATTCCCGCCTTTCGGGTAGATGTTATCTGAAATGCATCTATTGATGATCCTAGCACTAGGCTTATATTCAGCCTCAGACTTTGGGACCCCCTCTGAACCAGTCAATACCTTGAAGACCATCCTCCTGGTCTCCAAGGAAAACATGTCTAAAATATCTATCCTGGGCTTGTAGTAATATCTCTCGCCTGTGTCAGGTAGCCCTAGGATCTCTGTCAGGATGGTAGTGGTAAGCCTGATATCCACCCCCTTCACTCTACTCTCCAAACCAATTTCCCGTGCCCCAGATGGCACTAGGTTGCAGTAGAAATACCGAACCAAGTTTAGGTAACATGGCTTGGTGGGCGATAACATGGATGCCCAGCCTAGGGCATTAAACCTAGAATATAAGGCATATTGGTGGAAGTCATCCACCTGTACCATCCTCCCATTTACAATGCTCTTGCACTTGAACTTGGACCAATCTCTAGAGTGCTCATACCTAGAAAGCTAGAATCGGTCAAAGTTTGGCTCCTCTAAGGAAGAACCCTCTCTTGGTGAGGCCAGTGGCACAGAAGAGGATGAAGAAGGCTTGGGATCTAACCGCAGCCTCTTACGTGCTACTGACTTCCTTGCCGTATTGTGTCTTGTAGACATGGTGCTGCAAGAAGGTAGAATAAAAGGCAGATTAGGGCAAGAAAATTCTGAAATGTAAAGTAAAAGAAGACAAAACTATGGACAGCAGTCCAAAATAGAGAAGAAAGGAGTAAAACTTACCTTAGGTTGGCGTAGGTGAGCGGAAGACTCGTGCAAATACGTGGTTTTGGCAAGGGAGATGTCGAAATAGCCCTTGGAGCTCTGCCCTGGGTGTTTTGAAGGTTGTAGGGAAGAAATGAAGCGAAAATGACCTGTTTCGGACTGAAATAGGCTGGGCCTCGATTCTCTGGGCGATGCACTGGGCGATGTAGTCTAATGCCTAGAGAGATTGCCTAGAGGTGATTTTCTACAGTTTTTGCTATAAATGTTTGTGGACATGAAAGTTTCACCTAAAAACAGCATAATAGACCTAAAAACATTGATTAAATAAATATGTGAATAAAAAATTTTTTTAATTATATAATATTATATAAATAATTAAATAATAATGCATATATTGGCTAAACAAGGCACTTATAGGTTATCACTATGGGTAAACTATTGAAGCAAGAGATAAGGTGCATGGGGATTAAAATTTTTTTATTTTATTTTATTTTAAATGGCTAAAAATAAATTACATATATACATATATATGTAAATGAAAATAGTGTGTGTACTTTAATATTAAATATTATGTGCCTATATTCATGAGTGTACGAACCATGAGTGAATGATGCTGTGCAAACTTGAACATAGGTATGTAGGTATGTTGTACTATGTAATTATAGAATCTTAGGTAGCGTAGACCCTAACACACCTATAACCTAGTTAAACTGGGAATAGGATCTATTGGGCTGCCAAGTGGAGTTTGGACCCCGTAGGTACCGGGACACCTTATGTAACCTTGAGTTGACTTATTTATCTTCCTGCTCATACTACTTAATTTCCCTGTAGTGTTGTACTTAATTCTTGAAATTAAGTGACCATAGTGGCCTAATACTTAGAACTTCTTCATGGCGGGACCTTGCTACATTAGTCGGGCTTGGAGACCCCAGCAACATGCTATATATTAGGCAACTGAGGAGGAGACTGATCCGGATACGAGAGATTCAGACTTGTGTTGAGAACTAGTTGGTAGTTTACCTAGCACTTGCAGACACTAGTGGACCCGTGGGTCGAGCCATTTACCAGACCCTAGCAGACGGAGTTAGGAGTGACATAGCATACCTTTACGTGAAGATTGTCATCACCAGTTGGAAGTTGCAGAGGCTTGCCTGCTAGACACAGGTACATAATTAAGAAAATTGTTATTTAAATTAAATTTAAGATATCACCATGCATTAAATATCATAGCATAAAACAGTCCTCCAACATAAAACAAATAAATGGAACAAAACCAATAAGCAAATAATACACCTTGCTGGGATGACAACGTAATTTTCACTGGAACTGTGGAATAGGTAATGTACATGTGTTAAATAGGAACTGCTTGTTGACCTCGATAAGAAGTGATGGATTATTGAACGAGTTGCTTTTTCTAGAAAAGCAGCCATGGTCAACACTAGAACCAACCGAGGTGGTCGTCGAGGAAGACGCCCTCGAATTGTCCTAAATGTTGAGCTGCCGGACGGAACCGAAGCTAAAAATTTTGAAGTGTTGGCTACTTCGCCGAGGGCACCAATGGCTGTTCAAGCCACTGCTGTGGCACCTCAGCCAGGTATAGCAGCTGGCGAGGTGAATGCCTTCATGACCACTATGATGCGGACCATGCAGCAACAACAGGAACTGCTGGGCCAAATGTCTACTCAATTTGTAGCCATGATGCAAGAGCGTGTAACACCACCTCCACCACCCAACTGGCCAATACTTTTTCCACCACCTGTACCGCAACACCTAGCAGAAAACTCTACAGCAAAGGTGATGGAGAGGTTCAAGAAACTCCTGCCACCCATATTTTCTAAGTTGAACTCGGAGGCAATGCAGCCCGAATGATGGATTAGTGCCCTGGAGAAGGCATTTGATGTGCTCGAATGTACGGATGCGCAAAAGCTGATATGCGCGGGCTATCAGATACAGAATGAGGCTGAAGCCTGGTGGAAAGCTACCAAGCCAAATCTTGAAGCCGCTCACCCAAATCCTACTTAGGAGCAATTCAAGGAGGTTTTCTTCAAGAACTACTTCCCAGAGAGCTTTAGGGACAGAAAGGAAGTTGATTTCTCTGCTTTGGTGCAAGGAACCAAGTCGGTGCTGGATTACCAGCAACGGTTTGAAGATCTGTTCCATTTTGCTCTGAAACACCTGAAAGGAGAAGTCAGTAAGACAAAGAAATTTGAGAAGGGACTTAAACTTGAGATCGGGTCTGTCTTGTCAATTATGGATATTCAGGATTATGCTTAGATGGTCGACAAGGCGAAGACTATGGAAGATAGATTGAAGGAGAAAGAGAAAGAGAAGGCTACAACGTCACTCAAATTCGGCAAGAGGCCAAATAACTACCAAAACTTCAATTAGCCGAACAAGATTTTCTGAGGAACTAGTTCGAGCCCCAACCCGACTCCGTACCGCAGGCCGGATGTGGGTCAGAACCCTTTTCGCCCCACTTATAATTGACCTGCTCAACCAACTGTGAGTCAAACGACAACGGCAGCTTCGCCAGCCCGACCAGCGACAAGCCAAGTGAGCCAAGCCTCATCACCGACCCTTTCGTCCAACAAATGCTACGTGTGCAACAAAGTAGGGCATATGCCTAGGGAATGTATGCATCATGGATACAACAGTTACTAGCCAAACTAGTCCTATGCTAGACCTTTTCAGCCACGGGACAATCGAACGCAAGGAAAGGTATTCACGCTGACCAACGAAGAAGCAGAGGCAAACCCCAAGGTAATGACAAGTAAGTCCACTGAACACTATTAATTGTAGGGAATAGCCTATGGAATGTGAAACCTAAATTTATACAAACCCTAGGTACCCTGAATGTCTCAACCATTCCCACGCGAGTACTATTCAACTCGGGCGCATCCCACTCTTTCGTTTCTACTACCTTTGCGAGTAGGATGAATTATCAACCAAGGGACATCAGACACGATTTAGTAGTCAGCATGCCAACGGATAGTTTCGTGAGCCTGAAGGAAGTCTATGACCCCTGTCAGGTATAAATTTGTGGGAAGAACCTGACCGCACGTTTGATAAAGTTAGATATGAAGGACTTTGACGTAATACTAGGCTTGGATTGGCTATCCGCCTATGGAGCAAACGTCTTGTGTGCTAAGAAGAAGATAATGTTCAAGTTAGATGATGGGTCGGTTTTCACCTACCAAAGTGAACCGATGAGGAAGCCCAGAAGAATAACCTTATCTGCCCTCCAGGCGTGGAAGTTGTTGGATGAAGGATGTAAAGGCTTTTTGGCCACTGTGATGGACACCGAGGCAAAGACAAAACCTTTGGAGGAACTTGACTTCGTCAAAGAATTTCCTGATATCTTTCCAAAAGATCTGACTCAGCTACCGCCTAATCGCGAGATGGAGTTCATGATTGATCTAATTTCTAGTGCAGCACTGGTGTCCAAGGCACCATATCGAATGGCACCTGTTGAGTTGAAAGAATTGCAAGTCCAACTACAAGACTTGCTGAAGAAGGGTTTTATATGACCAAGCGTGTCTCCCTGGGGAGCACCTGTGCTATTCGTGAAGAAGAAGGATGGTAGTATGTGGCTGTGTATTGACTATCGTGAATTAAATAAACTGACGATTAAGAATTGATACACGTTGCCATGCATTGACGACCTATTTGATCAGCTACAGGGAGCAAGAGTCTTCTCCAAGATCGATCTTAGGTCTGGATACCACCAGTTGAAGATCAAAAGTTGCAATATTCATAAAACGGCATTTAGAACTCGATACGGGCATTATGAATTTCTAGTCTTATCGTTAATGTTAACCAACGCCCTAGCAGCGTTCATGGATATGATGAATAGAGTGTTCCATGACGTGTTGGACAAGTTCATCATCGTGTTTATCGATGACATTCTGGCATACTCCAAGAGTGAAGAGGAGCATGCTCGACACCTTACCTTCTTGTTGTAGCGGTTCAGGAAACACCAGCTATATGCCAAGTTCAAAAAGTGTGAATTCTGGCTTCACCAAATCGGATTCTTGGGGCACATCGTCACCAAGGATGGCATTAAGGTAGACCCCGACAAAGTGAAGGCGGTTCTCGAGTGGGAGACTCCGAAGAATGCCACTGAGATCCAAAGTTTCTTAGGTTTGGCTGGATATTACCGTCGATTTATTAAGAATTTCTCACGCATCTCAGTGCCCATGACAAAGCTAACGAAGAAGGGCGCAAAGTTTGAGTGGAATGAGGCTTGCGAGAAAAGCTTCCAGGAGTTAAGAAATCGATTGGTGACGGCACCAGTTTTGACTATTTCGGATGGCATCGGAGGAATGGTGGTATACACCGACGCATCCAGAATAGGATTGGGTGGAGTCTTAATACAGAAATGTAAAGTGGTCGCCTATGCCTCAAGGCAGCTGAAGGAACATGAAAAGAATTACCCCACTCATGACTTAGAGTTGGCAGCGGTAGTCTTTGCATTGAAGATATGGTGACATTACCTCTATGGTGAAAAGAGTGAGATCTTTAGTGATCACAAAAGTCTGAAGTACTTTTTCACCCAGAAAGAACTGAATGTGAGACAGAGATGGTGGTTAGAATTAGTGAAGGACTATGACTGTGAGATCCAGTACCACCCTGGCAAGGTCAACATAGTAGCGGATGTGTTAAGCAGAAAATCATAAACTGCATCTCTAGCTTCCTTGGTGATAAGCGAGCAGCTGCTAGAAGAAGCGTGAAAGTTTGAACTAGAGCTCGTGATCGAAGGAACGGCTATATAGCTAGCAACCATGGATATAAAACCGTCGATATGAGAAGAGATAATTGAGAAGCAACCTCTTGACCTCGAATTGGCCAAGATAATTTGGGAAGTGCAGCATGGTGTCCACAAGGACCCAGACTTTTCACTGGCCCATGATGGGGCATTAAAGTTCAGAGATAGATTGTGCGTGCCTGACAATTATGAGGTGCAAGACCGAATCCTTAGAGAAGCACACAACTTACCCTATTCAATCCACCCTAGAAGCACGAAGATGTACAAGGATCTGAAGAAGTACTATTGGTGGATCGGGATGAAGGAAATCATAGCCATATACGTGTCCGAATGCCTCACCTGCTAGCAAATATAGGTAGAGAGACACCGACCATATAGATTGTTGCAGCCACTCCCTATACCTAAATGGAAGTGGGAAAGAATTACTATGGATTTTGTGACAAATTTACCCAACACCAAGAAAGGGATGAATACAATCTGGGTGATTGTAGACGGACTGACGAAGGCGGCTCACTTCATTCCCATTAGAATAAACTATTCAATGGAGAAGCTCGCCCAACTATACATTGAGAACATAGTCCGCTTACATGGCATACCTGTCAGCATTGTTTTGTATTGGGATCCTCGTTTTACCTCAAGATTTTGGAGAAGTCTGCAAAAGGCACTGGGATCTCAGCTAAATCTCAGTACGACTTTCCATCCTCAGATGGACAGACAGTCCGAAAGAATAATCCAGACTATGGAGGACATGCTTAGAGCCTATATACTGGAAATGACCGATAGTTGGGATGCCCACATACCTTTGGTGGAATTTGCAGACAACAATAGCTATTACTCCACCATTAGCATGGCACCGTATGAAGCTCTTTATGGTCCGACGTGTTGGGCCCTGTTGTATTGGGACGAAGTTGGAGAACGAAAGTATCTTGGGCCCGAGATGATACAAGCAACTTGTCAGAAGGTGGATATCATTAGAGAGAAGATTAAAGCGGCCCAATCAAGACTGAAGAGTTATACTAATCATCGGAGGAAGACTATTGAATTTAAAGTCGGAGAGAAGGTATTCCTCTGAGTGTCTCCAATGAAGGGATTGCTACGTTTCAACAAGAGGGGCAAGCTAAGCCCAAGATTCATTGGTCCCTATGAAATCCTCAATAAAGTGGGACCCATAGCATACTGGCTGGCATTACTGTCTTCCTTCCAAGGTATCCATGATGTCTTCCATGTGTCGATGCTAAGAAGGTATATCAACAACCTGGCACATGTACTCTCAGCTGAACCTGAACAGTTAGATGTGGATATGACCTATGAAGAACAGCCTACAGAGATATTGGATAGAAAGGAACATAACCTCCGTAACCACATAGTCGCATTCGTTAAGGTTCGGTGGGGAAACAGTCCCATAGAGGAAGCATAGTGAGAACGCGAAGAGGAAATGCAGGAAAAGTATCCCCACCTCTTCGAGCTACAAGGTAAGCAAATTTCGTGGACGAAATTTTTGTAAGGTGGGGAGAAATGTCAAACCTGCCCCCTGACTGACTGGGAATTTGGATGAAGAACAGGAAACCTTGGCCAATCACCCAAGCACTCTGTGGAGCATCACCCCAGTGGCTAATCCAACAGGAATGATCTCCTACATACCTGCTAGAAGGTGGAATGCAGCTCCATGCCACTGTACTGCACATTGCATAATGTATAGCTTGGACTCCAGGTATTCTCTCTCCTCATAAATGTGGGGCCCACACCTGAACATATGTATATTTGACCCTGGGTGAGGTGTAGGTGTAAGGCCTAAGGCTTGGGCCAAGCCCCTATGCAAGCCCAATCAGATACAGCTTTGCTGTATTCTTTGGGTGATGCACTGAGCGATGCACACATCACCTAGTGAAGCGCCTAGAGTGGGAAAAAGTGATATTTTAATCAGCAGAAGTGTGGGGACCACCCATACTGGTCAAGGACACCCTCCAGAGGTAGATGGGAGTCTTGGGCACCATAAATTACCCTTGGACCCCTGTGGACCCCACTAGAGTGGCCAGAATGGCCCAGAATTAGTTTCAAAAATGCATTTTTGAGTGGGCCCAGGCTGCCAAATAGGCCCTAGTTGGGGCTGGTCTATAAAAAGAAAACCCAGCCTAAAATTAGAACTCTATTCACTGTTCAAACCGTGGGAAGGGAGAGAAGAGAGAAAAGAGAGAAAAGAGAAGGAGAAGAAGGAAGGAAGGAGAGGAAGAGGGAGTGTATACCTCTGCATCCATTCAGCTCCAGCAGCTTACCAGACCAGGTTCAGGTATAAAAACCATACATATACATGCTGCTATGCTGTTACTATTCTCTTCCTTAGATCTCTGCACTTTGGAGGTGTTTCTGGTCATGGACAGCCCAGAACACTTGGGGGCTACCATGTACTACTCCAGATCTGACATGCAAACTGATTGCATGGAAGATTTGAGCTTTTTCATGGGGTTTTTATTGCTGTTATTTACTTGGGACAGAAATCTGTCCCTGTGCCAGACTACACTGCCCTGTTGCACCAAGAACAGGCAGTCTAGGCTTGGATCTGTGCACATAGGCTGCTGTCGACCTAACCCTGTGTTGCAGCAGCCTCGTACCACCCTATTTTATGTAGGATGACCCTTGCATGCAGCCCAAAACAAGCCACAAGCTGGAACATAGCTGGGCTACTATTCTCTGTGTTGACTGGACTGCTCTTGGTTGCCATGTGGTGGGCCCAGGTCATGATCCATTTGGACCACTATAAATCACTCCACATGGGGTCCACAATGACCTAACATGCATGAAGGATCGACCATGGCACTGCTTGTGGTAAAAAATCAAAGGTCTAGAGCCTGTTCACGTTCTAAACAGGCTCTGGGCGATGCACACATCACCAAGTGAATCGCCTAGAGAATTAAAAAGGGCTGTTTTGCAGACAAGACCTTGGGGGATGCCACTTGTGGACCATGAACAGTGTAAGGATGTGATAAATGACCAAAATACCCCTCCTCACAACTACCCACCATTACTTACACTTTGGGTACCCCAATGGGCCCCACAGGGCTGGGAAACCCTGCCTGAGTTGGTCCAGCTACACTGCTGACCTAGGGACTGTATTGTGAGAATGTCGAGACCATAAACCATGTACTACATTGGTAAAATACCATACCTGACCCTGAACCACATTCTTCAGATGATGCACCGAGACATAGACCCAAATCCTAGTGCAAGACCCAGAGAATTCCAAGTGATATCAGACTGAGCCCCAAATCAAACCAGTGAGCCTAGATCAACACTAAGACATCCAAGAACAGTTTTGAATACTAAATAACACATGTCTGACTTAATACTTTAGGATTTGATCCCGCGCTCGAGGTGCACTGCCAGACACCGGCTGGAACCGAAACAGCAACTGATCCTATAGAACCAGGCCAAGGTGAGTGGAATGTCATCGCGTATGTACGTGTAACATGAATGATATGCTGGAATTAAATTATTATAATAATAATACTGTGATATATGTTAAATTCAAATCTTATAAATTCATTACAACACTGTGTTGACTGTTGGATAATTCTGCTTGAATATTCTATGCTGATTTTGAATGCTAGACTAGATGCCGTAGCCAGCTTGGAAATGAGGCCTGAGGTAGCCCGTAGAATGGGATACAGTTGACACCGCCTGACTCATATGATGCCATATAGACATGGGGTTAGAGTTTCATCACCCATGCTACGCACCCTTACCAACAGGGGTTAAAGTGTTGGATGCCTGTGGGAGTGACCGTATATATGAGAAAAGAAAAGAAATGTGGTTATGGGCTATATGCCGAGCTATAAGCCAGAAAAGAAAAGAAAAGAGAAAAATGGGCGGATGCCTCACAGGTTAATCATAGAGGCTGGTCGGGCTGACCTTGGTGAGCGAATGCGGGAGCTGACTGGTCCTCTCTGACAACTTAATGGGTGTATCACAGGAAGGGGTTAAAAACCCGCACCAGGGATACATGTATTGGGGATTGTAGTAGCACTAACCTACCCCAGTTGTGATGTTAGGTGGCTAATAAATAATCGGACTGCATTCTCATGTAGGATCCATATGATTGTGGTTGCATATGCATGCATGATGATATGTTTCATTCACGGGCTCAATAGGGCTCACACTCTGTTGTACATGCTTTTTTTTCTATTAGATGATTGTACAGGTGGATGTCACTGTGGCGGGGAGGCTTGTTATGCGGAGGAGAGCCAAGGTTGTTATGACCATATTGGTGTGGACCCCGATGGAGGTCGTGCTGATGGTTCGAGTGTTCCCGGTGACTACTGAGGACTGACCCATGAAGGGTATTGACGTGAATGTTGATGCTACTTTTTGTCTTAGGGACTCCTTTTTACTTTTGACAAGAGTTTATCCCCATTTCTGCTTTTAGTTTTCCTTTTCCTTTTTGGGGCTTGAGTTATCTCGCCCTGTATATGTTTACTTTTTATTTTAGTTGATGTACATATTAGCTTTTACTGTTCTGTTTGTGGGTGTGAGAGAGGGAATGATAAAACCTACTTATGTATATAACAATCATTTCCTATACTACTACGCTTTCTTATCTTTTAATGTAATTATAGTTTCTACAGCACTCTAAGTTTACATGTGGTATTACTATGGATGTGTGTCTGTGAATGTATTAACTGCTTCTAGATCCGTGGGATTTGGTGGAATGCCATTATGCAATTCGGGTCACCTACCTAATCCTCCTAGGGGGTGGTTTGGGGTGTGACAGTTGGTCTCCCTCATGGTTGGTTTTTAGGGTTAATGTTGCTTAGAACCCAAAACAGCAACATGAGTTGAAAGGGCTTCCCATGGTTGTGATTAGAGTATAAGGGTCCATTGATGGAGTTCATCAAATGACTACGGCCATACCTTAGGTTCTAAGTGGAGAGAGAGGGTATCGGATTACCTAGTCAAGTAGCCCCAAGTGGATGGGCTCCACCACAAAACCCCCCACCAATCACCTTCTTCCTTTCCTTTCTCTTCTTCTCTCATTCTCTTAACTCCCACGATTTTGGTCGGTTAGTGTATTGTATGCCCAATGAATAGGACCCAAGTGTATATATAGTAAGTGAGTCCCTTAGGTCCTGTTTGGCTTGGTCCTTAAGTACAAGAAACACATTTTAATTATAAAGTAAGTCTTGTGGGCCCACTTACATGGCCCAACAATGCTAGTGAAGTTAAGGGTGGGGTCCACTATGTTCGAGGATATAGCCATTGTGTCCGAAACACTGGTACGTGGGTCCCACATAAGAAAACACACACACAAGCATAAAATAACACGAACTGATTCTCAGACAGAATCACCAGTAGTAAGTCTGTTTGTGGATCCGTTGCATCTAAAAGGGCTAAAACACAAAGGAAAGGTACTCGGGCCTTGGCCCACACTTCTAGGTCATGGAGGGGAGGATGTACAAGCATACTTAAGGTTAGCAACTTACCCTTCGACCGTGACGGTGTGTCCTCCGTGATCCCGAAGAGTTTCCTCACTTCAATGCTAACCTCGTCGTGAGACGAAGTGTCAATATGGCACGACACCGGGTGTGCCTTTCGGTACTCCTCGCTCTTGGGACTTGTACTAAGAGGATAGTGTTGGTAAAAAATCAAACACCTACACACAGGGGCACAACGCACGTGGTGGAGGTAGCACGGGCGTGCCAGAGCCTTTGACGCAGGCCCAAACGGAACTGGAAATGGCCTATCTTAGCTTCCAACCAGGACGAAATGGCCCGTTCTAACTTTCAACCGAGACGAAACAACCTGTTCCAAATGACTAAATGACCTATTCTAAAATGAAACGGCTTGTTCTAACTTCTAGCTAGGCCGAAACGACCTATTCTAAGAGGCTGAAAATGGCCTGTTCTGACTTCTAACCAGGATGAGAAGGGGATCCTTCCATGCCTGAGTAGCTCTAGGGTCTTTTGGGTAAAAGAAAATTGCGATGGATGAAGAAAATGAAGAAGATTGAAGATCAAATTGCTTACTTGCAGTCTGTATTCGATTGGAGTCATTACAACTTGCGAAATCCAACATTGATGAGATTTACAACTTGACGTTTACAGTACAACTGTTCTACGACCAGATCGCATAATCTCATAGAAACGAATTTAATGAAGCTTCACAACTCTACCAGCCATGGATTGATGGAGCTTGCAACTTGATGTTAATGGTCGCCTTCTGAAACATGGGCCAAAAGACAAGATTGCTGGAGTTATTCTCCAAGCATCTCCCAAAAACGGTTTTGATGAAGCTTCCATAGCTCTGCCTGCCACGGACTGATGAAGTTTGCAACTTGATGATGATGGTTGTCACATCATCTGAAACACGGGCCAAAAGACATGGGTGCTAGAGTTATTCTCTAAGCAAGACCTACATGAATGCCCCTTGAAACATAAGCCAATGAGGCATTGGTGGCTGGAACCCAACTCCAGTAAAAATTACAAAGCAGTATGAAAGACTACATCTTGAAAGATAAAAATGGAAAGGATAAAATAAAGACAAAGACTAGAGTGTTTTGTTGTTCATTGGATGTCCTTTCTTTAATGAAGACTTCTCCCTTTATAGATGGATCCCATAAAGGCTCCTATTTGGTAGTTGCCATAACTACCGCACCCATGTATCTACAATCCCCTTATTCCAGCGCCATGTGTCCCTGATTTTGCACATGACCCCTTCGTGAAGTAATTCCGGCTATTGCATCTCCTACTTTTCAGATTGCTTCCTAGTGT
Source organism: Telopea speciosissima (assembly GCF_018873765.1). Lineage (NCBI taxonomy): Eukaryota > Viridiplantae > Streptophyta > Magnoliopsida > Proteales > Proteaceae > Telopea > Telopea speciosissima. Next base: position 28,696,791 of record NC_057924.1, on the reverse strand, counting down.
GGTGGGCCCCTTTTCAATAACCAACTACCTATGAACCTTTATCTCAGCCACCCCTCTCACGTTTCAGCCACGTGGCCATGTGAGGTTTGTATCCTCCCACCATCTTTAGTCATGGCGGTTCCCACCTTTCCACTTTGTCATTCGAAATCGAAAGGAGAACTCTTTGATGGTAGCGTACAATGCATGACCTTAGAGCACGAATAACCGAATCCCAATTTGTGAAATTTGGGTGCAAACAATGCCCCTCACAATCCCGTTTGAACGAGGCCACACGAGTTCGGATGGGATTGTGCATATGTTTTTATAGTCTCAAGTTCACCCTATTAACCGAAATACGATGCCACTGTCACTACTCGCTCGGTCTCCTTTTATTCACGCACTTCCACAATGATCGAAAATTGGTTCGGTTTATGTGACCAAATACAATACCAAAAATAGGTTTGGTCTTTGCAACCAGACATCGTAGTAATCGCGAAATTATTTTTTAGAAGCAATAGTTAAACTTGAGCTCCCACTGTGTGGCACGCCAATTCTTTGCGCATCCATTCCATATAATGGAAACCATCTGCCAATCCCTTTTTTCTTTTTATGGTGAATTGCTGCCTAATTGCTATGGTAAATCACTGCCCAACTGCTCCTATCTTGAGGTGGTCCCACATGAATAGTACTCCTCAGTCTCAATGGGCATGAGGGTGAACCAGCCTTGAGGCGGTCCCACTTATACATTCCCCATCGGTCTCAATGGTGATGAAGGTGAATCAACCTTGAGGTGGTCCCGCACTCCCACTTCCATAAATGTAACAAAAGTGCAATGCAAAGTGGGTGAGAAAGATTTTAGGATTCCATTACATATGATGGGACCCATAATTTGCTGATCCACTCCCTCTTCATGTGAACATAGCACGAAATTGGCACTGCCTAAGTAATTAGAATTCAACGTGCTGTCCACGACCTTGATGCTGCACCCAATGCCACCATTTTCAAGCGTGTGAGCTATGTGAAAATTGTGGATGGACCCTCCAGTATGCCCCTTCGACCTTCATCTTCTTTCTCGGTCTGGTTCGCAGGATTCATGGACTGCTTGTGTAATAAGGTAGATTTTTACCGCCGCCACTTCGACCCTTGCGAATTCTGTCATGCTTGGAATAGATTGTTCCAAATCCATTCCAACTGAATCTGCATCTCTAGCTCTGTAGGCATAGCTCAAGCAGTTTCCTTTATTTCTAATCAGCTGGGCTTGAAACCAACTCATGGATTTTGCCGGAATAAAACCAGTCTGGTTGGGAAAATAAATGGCTCTTTCATCGGCGAGGATCTCTGTAAAAGGGTATTGCTGCCCCTGGTTTGCCTGATTCAGGAATGGGTTCCTTCATCGACACATTGTTACTAAATCACAGGATTTGCCCCTCGAACACATCCAACAATAGGGGTAATCTCCTTAAGAAATCATGTGGCTGCCAGGACCAATCCACTGGAACGGAAAATAAATCATGCGGCTGCCACCTTCCAACCGAAAAATTTGAGCCATGAAGAAATGACTCTAATTTCTTCATCGCTAAGGAATCTTCTTCGCCAAACAAATCGGCATCGAGTTATGAGAGTATATGAGAAGGAAGTGAAATTGAGGAAGTGGGATGTAGTTATGGTGGTTTAAGAAAAAATGGAGATAACGGTGGGGGTTAAGGAGTAAGTGGGTAGCATGTGGAGGGAATTAGAGGTAGTTTAGGGAGAGAGGTGGGAGAGAGGAACGTGAGAGTTTAGGAGAGATTGGAGTTGTGGGTGGCATGTGAGAGGAGAGAGAGTGATAATGGGGAGATGAGAGACAAATGAGAGATTTTAGAAGAGATAAATGGAAATTGTGGAAGGCATGTGAGAGGGGAGAGGGAGAGATAATGGGGAGATGAGAGAGAATCTGATGGAGGACACTTGTCCCTTACTCTCTTTCTAATGATGAAAGGAAGAGAGAGAACCAAATTTATCTTCAACTACCCACGTCTCGTACTCCACTGGGCCGAGTAAATCGGCCTCTTGCTCTGAGTACACCTCAGATTTTTCCATTTTTCCCTTTCTTTTTTTTTTGTAACAACCCTTTCTTTTGTAGAAGAAAGTGGGTATGTAGCAGATTTCTGCCGCCGCCTCTTTTTTTTTGCAAACTGAATATCGAGTCAATCGACGCACACTTTACGCCGCTAGAAATGGAAATGAAGGACCATGACTCCGTGGCTTGGTGCCATGAAAAGGTGAAGGTCCTCTGGGTCTTGATTTCGCACCCAATGGAAACTTCAGTCCGACTTTATTTTGACTCTCCGATGGCATCATCGGCGAAACAATATTTTAAAAAGAGAAACCGCTGCTGCTTACATCAGGAATGTGAGAATCAACTTCGATTTAGGAAGGTAGGTGAAGCACGATAGGTCACCCGATGCCAATGGATTATCTCGGCCTTAATCGCAGGCACGATGGATTATCATAGCATCAATAGAAAGACTTACCCCTTGCTTGGTGACGTACCTTCCTCCTTGAAGGACGTAAACCGTGCCCCTTGCCGATGGGCTATGGCCTCTCAGTGTTCATTGATAGCGAGAATTGCCCCTGGTTGAACACATTCTCACTGCCTGATTTGGGAAAGGATTCCCTTCATCAGCATTTCTTCTTCCTCGAACCATCACGATTATGCTTTCTAGAGTCCCACCGGGCGTGCCAAAATGTGTTGGAGAAAAATCCAACACCTACACACAGGGGCACAATGCACGTGCTGGAGGTAGAGCGGGCGTACCAGAGCCTTTGACGCAGGCCCAAACGGAACTGGAAACGGCCTGTCTTAGCTTCTAACCAAGACGAAATGGCCCATTCTAACTTTCGACCGGGATGAAACGGCCTATTCCAAATGACTAAACGACTTGTTCTAAGATGAAATGGCCTATTCTAACTTCCAGCCAGGCCGAAATGGCCTGCTCTGACTGGCAAAATGGCCTATTCTAAGAGGCCAAAAATGGCCTGTTCTGACTTCTAACCATGACGAGAAGGGGATCCTTCCATGCCTGAGTAGCTCTAAGGTCTTTTGGGTAAAAGCAAATCGCGATGGACAAAGCAAATGAAGAAGATTGAAGATCAAATTGCTTACTTGCAGTCTGTATCTGATTGGAGTCATTACAACTTGTGAAATTCGACATTGACGAGATTTACAACTTGACGTTTACAATACAACTATTCTACGACCAGATCGCATAATCTCACAGAAACGAATTTGATGAAGCTTCACAACTCTGCCAGCTCTGGATTGATGGAGCTTGCAACTTGATGTTAATGGTCACCTTCTGAAACACGAGTCAAAAGACAAGATTGCTGGAGTTGTTTTCCAAGCATCTCCCAAAAACGGTTTGATGAAGCTTCCACAACTCTGCCAGCCACGGACTGATGAAGTTTGTAACTTGATGATGATGGTTGTCTTTTGAAACACGGGCCAAAAGACATGGGTGCTAGAGTTATTCTCTAAGCAAGACCTACATGAATGCCCCTTGAAACACAAGCCAATGAGGCATTGGTGGCTGGAACCCAACTCCAGCAAAAATTACAGAGCAGGATGAAAGACTACATCCTGAAAGATAAAAAAGGAAAGGATAAAATAAAGATAAAGACTAGAGTGTTTTTTTGATCCGTTGGATGTCCTTTCTTCAATGAAGACTTCTCCCTTTATAGATGGATCCCATAAAGGCTCCTATTTGGTAGTTGCCATAACTACCGCACTTATGTATCTACAATCCCCTTATTCCAGCGCCACGTGTCCCTGATTTTTGCACATGACCCCTTCCATCTATAGTCATGGCGGGTCCAACCTTTCCACTTTGTCATTCAAAATCAAAAAGGGAACTCTTTGATGGCAGCGTGCAATACACGGTCTTAGAGCATGAATAGACGAATCCCAATTTATGAAATTTGGGCGCAAACAGATAGTTGGTGAAGTCATCATCGATGAATTTTCCCCACTCCTAGTTGAGGAATCTTTCCTCGACGGAAAAACCCATAACACAGTCAATGATCTTGCGATTGGGCTTGACAACAATCACGAACAGCTCACCGGCATACATGGGATCATCATCTACACGTCACAAGGATAATAATAAAATATTAGGATCTCGAGTGTGGGTATAACATTCCCCCCACCTTTCAAGAAATTTCGTCCCCAAAATTTGACGTACCTTGTAAGTCTCTAAGGGAAGGATACTTCGCCCGCATCTCTACTTTTGATTCCCAAGATGCCTCTTCTTTTAGATGGTTGCACCACTTCACCTTCACATAAAAGATAGGCCGATTGCGAAGGTAAACAATCTTGCTATCTAGAATCTTCTCAGGCTGCTCCTTGTAGGTCATATCAGTTGTAAGCTCTGGTGGTTCTTGTGATAGAACATGACTCGGGTCGTTAACGTACATCTGCAACATAGACACATGAAATTCGTCATGCACACCCTGTAAGGATCGAGGAAGTGCTAACCGATAAGCTACCGGCCTGATTCTTGCTAGAATCTCATAAGGTCCAATAAACCTTGGACTCAGCTTGCCCTTCTTGCTGAATCGTATCACCCCTTTGGTGGGTGACACCTTGGGAAACACTTTATCCTAGACAGTGAACTCTAAATCCTTTCTCGTCAGGTCCGCGTAACCCTTCTGTCTGGATTGGGCTGCCTTGATTCGCTTGCGAATCAGATCCAACTTCTCATAAGTTGTCTAGATCAATTCTAGACCAAGGATACGCCGTTTACCTACTCATCCCAGCACAAAGGTGTTTGACACTTATTCCCATACTGAGCTTCAAACGGTGCCATACTAATGATAGCTTGGTAACTATTATTATAAGAAAACTCGATGAGTAGATATGTTCATCCTAGCTGCCTTACCTGTCAATGGTATAGGCTTGGAGCATATATCCTCTAGGGTTTGTATAGTCCTCTCCGACTGTCCATCTATTTGAGTGTAGAAAGCTATGCTAAAACTCAATAATGTGCCCATGGCCTTCTGGAAACCACCCCAGAACTTGGATGAGAACCAGGGATCCCTATCGGAGATGATACTAACTGGAACGCCATGCAAGTGAACTACATTGTCAATGTATAATCGAGCTAACTTGTCCATCGAGTCGGTGATCTTCATGGGGGTGAAGTGAGCTGTCTTCGTTAACCTGTCTACTATAACCCTTATGGCATGACACCTCTAGGTGTACAAGGTAACCCGGTGATGAAGTCCATACTAACATGCTCCCACTTCCACTCCGAGATGGGTAAGGACTGTAATAGACCGTGAGATCGCTGCCTATCCGCCTTCACCTACTGACAAGTGAGACATCTTGCCACAAACTCAGCCACATCTCTCTTCATTCCAATCCACTAGTAGTGCCCTCTCAAGTCTCTGTACATCTTTATACTACTTGGATGGATTGAATAAGGAGAGTCGTGGGCTTCTGTCAGAACTTCCTTTCTCGGCTAAGCATCATTAGGAACACATAGACGGTTTCTAAACATGAGGACACCACCCTCGGTCAATGTAAAGTCTAGATCTCGTTGTGTGTCTTCCCAAATAGCTTCAATACTTTCTTGTAAATCTTCATCAGAAGCCTGGGCTGACTGGATCCTTTCCACCAATGTCGACTGCTGCCAATGATAGGGTAACACCCTCTACCAGTAACTCTAGGTCCATCCTTCTTGGTTCCCCAACGAGTTTCTCGTTGACAGCCAATGATGTTAAGGACAAGGTCTGAGATTTTCGGCTCAGCACATCTGCTACTACATTTGCTTTACTCAGACAGTAATGGATGATGCAATCATAATCTTTCATCAGCTCCAACCATTGTCTCTGTCTCATGTTGAGCTCCTTCTGTGTGAAGAAGTACTTGAGACTCTTTGTTTGTAAGAAATAATAACCGCAAGCGTACGGATCAGTCGTAGCTATGGGTCGAACTCAAGGAGATGTATGGCACTCTATTTTACTCACTTAAAAGCAATGCAAAGTGAACCAAATTAATTAAATTATTGAATTAAACTCATGATAATTAAACTAACGCATCCTAACTCACAAGCATCTAGCAAATTGAATTGGTGTCCTAACACACAAGCATCTAACATATCAATACTAACGCGGATTCGAAGGAATAAATTGCAGCAGCTACACATCACAACCACATAAAAAAAAAAAAGAGATTAGAGAGGGAGAATGAGACTAAGAGATTAGAGATGTAAAACCCGACGGGGCTTGAATCAGATTGAAATTGCTTGCTTCTCACTCTTGAAATGACACTACCAAATCTAAAATTAAAATAAAAATAATTAAATTAAAATCTTACCATAATGCATGATAATAATAGTGAATAAAAAATAAAAATCCTAAAAACATGATTGAATTAGAGAGGTAGAGAATAAAAAAGTGGAAAATGAGAAATAAAATAAAAAGTGGAGAATGGGAATTCCTAATAGAATGGAAGGACTAATGGAGATACTAAAAAAATAAAACTAATAAAAGAAGAAAGAGGTAGAGAATAAAAATTAGAAACTAGAAGAATTAAGAGGTTAAGAAGAAGAAGAACATAAAAATAAAAATAAGAAATTGATACTCCCTTCTACCAAAGTTGAAAGTATATGAATTAATTAAGCCTTGCATGAATGTAGTTGAAGAAGCTTGAAAACTTGAATAATCCTTGCATGACTTTCTCTTTCAAGTCTCTAACTCTTCTCACTAGAATTAGAAGCCTAGACTAGAAAGTTTTAAAACTAAACTAAAATTATAACAACCAAATTGAAGACATGAATTGAAATTAAAGCATGAATTAAACCTATTATAACCATTAAACTAAGCTCATAAATCAAACTAGAAAACTTAGAAAGCCAAAAATTGGAAGAAGAAGAAAGAGATTTCACTAATGAATTGAACATATTTACAAGAGAATGCTAAGGGGTATTTATAGGGGGAAGGAGAGGAGAAGAAATAAGAAAAGAGAGGGAGGGAGGCTTCCAACGATTTTGGGGCTTCTCTCCCCCTAAAAATCGTGGAGAATGGAGTAGGGTGGAGAGAATCTTCCCCAAAAATTTGATTCTCTTCTATCTTTCCCTATACAATAAGACTTGATCCCCAAGAAAAAAAATAAAAAATAGAAACTAAGAGATAAGAATCCTAGTTACATAAACCTTCTATTTTTCAAAAAGTAACCTTCTAATTCTAAACTTATGCTTCCTTATCTTTGTAGGTGTCTTCTCCAAGCAATGAGATCAAGGCATCTTTGACTTTTCAACCTTGCAAGGATAAGAGCATCTTTTTCAAAAAAAATCTATCCATAGTACAATTCCAAAAGTGCCCTTGGAAAGTTGGAGGAGAGAGAGAGTAAGGGTGATGACTAGGCTTCCACTCAACAAATAATACAATGCACATCATGTCCTTTAAAAATCATGGAAAATTGTGTGAAAGGAGAGATTTTAGGAGAGAAGGAAGAAAAGGAGAAAGAGATAAATAGAAAAGAATAAATAAATAAATAAAATAAAGATATGGGAGAGGTTAGGCACGTAGAAGGGAGTTAGGGATATGGGAGTTAGTTAGGGATTAGAGGTGGGAAGGTGAGGTGGCATAAGAGAAAGGGAAAGAATTTAGTGGAGGGAATAGGAAAGAAGAGAGAAACGTGAGAGAGATGGGTGTGTGTGAGATGAGAGACCGTGAGTGGGATTTGAGATGGAAGAGAGAGAAAAAATAAGAGAGAGGTGGTGAGAGCCATGAGTGGGATGAAATTGTGAGAGATAGATTAGGAAAGAGGGAGGGAGAATTGTGAGTGGGATGGATTATCTCTTCTTTTTTTTCTTTTTTTTTACTTTATTTTTCCTCCTATCTCTCCTACTATTTCTCCTTTCTTTCTTGCACAAATCCCATCTTGGTCGATCCTTGCTTGCAGCCCACTTTCTAGTCAAACTTCAAATTTGAATATGAAATTCCTCCTTTGTCCTTGGTTGCTTCAGTGAGAATTATTCCCATCCTACCCATGGTCACATGTGAACAGGTGTAGGTCCCATGTGGCTTTTCTCTCTCCTCCAATAGTGAAAAATGTAAAAAGAGGATAAATGCTTAAGAGGATCTCAACCCTTGATCATAATTGTCTTCCTTGATGCCAAATATAACTCTCCAAAAATTCAGACTGGCCTGGGCTTGTGTTTCGGCTCATTTCTGGCCCATTATTCTTTTACGGCCCAAAAACAATAATTGCTTGCATGGAGGCCTAAAAGGATGCAAAATTGAATTCAATCACGTCCATCTTGCTCAAAATTTAGCCCTGAACATAGCCATGCAAAAACATTGGGCAGCTTTACGTGTAAATTTGGAGATGTAGCCCCCGATAGTCCAGAATAGCAATAAATAGCCCAAAAAGCTGAAAAGCACAAGAAAGCACCGAGTAACTCTGTCCAGTGTGGTAAAATATATGCTTTATGTCCTAAGATTTCACACATAAATTTGCTTATCAGATTCCCCCACACTTGAACGTTACTTGTCCTAAAGTAAAAAAAAAAAAAAAAACTAATCTAGAATGCAAAAATCCTAACTCACTTTCGTAAGAATCACGGTTGCACTTAGCATGTGCAACAAGCCTTTGAACCCCTAGGTTACCCCTAGTGGACGAGTTGTGTCTCGTGGGTGTTTGCAGTGAATGTACACCCAAAATTCAATAAGTTAAGAAATGCTGTAAATTTCAATCATGGCATAAGTAGGATAGTCCACATAATCCCAAAAAGTGTTCAATTAAAGATCAAGGAGCCATAGGTTCCCCCACACTTGAATTTTGTCACCCCACATCAATTCAAGTAACAAGCATGCATCAAGGTCAAGGGATCTCCTCATATTTTCTGAACACTAGTCACCTTCAAGTAAACCACTCATAGCATCGATGGAACCAAAGACTTAGGCTTTGAACATTTTTTACCATACTTTCTTTTCTGGCATTAAGGCAGAAGTTTTTCTTTCAAAATAGTAAACTCTATTTCTACTCCACTACTGTTCTCTGAATGACATGGTGGAACATACACCAGACACCCAAATACTTGGTAGCTTCACTTTTTGCATATATCTATAAAGACTTTGAGACATTGATGCAAGAGTTTTTTTTTGAGTTTCCTTCCAAGGAATTTAGAACAAGTCACCCTACTTCCTGAGGCAACAGTGCCCTGTCTAGTCCCAAGGATTTCCACTTTCCTTTCTTGTCTCTCTTTTTTTTTTTTTTTTTCTTTTTTTCATTTACTTCCATGCCTTATCTTGCCACAAACAAATTGGTCTCAACTACTAGCCAAAAGATCAAAGGGTCCATAAAATACATAGAGAAATCTAGCCATCAAACAAAATAGTGCTCATATTTTCCAACTCAATCCCTCTCACCGGATACAAACCAACTACCGTCCTTGAAAAATGATTTCTTTATTATTTTGCATGCTAGGACACCTAATTTTCTCTCTCTCTCGCTTCGCAATCAAAGAAACGTATGCACAAACCAAACTATCGCCACAATCAAAATTCACCAGTTAAATCTAACACACACCCCCACACTTAATTCATGCAATATCCTCAATGCATGCAAAAAAGAAGGAATAAGGACAAGGGAGGAGATGAAGGGGGCTTACTAGATATAATCAACAAAGAGGATCATGAAGAGTCATGAGCTCTACAAAAAGTGCTAGGAGCAGCAACAGAAATCTCAATCCATGGCTAGTAAATGGAGAAAGAGCTTCAGAACAAAAAAAAATACGACCATGAATTTTAGTAAAGCGAGAAATAATATGGAAGTTAAGCACAAATGATAAATACCTAACAGAAAAATCTGTCCTCACGGGACAGTGGAAAATGGAGGCAATGAAAAATAGTCCATGTAGATAAATCCTCCCATTCCCTCCCATAGTCAATATAGAATGCATGTCATTATCGTAAAAACTAACCAGAAATGGATCGCAGTAAGCATCAAAAGTATCATGAATATCAGTAACCTCATCAAGATAATCATCAAAAAAGGGAGGTTTACTCAAAACAATCCTAGCAATAAAATTATCTGCCCTTTGCATCACTTGGTTTGCCAAATAAGGATCACGATAATATACTTGAAGAGCATCATGACTAACATTGTCCTCCTCAATAAAATCATCAAACCTAGGAGGTTTGGACCAATCAACATACGGGACAAAACAATCCTCAGAATGACAATTATCTGGGTTTAGGAATTGATCAATATTGGAGGGTTTAGGAATGGAGGTGGATTGGGGTGCAAGGGGCTCCAATGGTGGTTGGATGTTCCAAACCTCAGATAAGGTGGTATCATCAACACCTTCCAATTCTTTTGTACAGTCCTAAAATCCCGAATCAAAATCAATCTCAAAAAAAGTCTCAACCTCATCGGGGAATCCCTGAAGTACATGTACCTCTTCATCCATATCAGGTTGCCTGCCCAACCTAAACACATTGAAGTCCACAGAGGTATTGCTAAAAGATAATTTCGTGAGACCATTCCTGCAATTGATTAAACCATTACTGGTAGCAAGGAATGGTCCGCCCAAGATAATTGGGATTTGGTCCTTAAAGTTGGCAGTAGGCTAGGTGTCTAAGATAATAAAATCCATAGGAAAGATAAATTCCCCAACCTTTAATAGGACATCCTCAATCATCCCCTTAGGAACGTTAACCGATCTGCCTGCAAGTTGAAGAGTAATTCTGGTCGGTTTTAGCTCTCCCAATCCCAACTATTGGTAGACATGAAAGGGTAACAGGTTCACACTTGTACCAAGGTCCAATAAGGCATGATCAATAGTGGTGTTGCCTATAGTGCAAGAGATGGTGGGGCTACCTGGGTCCTTATGCTTGGCTGCTACTGGCTGTGCGATAAGAGAGCTGATGTTAGCAGCCAAGAATGCCTTTTTAGGTACATTGGTGGTTCACTTTTGGGTGCATAAGTCTTTGAGGACTTTAGCATAAGCGGGGACCTAGGCTATAGCATCCAATAGAGGAATATTCACCTGAACTTGCTTAAAAACATCCAATATTTTCTCCATAGAAGGAGACTTCTTGCTAACCAACCTATTTTGGAAAGGGGCAGGTAGGGTATAAACTCTCTCAGGGGTGGTCCTTTTCACTGTCTCAACAGAATCATCTTTGGTTTCCTCAACCAAATCATCTGGAATATCTTCAGGTTCATCAGACGAACCAGGAATAGAAGGCACTACAACAGCCTCTTCAGAAGGGGCAGAGACAACAGGAGTATGAGATGGTAAAGACTGAAAGATACTAACCTGTTGATACTCACGGCCACTCCTTAAATAATATATTGTATTTACCTTATTGGAGGACCCCTGATGCAGTTGGTTTTGTACAACATTGAGTGGAGGAGCTTGGGTACCTTGTTGAATATGAACCTGATGCCTAGGATTTGGTTCAGGTTGGTTAGGTAACTTTCCTATTTCCCTCTCATGCAGGATTGTGACAAGCTGGGTGAGTTGTTTCTCTATATTATTATGGCTTGTCATGAGAAGGGCTATCTTGTTTTCCATCTCCCTCATTCTTGTTGCTTCTCCTGTATTGATAAACGCTAGGGGTAGCTGATAAGGTGCAAGGAGAGGAGGCCTAAAAGCATTCAATGGAGGTCCTAGACGAGGACGAGGGGGAAGGGGGTGAGGAGACATACCTGTATTTTGTGGTGCATAGTTGGGCTTTTGGAGACCAAGTTGGCCTTGATTGTCAAAGTTGGAAGGGCCTACTTGAATCCCTTGATTCCAAGAGAAATTGAGGTGATTTCTCCATCCTGGATTGTAAGTGTTGCTATATGGATTATTTTGGTAGAGACCACTCACATTCTTAGTGTTGGAATTACCCACAAAGGTGTTGGGGCATTCCTCCATAAGATGTCCAAGTGTATGGCACCAACTGCATATTGACACATAGTTGACCTGGTTAACTAGCATAGGCTCTTTAGTGATTAGGGACTCCAACCTTTTGATGAGGCTGTCAAGTTTGGCCTCTTTGGCTGGAACACCCTCAATGAGATACCCCTTAGTGGTCCTTTCAGCCTCTTGGGAAGATTCTCACTCCCAAGTCTTTTCAGCCAAGTTGGTCAAGAATGTCCAGGCCTCATTCTCATCAGAAAAAGAGGTAAAGCCTGCAGGACACATAGATTCTAAAAGCTGCTTGGTCTGAAAGTCTATGCCCTCATAAATAATTTGGCAAAGCTGCCACAAATCAATACCATGGTGAGGGCATTCTAAAAGGAGGTCCTTGAATCTCTCCATGAACTTAGGGAAGGACTCATGTGGTTTCTGCCTGAATTGGAGGATGTCACTCTTGAGCTTATTGGTCTTGTGAAGAGGGAAAAATTCTCTCAAGAAGACAATGGTGAACTCATCCCATGTAGAAATAGAATTTTTTGGCAGTCCATAGAGCCACTTCTTAGCCTGGTCCTTTAGGGCAAAGTTTATAAATCTCAGCCTAACTGCATCATCAGTTCAATTTTGAACCTCAATTAGAACACAGACCTCCTCAAATTCTCTAAGGAAAAGATAGGCATCCTCATTAGCCATCCCACGGAAGTGGGGTAGCATACTAATGAAGTGGGTCTTGAGTTCATAGTTGTTCCCTGTAGCAGCTGGTAGATTGATGCAAGAGGGTTGTGCAGCCCTAGCAGGGTAAAACCTATCCTTAAGAGTCTTGAGTTGTTGGTCACCCATGGTCAAAGGTGGGGTCAAAGGTGGTGGAGAAGGTGGTCTTCTAATAAGATGATTGCTTGAATCACTGGTCCACACTGTAGCCACCTAAACAGATATGAAGTCTCCTTTTTAAAAAAAATTAAAAAAGAATAAAAGACTAGAAAAAATCACCGAAAACAAGAGGGAGTCCAAGGTAGATAGTGCATCTGTCCCTCAAGAATCGAAACAGTGGTTTCAAAGCTGTAAGGTTGCCATATAGGTTGACAGCAAGGGAACCCGTACAGTCTTCACGAGCCACCTACGGGTGACTCCTAGTGGATTCTGATGTAGAGTGGAGGACTACTATACGTTTCTGTTTCCAAGAGCACTCACTATGTCGCTTTCCTGTTATCAAAGTTGGTCACCTCCAAAGATAAGTGACATGCCAATCCACCCAACCAAGTCAAGATGTAGCGTCATAGGTAACTTAATCCTATGAGGGACACCAAAAGAGGTAGGGTTTGGGCATATGAAGGACTTTAGATTGGGCGCACAGTCTTTGAAATAGAATAGAAACAAGATGAGGTTTTCAAAAACTTTTTTTTTTAAAGCACTTTGAATTACTTAAAAACCAGAAAAATAAAGTGGTCAATAATCTCCCCGGCAACGGCGCCAAAAACTTGTTTGCAAGGAATAATAATCGCAAGCGTACGAATCAGTCGTAGCTACGGGTCGAACTCAAGGAGATGTACGTCACTCTATTTTACTCACTTAAAAGCAATGCAAAGTGAACTAAATTAATTAAATTATTGAATTAAACTAATGATAATTAAACTAACACATCCTAACTCATAAGCATCTAGCGAATTGAATTGGCGTCCTAACACACAAGCATCTAACCTATCAATACTAACGCGGATTCGAAGGAATAAATTGCAGCAGCCACACTCACAACCACATAAAATAAAATAAAAAAGAGATTAGAGAGGGAGAATGAGATTAAGAGATTAGAGATGTAAAACCTGACGGGGCTTGAACCAGATTGAAATTGCTTGCTTCTCACACTTGAAATGGCGCTACCAAATCTGAAATTAAACTTGTTTGCACAAAAATAATAACCGCAAGCATACAGATCAATCGTAGCTACTGGTTGAACTCAAGGAGATGTACGCCACTCTATTTTACTCATTTTAAAGCAATGCAAAGTGAACCAAACTAAAGTGTTAAATTAAATTAATTAAACTAACGAAAATTAACGCATCCTAACTCACAAGCATCTAGCGAATTGAATTGACGTCCTAACACACAAGCATCTAACCTATCAATATTAACGTGGATTTGAAGGAATAAATTGCAGCCACACATCACAACCACATAAAAAAAAAACAAAAGAAGAAATTAGAGAGGGAGAATGAGACTAAGAGATTAGAGATGTAAAACCCGACGGGGCTTGAACCGGATTGAAATTGTTTGCTTCTCACACTTGAAATGGCGCTATCAAATCTGAGATTAAAATAAAAATAATTAAATTAAAATCCTACCATAATACATGATAATAACAGTGAATAAAAAATAAAAATCCTAAAAGCATGATTGAATTAGAGAGGTAGAGAATAAAAAAGTGGAGAATGAGAGTTCCTAATAGAATGGAAGGACTAATGGAGATACTAATAAAATAAAACTAATAGAAGAAGAAAGAGATAGAGAATAAGAAGAAAAAAATTAGAAACTAGAAGAATTAAGAGGTTAAGAAGAAGAAGAACATAAAATAAAAATAAGAAATTGATACTCCCTTCTACCAAAGTAGAAAGTGCATGAATTAATTAAGCCTTGCATGAATGTAGTTGAAGAAGCTTGAAAACTTGAATAATCCTTGCATGGCTTACTCTTCCAAGTCTCTAACTCTTCTCACTAGAATTAGAAGCCTAGACTATAAAGCTTTAAAACTAAATTAAAATTATTACAACCAAATTGAAGACATGAATTGAAATTAAAGCATGAATTAAACCTATTACAACCATTAAACTAAGCTCATAAATCAAACTAGAAAACTTAGAAAGCCAAAAATTGGAAGAAGAAGAAAGAAATTTCACTAATGAATTGAACATATTTACAAGAGAATGCTAAGGGGTATTTATAGGGGGAAGGAGATGAGAAGAGATAAGAGAAGAGAGGGAGGGAGGCTTCCAACGATTTTGGGGCTTCTCTCCCTCTAAAAATCGTGGAGAATGGAGTAGGGTGGAGAGAATCTTTCCCAAAAATTTGATTCTCTTCTCTCTTTCCCTTTACAATAAGGCTTGATCCCCAAGAAAAAAAATAAAAAATTGAAACTAAGAGAGATAAGAATCCTAGTTACATAAACCTTCTATTTTTCAAAAAATAACCTTTTAATTCTAAACTTGTGTTTCCTTATCTTTGTAGGTGTCTTCTCCAAGCAATGAGATCAAGGCATCTTTGACTTTTCAACCTTCCAAGGATAAGAGAATCTTTTTCAAAAGAAATCTATCCATAGTACAATTTCAAAAGTGTCCTTGAAAAATAGGAGGAGAGAGAGAGTAAAGGTGATGACTAGGCTTCCACTCAACAAATAATACAATACCCATCATGTCCTCTAAAAATCGTGCAGAATTGTGTGAGAGGAGAGATTTTAGGAAAGAGGGAAGAAAAAGAGAAAGAGATAAAATAGAAAAGAATAAATAAATAAAATAAAGATATGGGAGAGGTTAGGCACGTAGAAGGGAGTTAGGGATATGGGAGTTAGTTAGGGATTAGAGGTGGGAAGGTGAGGTGCCATAAGAGAAAAGGAAAGAATTTAGTGGAGGGAATAGGAAAGAAGAGAGAAACCTGAGAGAGATGGGTGTGTATGAGATGAAAGACCGTGAGTAGGATTTGAGATGGAAGAGAGAGAGAAAATAGGAGAGAGGTGGTGAGAATGAAATTGTGAGAGATAGATTAAGAAAGAGGGAGAGAGAATTGTGAGTGGGATGGATTATCTCTTCTTTGTTTTTTTTTTTATTTCTTTTTCCTCCTATCTCTCCTACTATTTCTCCTTTCTTTCTTACGCAAATCCCATCTTGGCCGATCCTTGCTTGCAGCCCACTTTCTAGTCAAACTTCTAATTTGAATATAAAATTCCTCCTTTGTCCTTGGTTGCTTCAGTGAGAATTATTCCCATCCTACCCTTGATCACATGTGAATAGGTGTAGGTCCCATGTGGCTTTTCTCTCTCCTCCAATAGTGAAAAATGCAAAAAGAGAGTAAACGCTTGAGAGGATCTCAACCCTTGATCATAACTGTCTTTCTTGATGCCAAATATAACTCTCCAAAAATTCAGACTGGCCTGGGCTTGCGTTTTGGCTCATTTCTGGCCCATTATCTTTTAAGGCCCAAAAACGATAATTACTTGCATGGAGGCCTAAAAGGATGCGAAATTGAATTCTGTCACGTCCATCTTGCTCAAAATTTAGCCCTGAACACAGCCATGTAAAAACATTGGGCAGCTTTACGTGTAAATTTGGAGATGTAGCCCCCAATAGTCCAGAATAACAATAAATAGCCTAAAAACCTAAAAAGCACAAGAAAGCACCGAGTAACTCTGTCCAGTGTGGGAAAATGTATGCTTTATGCCCTAAGATTTCACACATAAATGTGCTCATCACTCTTGTGAACACTATAGATCTCCCTCTTCTTGCCATACAAATGGTGTCTCCAGATGTTTAGAGCAAAAACCAAAGCTACAAGCTTCAAGTCATGGGTTGGGTAATTCTTCTCATAATCTTTCAACTGTTGAGAAGCATAGACCACTACCTTCCCATCTTGCATCAGAACACACCCCCAACCCATCTTGGATGCGTCACTGTAGACTGCAATCCCTCCAGTACCATTAGGAATGGTGAGCACTGGAGTAAAAACCAACATCTACTTTAACTCCTGGAAGCTCTTCTCACAATCATCAGACCACTCAAACATCACTCCCTTTCGGGTCAGTCGAGTCATAAGAGCTAAAATTCTTGATAAGTTCTCAATGAACCTTCTGTAGTAACCAGCTAGACCCAAGAAACTATGAATGTCTGCTACGCTGTTGGGTGTCTCCCAGTCAACTACCGACTTTACCTTGCCAGGGTCAACTTCAATACCCTTGGCAGAGACAAGGTGTCCTAAGAATGTCACTTGTTGTAGCCAAAATTCACACTTACTGAACTTGACGTACAATTGCTTCTCCCTCAAACATTGTAATACCAAGCGAAGATGGTCTGCATGCTCTTCTTCACTCTTGGAGTAGATAAAGAGGTCATTAATGAAGACGATGACATACTGTTTGAGTTAAAATAATACCGCAAGCGTACGGGTTAATCGTAACTACTGGTCGAACACGAGGAGATATACTCCACTCTATTTAACTTGAAAGTAATGCAAAGTGAACCAAATTAAAATGTTAAATTAAACTAATGAAAATTAATGCAACCTACTCATAAGCATCTAACAAAATTAAGGGATTAAATTTACGTCCTAACACATGAGTATCTAACCTATCAAACTAACGCAAATTGAAAGGAATACAAATGCAGCCACACATAATAACCACATAAAAAGGAATAAGGGAATAAAAGTGCATCCACAAACCACAACCATATATAAAAAAAAAATAAAAGAAATAGAGGGAGAAGAAGAAGAAGATAGAGAGAGATAGAGGAGAGGGAGAATGAGATTAAGGGTTTAGAGAATGAAAACCTGGATGTGCTTGAACCGGACTGAAATTCCTTCCTCTTCTAAATCTCCAAGTTTTGTCATCAACTTAGAAACTTAGACTAGAAAGCTTGAAACTAAACTAGAATTATTACAACCATATTGAAGACATAAAATTAAAGTATGAATCAAAAGCATCACAACCATGAAATTGAAAGCATGAAATCAAACTAGAACTTAGAAAGTCAAAAACTAGAAGAAGAGAAGAAGAAATTTCACTAATTAATTGAACTAAAAACTACACTAAAAATTGAATTAAAATTGAACTAGAAACTAACTAAAAACTGAACTAAAAACTAACTTTTTACAATCCAAAGGGCAAGGGGTATTTATAGGGGGAAGAGAGGAGAAGAGAGAAGAGTCCTAAGAAAAGAGAATATTCTCTTCTCCTTCCTCCTTTATATTGCCTTGAATCCCAAGAAAAAAGAAGAAAATAGAAAGAGGGAGAGAAAAGAATCCTAGATACATAAACCTTCTATTTATTAAAAAGTAACTTTCTAATTCTAACTTGTGCTTCCTTTTCTTTGTAGATATCTTCTCCAAGCAATGAGATCAAGGCAGCATTGACCTTTCAACCTTCCATAGATGAGAGAATATTTTTTAAAAGAAATCTATCCCAAGTAGAATTCCAAAAGTGCCCTTGAAAAGTTGGAGGAGAGAGAGAGCAAGGGTGATGACTAGGATTCCACTCACAATTAATGAAATGCCAAATCTATCATTCAAAAAATGTGGAGCATGGGATGCTTATATGGGCCTCATTGTTGTATTCCTTACAAAAAATCACCCAAAATAAATCCAAATTTCGTCCAATTTAGAATTCGGGAGCCCAAGATATCTCAAGTTGAAGTTGGACTGCTCTAGAGCCTTCCAAATGGAATCTTTCGGCTGACAAAAAGATAATTTTTGATAATTGCATTAAGGCCTCTAGAATCCAAACTTTTGCTTTATTTTGTCCTTAGTCGACTATCAATAATTATAAATAAACCCCTATCCACAAAAACGGCCGTAACTTCTTCGTTTCAACTCGAAATCAAGTGTCGTTTGAATCATTGCGAAGCTGACTCGACGGGCTACGCATCCATACTATTAGCACCTCAAAATTATGCTAAGGGGCCCATTGTAATCACATTCAAATTTGATTGATTGGCATGATTCTTTCAGTGCTCAATCAAAACTTGATTTTCTCGACTCTTGAGCGGTTCTGGCTATTCTTAGCATCTTTTGCTCCATTTTCACAAGAATTCACCTAAAACCTGAAAAGCACAAGAAAGCACTGAAGTAACTCTGTCCAATGTGGTAAAATATATGCTTTATGCCCTAAGATTTCACACATAAATGTGCTCATCACATACTTATCCAAGATATCATGAAACACCCGGTTCATTAACTCCATGAACGCTGTCGGTGCATTGGTCAACCCGAAGGACATGACCAAGAATTCATAGTGACTATAGCAACATCTGAAGGTTGTCTTGCTAATATCACTATCCCTGATCTTCAATTGCTGGTACCCCAACCGAAGATCAATCTTCGAGAATAACTTGGCACCTTGTGATCGTGTCGTTAACCGGTCAAAAATAAAACCCTAAATTAATCTAGCAAGAAGCAAGTAAGGGGTCAATCTACGGGGAACTGGAAGGCTAAATTACTAAAATGATAAGATGAAAATGATGAAAATTAAAATGCATTAAATCTGATTTTAAACTACGAACGAAAGAAACAAATCTAAACTAACAACGATGTGAAGTTATGAGATGGAGGTTATCTTTAGGGTTCGAATCCCCAATGGAATTGTTATTCAATTCGGTTGTATGCTACTATTTATTATAACCATAGGCCTAATAATACCACAGAATGTAGGGTTCCTCCTAAGTCTGGACTATCTTGACCAGTACTATTGTCCTTTACTTATAGGGCTTGACACGCTTAGTTCGTTCAGCTATAATCCATCATCTGTACAACCACATAAGAACAGAATACCATTACTTGAATGAAAAATAATGAATCACAGAAATAGAAATTTTCAACTAAATATATCTATTAAAATTATCCAAATAGGGATGGGGTCTCAATATCAAGCAATCAAGAATGCAAATCAGAATT
The DNA here is from genome assembly GCF_018873765.1 of Telopea speciosissima. Taxonomy (NCBI): domain Eukaryota; kingdom Viridiplantae; phylum Streptophyta; class Magnoliopsida; order Proteales; family Proteaceae; genus Telopea; species Telopea speciosissima. The sequence continues at coordinate 28,677,268 of NC_057924.1, read as the reverse complement.
TTAAATAGCAAACACCATTAGTTCATTTACACCTAAAGATAGAAAGAACTTAGCCGATCATGGTGCTAAGAGACAGGGGGCAGCAATGGTGATCTTCCATGGAGATGAAATTGCTGGTTCGTGACGGGGCTGCAATGTGCTGAAGACAAAGCTGCTGAAATGGTGATGGCAAGGCTGCTCTCCACTTGGGCTCTCAAGATAAACCGTGAAGAAGAAGAAAGGGATTGAGAAGAGAAGAAGTATGGTGGAAGATGGAAGGGGCTACTATATAAATTGTGGATGGAAGGGAGAGATTGTGTGAGATTTGAAAGTTGGAGAGATATTAGAGAGAAGAGAGAGAACAGTGGAATGGAATTAGGAAAGATGGGGGAGTCGTGGGTGGTATATGGAGGGAATTAGAGGAAAGAGGGTAGAGAGTTTAGAAAAGAGAGGGTTTAGGAGAGATTATGTTTCCCTTTTTTATTTAATCTTTAAGAGAGGGATTTTTTTAAAAGAGATGGATTTAGGAAGGATGGGAAACCGTAATGGGATGAGAGAGGAAAGAGAGATTTTAGGAATAAGAGAATAAATAGGAGAGAGAAAAGAGAATTGAGAGAAGTAGGAGAGATGGGAACCGTAGAAGGGAGGAGAAGGGGGGAGAATTTAACCTAATTTCTAATTTGTTCAAAATCATATTTTTGAAAATATCTCTCCATCCTGAGCCTAGATGGACCCAATCCGAGAATTAAAATTACTCCAATTAATATTTCGGATGATATGAGCCCAATATCGAATATTTTCGGAAAATTTCCCAATTTTCTAAAATTACTATTATGCCCTTGGGTCTTCAGTGAAACTTCTTCCCATCTCGCCCTTGATCACATGTGAGTCGATCCATGGGTAGACTGGTGCCTAGATTACATCAAATCCTTCCATTCAGCATCTTCTATGCGTATGATCCTGTAACACCCTTTTTACATTTTTACCCCTGAGCCCAAATTCGGTGGAACTAGGTGGGGACCACCCCTTGAACTTGAAAATACAATAGGTCTTCATTAGGCCGGGCTTGTGTAGCATTGAACTCCTCCAACTTGGTTTTCTCAATTTAGGCTCTAAAAGTGCACTTGTCATCCAATATTTCCAATATGCCAAAAATACTCCTATACCTTGAAAATACAGAAAAGTACCCGAATGGCTCCATTCTAAGCAGATAAAAATGCAGAATTACATGGGATAATTTCACACATAAATGTGCTCATCAAATACCCCCACACTTAGATTTTGCTAGTCCTCGAGCAAAAAGAAATTAAAGAAAACAAAATAAACCTAACTTACTTTCATAGGAATCACGGTTGCACTTAGCATGTGCAGCAAGCCTTTAAACCCCTAGGTTACCCTTAGTGGACGAGTTTTGTCTCGTGAGTGTTTGCAGGGAATATACACATAAAATTCATGATTACAAGTTTAAATTTTGACAATGGGTAAGAAGCACACACCAAACCCGAAACTAAGATGTTCTACTTAAGATCAAGAAGACAAAGGTACCCCACACTTGAGCTCTTATTACCCAGTATTGATTCTAGCAACAGGTACACATCCTAATTAGGGAATCTCCCCATATCTTCCAAACACCACCTTACTTATGGTAAGACCACTCAAGATGTTAAGGGCACCAAGGACTTTAGGCTTCGGAGCATTTTTGACCATACAATTACACCAAGGCAATGACATTTCTTTCTTTCTTTTCTTTTTTTGTTTTTTCACAATGAACTCCTTTTGTTACTCCACTACTGTTCCTCAAATGCCATGCAGGATCACTACACAAGACACCCGAGTTACTTGGTAGCTTTGTTTCTTACATATATCCACAAGGATAGTGATGCTAGAGTTCTTTTTCAAAGGTTTCACCCCAAGGAGTGTCGATCAAGTCACCTCGCTTCCTAAGGCGGAGTGCCCTGTCTAGCTCCAAGGAATTCAACTCTTACTTTTATTTATTTCTTTTTTCTTTTTCTCTCTCTTTTTTTTAATTTTTATGTCACGCCAAAACTAAACTTGGTCTCAGCTCCTAACCAAAAGCTCAAAGAAACACAAGACAACCAGGTGGTCTGTCCCTTCAGACAAGATGGGGCTCTTATTGTTTAAGTCAAAACCCACCTTAGGACATATACTAGCTATTGTCCTCTCAATAGGATTTTCATTACTTCAGATTAGGGTTCCTAAGTCTCTCTCTCCCGTGTTTTGCATTAAAGTAACAGAGAGACTTGTAAAACTTACCAAAAGCCAAAAAATAAAAATCTGCCAATCGGTCTCACCCCCCCCCCACACTTAAAGTATGCAGTATCCTCAATGCATGCAGAAGAATGAAAATAGAGATAAGGGAAGGAGTGTACCAAAAATCAACAATATACGGCAGAACAGTGCATCCAACAATCAGTAGCAGCTACCTTAAAAAAAAACAAAAACAAACAAACACAAAAAAACCAAAAGTACTAAAGAAAAAAAATAGTGGGTTGCCTCCCACAGAGCGCTAAGTTTAGAGTCCTCAACCAGACTCAAACTGACTCACGGAGGGTCAAGGATCAAATCATACCAAGGAGCCGGTTTAGAAGAAGGTTGGGGAGATGTAACCAAAGGGGGCAGCGGCTCAAACCTAACTATCCAAGGTGGCCATTCTAAAGATGGTAAGGAATCTAGCAAAGTATTCATCTCTTCAATGTATGCCTCAGACTCGTCTCCAAGCATCACATAGTGTTGCAAAGGGTCATCAACATGCACGTGAGAAGTTTGATCAGCCACAACTTTGTCTAATAAATCTAATGCAAAACACTCTTCTTCTCTAAAGGAACCTAAGGATGCATTAAAGATGTTGAGCCTAAGCTTCTTATTCCCAAAAGAGATGTCCATAGCACCCAATCTACAATATACAAGCATTCACAGTAGCTAAGAAGGGGAGCCCTAAAATGATAGGGGGAAGCTTGGCTATGGTGGCTATATCCATATCTAGGATATGGAAGTCCACAGAAAAGTACAATTCTTCCACCTTCACTAAAACATCGTCGAACAACCCACAAGGTGTTTTGATTGAATGATCAGCCAACTGAAGGATAACCTCAGTGGGATTCAAATCTCCTAAACCAAATCTGTCATAGATTGAACTAGGCAAAATATTCACACTAGCCCCTAAATCAAGTAGTGCCCTACTTATGGAGAGATCTCCAATGATGCATGAAATAAGGGGCGCACCTGGATCCTTAAGCTTAAAGGGTAGGTGGCTGGATTACAGAACTAACTTGTTCAGTCAAATAAATGGTCTTAGGGATTTGAGTTCTCAACTTACGCTTTTGGGTGCAGAGGTCTTTCAAAAATTTAGCATAAGCAAGAACTTGCTTGGATAGCATCCAAAAGGGGGAGATTAATGCGAACTTGTTGGAACAAGTCTATCATCTCTTGCATCTTTTCACCCTTTTTACCCTGAAGGGGAGAGAATGGTGTCTGAAGGGCTTGGGAAAAAGGGACCTTTGGAATGTAAAAATCAAGTGATGGTCCCTCCACAATAGGAATTTGCAACCCCTTCCTTGGGAACTGATGAGTGATTTCCACTGGTGGTGTTTCAGTAATGGACTCATGTGTTTCTACACCACCACCAGAATTCTCTAGGGCTGACTCAGTCTCTCCCTGGCTTTGAGACTTAGTAGGCAACATCTCATTAGTGGCTAAGGATGCATCAGGTTTGTCCACCCTTTTGCCGCTCCTTAGTACTTTGACCAATTGGACCTGTTCTTTCCCTGGGCCCATTTGATTGTTTAGGTTACCTATTGGCTGACTTGGCAATTGGCCAGCCTCCCTCCTGCTTATAGCAATAGCTAGTTGACCCAGTTGGTTCTCTAGCTTATTAATGGATTGAGTATGTGAATGTAGTGGCTGTGTGTTCTGCTTGAGCCCACTTAATGCTTTTATCACCTTCTCCTCAAAGGACTGATTCTATTGGGGTTGAGGATATGGTGGTTGTCCATCCCTATAGGCATTAGATTGAACATTAAATGGGGACCTATATGGTGGGTTTCGAGGATTATTAGGTGCTGAGTTTCTCCATCAAAAGTTCAGGTGGTTTCACCATCCCGGGTTATAGGTATTGGAAAAGGGATCATTACCCGGTGTAGGAAAACTTTGAGCCATTTGCATTTGTTCCTGAACAAACTCAGGGTATTGTGTAGCCAAAGGACAGTCTGTCACATAGTGACTAGGGCTAGCACATAAGGCACAGGCTTCAATCTGATTGGGTGGAGGAAAAATCATTGGAAAAGGGGACATAGAATGCTATCCTACAAACATCAGATAGTCCAATTTCTTGGACAGCATATCAACCTTAGCAGTGATCATCTCTACAGTTAGATTGATCTCATAGAGACCACCCTTCTTTGGTTGCCCTGTGTGTTGAATCTCAGTCCGAGAGGACGAAGTATGATGTTGGGAATTCTTGCTAAGGGTTTCAAAAAGATCTTATGCTAACATCTCATTCTTGTGCATAAATGTCCCACCACAAGAGGAGTCCACCATATGCCTATATTGGTCACGGAGACCATCATAAAAACACTGGGCTAACTGCCATTTTAGGACAGCGTGGTGGGGGCACTTTCGAAGTAATTCCTTAAGTCTTTCTCACGCTTCATGAAATTGTTCGCCCTCTAATTGGGAGGAACTAGTAATGGCTCGCCTAAGGCTATTAGTCCGGCCAATGGGGAAGAATTTTTTTAGAAATTCCTGCTGCATTCCCCCCCATGTAGAAATCCTGACCGAATCTAGGGAATGAAGCTAGTGTTTGGCTTTGTCCTTTAAGGAAAATGGGAACAGAAGCAACTTTAGGGCATCTTTAGAGAGGTTTTAGATTTTGACTGCAGAACACACCTCTAAGAACTCATCAAGATGCTTATAAGGCTCCTCATTAGCAAGTCCATAATAGGATGGTAACATTTGTATGATGCTGGACTTGATCTCATATTGAGCGGCCTGAATGGTAGGCGACTAAATACAAGACGCAGGGGTATAGTAGTTGGAGTGAAGTGGCTTGGCTGGTTTTCGTTACTATTATCCTTATTCTTAGGTCTAGGCACAGATTGCTCTATTTCTAGGTCAAGGGAAGTCAGGTTGGGGTGCAAAGAATGCCGACCATGCATAAAACACAACACAGGTTGAACGTGCTAATTAAACAAAAATTAAAAATAGTAAATTAAAATGTGATAACTAATAAAAAACACTTAATAAAAATAAAAATCAGAACTAAAAAGTAAAAAAAAAAAATAATTTAAAACTAACAAAAATACTTACCTGGTGTTGGCGTTTGTGCAATTGCACGTGCTGCCCCCGATGAACGGTTTCACATATGATCTTAAGGGACTGGGTGTCACACCCCAAACCACCCCCTAGGAGGATTGGGTAGGTGACCCGGATTGCGTAATGGCAATCCGCCAAATCCCACGGATCTAGAAGCAGTGCTTACGATCATGGAACCATATCCACATCTTAACCATAAGTAAGATCAAAGTAATGCAGGACGTCTACAATTTAAAAGTAAAAAGGAAGCATAGCGATATGGGAAATGGTGATAATATATACATATAAAGTCTTGTTTGATACACCTCCCGGGCACGCACAACCCACAACAAAGCAACAAAAGCTGATAAGAACAGTACTACATACAAAAATATATACAAGGTGAGCATTCTCAGCCCCAAAAAGGAAAAGAAAAGAAAACTACAATAACCAAGTCAGAACGGGGATAACTCCAGGAAACCCAAAAGGAGTCCCCAGATAAAATATCACATGTACGCTTCAATGGTCTTCATCAACAACCACCAAAAACGTACGCAGAATCGGTATGACCTCCGTCGGGGTCCACACCAACATTGTCATAACAACCAAAACTCTCCTCCTTGAGATAGCTCGCCATGCCACAGCGGCATCCACCTGTAGGATCATCTAAAGAAGAAAGCAACATATAACAGAGTGTGAGCCCCACCGAGCTCGTGAGCAAATAACATCCATCATGCATACATATGCAATCACAATTCATAATTTATATGATCTACATGATATGCAAGTCCATATTCTTTATTATTAGCCACCTAGTAATACAACTAAGTCGGGTCTGTGCCACTACAATCCCCAATACATGTATCCCTGGTGTGGGCTTGGTTACCCCTTCCTGCGATACACCCATTGAGTTGTCGGAGAGGACCAGTCAACCCTAGCACACTAGTCCTTGGTCAGCCCGACCAGCCCTCTGTGATTATCCAGGGGGACAACCGTTTCTTCCCTCATGCACCATTCCAGTGTTCTTTTATTCTTTTTTTTTTTCACTCCCTAATAATTGTCCCCACAGGCATCCAGCACCTCAACCCCTGCTGGCAAGGGTTCGTGGCACGGGTGATGAAACTCGAGCCCCATGTCTATATGGCATCGTATGAGTCCAGCGGTGTCAACCGTACCCCATAATACGGGCTACCCTAGCCCTTATTTTCAAGCCGAGTACGGCATCTAGTCTAGCAATCACAATCATTATATAGAATTCATAGTGTTGATCAACAACAGTCATTATGCAGTGATTTGAGTAACTTGAATTATAAATAAATAACACAGCATTCATGATTCAATTATTAATACCCGGCATCAGATCATACTTACATTTGCACATACAATAGTATTATTCACTCACCAGTATTTGGCTCAAGGTACTCAGTCACAAATTCAGTTCCAGCAGTTGTCTGATTGTTGTCCTCGAGCATGGGATTAGGTCCTAGACATAAGTCAAACATTGTCTTATTCAGTTATCAGCTCTACACTGGTGGTCCTAGGGTTAACCTAATTTACTGAGTTGACCCAGAGTTTAATTGGTTCACTCTTAGAATCACTGAGCCTTACGCCTTAGGTCATGTTTCGGTGCATGGGCCAGTGCTAGAGCACAAAAGTAAATTGGTCATTTGTAATACCAGTACCTGCCACTAGGTCAAAACATGGTCCCACAATAGTCTATGACATAATTACACTGTTATCCACTTTAGGTCAGTGATGTAGAATCAAACACAGCAGTGCACAGTCACATGCGGGGCCCACTTAGGGTTCCAAAATATTTTTCATATATGGACAGATGTGAGGGAAGGGCAGTTTTGTCATTTCCCACATCACACAGTGTCTAGGGATCAAGGCCATCAGGAAATTACAGATCTGCCCCTTCATTTCTGAAAGATTCCATCACTAGGCCTTGCACTGGGCCTTGCTGCATTGCCCAGTTCATCACCCAGTGCATCGCCCAGTGCCTGCAGAATCGACCTTGGGCTGAGTTTCCAAGGTTGGACCTGCAGGGTTGGGCCCACATTGGATCCTCTGCATGTTTGGGGATTTGGGTGGCCCTTGCAATGGTCTATCTCATGGTCCAATCGATTTCATCATCAAGGTTCTAGTCAGGCTGACTGTGGCTGCCCAAATAACCCTAGTAAATAGTGTCTAGGGTTTTGGAAAACCTGAAATCTTGGATTCAGCCACATGCAAGGCTGGATATGCATGTTCAATAGGGTTTCAGGGTTCCAACCATCTAGGGTTTGGTCTCTGCAGCCCTGGCTTGCAGTCTGGGCTTCAATCCATTAGCCATAAGGGGATCTGGGCAGTGCAACCATGCATAGCCAGATTTTGGCCAAGGCAGCAGCATAACTCAATATTGATTTTTATAGAAAAACCCAAATCAACCATGCACAAGGTCTGCATGGCTGATCTGGACCAAGACTGGGCAAACCCTAGCTTGTCTGGGCTGCCCAGGGTTGCAAAGCATAGCAAGAACAGAGAAAGAACAGGTACAGCAGGTATACAGGGGATTTTTATACCTGAAAATAGTTGTAGGTGAGCTCGGATCAGCCTGAGATGGGCTGCTGCAGCTCTCCCCTCTTCCTTCCTCCTTCCTTCTTCTCCTTCTTCTTCTTTCTCTCATTTCTTTCCTCTCCTTTCTTTCTCGGATTCAAATTTGCCAAGGGCTCTAAAATGAGCCCATGGCCTCCTATTTATAGGCTCAGCCTCTACTGAGGCCTGTTTGCCCTCTTAAGCCTCTTTTAAAAATCCATTTTTGAACTGATTCTGTCTGATTCTAGGTCCACTGGTGGGGTCCACACTGAACCAGGAATATGAGGTGGTCCCTTAGAGTCCCCTCTATCACTGGAGGGTATCCATGGTCATGTTGGGTGGTCCCCACAATTATAATAATTGAAATACCCAAAATCAGCCACTGGGCAATGTCTCTGGGCCTTACTGCATCTCCCCGTGCCATCGCCCAGAGAATTCCAGCAACAGAATTCAAAGGGGAACAGCATAGGGGTTTGACCCTGGGTTAGGGTATTGTCCCCATATGCCCATTATGGGTTTATACATGATTTTTCAGAGGTGGGTCCCACCAATTTAGGGAGGAGAGAGATTACCTGGGATCCAAGTCATACATCAATCTGTGAGCTGTGCAAGTGCAGGGGTCTGCTATCCATCTTCTAACAGGTATATAGGGAAACCTATTCAAAGCATTCTCATTGATCTCATTGAGTGGAGTGATGCTCCACAGTGATCCTGGTGGCCTGGCCAGAGGTTCCTGCACTTCAATCAGATTCCAGGCAGTTAGGGGACAGGGTTTGACATTTCTCCCCACCTTATAAAAATTTCATCCTCGAAATTTGCTTACCTAGGAATCCAAAGAGTTGTGGATACTTCTCCTTCATTTCCTCCTCACGTTCCCATGAAGCTTCTTCTACTGGGTTATTTTCCCATCGAACCTTCATGAAAATGATGGTGTGGTTACAGAGGTTATGCTCCTTTCTGTCCAATATCTCCGTGGGGTGTTCTTCATAGGTCATATCCACGTCCAACTGTTCAGATTCTACTGATAATACTTGCGTCGGATTGTTTAAGTACTTTCGTAGCATTGACACATGAAAAACATCATGGACGCTTGACAAGGATGGCGGTAAAGCCAGCCTGTATGCTATGGGTCCCACTCTATTTAGAATTTTATATGGACCAATAAATCTTGGGCTCAACTTGCCTTTCTTGTTGAAGCGCAGTAGTCCTTTGGTTGGAGACACTCGAAGAAATACTTTTTCTCCGATCTCAAATTCAATATCCTTCCTTCGATTATCCGCATAACTCTTCTGTCTCGACTGAGCTGCCTTGATCTTCTCTCTTATGACATCCACCTTGTCGCATGTCGCTTGAATCATTTCGGGTCTGAGATATTTCCGCTCACCAACTTCATCCCAATAAAGCAGAGTTTGACACTTCCTGCCATAGAGTGCTTCGAATGGTACCATGCCAATGGTGGAGTGGTAACTGTTATTGTATGCAAATTCCACCAGTGGTATGTGAGCATCCCAACTGTCATTCATTTTCAAAACACAGGCTCAAAGCATGTCCTCCAGAGTTAGAATGGTTCTTTCTGACTGTCCATCCGTCTACGGATGGAAAGCTGTACTAAGATCCAACTGAGATCCCAATGCCTTTTGTAAACTTCTCCAAAACCTTGAAGTAAATCGAGGATCTCTGTCAGACACAATACTGACAGGAAAGCCATGTAAGTGGACTATGTTGTCAATGTAGATCTGAGCAAGCTTCTCCATTGGATAACTTATTTTAATCAGTATAAAGTGAGCTGCCGTTGTCAGTCCGTCTACAATCACCCAAATTGCATTCATGCCCTTCCTGGTATTGGGCAGATTTGTTACGAAATCCATAGTGATTCTTTCCCACTTCCACTCAGGTATGGGAAGTGGTTGCAAGAGTCCATATAGTCGGTGTCTTTCCGCCTTTATTTGTTGATAGGTGAGGCACTTAGACACGTAGATTGCTATGGTCTGCTTCATTCCAATCCACCAATAATATTTCTTCAAGTTCTTGTACATCTTTGTATTTCCGGGGTGGATAGTATAGGGTGAGCTGTGTGCCTCTTTAAGAATTCAATCTTGGACATCAAAATCCTCAGGCACGCACAATCTATCACGAAACTTCAATGCTCCATCTTGGGCCAATGTAAAATCTGGGTCTCTATGGACAACATGTTGAATTTCCAATATAATTTTGGCCAGCTCGGGGTCCAATGCTTGCTTCACAATTATCTCCTCTCATATCGAAGACTGTAGGTCCATTGCTACTAATTGCATAGCCGCTTCTTCGATCACGAGCTCCAAATCAAATTTTTGAGTTTCCTCTATTAATTGTTCACTTACAACTAATGATGCGAGGGACGCAGTCTGAGATTTTCTACTTAATGCATCCGCCAAAACATTGGCCTTACCAGGGTGGTACTGGATTTCACAGTCATAATCCTTTACCAATTCCAGCCACCGCCTCTGTCTCATGTTCAGTTCCTTTTGGGTGAAGAAATACTTCAGGCTTTTGTGATCACTGAAGATTTCACTCTTTTCACCGTATAGGTAATGTCCCATATTTTCAATGCGAAGACTACCGTTGCTAACTCCAAATCATGAGTGGGGTAATTCTTCTCGTGTTCTTTTAACTGCCTGGAGGCATAAGCGACTACTTTACCTCTCTGCATCAGGATGCCACCTAGGCCTGTTCTAGATGCATCCGTATATACTACCATTCCTCCAGTTTCGTCTAGAATGGTCAAAACCGGAGCTGTTACCAATCGGTTCTTCAGTTCTTGAAAACTCTTCTCGCATGTCTCATTCCATTCAAACTTAGTACCCTTCCTCGTGAGTTTTGTCATGGGCGTCAAGATACACAAGAAATTCTCAATGAATCGGCTGTAATAACCAGCCAATCCTAAGAAACTTTGGATTTCTATGGCATTTTTCAGAGTCTCCCATTTGAGAACTGCCTTCACTTTGCTGGGGCCTACCTTGATGCCATCTTTGGTGACGATATGTCCCAAGAAACCAATTTTGTTGAGCCAAAATTCACATTTACTGAACTTGGCATAGAGCTGGTGTTCCCGCAGTCGCTGCAACATGAATGTAAGTTATTGTGCATGCTCCTCCTCATTCTTAAAGTACACCAGGATGTCATCAATAAACACTATGAAGAACTTATCCAGTACGTCATGGAATACTCTATTCATCATATCCATGAACGCTATCGGGGCGTTGGTTAGTCCGAACGACAACACTAAAAATTCATAATGTCCGTATCGAGTTCGGAATGCCGTTTTATGAATGTCACCACTTTTGATCTTCAGTTGATGGTATCCCGACCTAAGATCAATCTTGGAGAAAACTCTTACTCCTTGTAGCTGATCAAACAGGTCATCGATACACGGTAACGGGTATCGATTCTTGATTGTCAGTTTATTCAACTCGCGGTAGTCGATACACAGCCACATGCTACTATCTTTCTTCTTTACGAACAGCACAGGTGCTCCCCAGGGATCCCTGAGTCATCATCAGATCCTGAAGTTGTGTCTGCAACTCTTTCAATTCGACTGGCGCCATCCTGTATGGTGCCTTAGTTACCGATGTTGCACTAGGAATCAGGTCAATCACGAACTCTATATCGCGGTCCGGCGGCAATTGTGTCAGATCTTCTGAAAATACATCAGGAAATTCTCTGACAACGTGAAGTTCCTCCAAGGGTTTTATCTTCGCCTCCATGTCTATCATAGTGGCCAAAAAGCCTTGGCATCCATCATCTAGCAACTTCTGCACCTGAAGTACGGATAATGTTATTCGTCTGGACTTCCTCCTTGGTTCACTTTGATAGGTGAATTCTGACCCATCTTCTAGTTTAAACTTTATCTTTTTCTCCGCACACATGACGTTTGCACCATAGGCAGACAGCCAATCCATGCCTAGTATCACGTCAAAATCATTTATATCCATTTTTATCAGTCGTGCGATTAGACTCTTCCCACAGATTTTGATCTAACAGGGGTCATAAACCTCTTTCAAACTCACGACACTCCCTGTCGGCGTACTGACTATTAACTCGTGCCTGATGTCCCTTGGTTGATCTTCCATCCTACTCGCAAAGGTTGAGGAGACGAAAGAGTGGGTTGCGCCCGAGTCAAATAATACTCGTGCGGGTATGGTTGAGACATTCAGGGTACCTAGGGTTTGTAGATAATTTAGGTTTCACAAATTAAACCAATTATTCTCTGTAATTTACAGTGTTCAACCACTTACCTGTCATTACGTTGGGGTTCGCCTCAGCTTCTTCGTTAGTCAGAGTGTACACCTTTCCTTGCATCCGATTGTCCCGTGGCTGAAATGGCCTAGCATAGGGTTGATTAAATGAATTGTTTCCATATCCACGCGATTTGCAATCTCTAGCCATATGCCCTTCCTTGTTGCATAGATAGCACTTTAAGGGCCGAGCTCCAGGTGTCGAGGCTTTGCTTGCTTGGCTTACTGCTGGTTGGGTTGGCGAAGCTGCTATCGTCACTTGACTCGTAGTAGGTTGAGCGGGCCATGTGAATGTAGGGCGAAAAGAATTCTGACCTACGCTCGGCGTACGATACAGAGTTGGAGTGGGGCTTGAATTTGTTTCTTGATAAACCTTATTTGGCCAACCATAGGTTTGGAAATTATTTGATCACAGTCTTTTCTTTCTCTTTTTCCTTGAATCTATCCTCCATTGTCTTCGCCTTATCAACCATTTGAGCATAATCCCGAATATCCATGATTGACAAAACTGATCCAATCTTAGTTTTGAGTCCCTTCTCAAATTTCTTAGCCTTACTAACTTCCCCTTTTCAGTGCTCTGGAGCAAAATGGAACAGATCTTTGAATCGCTGTTGGTAATCTAGTACCGACTTGTTCCCTTGCACCAATGTGATGAATTCTGCTTCCTGCTTACCTGATCTAGCAGGCAAACATCTCTAGCTTCTTCCCGGTCTCAAACTCTAGTGCCAGTAGAAATTCTATGTCAGCTATTACCTCTTTAGCTAGACTCAGAAAATGCTCTCGGTCCTCGGGTCCACTAATGGCTGTAATAGTCAAGTAAAAGTCCAGTCGACTCTCAGCCTGGGGTAACACTAATCGTATTCGTCTCAGTCTCTCTCGTAAATGTCTAATATAAAGCATGATGCTGGGGTCATAGCCTCAGTCAACTCACTGCTCCTGTCACATAACATGGTTCTAAGCATTAGGACATACTTAATTGAAAGAATTAAGTACACGACTATTGGAAACTTAAATAACCATAACACCAATATAACAAATCCTTGGATTGGCTCGAGGTACCTTAGCGTCTACGTCTTCGATTGGCTAAGAGCCCTATTAGGTCCTATTCTCAGTTATCCTAGACCTAGGTTTGGATGAGGTCTATGCTTTCCATACGTACTACGCACGTAACACAACATACCTATGTAGCTATGTTCAGTTAGCATCACAACAATTCAATCGGTTCATACATTACAGTAGACAAGCATAATGTATATTATAATACAAACCATATACTTATAATATAATATATATATATATATATATATATATATATATATATATATATATATATAACACACTTGTCTAAAACCTAGCCACATAGGTTCCTTTCCCTTAGTCCCTATTTGTGAAATTTACCTTCTTGAGCTTATGAAACCTAAGTCCTTAAGTTGTCAATTTCTTATTATGTAATATATTTTAATATTTTTGTTATTTAATAATAATAATAAATTAATTTTTTTTCGTAAAAGTCCTTACTTTAAGGTCTTATGAAGTTATTATGCCCAAAAATAGGGTTTTCATGTGAAAATACTGATTTTCCTATAATATTCCATCACTGGGCGATGTCTCTGGGCGTTGCCACATTGCCCAGTGCCATCGCCCAGAGAATCGGGCTCAGGCTTTTTAAGTCCGAGAGGGCCCCATTTGTTCCCTATTCTATTTGAAACTTCTTCAAACCTTAGGGAAAAGTTCTTGAAGAGTAAGGACACTATTTCTCATCGATTCCTCTGGCTATTTGCGATCACATACACTCTCTGGTAAGCTTTCTAGGTCAAACTTGTCTTTTACATATCTCTATTCACTTCCCTCTTGTTTTGGTTTTGATTTTCACCAAATTTCTAGTCCTAACCATGGGTTTTCTTTCTCTTTTGTAGAGAATGTCCACTAGTAGGCGTACTACACGCAAATCAGTAGCCCAGAAGAGGCTACGGGCCGAATCTGAAGACTCCACCTATTCTGAGATTCCTACACCATCTTCTAAAAATGATTCATCTTCAGAGGAGCCAGATTTTGACCACCATCTTTTCTCCAGGTATGAGTACGCTAAGGAGTGGAAGAATTTCATTTCCGTAAAGATAGTGAATGGTCGGGTGGTGCGAGTAGAGGACTTCCACCAATATGGCCTCTTTGCCAAATTTAATGCCCTAGGCTGGGCATCAATGTTATCTCCTACCAAGCCTTGTTATCCCAACTTGGTTCGGTACTTTTACTGCAACCTGGGGCCTTCTAATGCCCAGGAGTTCGGGGTGGAGAGTAAGGTGAAGGGAGTGGATATCAGGCTGACCACTACCCTCTTGGCAGAGATCCTAGGTTTACCTGACACAGGTGATAGGGTTTACTATCAACCCCGTATGGACATTTCCGATATGTTCTCTTTGGAGACTAGGAGGACTGTGTTCAGGGCTTTGACAGGTTCAGGGGACACTCCCAAGTCTGAGACTGCCTAAAAGCCCAGTGCTAGGGTGATTAGTAGATGTGTGACCTATAACATCTACCCCAAGGGAGGAAACAAGGGCAGCATATCTATGATGCGGGCGTATATCACCTACTGCCTGTTAGGTGCTGGTCAAGGGGGTTCCAATCATCAACCTCCCGTATTTGTTGCTTCAGGTGATGCTTTACCACACAGGGAATCTAGCCGATGGAAACCTTCCTTATGGGAAGTTTCTTACATTGGTCTTTTGATACTTTGGGGTTCTGTTAGAGGGGGAGTACATTGATAGGGTCCGATCCAGGCCTATAGACAAGACCTCTATTTTGAAGATGAAAGTGCCTGGTGAAGATCTAGTAGTGGATGAGGAGCAGATGGGAGTGCTAGAGGGTGAGCTCCAGGGTGGTGATGCACATGATGAGGGTCAGATTGGAGAGGGGCAGGGCGACATTGGAGTAGACACTCAGGGCATGTACACAGAGGAGCAGAGGTTAGGTCCAGATGATCTCGAGGGTTTTGACACACAGTTTATGGACTTACTTACTTACAAGATGACTGGTGCTACTAGTTCATAGGTTCAAGGGCCTCTAGATTGGGCTCAGGTGATGGCACAGCTTCAGAGCCTCGGTACACAGATGTCAGACCTGGGATCCAGGGTGGACCAGGGCTTCACTTCCTTGGGCAGTAGAGTGGGTGCTGTCAAGCAGAGATTGGATTTCTAGGATAGATTCTACAGAGTTGACTCTCACCAGACTCAGCCTCCGCTGAGCGACTTGCCTCCTACAGAGTAGTTCCTACAGTACCGGACTTTCGTGCAACATGGTTTTGACTACTATTATTTTCTTATGCTTATGTACTTTTCTTTCCTTGTCTTCAGTTTATGTACTTGTTGAATTGCAGTTATGAAATCAAACTTTTGTAACTATTACTGAATTATTGAAATTCTTGCTTTTTTACTTAATTACATCTACCTCCCCTGTGGTTTTCTTTTTCTTTTTTTTTTGCATGTTTTATTATTTAAAGCTCATTAGTCCTAGTTTGCAACCCAAAATCGTAAGAAGAGCCTCACTCTCTGATACCAAGCTCTGTCACACCCCAAACCACCCCTAGGAGGATTGGGTAGGTGACCCGGATTGCGTAACGGCAATCCACCAAATCCCACGGATCTAGAAGCAGTGCTTATGATCATGGAACCATATCCACATCTTAACCATAAGTAAGATCAAAGTAATGCAAGACATCTACAATTTAAAAGTAAAAAGGAAGCATAGCGATACGGGAAATAGTGATAATATATACATATAAAGTCTTGTTTGATACACCTCTCGAGCACGCACAACCCATAACAAAGAAACAAAAGCTGATAAGAACAGTACTACAAACAAAAATATATACAGGGCGAGCATTCTTAGCCCCAAAAAGGAAAAGAAAAGAAAACTACAATAACCAAGTCAGAATGGGGATAACTCCAGAAAACCCAAAAGGAGTCCCCAGACAAAACATCACATGCACGCTTCAATGGTCTTCATCAACAACCACCGAAAATGTATGCAGAATCGGTATGACCTCCATCGGAGTCCACACCAACATTGTTATAACAATTAAAACTCTCCTCCTTGAGATAGCCCGCCATGCCACAGCGGCATCCACCTTTAGGATCATCTAAAGAAGAAAGCAACATATAACAGAGTGTGAGCCCCACTGAGCTCGTGAGCAAATAACATCCATCATGCATGCATATGAATTCAAAATTCACAGTTCATATGATCTATATGATATGCAAGTCCAGATTCTTTATTATTAGCCACTTAGCAATACAACTAAGTCGGGTCTGTGCCACTACAATCCCCAATACATGTATCCCTGGTACGGGCTTGGTTACCCCTTCCCACGATACACCCATTGAGTTGTCGGAGAGGACCAGTCAGGCCCAACACACTAGTCCTTGGTCAGCCCGACCAGCCCTCTGTGATTATCCAGGGGAATAACCGTTTCTTCCCTCATGCACCATTCCGGTGTTCTTTTATTCTTTTTTTTTTTCACTCCCTGATAATTGTCCCCACAAGCATCCAGCACCTCAACCCTTGCTGGCAAGGGTTTGTGGCATGGGTGATGAAACTCTAGCCCCATGTCTATATGGCATCGTATGAGTCCAGCGGTGTCAATTGTACCCCATAATACGGGCTACCACAGGCTCCATTTCCAAGCTGAGTACGGCATCTAGTCTAGCAATCACAACCAATATATAGAATTCACAATGTTGATCAACAACAGTCATTATGCAGTGATTTGAGTAACTTGAATTATAAATAAATAACATAGCATTCATGATTCAATTATTAATAGCCGGCATCAGATCATAATTACATTTGCACATACGATAGTATTATTCACTCACCAGTATTTGGCTCTAGGTACTCAGTCACAAATTCAGTTCCAGCAGTTGTCTAATTGTTGTCCTCGAGCACGGGATCAGGTCCTAGACATAAGTCAAACATTGTCTTATTCAGTTATCAGCTCTACACTGGTGGTCCTAGGGTTACCCTAATTTACTGAGTTGACCCGGAGTTCAATTGGTTCACTCTTGGAATCACTGAGCCTTACACCAGGGCTTAGGTCATGTTTCGGTGCATGGGCCAGTGCTAGGGCACAAGGGTAAATTGGTCATTTGTAATACCAGTATCTGCCACTAGGTCAGAACATGGTCCCACAATAGTCTATGACATAATTACACTGCTGTCCACTTTAGGTCAGTGATGTAGAAACAAACACAGCAGTGCACAGTCACATACGGGACCCACTTAGGGTTCCAAAATATTTTTCATTTATGGACAGATGTGGGGGAAGGGCATTTTTGTCATTTCCCACATCCCACAGTGTCCAGGGATCAAGGCCATCAAGAAATTATAGATCTGCCCCTTCATTTCTGAAAGATTCCATCACTGGGCCTTGCTGCATCGCCCAGTGCATTGCCCAATGCCTGCAAAATAGACCTTTGGCTGAGTTTCCAAGGTTGGACCTGCAGGGCTGGGCCCACACTGGATCCTCTGCATGTTTGGGGATCTGGGTGGCCCTTGCAATGGTCTATCTCATGGTCCAATCAATTTCATCATCAGGGTTCCAGTCAGGCTGACTGTGGCCGCCCAAATAACCCTGATGAATAGTGTTAAGGGTTTTGGCAAACCTGAAATCTTGGATTCAGCCACATGTAAGGCTAGATATTCATGTTCAATAGGGTTTCAGGGCTGCAACCATCTAGGGTTTGGTCTCTGCAGCCCAGGCTTGCAGTCTGGGCTTCAATCCATTAGCTAGAAGGGGATCTGGGCAGTGCAACCATGCACAATCAGATTTCGGCCAAGGCAGCAGCATAACTCAATATTGATTTTCATAGAAAAACCCAGATCTACCATGCACAAGGTCTGCATGGCTGATCTGGACCAAGACTGGGCAAACCCTAGCTTGTCTGGGCTGCCCAGGGTTGCAAAGCACTGCAAGAACAGAGAAAGAACAGGTACAGTAGGTGTACAGGGGATTTTTATACCTGAAAATAGCTGTAGGTGAGCTCGGATCAGCCTGAGATGGGTTGCTACAGCTCTCCCCTCTTCCTTCCTCCTTCCTTCTTCTCCTTCTTCTTCTTTCTCTCCTTTCTTTCTCGGATTCAGATTTGGCAAG
Organism: Telopea speciosissima; assembly: GCF_018873765.1. Taxonomy (NCBI): domain Eukaryota; kingdom Viridiplantae; phylum Streptophyta; class Magnoliopsida; order Proteales; family Proteaceae; genus Telopea; species Telopea speciosissima. The sequence continues at coordinate 28,658,983 of NC_057924.1, read as the reverse complement.
GGCTCTAAAATGAGCCCATGGCCTCCTTTTTATAGGCTCAGCCTCTGCTGAGGCCTATTTGCCCTCTTAAGCCTCTTTTAAAAATCCATTTTTGAACTGATTCTGTCTGATTCTGGGTCCACTGGTGGGGTCCACACTGAACCAGGAATATGAGGTGGTCCCTCAGAGTCCCCTCTATCACTGGAGGGTGTCCATGGTCATGTTGGGTGGTCTCCGTAATTATAATAATTAAAAATACCCAAAATCAACCACTGGGCGATGTCTCTAGGCCTTGCTGCATCGCCTAGTGCCATCACCCAGAGAATTCCAGCAACAGAATTCAAAGGGGAACAGCACAGGGGTTTGACCCTGGGTTAGGGTATTGTCCCCATATGCCCATTATGTTCAAAGGTGGGTCCCACCATTTTAGGGAGGAGAGAGAGTACCGGGATCCAAGTCATACATCGATCCTGTGAACTCGTGCAAGTGCGGGTTCGCTATCCATCTTCTAACAGGTATATAGGGAAACCTGTTCAAAGCATTCTCATTGATCTCATTGATGAGTGGAGTGATCCTCCACAGTGATCCTGGTGACCTGGCCAGGGGTTCCTGCACTTCAGTCAGATTCCAGCCAGTCTAGGGGCAGGGCTTGACACTGGGGGAATTAAAATTAAACCTAAACAACCAATCTAATGCTGGAATTAAAAAAAATAAAAAAATTACATAAAATAACCCTAATTACATAAAGTCTAGGAATTAAAAGTAAACCAAACGGACAACTTGTCCTTACTTGATCTACTCGGCTTCCTGCACAAACAAAGAGAATGTTAGGTATACTAAAATTAACCTAATAAAGAGATTAAAAATAAATAAATAAATAAATAAAAATTCTGAAATTATAAAATTAAAACTAAAACAAAGTAACACAAAATAACTCAATCAATCTTAGCAACCATGCTTCGGTTCCCCGGCAACGGCGCCAAAATTTGATCGTGCCATTAACCGGTCAAAAATAAAACCCTAAATTAATCTAGCAAGTAAGGGGTCGATCTACGAGGAACTAGAAGACTAAATTACTAAAATGATAAGATGAAAGTGATGAAAATTAAAATGCAATAAATCTGTTTTTAAACTACGAATGAAAGAAACAAATCTAAACCAACAACGATGTGAAGTTACGAGATGGAGGTTATCTTTAGGGTTCGAATCCCCAATGTAATTGTTATTCAATTCGGTTGCATGCTTCGTTTTATTATAACCACAGGCCTAATAATACCATAGAATGTAGAGTTCCTCCTAGGTATGGACTATCTTGACAAGTACTATCATCCTTCACTTATAGGGCTTGGCACGCTTAGTTCGTTCAACTATAATCCATCATTGATACAATCACATAAGAACAGAATACCATTGCTAGAATGAAAAATAATGAATCACAGAAATAGAATTTTCTAACTAAATATATCTATTAAAATTATCCAAATACAGATGGGGTCTCAACATCAAGCAATCAAGAATGCAAACCAGAATTTTAAATAGCAAACAACATTAGTTCATCTACACCTAAAGATAGAAAGAACTTAGCCGATCATGGTGCTAAGAGACAGAGGGCAGCAATGGTGATCTTCCATGGAGATGAAATTGCTGGTTCGTGATGAGGCTGCAATGCGTTGAAGACAAAGCTGCTGAAATAGTGATGGCAAGCCTACTCTCCACTTAGGCTCCCAAGATAAAATGTGAAGAAGAAGAAAGGGATTAAGAAGAGAAGAAGTATGGTGGAGGATGGATGGGGCTGCTATATAAATCGTGGATGGAAAGGAGAGATTGTGTGAGATTTGAAAGTTGGAGAGATATTAGAGAGAAAAGAGAGAAAAGTGGAATGGAATTAGGAAAGATGGGGGAGCTGTGTAGGGGTGTCAATTCCAGGCCCAGCCCGGCAAAATCGATCGAGCCCACCGGGCTAAAGCCCAACCCGGCCCGGCCCATTTACTAAACGTGTTGGGCTTAAGCCTGACATGTTTAGTATTCTGGCGGTCCCGATGTGGGGTTCTAGCCCGTCAGGCCCCCGATCGAACCGACCGAATGCTACCCCGACCTTGCCCGACCAAGTCTAGCCCGACCTCTTTGCTGGTTTTGAAACCTCAAGCATAGGGGTGTCAACTGAATGCATGGGTTGAGACTGATGTAAAAGGCGAAAGAATAGTAGAGTATGACTTTGAATGGGGTTTAATGGAAAAAATAAGAATAAGGATTCTCCTCACCTTTCTTGCATCTTTGTGTCTTTTTTGGGTGTGTATATGCACATATGGGATGATTTGCTCTAAATTATTGAATCCAGCCAAAGAAGCCAAAGATAATTTTATTAACAACTGTGCCACTATTTTGCTAATTCATACCACTCCAGAAGCAAAACCAATGGCATTTTGAATTCAGTTGCTTAGACTTTATTTCACAGATTAGGAAAAAAGGTTTTTCTGTTCTAACATTCTTCGCTTTAAATTTTTGAAGCCAACCCATTTCAGGTTGGTATTACTTGAGCTAACAGGGGTTGTAAAATTTTATTTGGAGGTGTAGAAAGATTGATAATGGACATAGATTTCAAGTCTCAGTTTGAGTTAAGCATGCCCACAGCCCGGTTAAGGCCCGTTTAGAGTTAAACATGCCCACAGTCCGGTTAAAACCCGGTTACGGCCCTATTACAATAGCCCGATTATAGCCCGAAGCCCGACCTAACCCGACCAAGCCCGACTCGGCCGGCACTGAAGACTTAAATGGGTGGTCACAGTGCAGGCTTTAAGCACTATGAGGCCCGGCTAGGCCCGACCGAGCCCGATCGGTTGACACCCCTAGAGCCGTGGGTGGTATATGGAGGGAATTAGAGGAAAGAGGGGAGAGAGTTTAGAAAAGAGAGAGTTTAAGAGAGATTATGTTTTCCTTTTTTATTTATCTTTAATAGAGAGGGTTTTTTTAAAAGAGATGGGATTTAGGAAGGATGGGAAACCGTAGTGGGATGAGAGAGGAAAGAGAGATTATAGGAATAAGAGAAGAAATAGGAGAGAGAAGACAATTGAGAGAAGTAGGAGAGATGGGAACCGTAGATGGGATGAGAGATTTGGGAAAAAAGGGTGAGAAAATAGGAAGGATTTTGGAAAAAGGGGAGAGAGAAGAAAGAGAAGAAAGAGAGGGAGAGAGATACGTGAGGGAGAGAATTGAAGAGGGGAGAATTTAACCTAAATTCTAATTTGTTCAAAACCATTTTTTTGAAAATATCTCTCCATCCTGAACCCGGATGGACCCAATCTGAGAATTAAAGCTGCTCCAATTAATATTTCGGAGGATATGAGCCCAATATCGGATATCTTCTGAAAATTTTTTAATTTTTTAAAATTATGATTATGCCCTTAGGTCTTCAGTGAAACTTCTTCCCATCTTGCCCTTGATCACATGTGAGTTGATCCATGGGTAGATTGGTGCCTATATTGCATCAAATCATTTCATTCAGCATCTTCTATACGCATGACCCTGTAACACCGTTTTTACATTTTTACCCCTGAGATCAAATTCGATGGAACTAGGTGGGGACCACCCCTTGAACTTGATTGAAAATACAAGAGGTCTTCATTAGGCCGGGCTTGTGTAGCATTAAATTCCTCCAACTTGGTTTTCCCAATTTAGGCTCTGAAAGTGCACTTGTCCTCCAATATTTCCAATATGCCAAAAATACCCCTATACCCTGAAAATATAGAAAAGTACCTGAATAGCTCCATTCTAAGCAGATAAAAATGCAGAATTACATGGGATAATTTCACACATATATGTGCACATCCCCTTGTAGTTAATCGAACAAGTCATCGATCCTGGGCAAAGGATACCATTCTTGATTGTCACCTTATTAAGCTCACGGTAGTCGATGCACATTCTCATACTACCATCCTTCTTCAAAAACAAAATAGGTGCACCCCATGGAGATACACTGGGTCTAATGAAGCCTTTCTTCAATAGATCTCGAAGTTGTGCTTGTAGGTCCTTCAATTCAATTGGTGCCATCTTGTAGGGAGGCTAAGACACTGGGGCTGCACCCGGTATTTTGTCTATCATAAACTTCATTTCACAATCCGACGGCAACTTTGTTAGATCTTCCAGAAAGACATCCGAAAAATCCCTCACCACACTTATCTCTCCTAGAGGTCTAACCTTTGCTTCAGTGTCTACTACAGAGGTCAGGTAACACTGACATCCTTCACCCAATAGCTTTTGGACTTGAAGGGCAGAGATGATGGCTTTCTTGGGCTTCTCCCTTTGAATACCCTTTAATATAAATTCTACCCCTTCTTCCGGTTTGAACAGGATCTTCCTCTCTACACAAATTAGATTGGCACCATGAGCGGATAGCCAATCTATATCCAAGATCACGTCGAAGTCCCTCATATCCAGTACTATCCAACTTTCCACTAGACCGCGGTCACATACACGTACATGGCAAGGATCATATATCAAACTGAGTTTGACAGTGCTACCCGTTGGTGTACTAACAGTAAGGTTCTAAGCCATTTGCTTTGGTTTGATTGACATATTCTTGGGAAAAGATGGGGATACAATAGAATGTGACGCCCTTGAATCAAACAACACATACGCTGGTTGTGAAAAAATAGAAATCATACTTGATAGACACCAAACAACCAATTATAGCAATAAACTTACATATATGCATCATTTTAAGGATTGAGTGTGATACCTATGATGACACTATGATCAACATGGGCTTCCTCATTTGTGATAGAGTAGATATACCCTTGTGTTCTATTGACAGTTGGGGTAGAGAGCACACGACCGGCTGCCCGTGTTTGGGGAACCTTAGGAGGAGGAGTAGCAGTAGAACCTCCTTGTCGAGGATATGGGCAATTCCTAATCATGTGCATGGTTTCATTGCAATCATAGCACGTAAGGGTCTGAGTGCCATAATGACGTGCTGAAGCTGTTGATGAGCACATTTATGTGTGAAATCTTAGGGCATAAAGCATATATTTTACCACACTGGACAAAGTTACTCGGTGCATTCTTGTGCTTTTCGGGTCTTTGGGCTATTTATTGCTATTATGGACTATCGTGGGCTACATCTCCAAATTTACACGTAAAGTTGTCCAATGTTTTTGCATGGCTATGTTCAGAGTTAAATTTTGAGCAAGATGGACATGACAGAATTCAATTTTGCATCCTTTTAGGCCTCCATGCAAGCAATTATCATTTCTGGACCGTAAAAGAATAATGGGCCAGAAATGAGCCGAAACGCAAGCCCGGGCCAGTCTGAAGCAACCAATGACAAAAGAGGAATTTCATATTAAAATTAGAAGTTTGACTAGAAAGTGGGCTGCAAGCAAGGATCGGCCAAGATGGGATTTTGTGCAAGAAAGAAAGGAGAAATAGTAGGAGAGATAGGAGGAAAAAGAGATAAACAAAAAAAAAAAAAAAAAAAAAACAAAGAAGAGATAATCTCTCTCCCTCTTTCCTAATCCATCTCTCTCTCTCCCACTCACGGCCTCTCTCTCCCTCTTTCCTAATCCATCTCTTTCTCTCCCCCATTCACGTTTCTCTCCACCTCTCATCCTATTATCTCTTTCTTTCTTTCACACCCATCTCTCTCACGGACTCTCTCTCACCATTCCACCTCTCTCCTATTTTTTTATCTCACAATTCCATCTCAATCACCACTCACATTCCATCTCTTTAACTCTCTCCCACTTACGGCTCTCACCATCTCTCTCTAAACCCTCTCGGCTTCTCTCTCTCTCTCTCTCTCTCTCTCCCATTTCCTCTCAAATTCTCTCATCTCTCCTATCTCCCTTTCTCGAGCTCTCTCTCCCCCCCTATAAATACCCCATCTCTTGACCACACTCAACACAGCCCTTTTTCGGATTCCTTAGTTTTTTCTTTGTTAGTTTTATTTTTCTGTTATAGTAGCGGTTTAATTCTTGAATACAGCAGTAGCAAAATTGATTTCCAGATTGGTTTAGTTTCCTTCAAAATTTTAGTTGACAACAGCCCTCTTCCCATTCCCGATTCTCTCATCTTCCTTTTTTTTTGAGTGTTTTTTTTAGATCTTATGTAATTAGGTTATTGGATGTAATTTTAATTTTTAGAATCATTGTTAGGTTAATTTTTATTTCCCCATCCCTTAGATCATATGTGTAATTTTTATTATATACTTTGGTAATTTGTTCTTCAATATTGGATGCGGCTTCAAGTGATGGGATTCAAGTGACAAAATCGTCTTCATTGGAGTTATTCGAATCAGCTAAGTTTTTCTTCCTATAAATTTTAGTTTTAGTAATTTCTATGTCTTTTTCTCCATCAATCCTTCCTTCCCTCTTCATTGCTTTCATGGCTAGCTAAATCTCTCCTCTTGGGAGTGGGTGAAAACATGAGAGAAGGAAGAATTGATGGCTAGCATTGTTTATGTGATTAATTAACATGATCAATGTTGGACTTACAATGGATGACCGCCCACAACTTGTATGTCATTCCAAGGGGAACTATATAAATGTTCGTTAGCCATATCCATTGTGACATCATTATGTTCATGTATTTTTTTGTTTACATTGTATGTTGTGTGAGCACTATTTTCATAGGATATGTTAGCCGTATATGAGCCGTGCCGCATATCTTATAGACCTAGGCTATATGCATGTTTTCCCTAATATGCTAGTCATTGATTTACCCTAATTCTCATGGTGGAAACCATTCCCAAGTGACTTTCTTACTTTTAATTCATCCATTCCCTTAGTGGTTGCCCTAGTTTCTATTTTTAATTTGTTATCTTTGGTAATTTAGTTACTTCTATATTTGCTAGTTTCCATAATTGATAGTTTCTATATATAGGTTGTTTTCATATTTGGTAAGTTGTACACTTCACCTTAATTAAAAGTGAAAATTTATTCAAGGTTGACCTCCTCGTGTTCGACCCGTAGCTACGATTGACCCGTACGCTTGTGGTATTATTTTAAACTCAAACAACTGTCTTGGGAGCCTGGGCCGCATCAGGTCTACGGTACTAAGTTGGGGAACTAGTGGAGTAAGATACCCTCTGGAATTTACTGGGCCCCTTGAAGCTAGAAGAACCCATGGGCCTCTTGCTAGCTTGTTTGGCCCTGTAGTTCTCCCTCTGTTGATCCTCAATAACCTTGGTGGCTTGAACCACTGGGCATAAGTAGGGTACTCAAGCAATACCACAGAAGTACTAATATTGGGCCTCAGTCCCCTCTCAAATCTTCTTGCCTTGACATTCTCGGGCTTCATATGCTCTGGAGCGAAATAGAAAAGGTCCTCAAATGCCTGTTGGTACTCAAGGACTGATTTGGATCCTTGATTCAGGCTCAAGAACTCGGCTTCCTTCTTATTATGGAAGTTCCAATGGAAGTAATTCTCAAGAAAGGCCTCAGTGGACCGTGCCCATTTAGCAATAGGGTACTTGGCCCAAAGGTTCTCCTTGGAGGATCACCACCAAGTGTCAGTGCCACCTCAGAGTTGGAACATTGCGCATCTGATCTTGTTCAAGTCACTGCATTTAAGGACCTCGAAGATCCTTTCTAGATTCTTGATCCAAGTTGCCAGAAATAAGGACTCATGAGCTAACTTGTAAAAGGTTGGAGGGCAATGTTTCTGAAATTTCTTGGACATCTTGGAGGCATCAGCCCAAGCTGGTGCTACAATTTGGAATTGAGGAGCTTCTGGAGTAGGTGGAGGAGGAATCGGCACCACATGATCCATTTGGACCCATAGGTAGGCCATCCCAGGGGCTACCCGATCCCCCAAACATGCAGAGGATCGATTGGGCAACATAACCTAAAAAGCCCAGCATCAATTTGCAGCCTCTGGGCGATGCACTGGGCGATGCAGATATTGCCCAGAGCCATCGTCCAGTGAATGGAAAATTACTGGAATGCTAATCTAGGTATGAGAACCTCACCCATTGGGCATGTGCCACTGTGGGAGGTTGGCAAATGACCAAAGAGCCCTTCCCCACATCTGTCCTTAATTGGAGAATTCTTTGGAACCCAAAGTGGGCCCCATAAGTGAAAGAAACCCTGCTGTGCTTGGTTCTACAGCACAGACAAGCTATGGACAGCACCATGGACTTGATCTGACCTAGAGTCAGGTACAACCATTAAAATGACTATTTTACCCTTTGTGCCACTGATACTAGCTAATGCACCGGGACATGAGCCTAAGGCCCAGTGCGAGCCCTGTGATCCCAAATGAGTACCAACCAAGTACCGGGTCAACCCAGTAAGATTAGGTTAACCCTAGGAGTACCAATGATAGACTGAAACCCTAATATAACAACTTTTGATTTACATCTAGGAATTGATCCCGCGCTCGAGGACAACAATCAGACTGTTGTTGGAACTGAGTTTGCTAACGAGTATCTAGAACCCAACTCAGGTGAGTGAATAATACTATCATATGTGCAAGTGTAATTATGATGCTTTGTCGGCTAATAAGAACTGAATTATATATGCTGTGTTATTTACTTCTGTTCAAATTACTCAAATCATTGCATAATGACTGTCTGTTGATCAACACTGTGAATTCTTATATGGTGGTTGTGATTGTTAGACTAGATGCCGTAGTCGACTTGGAAATGAGGGCCGTGGTAGCCCATAGTATGGGATGCGGTTGACACCACTTGACTCATATAATGCCATATAGACATGGGGCTAGAGTTTCATAACCCGTGCTACGCACCCTTGGCAACTGGGGTTAAGGTGTTGGATGCCTGTGGGGGCGACCATCAGAAAATGAGAAAAGAGAAAATGAATGAATAGAACACCGGAATGGTGCATATGGGGTATAAGCCAGAAAAGAAAAGAAAAGAGAAAAGAAATGGATTATCCCATGGGTTAATCATAGAGGGCTGATCGGGCTGACCTTGGTGACTGATGCGGGAGCTGACTGGTCCTCTCTGACAACTTAGTGGGTGTATCGCGGGAAGGGGTTAGAAGCCTGCGCCAAGGATACATGTATTGGGGATTGTAGTAGCACTAACTTGACTTAGTTGTATTGTTAGGTGGCTAATAAATAATCTAGACTTGCACATCATGTAGGATCATATGAACTGTGAATTGTGATTGCATATGCATGCATGATTGATGTTATTTTCTCACTAGCTCAGTGGGTCTCACAGTCTGTTGTACAATGTTTTTCTTAGATGATTTTGTAGATCGATGCCAGTGTGGCATGGAGGCTTATCTCGAGGAGGAGAATCCTGGTTGTTACGATGATGTTGGTGTGGACCCCGATGGAGGTCATACCGATCGGGCATACTTTCTCGATGGTCATAGATGAAGACCGTTGAGGAGTGCTTCTGATGTTTTATTGTGGGAACTCCTTTTTGTTTTGCTAGGAGTTTTCCCTGTTCTGACTGTGGATCAGTTGTAGTTTCTTTTTACTTCTACTTCTTTTTTTTTGGGGTTGAGTATGCTCACCCTGTATATGTCTATATATATAGTTCTGTACTTATTAGTTTGGTTTCTTTGTTTGTGGGTGGAGGGAAATGTACAAACTATCTTATGTATATATTATCACCATTTCCCCGTATCGCTATGCTTCCTTTTATTATTGAATTGTAGTTCTGCAGCACTCTGATCTTACTTATGGTAATGAGATGAATGTGGTTCTGTGAATGTAAGCACTGCTTCTAGATCCGTGGGATTTGGCGGATTGCCGTTATGCAATTCGGGTCACCTACCCAATCCTCCTAGGGGGTGGTTTGGGGTGAGACAGAGCTTGGTATCAGAGCGTGAGGCTCTTCTTACATTCATTGAGTACAGACTAGGACTAATAAGCTTTAAACAGTAAAATATGTAATAAATAAAAGCTACAGGGGAGGTAGTTGTAATTAAATAAAATGGAGCACAATTTCCATTAAATAGAAGATAACTGCAGCCAAGTCACTACATAAGTTTCATTGCTAAACTAAAAGTTTAACAATTACATAGTTGATAAAAAAAATTGAAACATCCTAAAGAAAAAAAAAAGTACATAATAAGCCAAGCATAGAAAATAAAAAGTAATCAGAACCATGAAGCATAAAATGTCCGGAGTTGCACTGGAGCTACTCAGTCGGAGGTACGTCATCTGGAGTAGGCTGAGACTGACGTGAATCAACCTTGTAAAATCTGTCCTAGAAATCTAACTGCTGTTCAACAGATCCTACTCTACTCCCTAAGGAAGCGAAGCCCTGGTCCATCCTGGTCCCCAAGTCTGAAAGCTGAGTGCTAAGACTCTGAAAGTGTGTCATCATCTGTGCCCAAACGAAAGGTCCTGGAACCTGAGAGGTAGTGGCACCGGTCGTCTTTTATGCAAGTAAGTCAGTAAACTGAGTGTTAAAACCGTCGAAGTCGTCTGGACCTATACCCTACTCCTCTACATGTATGCCCTAGGTAGCTACCCCAATGTCTCCCTGCTCCATCTCCTGCACCTCCTCTTCGTGCACATCATCAGCATGCTCCACTCCATGCTCCTCTCCCTGCTGCATCCCCAACTGCCCCTCATCCTCTGGTGGATCCTCCCCAGGCACCTTCATCTTCAGAATGGAAGTCTTGTCTATGGGCCTGCACCTGGTCTTATCAACATGCTCACCCTCCAATGGAACCCTAAAATACTGAAAGACCAAAGTGAGGAACTTCCCATAGGGAAGGTTCCCATCTGCTGGGTTTCGGGCATGGTAGAGCATCACCTAAAGTAATAAATAGGGAAGGTTGATGACTGGACCCCCCTTCCCAGCTCCTAGAAGATAGTAGGTAATATATGCCCTCATTATAGATATACTGCCCTTATTCCCGCCTTTAGGATAAATATTTTAGGTTACAAACCTACTAATCACCCTAGCACTTGGCCTGTAAGAGGTCTCAGACTTAGGCATGTCTAGAGAACCTGTCAATGCTTTGAAGACCATCCTCCTGGTCTCCAAAGAGAACATATTTGATATGTCCATACGAGCCTGATAGTAAACCCTCTCTCCTGTGTCTGGTAAGCCCAAAATCTCTACCAATAGGGTAGTGGTCAGCCTGATATCCACCCCCTTCACCCTACTCTCCACTCCAAATTTCTGGGCACTAGAAGGCCCCAGGTTACAGTAAAAGTACCGAACCAAGTTGGGATAACAAGGCTCGGTAGGAGACAACATCGATGCCCAACCTAGGGCATTAAACCGGGCATAAAGGTTATATTGGTGGAAGTCTTCTACCCGTACCACCCGACCGTTTACTATCTTTATAGATTCAAAGTTATTCCACTCCTTGGCATATTCGTACCTAGAGAAGAAGAACTAATCGAAAGTAGGTTCCTCCAAAGAAGAATCGTCCGTGGATGATGAAGGAGGTACCGAGGATGTCGAAGAGTCCTCTGGCTCAACCCGTAACCGCTTCTGGGCTACCGATTTCCTAGCGGTGCGATGGCTTGTAGACATTTTCTACAAAAAGGAAAGGAAATACCATAGTTATGGCTAGAAAATTTACAAAAACCCTAACCTAAGCAAAAGAGAATAAAAGAATTCGAGAAAAGACAAAGTAACCAAGAAAACTTACCTAAGCACGTGTAGGATCACAAATAACCCGAGGAAATGCCCAGATTTGGTGTTGAAGTGGTCCCCTTACTCCCCAAGGACTTCTCCCAAGTGTTTAGAGAAGTTTAGAATGAGATAGGAGTCAAATGGGGCCCTCTCGAATTTAAAACCCTGTGCCCCGATTCTCTTGGCGATGGCACTAGGCGATGTGGCAACGCCCAGAGACATCCCTCACTCCCTTACTGGATTTTGGGTTTTAGCTTATGGAAACTTGGGGAATACCCAAAATGACTTCAGACAACACTAAAATACAGATTTTTATTACTAAAAAAAAATAATATAATAATAATAATAATATAAAAAAAAAATAATAATAAATAGTTTTGCACTAATCAAACATAACCTTCTTAAACCCAAAGGGGTGAAATTTCCCAATGAGGTTGAGTAAAACACATAGGGGCTTGGAAAAATTTTGTTGTTATATTTATAATAAGTATTTAATATATGTAAATATAAATAGATGAGTATAATGACATATGGTGTGTACTATCTAATTATTACATGCTTAAATATTGTGATGTACAAACCAATTGGAGTGTTACTATGTAAACCGAACATAGTTACATAGGTATGTTGTATTATATATGTATTACGTGTGGGAAGCATAGGTATTACCCTAGCCACAAAGTAGGTCAGCCGAGAATAGGAATCTAAGAGGCGGTTTAGCTGTCGAGAACATCTAGATGTTAAGGTACCTCGAGCCAACCCAAAAGTTATAAATTTTATCCGCAGTTACTAAAATTTTAGTAGATATGTACTTAATTCTTTTAATTAAGTATGCCCTAATGCCTAGAACCATTTTTTGTGATAGGACCTATTACCTTGACTGAGCCTGGAGACCCCAGCATCATGATCTATATTAGACATCTACGAGAGAGACTGAGACGGATACAATTAGTGTTGCCCCGAGCCGAGAACCGGTTGGATTTCTATTTAGCCATCGCTGCCATTAGTGGACCCGAAGAACGAGAGTATTTTATAACATTAGCTGAAGAGGTAAGAGCTAACATAGAATTTCTACTTGCGATGGAGTTTGTGACCGGGAAGAAGCTGGAGATGCTTGCCTGCTAGATCAGGTAAATAATTAAAAGTCTTTATTTAAAAATTTGAAACTTTTCATTAGTGCCATGTATAGCATATTGACATATAAAATGCATAAGAAAGTGAAACATAAAGCATTCAATAAGACACATCACCTAATAAACCAAGACAATGAATCTAACAATCCACCTTACAAGTGTGACCCATGAAACTCATTGGAACTGTGGACTAGATTTGTACCTGCTCTAGCTAAGGAATAATTTTTGATCCGTATAGAAGATATTGGAATATTAAACACGCTCCTCTTTTTAGAGAAGCAACAATGGTCAACACTAGAAGTTCTCATGGTGGTCGTAAAGGAAAACAACCTCGAGTTGTACCAAAGGTTGAATTGCCTAACGGAACTGAGGCTCAAAATTCTGAAGCATCGGCTGCTTCCTCAGAAGCACCAGTGGCTGCTCAAGCCAATACTGCTGCACCTCAGCCAAATGTGGCAGCTGGTGACGTGACTGCGTTCATGACCACTATGATGCGGACCATGCAACAACAATAAGAATTGCATGGTCAAATGTCAACTCAATTTGCGACCATGATGCATGAACGCGTTGCACCACCACCACCACCTAATCGACCCGTACTGTTTCCACCACTAGTACCTCAACATTTAGCGGAAAACTCTACCGCCAAGATTATGGAGAGGTTCAAGAAACTCCAACTGCCTGCATTTTTCAAAGTAATATCAGAAGCGATGCAGCTGGAGCGGTGGATCAGTGCCCTAGAAAAGGCATTTGAAGTACTTGAGTGCACGGATGCACAAAAGTTGATATGTGCGGGTTATCAGTTGCAGAATGAAGCCAAAGCTTGGTGGAAGGTAGCTAGGCCTAATTTGGAAGCTACGCACCTGAACCCCACGTGGGAACAATTTAAGGAAGTTTTCTTAAAGAACTACTTTCCTGAGAGTTTTAAGGACAGGAAGGAAGCGGATTTTATCGTACTGGTGCAAGGAACCAAGTTAGTGTTGGACTACCAACAGCGATTTGAGGATTTGTTCCATTTTGCTCTAGAGCATTTGAAAGGAGAAGTTAGTAAGGCGAAGAAATTTGAGAAAGGACTCAAGACTGAGATCGGATCTGTGTTGTCAATCATGGACATTAGGGATTATGCTCAGATGGTCGGCAAGGCAAAAAGCATGGAAGATAGATTTAAAGAGAAAGAGAAAGAGAAAGTTGTGACGTCGTCCGTGGGCAAAAGGTCAAATAATTTCCAGACCTATACCTGGCCAAATAAAGTTTATTGTGGAACCAACTCAGGCTCCATCTTAACTCTGTATCGTAGGTCGAACGTGGGTCAGAACCCTTTCTGCCCCACCTTTAATTGACCTGCTCAACCTGCGATGAGCCAAACGACAATAGCAGCTTCGCCAGCCTGACCAGCAACAAGTCAAGTAAGCCAAGCCTCAACACCTTCTGCTCCACCCTTTAAGTGTTACCAGTGCAATAAGGAAGGGCATATGGCCAAAGATTGTAGAGCACTTAGGTACAACAACAACTTGTAGAATCAACCCTACGCTAGGACTTTCCAGCCACAGGACAATCGGACGCGAGGAAAGGTGTTCGCGGTGATGAATGAAGAAGCTGAGGTGAATCCTGATGTATTGATAGGTAAGTTGCTAAACACTACTAACTAATAGGGAATAATTGGCTTACTTCATGTAACCTAAACTACCTACAAACCCTAGGTACCTTGAGTGTCTCAACCATACCCGCACGAGTACTATTCAACTCGGGCACAACCCACTCTTTCATCTCCTCAACCTTTGCGGGTAAGATAAAAGATCAACCGAGAGACATCGGGCATGAGTTAGTGGTCAGTACGCTGATAGGGAGTGTGGTGAGTTTGAAGAAGGTCTACGACCCTTGTTAGATTGAAATTTGTGGGAAGAAACTAACCGCACGATTGATAAAGATGGATATAAATGATTTTGACGTAATCCTAGGCATGGACTAGTTGTCGGCCTATGGTGCAAATGTCTTGTGTGCGGAGAAGAAGATAAGGTTCAATTTGAAAGATGGGTCAACTTTCACCTATCAAAGTGAACCCAAGAGGAAATCCAGGAGAGTAACCTTATCAGCCCTCCAGGCACGAAAGTTGCTTGATGATGGATGCCAAGGCTTTTTGGCCACTGTGATAGACACGGAGGCGAAGATAAAACCCTTGGAGGAACTAGAAGTCATCAGAGAATTTCCTGATGTCTTTCCAGAAGATCTGATGCAGTTACCGCCTGACCGCGATATAGAATTCGCGATTGATCTGATTCCTGGAGCAACACCGGTATCTAAGGTACCGTACAGAATGGCACTTGTCGAACTGAAGGAGTTGCAAGTTCAACTTCAAGACTGCTGAAGAAAGGATTTATATGACCTAGTGTATCACCCTGGGGAGCACCCGTGCTGTTCGTCAAGAAGAAAGATGGAAGTATGCGGCTGTGTATCGACTACCGCGAGTTGAATAAGCTGACCATCAAGAATCGATATCCGCTGTCGAGTATCGACGACCTATTCGATTAGCTACAGGGAGCAAGAGTTTTCTCCAAGATTGATCTTAGGTCGGGATACCATCATATGAAGATCAAGAGCGGCGATATTCACAAAATGACGTTCTGAACTCGATACGGGCATTACGAATTCCTTGTTTTATCGTTCGGGTTAACCAACGCCCCGACGGCTTTCATGGACATGATGAATAGAGTATTCCATGATGTGTTGGACAAGTTCATCATAGTATTTATTGACGACATCCTGGTATACTCTAAGAGTGAGGAAGAACAAGCACGACACCTTACTTTCGTGATGCAGCGATTGCAAGAACACCAGCTTTTTGCCAAATTCAGTAAATGAGAATTTTGGCTTCACCAAATTGGTTTCCTGGGACACATCATCACCAAAGATGGCATCAAAGTAGACCCAGGCAAGGTGAAAGCAGTTCTCGAGTGGGAGACTCCGAAGAGTGCTACTGAGATCTGAAGTTTCTTAGGATTGGCCGGGGTTTATTGAGAATTTCTCACAGATTTTGGCACCAATGAAAAAACTTACAAGGAAGGGTGCTAAGTTTGAATGTAATGAAGCATGTGAGGAAAGCTACCAGGAATTGAAGAACCGATTGGTAACAGCTCCAGTCTTGACCATTCCAGATGGCACTAGAGGAATGTTGGTATACACTGATGCATCCAGAATAGGATTAGGTGGCATCTTGATGCAGAAAGGTAAGGTAGTTGCCTATGCCTCCAGGCAGTTGAAGAAACACGAGAAGAACTACCCCACTCATGACTTGGAATTGGTGGCGGTAGTTTTCACGTTAAAAATCTAGCGACATTACCTATATGGTGAAAAGAGCGAGATCTTCAGCGATCACAAAAGTCTGAAGTATTTCTTCACCCAAAAGGAGTTGAATATGAGACAAAGGTGATGACTACGACTGTGAAATCCTGTATCACCCCGGCAAGGCCAATGTTGTGGCGGATGCACTAAGCAAAAAATCTCAGACTGCGTCCCTTGTATCTTTGGCCGTAAGTGAGCAGTTAATAGAGGAAGCTCAAAAATTTGATTTGGAACTCGTGATCGAAGGAACGGCTATGCAGTTAGCAGCTATGAACCTACAGCCGTCGATATGAGAGGAAATAATTGCAAAACAACCATTGGATCCCGAGCGGGCCAAAATAATTTGGGAAGTTCAACAAGGTGTCCATAAGGACCCAGATTTTTCCTTGGCCCATGATGGTGCATTGAAGTTTCGAGATAGACTATGCATGCCTGATAACTTTGACGTCCAAGACCGAATTCTTAAAGAGGCGCACAACTCACCCTACACATTCCACCCCGGAAGTACAAAGATGTACAAAGATTTGAAGAAGTATTACTGGTGGATGGGAATAAAAGCAACCATAGCAATATACGTGTCAAAGTGCCTCACCTATCAACAAATAAAAGCAGAGAGACACCGATTGTATGGATTGTTGCAGCCACTTCCCATACCTGAATGGAAGTGGGAAAGGATAACTATGGATTTTGTGACAAACTTGCCCAACACTAGGAAGGGCATGAACGTAATTTGGGTGATTGTAGACGGACTAACAAAGGCGGCACACTTCATACCGATCAAGATAAGTTACCCAATGGAGAAGCTTGCCCGTATATATATTGAAAACATAGTTCGGCTACATGGTGAGCCTGCCGGTATTGTGTCTGACAGAGACCCTCGGTTCACCTCAAGGTTTTGGAGAAGTTTGTAGAAGGCATTGGGATCTCAACTAAATCTTAGCATAGCTTTCCATCCGTAGAAGGACGAACAATCAGAAAGAACCATTCAGACTCTGGAGGACATGCTCTGAGCCTGTGTTTTAGAAATGAATGACAGTTGGGATGCTCACACACCTTTGGTGGAATTTGCATACAATAATAGCTATCACTCCACCATTGGAATAGCACCTTTCGAAGCACTTTATGGACGAAAATGTAGAATTCCGTTATATTGGGATGAAGTTGGTGAGCAAAAATATCTCAGACCTGAGATGATACAAGCAACCTACGACAAGGTGGATATTATAAGAGAAAAGATCAAGACAGCCCAGTAAAGACAGAAAAGTTATGCGGATAATAGAAGGAAGGACATCAATTTTGAAGTCGGAGAAAAAGTATTCCTTCGAGTATCTCCAACTAAAGGATTGCTACGTTTCAATAAGAAAGGCAAGTTGAGCCCAAGATTCATCGGTCCTTACAAAATTCTTAATAAGGTGGGACCCGTAGCATACCGACTGGCGTTACCACTATCTTTGTCAGGCGTCCACTACGTTTTTCATATGTCGATGTTGAGGAAGTATATTAACAACCCGGCACATGTACTGTCAACTGAACCTGAACAGTTGGATGTGGATATGACCTATGAAGAATAACCCATGGAGATATTGGATAGAAAGGAGCATTACCTTCGTAACCGCACCGTCGCTTTTGAAAAGGTTCGATGGGGAAACAACCCAATAGAAGAAGCTTCATGGGAAAGTGAAGAAGAAATGAAAGAGAAGTATCCTCAACTCTTTAGATTACAAGGTAAGCAAATTTTGAGGACGAAATTTTTTGTAAGGTGGGGAGAAATGTCAAACCCTACTCCTGATTGGTTGGATTTTTTATTAAAGGGCAGGAACCCCTGGCCAGCCAACCAGGATCACTGTGGAGCATCACTCCACTCAATGAGATCAATGAGAATACTTTGAACAGGTTTCCCTATATACCTGTTAGAAGATGGATAGCAGGCCCTTGCATCTGTGCAGCTCACAACTTGATATATGGTTTGGATCCCAAGTAATCTCTTTCCTCCCCAAACAATGAGACCCACCTCTGAGGAAGTGTGTAAAATCCCCTATGTGGCATGTGGGGACAAAGCCCTGACCAAGGGTCAAACCCCTGTGCAAGCCCCATTGAATTTTAGCTTGCTGGAATTCTCTGGGCGATGGCACAAGGCGATGCAGCAAGGCCCAGTGACATCGCCCAGTGGCTGTTTCTGTATATTTTATTGATTTTTAATTATGGGGACCACCCAATAAGAACATGGGTACCCTCCACTGATAGAGGGAAGTCTGAGGGACCACCTCATACCTTCAGTTCACTGTGGACCCCACCAGTGTGCCCAGAATCAGTCAGAATCAGTTTAAAAATTGATTTTTAAAAGAGGTCTTCACAAGTAAACAAGCCTCAGTGAGGGCTGAGCCTATAAATAGGGAGGTTCTAGGTTCATTTAGAACCCTTAGTAAACCTGAAATCCGTGGGAGAGAAGAGAGGAAAGAAAGGAGAAAAAGAAGAAGGAAGAAGGAGAGGGAACTGCTGCCACCCATTCCAGTTGGAAACCGAGCCCCCTCTCAGGCCATTTTAGGTATAAAGCACCCCCCTATGCCTGCTGTCCCCATCCCTTCTCTATGCATGATGTGTTCTTGCTCTCTGGGCAGCCTAGAACAGCTAGAACTTGCCCAGAGCACCTTCAGATCTGCCATGCAGACCTTGTGCATGGAAGATCTGGAATTTTTATTGAATTTCATTCTTCTATTATGCTGTTCTTGTGAGCCGAAGCTGGCTGTGCATAGCTGCACTGCCCAGCCTTACTCCTGTTGGACTGAATGGAACCCTGAGTGTAAGCCATGGTTGCACAGACCAAACCCTAGGTGGTTGCAGCCTTAAACCATTGTTTTACACCCATTTCCAGCCCTACATGTGGCTGGAATCGAATTCCAAGTTCAGAGAAAACCTTGTGATACTATTCATTGGGCTGTCTGGGCAGCCTCTGGCAGCCTGATGGTGGACCTGATGGATGATCCATTTGGACCCATAGGTAGGCCATCCCAAGGGCTACCTGATCCCCCAAACATGTAGAGGATCAGGATTGGGCATAACCTGAAAAGCCCAGCCTTGGGAACTCAGCCCAGCATCGATTTGCAGCCTCTGGGCGATGCACTGGGTGATGCAGACATCGCCCAGAGTCATCGCCCAGTGAATGGAAAATTGCTGAAATGCTGATCTGGCTATGGGAACCTCACCCATTGGCCATGTGACACTGTGGGAGGTTGGGAAATGACCAAAAAGCCCTTCCCCACATCTGTCCTTAATTGGAGAATGCTTTGGAACCCAAAGTGGGCCCCGCAAGTGAAAGAAACCCTACTGTGCATGGTTCTACAACACAGACAAGCTGTGGACAGCACCATGGACTTGATCTGACCTAGGGTCAGGTACAACCATTAAAATGACTATTTTACCCTTTGTGCCACTGACACTGGTTGATGCACCGGGACATGAGCCTAAAGCCCAGTGTGAGCCCTGTGATCCCAAATGAGTACCAACCAAGTATCGGGTCAACCCAGTAAGATTAGGTTAACCCTAGGAGTACCAGTGATAGACTGAAACCCTAATATAACAACTTTTGATTTACATCTAAGAATTGATCCCACGCTCGAGGACAACAATCAGACTGTTGTTGGAACTGAGTTTGCTAACGAGTATCTAGAACCCAACTCAGGTGAGTGAATAATACTATCATATGTGCAAGTGTAATTATGATGCTATGCTGGCTAATAAGAACTGAATTATATATGCTGTGTTATTTACTTCTGTTCAAATTACTCAAATCACTGCATAATGACTGTCTGTTGATCAACACTGTGAATTCTTATATGATGATTGTGATTGTTAGACTAGATGCCGTAGTCGGCTTGGAAATGAGGCCCGTGGTAGCCCGTAGTATGGGATGCGGTTGACACCACCTGACTCATACAATGCCATATAGACATGGGGCTAGAGTTTCATCACCCGTGCTACGCACCCTTGGCAACAGGGGTTAAGGTGTTGGATGCCTGTGGGGGCAACTATCAGAAAATGAGAAAAGAGAAAATGAATGAATAGAACACCGGAATGGTGCATGAATGAAAGAACACCGAAATGGTGCATATGGGGTATAAGCTAGAAAAGAAAAGAAAAAAGAAAAGAAATGGATTATCCCACAGGTTAATCACAGAGGGCTGGTCGAGCTGACCTTGGGGACTGATGTGGGAGCTGACTGGTCCTCTCCGACAACTCAATGGGTATATCGCAGGAAGGGGTTAGAAGCCCGTACCAGGGATACATGTATTGGGGATTGTAGTAGCACTAACTTGACTTAGTTGTATTGTTAGGTGGCTAATAAATAATCTGGACTTGCACATCATGTAGGATCATATGAACTGTGAATTGTGATTACATATGCATGCATGATTGATGTTATTTGCTCACGAGCTCAGTGGGGCTCATACTCTATTGTATAATGTTCTTCTTAGATGATTTTGCAGATCGATGCCAGTGTGGCATGGAGGCTTATCTCGAGGAGGAGAATCCTGGTTGTTACGATGATGTTGGTGTGGACCCCGACGGAGGTCATACCGATCCTGCATACTTTCTTGGTGGTCATTGATGAAGACCGTTGAGGAGTGCTTCTGATGTTTTATTGTGGGAACTCCTTTTTGTTTTGCTAGGAGTTTTCCTCGTTCTGACTGTGGATCAGTTGTAGTTTCTTTTTACTTCTCCTTTTTTTTAGGGGTTGAGTATGCTCACCCTATATATGTCTATATATGTAGTTCTGTACTTGTCAGTTTGGTTTCTTTGTTTGTGGGTGGAGGGAAATGTACAAACTATCTTATGTATATATTATCACCATTTCCCTATATCGCTATGCTTCATTTTATTATTGAATTGTAGTTCTACAGCACTCTGATCTTACTTATGTTAATGAGATGAATGTGGTTCTGTGAATGTAAGCATTGCTTCTAGATCCGTGGGATTTGGCGGATTGCCGTTATGCAATTCGGGTCACCTACCCAATCCTCCTAGGGGTGGTTTGGGGTGTGACAACAACAGGAGTTGTTAGGCTAGATATCTACACAGTTCACGGCCATGATGCAACAGCGAGCAGTGCCACCACCACCACCCAACCGGCCCCTGCAGTTTCCACCACCTGTGCCTCAACATGCGGTGGAAAACTCCACAGTTAAAGTGATGGAGAGATTCAAGAAGCTCCACCCGCCTGCATTCTCTAAGATAAATTCTGAGGCGATGTAACTGGAAAGGTGGATTAGCACCTTAGAGAAAGCATTCGAAGTACTCGAATGTACCGATACATAGAAATTGATATGTGCCGGGTATCAATTACAAAATGAGGCGGAAGCATGTGGAAGGCAACAAAGCCTAACTTGGAGGTAGTTCATCCCAACCCTACCTGGGATCAGTTTAAAGAAGTTTTCTCTAAGAATTATTTCCTTGAAAGTTTTAGAGATAAGAAAGAAGCTGAGTTCTCTGCTCTCATACAAGGAACAAAGACTGTGCTGGATTACCAACAACAGTTTGAAGATTTGTTTCATTTCACCCCGGAGCATATGAAGGGGGAAGCCAGCAAAACAAAGAAGTTTGAGAAAGGACTTAAGCCGGAGATTGGGTCTATTATGTCATTCCTAGACATTCAGGACTACGCTCAAATGGTCGACAAAGCAAAGACTATGGAGGATAGACTGAATGAGAAGGCTACTGCATCGCTTGGATTGGGCAAAAGGCCAAGCAACTATTAGAACTTTAGGTGGCCAAACAAGGAATTTTGAGGAACTAGCTCGAGTCCGAACTCGATACAATACCGATAGCAAGACATGGGCCAAACCCCTTTCTGTCCCATGTACAATCGGCCTGCTCAACCCACTCCAAGCCAGACGACAACTTCTGCTCCACCATCTCGACCTGCAATGAGCCAAGCAAGCCAGGCCTCTTCCCCCAATGCACTATCTAACAGATGCTTTGTATGCCATAAAGCTGGACACCTGGCTAGAGATTGTGCAAACCACAGATACAATACTTACCTGCCAATCCAGTCCCCCGCTTGACCTTTTCAGCCACGGGACAATCGGATGCGAGGGAAGGTGTTCGCATTGATCAATGAAGAAGCAGAGGCAAACCAAGAAGTAATGACAGGTAAGTCCGCATGACGCTACTAAATTGTATAAAACAAACCAATGGGTGTAGGAAATTTGATTGCATCCTTATTTTATATAAATCCTAGGTACCTTGACTATATCGTCCGCTCCCGCGCGAGTGTTATTCGACTAGGGTACATCCTACTCTTTCGTTTCTATTGCTTTCTCGGATAGGATGGCCATCCAACCAAGGGACATAGGGCACGATTTAGTAGTTAGCACGCCAACTGGAAGCGTCGTGAGCCTGAAGGAAGTTTACGACCCCTGTCTAGTGGAAATTTGTGGGAAGAACCTGATCGCCCAACTAATCAAGTTTGACATGAAAGACTTTGACGTAATATTAGGCATGGATTGGCTATCCGCCTATGGGGAAAACGTCATGTGTGGGGAGAAGAAGATCATATTCAAGTTGAATAACGGCTCGGTTTTCACCTATCAAAGTGAACCGATGAAAAGGCCCAAGAGGATAACCCTATCCGCCCTTCAAGCACAAAGGTTGCTAAATGAAGAGTGTCAAGGCTATTTGGCCACGGTAATGGACACCAAGGTGAAGATTAAGCCATTGGAAGAACTTGATGTTGTTAGGGAGTTTCCCAATGTTTTTTTGGAAGATCTGACCCAGCTACTGCTTGATCAAGAGACAGAATTGCGATTGATTTAATCCTCAGTGCAGTGCATGTATCTAAGGCACCTTATTGAATGGTACTCGTGGAGCTAAAAGAGTTGTAGGCTCAGTTACAAGATTTGTTGAAGAAGGGACTCATTCGACCAAGCGTGTCTCCTTGGGGAGCACCTGTGCTGTTTATAAAGGAGGATGGAAGGATGCGAATGTGCATCGATTATTGGGAATTAAACAAACTGACAGTCAAGAATCGATACCCATTGCCACACATTGATGACCTATTTGATCAATTATAAGGTGCAAGAGTTTTCTCTAAGATTGATCTTAGGTCTGGGTGCCATCAGTTGAAGATCAAAAAGCGACATTCATAAGACGGCGTTCAGAACTCGGTACAGGCATTGCATTTAGGTTAACCAACGCCCCAGCTACGTTCATGGACATGATGAATAGGGTATTCCATGATGTGTTGGACAAGTTCGTCATTGTATTCATTGACAACATTCTAATCTACTCCAAAAGTGAAGAGGAGCATGCCTAAAATCTTGGGTTCGTATTACAACGATTGAGGGAACACAAGTTGTTCGCCAAATTCAGAAAATATGAATTTTGGCTCCACCAGATTGGATTCTTGGGATACATCGTCACCAAGGACAACATCAAAGTAGACCTAGACAAGGTGAAGGCGGTTCTTGAGTGGGAGATTCCAAAGAATGCCACGGAGATTCGTAGCTTCTTAGGATTAGCTGGGTATTATTACCGATTCATCAAAAAATTTTTGCACATCTTGGCACCCATGACAAAGCTAACGAAGAAGGGTGCAAAGTTTGAATGGACTGACGCTTGTGTGAAAAGTTTCCAAGAACTAAGAAATTGATTGGTGACGGCACTAGTGCTGACCACTCTAGATGGCACCGGTGGCATGGTTGTGTACGCAGATGCATCCTGAACAGGATTGGGTGGCGTACTAATGCAAAGATGAAAGGTAGTCACCTATGCCTCAAGGCAGTTGAAGGAACACGAGAAGAATTACCCCACTCATGACCTAGAGTTGGCTATGGTAGTTTTCGCTTTAAAAATCTGGCGGCACTACCTTTATGGTGAAAAGAGCAAGATCTTCAGCGATCACAAGAGCCTGAAGTATTTATTCACCTAGAAGGAATTAAACATGAGGCAGAGGTGGTGGTTAGAATTGGTAAAGGATTATGACTGTGATATTCAATACCACCCTGGCAAGGCTGATGTAGTGACAGATGCACTAAGCAGAAAATCCCAAACTGCATCCCTCACTTCCTTGGTCATAAGCGAATAGTTAATAGAAGAAGCTCGGAAGTTTGATTTAGAACTCATGATTGAGGGGACGACTATACAATTGGCAACTATGGACATACAGCCGTCGATCCGAGAAGAGATAATTTAGAAGTATCCCAGAGAACCCGACCTAGCAAAGATAATCTAGGAAATAAAATAAGGAGTTCATGGGGACTCAGACTTCTCATTGGCCCATGATGGGGCATTAAAGTTCAGAGACAGATTGTACGTGTCTGGTGATTATGATGTGCAAGACCAGATTCTTAAGGAGGCACACAATTCACCTTATTCAATACACCTTGGAAGCACCAAAATGTATAAAGATCTAAAGAAGTACTATTGGTGGATTGGAATGAAGCAAACCGTAGCACTATACGTGTCTGAATGCCTTACTTGCCAGCCGATAAAGGCAGAGAGACACAGACCTTACGGATTATTGCAACCACTTTCGATGCCAGAGTGGAAATGGGAAAGGATTACCATAGACTTCGTGACCAATTTACCCAACAACAGAAAAGGGATGAATGCAATCTAGGTGATTGTTGATGGGTTAATGAAGGCATCTCACTTAATTCCCATTAAGATAACTTATTCGATGGAAAAGCTCGCCAGGCTATACATTGAAAATGTGATCCACTTGCATGGCGTACCCGTCAGCATTACGTTCGACAGGGACCCTCGTTTCACGTCAAGATTTTGGAAGAGTCTACAACAGGCGCTGGGATCCCAGCTAAGTCTCAGCACGACTTTCCATCCCCAGACTGATGGACAATCCGAAAGGACCATTCAGACTCTGGAAGACATGCTCAGAGCCTGCATATTAGAAATGAAGGATAGTTGGGATGCCCACATTCCCTTGGTGGAATTTGCTTACAATAACAGCTATCACTCCACCATTGGCATGGCATTGTATGAAACTTCGTCTGGCCAAAAGTGCCGCACACCACTATACTGGATGAAGTGGGAGAACGAAAGTATCTAGGCCCTAAGATGATACAGGCAATCTATGAGACGGTGGATGTGATCAGGGAAAAGATCAGAGTGGCTCAGTCCAGATAGAAGAGTTATGCCGACAATCGAAGGAAGGACATTGAGTTTGGAATCAGTGAGAAGGTATTTCTCCGAGTTTCTCCAACAAAGGGGTTATGCATTTCAACAAGAAGGGTAAATTGAGCCCAGGATATATTGGCCTATATGAAATCCTGAAGAGGATTGGACCAGTAGTGTATCGACTGGCCCCGCCACCATCCTTATAAGGCATCCATGATGTATTCCATGTGTCGATGCTAAGGAAATATATCAACAACCTGACACATGTGCTCTCAGACGAACCTGAGCAGCTGGACGCGGATATGACCTATGGCGAACAGCCGATGGAGATACTAGATAGAAAGGAGCATAACCTTCATAACCGCACTGTCGCATTCGTCAAGGTTCGAAGGGGAATCAACTCAATAGAGGAAGCATCATGGGAACGCGATGAAGAAATGCGAGATAAATATCCTCAACTCTTCGAGCTATTGGGTAAGCCAATTTTGGGGATGAAATTTTTGTAAGGTAGGGAGAATGTTAAACCTGCCCCAGACTGACTGGAACTTTGCTTGAAGGATATGAGCTTGAGACCAACCACCCAAGCACATTGTGGTGTGTCACCCCTATGGTTGAATTCAGTGGAGAATCCCTAAGGATGTCATCCATCATACCTGTGAGGAGATGGGTTGCAGACCCATGCAGTTGTTCGCCCACAGCTTGATTACAACTCCAACTCCAGGTAATCTCTCTCTCTAACAAATACATGGGGGCCATGCACATTCAGATGTTCATTTAGCCTTGAAAATGGTATTGGTGAAGTGCCCAAGTGGAAGCCTCAACCCCTGTGCAAGGCCAAAGCAAATACAGCAGAGATCAATTCTCTGGGTGATGCACTGGGTGATTGACCCAAATGCCCAGAGTGTCTGAAACTCATATTTTTTATTCCAAAAAAATGGGACCAATGCATACAGCTTGTGAACACCCCCTAGAGGTAGATGGGAATTTTAGAAACCATTACCCACCTCTAGAACCAAGTGGACCCCACCTATGCAGCTGAAATGGGCTAGAATGCACTTAAAAATGCATTTTTTTAAGGAGGGACAACATGGCCAAATAGGCCTTAAGGCCATGGGGACTATAAATAGGAGGGACCAACCTCTTATTTCGTTCCTACTGTTCCTATAGTAAAGAGAAAGAAAGAAAGAGAGGGAGAAGGAAGAAGAAGAGAAGGAAAGAGAAGAAAGGAAGGAAGAAGGAGTAGAGGATTGGACTTGGGACTGGATTTGAACCTCTCCATAGCTTGAAGGTAACATGATTTAGTTCTTATCATTGCTGTCCACCTAATGTTGCACTTGATCCTTGTGTCTATAAGCTGAGTTTCTAGCTAGTAATGCTAAGAACACCACCTAGGTGCCTAGAGGAGCTTTGGATCATGCATGCATGTATTTTTCATGCATGATCTAGCCATTAAGATGAGATTGAAATCTGTTACTGTGTTCAGGATAGAAATCAGTCTTTGAGATGAGCTAAACTACAAAGTTACACCCAGATCATGCAGTGTAAGCTTGGATGTTTGCATGCATATGATTTCTCCATGTCTTAGCTTAAAACCAAGCCTGTTGTAGGTGAACATAGGTGATCCATGCCTTGCATGCAGTCAATTTCGAATTCAAAGCCTAAACATGACCATGACAGGTCATTCTCTGTGATATCAGAACCCAACCCAACTCCCAAATGAATAACCAGATCTTGGATCCCCTAAACCCAGTCCATTTAGCTTTATTATAGGGTCATAATCCCCCTGAGGACATCCATGATCGAGATCTTGGCCAAACTAGCAGCCAAATCCCAATTTTGGAGTCAAAACTCATGTTTAATAGGCACTGAGCGATCAACCCAAATGCCCAATGGTACTGTTTGGGCTCAGATCTGTTTCCAGCCTTTTTTGGACCTTCACCAACAGGTCTAGAACAGTTTGGAGAGAATGAAAATGACTTGAAAACCCTACCCCATTGGTCCTTGCTGTCATCCACACCTTGGAAGCTTGAGTGGACCCCACAGAGCCAGGAACCCACACATAGACTAGCCCAACATAGGCTGGGAACCTTGATACTATTTTATGGGATTGATAGGGCCATGCATAGGCAAACCTTGCTGTAAAAATACATAAAAGATGAACCCTACATCTTTGGATGATGCACTGGGAGTTTGACCCGAAATCCTAGTGCAAGTCCCAGAGAATTATAAATAATACTTGTATGTTCAAAGCCAACTCCAACTATACCTAGACCAACCCTAGGACATTAACATACTTTTGAATTTTGTTTGACATACTTTAATGATCCGATTAAATTAGGTTTTGACCTCGAGCTCGAGGTGCAGTGTTAGATACCGACCGGGACTGAGCTGACTGCAGAGCAAGCAGGACTAGTGTAAGGTGAGTGGAATTACACCATGGGTGTAGGTGTAACATGACTAATGAGTCATGACACTTACAACAACAATATTCACTGTCTTCAATTACTTTAATTGCTTTATGTTCTGTCTAAATGATGAATTCTTATCTGATGAATATTGGTAATAGATAATAATGCTTGTATGTGAAATTGTTAGATTAGATGTCGTAGCTAGCTTGGAAATGAGGCTTGTGGTAGCTCGTAGAATGGGATACGGTTGACACCACCCAACTCATACTATGCCATATAGAATGCATTGGGCTACAGTATCATCACCAGTGATACGAACCCTTGCCAACAGGGGTTAAGGTGTTGGATGTCTATAGGAGTACCTATATAAAAGAGAAAAGGGAAAAGAGAAAAAGTAAAAGAGAAAAATGAAAAAGAGAAAATGGAAAAGAGAAAAAGGAATAGAGTTATGTTACATGCTGGAGCCAACTGGTCCTCTCTGACAACTCAATGGGTGTATTGCGGGAAGGGGTTAGAAGCCCACACTAGGGATACATGTATTGGGGATTGTAGTAGCACTTCTACCTACCTTAGTTGTGATGTTAGGTGGCTAATTAATAAAATGGACCACATTGCATGTAGGACTCATTTGGTTGTGCTTGCATGTGCATGGTTATATTTCATTCACGGGCTCGGTGGATCTCACACTCTTGTATATGTCTTTTTGCTAGATGATATTGTAGGTGGATGTTTCGATAGCGGGGAGGCTCATCTCAAGCAGGAGGGCCATGCTTGTTATGACTGTGTGGGTGTGGACCTGGTCAAAGGTCATTCCTTTGGTGCTGGTGTTTTCAGTGATTGTTGATGATGACCCGTTATGGGCGGGCAGCTAAATTTTCTTCTAACCTTGGGATTCTTTTATTGTAGATAGGAATCTACTAACCAATCCCCTTTTGTATAAGCTTTATTTGGGGCTCGGGTTGTCTTGCCCCTTTTGTTATTTTTTTTGTAAAGCTTCGGTTGGAAGTGTTGGGACTGCCGGTATATGTTGAGAGAGAGAGCATGAACAAACACATTATTGTAAATATTTATTTTGGGGTTTAATGGAAATATTAGCTTCTGCAGCACTTTGTGTTTCTATCTTATTCGTTGTTGTGGGTATGTGTGTTTGTGAATGGTATTAAAGCTTCTAGATCCTTGGGGTTTGGCGGATTGCTATTATGCAATTCAGGTCACCTACCTAATCCTCCCAGGGGTGGTTTGGGGTGTGACAATGATCTTGGTGAAATCTGCTGTATTTTCTCTTGTTGCGTTCATGTGCGGGCTTGATCATTTTGGTTGGCCAGCACAACGTCACTTGGTCCTTTATCTCATTTAGAATATATGCCCGATTGTGAGTGAGGGCCGTGTTAACTGGCTCCGCATTCTTTAGAACCCATGCCTTGTCATCTCTCTTTCTCTTCCCCTCATTCTGGTCTCTGCCATTCTTCGGGCCATTCTCTCCAACCTGGGTATCTTTCTTTTCTTGACTTATCTTCTCGGGTTTGCCTTCTTTTTCCTGTTCGGATGCAAGAATTTCAGCCAAGTTGATGTGTTTCTCGCAATGTGAGAAGAGTTCATACATGTCTGCTAGCTCGTCCATGATTAGGGACCTCTTCAACTCGACATCCTTGATGCCGCTGCGTAGAGCTTGGAACTTCACGATCTGGTCCAGGTTTCATACTTCCAGTGCCTCCTTGTTGAATCTTGTAAGAAAGTTTCTGACTGATTCATCAGGGCATTGTTTAATAGCCAAGAGATTGGCCGGGGCAAGAAAATCCTACCCAAGCCCCACAAAGTTGGTCAGGGAGCGCGGCTTGAGGTGTGAGAACCATTGTCTTGCTGCCACCTTCAAGGTAGATGGGAATGCTCTACACATGATAGCGCCAGAGGCTCCCTGAAAGAACAGGTGAACCTCTGGATCTATCATGCCCGCATACTGCTCAATCGTGGGCATCTTGAAGCCTTTCTATAGGGATTTCGCTCTGATCTCATCTGTGAAGGAGAGATCGATGGTGAAGTGGAAGTCGTGGCTTGGGGCTAGGTTCTTTCCTCTCATGACCTCCTGAATTTGATCCTGCAACTCCAACACTTTGTCATTTAAAGCCTGTTCGACCTTAGTCATCTGGGAACCTTGGCGCTTGCTGTTCCCCTAGACTTCTTTACCCTTTTGTCGAGCGTTGTTCGCTTTGCTGTGGTTCTCGCTATGTTCAAGGGAAGGGGTTCTTTCCCTTGCTTGCGATGGATGTGGTGGTATCAGGATTCCTTACAGGAAATCACACTGCAGCTCTATCATCTGGTCCATCTTGTTTTGCCATCGAGCTTGCATCGCATCAAACTGTTCCACTGTCATGTACCACTGCTGATCTCCAGGGAGTCTCAACTAAGATTCCTCTTATTGGGATTCGTTCACCTCTAGGATCAGATCATCCATCCCCGGGTGAGAACTTGCAGGTCTACCCAGAGCTCCTCCCTGAATGACTACAGGAGCGGCGGCAGCGGCCTTCAAAATCTTAGATTGATTTTGAGTATTCATCATGATGGAATCCTCGTAGGTTTTTCTCCTTCGTTTCCCACAGACGGCGCCAAAGAATGTTGCACAAAGAAAGGTGCTCGAGGGAGTTCCTCAAACACTGCAACCTCAAAGCTAGATTAGACTAGAAACAATTAAGGAAAATGAAGATGATCCTCTAGGGTTTTCTTGATTTCTCTCTTGATGAAAGAATATTTTCAGTCCCCCTTAGATGGGTGCAAAGGCCCCTCTTTATATAAGATTTTCCCTAGCGCTCTTTCTCTGATCTTCCCCCTGATTCACTAGATGGCTTTCCTTCTTTGTAAGGTGGTCCCCCTCTCTTTGGATTAGGAAACCCTTTAAGAAGAAGGGGATCCTCTCCTCGGATCTCGGGATCCAGAATCCTCTCACACGTGAATTACGGTTATTAGCCTCCATCCACTAGGGTGCTCTTCAACTGATCTCGCTGATGTGTCCAGACTAGCGTAACCATTTCATTAGCAGCCCAATCTATTCCATACGGGGCCTGATGGCTTGGACTTGAAGTCACCCCACGTGTTGCCCGCAGATTGGATAGGTAAAGTGTGGTGTATCACCTCCATTGTTGGTTTTAATCTTCTTGCATCTAGTCTTTCCTTATTCCGCATTTTCATTCTATGGTGGGTGTGATGGTTATCAGGTCCATGCCCTTTGTTGCGATGGTTTTTCCTCTTTTTTCTTTCCTTACTGCTCTCTCTAGTTTCTAGCTGTTGCGGTTTGTTTTTTCCTCTTGTTTTTTTTTTTCTTTTTGATAGGAAAAAAAATGCATTAAAAAACTATAAATTCAGATACATTGTCATTCGTGTCAAGTCTTCATTTTACTACCCCAAGCATTAACTGTAAGTTGATGAGCTAGTGTTATATATGTCCCATCCTTTTTGTTAATACAATACTTGGCAAAAGTTTTCAAAAGAGGCTTGGAATTGTAGAACCACTGGATTCTTTTGGTTTACTCTTGCTCTTATGAGTATTTTGACTTGAGGGGGATATTTATTAATAAATGTGATAAAGAGGTTGGGAATGGAGGAGCCATGAAGGTATTCTTCCCTCCTGTCCTGTCAAGCTCTTCGTAGGTGTGGTGTGTTTCCTTCTCTCTTTCCCCCTTTTCCTTTCTTTTCCTATGTAAGTTAATTTTGTGAACTGTCTCTGAGGTATTATCTTACTTGTAAGTTAGCCCTTTTATTTTGCTTTCTTCAGTCTTCCAGTTTGTCTTCTTTTTAGCTTATTTTGGATGATATTTATTATTTATCATTTTTTTTATTGATTGTGTTTTCTCTTTTATTTCAAGGGAGCAAAATAGCTTGGCTGACTTCTTGGTAAAGAAGGCACCGTCGGTTGCGTGTACGACAGAATTCTTGTTTCTAATCCATAGATTTTGGAGTTAGTTTCTGCTCCATCCATGTGTATTACACGTTAGTATCAATAACTCTGTGTTTTCTTACCAAAGTATTGTTGGATATGTGTGTCCATCAAACCCGGTTCGGTCCGGTTCAACCCGGTTTACCTTTGTATTGAACTTTTATACATTTTAGTTTAATATTATCACATGCGATATAAACTTTTTGAGCATTATGTGTCTGTAAGTTATACTTAAAATGGTAGTCACAACTAGGGTTTGGGTTGGGCACCCTTATCATATATGGTCATTGCATTGGGTATGCCTAGACATGTGATGTCAGGGTACGAATGTGAGTATTCACATGTTGATGTGTGTATTGGCGAAGAATCTAGTTTGTCGATTCCCTCATGTATTACTACCAGATGTAGGAAGGGATATACATGCGTCACCGACACCGTTTTGCCTGAGGGAACCCTGTTACGGGAAAGTGTGACCGCATTCTTTGGTTCATCTATGACTGAGACTCAAGCAAGTCAAAGCCGGTGTTCTGGGAATGCGTGAACGCTTTGTGAGTGAAGGAGTTACTCAACATGGTTACCACTGTCCGATTGGGGAACACCAAGATAGAGATTGTCTGTGTATGGTCGGATCGGAATCTAGATCCAGTGCCGTTTTGGAAATGGTTTTGCAAAATTTATTTTACATAAAATGATACATTATTTATAGTTATTTTAAATAAAGTGTTTAATCGAGTTTTGCGGGACCCGATCAGATGCACAGACTCTCTTATATGGGCATGTACTATAGATTAGGGTTTGGCAGTACATGTGTACATGCCTTAGACTCCATAATGATGGTATTGATTAGTGGGGGGGACTGTATATGATAAATTGTTATCATATAGGGAGTTATTTGGAATTTGCTAATTTAATTGGTTCTTTATTTAATTAATGGATTTGGTGCTAATTGTAATTATCCATTAATAATTAAATAAAGAATCTAATTAATACTTTCCCTAATAGATTTTACTTCTTCACCTGTGTAGCACTTTGAGTTTAAACAGAACTGCCAAACAAAGAGAGTGAGAGTCAGACTCTCACAGGGGTTCTATTAAATCCTACTAGGATTTAATTAAATCCAAATAATATATATAGGGGACCAAAACGCAAAAGGGAGAGAAGCTCTCCACGTTTTTGAGCAGACATTCTCTCTCCTACATTTTTGGTTTTCTCTCTCTCCCTCTTATGATCTCTCTTCTTCTTCTTGGTTCTCTCATCTTTGTTTGAGAGTTAGGGTTTGAAAAACCCTAGATCTGTGTTGAAGAGTTCGAGAGCATCTGGGATTAGCTTGAAGAACCTTGGTAGCACCATTGGAGGTTTAGATCTGTTTGCTTGGAGCGCTCACTGGAGGAAGAACCACTGTCTATTGGAGGAGCAACACTTGAGGCTCACCAGGTTAGCAGTTCTTTATTAATTCTTTTAGTTTATTGATTATTAATATTTATGGGATGCGAAAGAAACTCGAATCGATTAATTTTTGCTGCGCATTCGGGTATGGGATGGATCCCTCTTGCCATGTGATGGACTAGAGATGAATTTCTTCATCCCTATTGTGATAATTAATTTTATGGGACGCAATAGGGAAGGAGAAACCCTAATAGGGATGCACCAGGGTTCCCATGGGCGACCATGGGAAACCTTAAAATTTAATGGGGCACCCATGGGACACCATGGGATAACCTAGGGCGTGCAAAACCCTAATTTTTCTGTATATTGGCTTCCCTAGGGAACCATGGTTTGATCCCTGGACCGTTGCTTGACCAACAGTGTGGTATCAGAGCCACCTTTCCTACCCATGAATATTGAATAATTAATAGTTTAATATGATTTTCATGAGTGGGATGGAAATTGCACATGGGAGGTTAAAATTATGGTTGTTGTAACAACCTTCCCATGTGCACATAGGTAGTTACAAGGTTGTTAGTGTAACAACCTACCCAGGTGATGATGGATTTGGTTTGTTTTATTTATTTCAATTATTGAAGCATGTATCCAATTAAGGAGTGATTATTAATTTTATTAGTTTAAATTTTTTAATCATGTTTTATACGTGGGGGGGGGGGTAGCGCAAGCTGCCAAGCCACTGCGCACGCCCTCCCCTTGTTCCTTGCCCTTGTGCACATGCCTTAATAGGCTGCTGCCTGCGGGCAGCAAGCCTATGGCCTGTAGCAATGGGCTGCTGCCCGTGGGCCTTGGGCCTAAAGGTTGTGCAGGGAGTACCTGCAGCCTGCACATGCTGCATGCACCCCCTTGTTTTCCCTCCAGTTTAACATTAAAAAAAAAAAAACAGATTTTTTCAAAGCAGAATTTTTTAATATGTTTTGTTTTTGGAGGAAGAAGATGGGTGAAGGGATTCTTCCCTCCACCCACTTGTAATTAAAATTGTGATTTTAATTTATGGGCTTGGATACATGTTATCACATGTGATGTGGTGGTTCAATAATTGAAGGAATCCATGTTATAATTTTTGTTTACTTGCTTTAATGCCCATGCATGAAATTATATTATGATGTGATTATGGGAATGGCAGTCTAATAAATGGATGGATTGTTTATGTATGTGATACATAGGGTTATGGGTGGATGTGATGCTTCTCTCTCTTTCTCTCTCTCCTCCTATCTTTTTTATAAACAAATGTACTCCACCCCATGGGCAGCCCAAATGGGAGGTTGATTTTTTCATGCGGGGTTTCTTTATTATTATGGAAAGGAAAGTGTATAGAATTTTTCCTAGGTTTCCATTGTAATATTAGAGGAGCTAGGACTCCCAGGGCATGTTGATGGTGATCTACATGTGGCGCTCAAAGCTTATGGAGATGAAGTCACCTACTTTGAAGACGTGATCGGGTGGAGGAGATGATCGAGGTGTGGCATCCATGGCATGATAAATGCACCCAAAGTTATTAGTTTTATTTTTATTGGGAGGGTTCTTTAATTGCTTTTGATAAAAAAAACCGCCATCCCATAATCATTTTTAATTAATGTTGATTAATTATGAATGTTTAAATCTGTCCATGATATGTGAGAGTTGATTAATCCCTCTTAATTGATAATACATGTATGATATGGACTAGTCTTAATCGGTAGACATGTCCATGGCCTCCTATTGAAAATAAATGTAGAAAGTGTGTGACATGACCCCGCATAAGCCGACAGGACATTGCCAGGACCTCTGTCACACATTTATCTATATTTACCTCTATCAAGATACGTTAGGGTATGGATAGTGAGAGGGCACTGCGACAGTGGGCCATCTTTCATGATTCCATGATTTTAACTAATGCAATAGGTAAGTACATGACTTGGGTGTATGTCAGCCGACAAGATATGGACATAACACCTAGGTGGCCGAAAATATTAGAAGCCCATGAGGTGGACAGCTTAGTCCACACTACCATGGTGTGTATAATGACTCCCAACATGGTAAGTTATGCATGCAAGGGTTGTAGGTATCCAATTCATCTTTTGGGTTATGATGGAAACCCAAATCATGAAAGACCATTGATATGTGTGTGCTCAACTTATTATTTTCAATGGTTATTAATTAGCATGTGGTTATTTACTTGTGCATGTGTAGATAATTATACAATGGCTACCGTTAATTCCAACCTGTTAGCACTCATTAGTGAATACAAACTTAATGGAACAAATTATGTCGATTGGTACCGGAGCATTAAGTTGCTCCTGACTGCTGAAGGACTGTACACAGTTCTAGAAGAACAAGTTCCTCCTCAACACGACCCGAACGATTTTGAGGCAAAAAAAAAGATGCAGGAGTTCCTCATGAGGGATTCCAAGGCATCACTCTATATCCTAGGATCATTCGAAAAGTCAGTTGTAGACTCAGTCAAGGATATACGTACTACTGGAGGTAAAATGGATAAGCTTGCTGAATTGTTTAACAGGTAGTTGACACACGCACATTCTGATGCGGTGAGTCAAATCCATAACTCCAAGATGTCCCAGGGGACTCTAGTGATGGATCATGTAATGAAAATGATCAATCTATTTGAAAAACTGAAATCCATGGGGACTGATTTCAGCCTGCGATACAAGATCGATGTGATCTTAGCGTCACTCACTTCTGCCTATGCACCTTGTAGGATGTCCTACAAGATGTCCAAGAAGGAGATGGAGCTCACCGAGCTTGCTAATGCACTGGTAGAGGCTGAAGCGTCCTTGAAAAAGGACAAGGCTGAGGTCAATGCAACTGAGGCAAAGCCTTCTTCAAATGGGAAGAAGAAGAAAAAGGGAAGTAAGGGCAAGACCCTAAAAGCCAAGGGTGGGAAGTTTGGCAATAAAGGCAAAGGCAAGTGCTTCTATTGCAAGAAGGAGGGTCAAGAAAAGAAACTGTCGTGCTTACCTGAAAACTTTGAAAGACAAGAAGACGGATGAAACAGAGGCTATTAAAGAAGGTACCTGTGATGTTCACATTTCTTATGAGTCTAATTTGTCTTTTGAACCGACCAATTCTTAGTTGGTGGATAGTGGATCCACTGTTCACATTTGCAATGATTTGCAGGGATTCAAGGAGACAAGGAACCTAGAAAGAAATGAGGTGTGTCTTCGGATGGGCACTAGAGCTGAGACCATGGCGATGGTTTTGGGAACTTTTATTTTGAAATTTAGTTCTGCTAGTTTAGTTTTAAAGGATTGCTATTATGTACCCTCTTTCAAGAGGAAGATAATTTCAGTTTCAAAACTTGTTTTGGACGGATATAGTTTTTCCTTTAATTCTAAATTAATTATTCATTTTAAGAATTCCTTTATGGCATCTGGATGTATGCAAAGTGGTTTGTATTTCCTAGATTGCCCTATTAGAAAGAATGTAGTTTCAAATGTTGATTTGAAACGAAAAGCAGCTCCAGTGAACTTAACATACCTGTGGCATCTAAGATTAGGTTACATTAATTTGGACCGAATCAACAGATTGGTGAGGGATGGGCCCTTAGAGAGTCTGAGGGTGGAACCATTCCCCACCTGTGAGCCATGCCTTCAGGGCAAAATGACTAGGAAACCCTTTAGCAATAAAGGTGCTAGAGTCACAATTCTGTTGGAGTTGATACATATTGACGTGTGTGGACCCATAAATATACAAGCAAGATATGGGTATGATCACTTTATCACATTCACCGATGATTACTCTAGATATGATTACATATACTTGATGCGTAGGAAATCAGAAGCCTTTGATAAATTCAAAGAATTTCAAGCCGAGGTCGAAAGATAGCTCGATAAATGTGTCAAGCCCTTACGATCAGATTATGGAGGGGAGTATCTATCAGATGAGTTTAAAGATCATCTCATATCCCAAGGGATAGTTAGTCAGCTAACTAATCCAGGCACACCACAACAAAATGGTGTATCCGAAAGACGCAATCGAACCCTATTGGATATGGTCTGGACGATGCTCACCTATAGTGAGCTGCCTCTCTCTTTCTGGGGGTACGCTTTAGAGACAGCGATATATATCTTGAATAGGGT
This sequence comes from Telopea speciosissima, assembly GCF_018873765.1. Lineage (NCBI taxonomy): Eukaryota > Viridiplantae > Streptophyta > Magnoliopsida > Proteales > Proteaceae > Telopea > Telopea speciosissima. The sequence goes on along the minus strand of NC_057924.1, from coordinate 28,621,976 downwards.
TCCATCTAAGTCTGTAGCCAAGACACCCTTTGAGTTGTGGAAAGGGTGAAGGCCTAGTATTCAACACCTTAGGGTATGGGGTTACATAGCACATGTGCGAAAGCAACAGACAGACAAGTTGGAATCTAGGACTTCGAGATGCTATTTCTTAGGCTACCCCAAAGGCACGATAGGCTATTATTTCTATGACCTGGTTGACCAAAAGGTCATTGTAAGTAAACATGTCACATTTCTGGAGGAAGAAATGATGACCCAGAGGTCCGAACCAGTAGTCATTAAAGAGCTATCAGATAGCTCAGAAACATCACTTCCAGAAGTGAGACCAACTGACATACCCGCTGAAATACCAACACCTGAAGAACCTCGACGTAGTGGGAGGACTATTAGACCACCCACCAGGCTTACTCTTCTAACCGAAGAGGAAACAGTGGAAGAGTTCCACATGGTATCGGTTGAATCGAATGATGATCCGATGGCATACTCTGAGGCTCTAAAGGATGTTGATGCCACTAGGTGGCTGGAGGCAATGCGCTCTGAAATCTATTCGATGCATTCCAACAAGGTCTGGACTCTAGTCGATCCACCACTTGGCGTTAAGCCGATTGGATGTAAATGGATCTTCAAGAGAAAGAAGGGCGTAGATGGAAAGGTCGAAAGATTCAAAGCGAGACTGGTGGTAAAGGGCTATACCCAGAAAGAAGATATAGACTATGAGGAAACCTTTTCACCAGTGGCGATGATGAAATTCATCAGGATTTTATTGGCTATCGCTGCACACTTTGATTATGAAATCTGATAGATGGATGTGCAGACTGCATTTCTGAATGGATTCCTTCAAGAGGAAATCTACATGGAACAGCCAGAGGGGTTCTCTTCCTTGGAGGAAGAAAGAAAGGTGTGCAAATTGCAGAGGTCCATGTATGGGCTAAAGCAGGCTTCCAGGATCTGGAACATCAGGTTTGATCAATCAATCAAATCGTTTGGTTTTGATCAAAACATGGATGAACCATACGTTTACAAGAAGATCAGTGGGAGGGCAGTATGTTTTCTTGTTTTATATGTAGATGACATATTACTGATGGGTAACTATGTAGGATCCCTTTCATCAGTAAAACAGTGGTTATCCACAACGTTTTCGATGAAAGACCTTGGTGAAGCTAGTTATATCCTTGGGATTAAACTCGTAAGAGATCGCCAGAAAAGGATGCTAGGCTTGTGACAGGCTACCTATATAGACAAAGTCCTGGCCAGATTTAGCATGGAGAACTCCAAAAGGGGAAGTGTCCCTTTCTGATAGGGAGTCTTATGTACGTCATGTCATGTACGAGGCCGGATATTTGTTATGCAGTAGGTATTGTGAGTCGTTACGAGTCTAATGAGTGGATATGCCATTGTATAGAGGAGTACAAAACAAAAATCTACAGTCGATCCCAATTTTTATGAGCACCTTGCATCATATGATACGGCTAATAAGGTGTTTGGGTTAGGAAGTTCCTAACATTTCTGGAGTAGTCCTTGATCTTGTCGAAGGCCCTATTCTCCTGTTATGTGACAACAGAGGGGCCAATGCACAAGCTAAGGAGCCTAGGGCTCATCAGAGGAACAAGCACGTGCAGCAGAAGTATCATCTCATCAGAGAGATTATCCAGCAGAGCGACGTGAGTATCTCCAAAGTAGACACAACTAAAAATGTGTCAGATGCCATGAAAAAGGGTTTGTCTCCTGGAGTGTTTGAAAAACACATGGAGGGCATGGGTTTAAAATGTATGGGAATTGGCTTTGATGTACAAGAGGGAGATTGTTGGATATGTGTGTCCATCAAACCCGGTTCAGTCCGGTTCAACCCGGTTTACCTTTGTATTGAACTTTTATACATTTTAGTTTAATATTATCACATGCGATATAAACTTTTTGAGCATTGTGTGTCTGTAAGTTATACTTAAAATGATAGTCACGACTAGGGTTTGGGCTGGGCACCCTTATCATATGGCCGTCGCATTGGGTATGCCTAGACATGTGATGTCAGGGTACGAATGCGAGTACTCACATGTTGATGTGTGTATTGGCGAAGAATCTACTTTGTCGATTCCCTCATGTATTACTACCAGATGTAGGAAGGGATAGACATGTGTCACCGACACCCTTTTGCCTGAGGGAACCCTGTTACTGCAAAGTGTGACCGCATTCTTTGGTTCATCTATGATTGAGACTCAAGCGAGTCAAAGACGGTGTTCTGGGAATGTGTGAACGCTTTGTGAGTAAAGGAGTTACTCAACATGGTTACCACTGCCCGATTGGGGAACACCAAGATAGAGATTGTCTGTGTATGGTAGGATCAAAATCTGGATCCAGTGTCGTTTTGGAAATGGTTTTGCAAAATTTATTTTACATAAAATGATACATTATTTATAGTTATTTTAAATAAAGTGTTTAATCGATTTTTACGGGACCCGATCAGATGCACAGACTCTCTTATATGGACATGTACTATGGATTAGGGTTTGGCAGTACATGTGTACATGCCCTAGATTCCATAATGATGGTGTTGATTAGTGGGGGGTGCTGTATATGATAAATTGTTATCATATAGGGAGTTATTTAGAATTTACTAATTTAATTGGCTCTTTATTTAATTAATGGATTTGGTGCTAATTGTAATTATTCATTAATAATTAAATAAAGAATCTAATTAATACTTTCCCTATTAGATTCTGCTTCTTCACCTGTGTAGCACTTTGAGTTTAAACAGAACTGCCAAACAAAGAGACAGAGAGTCAGACTCTCACAGGGGTTCTGTTAAATCCTACTAGGATTTAATTAAATCCAAATAATATATATAGGGGACCAAAACGCAGAAGGGAGAGAAGCTCTCCACATTTTTTAGCAGATACTCTCTCTCCTGCATTTTTGGTTTTCTCTCTCTCCCTTTTGTGATCTCTCTTCTTCTTCTTGCTTCTCTCATCTGTGTTTGAGAGTTAGGGTTTGAGAAACCCTAGATCTGTGTTGAAGAGTTCGAGAGTATCTGGGATTGGCTTGAAGAACCTTGGTAACACCATTGGAGGTTCAGATTTGTTTGCTTGGAGCGCTCACTGGAGGAAGAACCACTGTCTATTGAAGGAACAACACTTAAGGCTCACCAGGTTAGCAGTTCTTAATTAATTCTTTCAGTTTATTGATTATTAATATTTATGGGATGCAAAAGAAACTCGAATCGATTAATTTTCGCTGCGCATTCGGGTATGGGATGGATCCCTCTTACCATGTGATGGACTAGAGATGAATTTCTTCGTCCCTATTGTGATAATTAATTTTATGGGACGCAATAGGGAAGGAGAAACCCTAATAGGGATGCACCAGGGGTTCCCATGGACGACCACGGGAAGCCCTAAAATTTAATGGGGCACCCATGGGACACCATTGGATAACCCAGGGTGTGCAAAACCCTAATTTTTCTGTATATTGGTTTCCCTAGGGAACCATGGTTTGATCCCTGGACTGTTGCTTGACCAACAAGTAAAATAAAATCTTCTTTCATGGCTGATATCCCCCCTTAGGCGTACCCATCTCCAACTGCTTTTGAGGATGTTGACAGGGTTAATTCTTTATCACAAAAAAAAAAAAAAAAGAAGACAGGGTTAATTCGGTGCAAACATTACAAGGACACGCATCCAACCTTTCCAAGTTCAGTAGATTAGATCATTGTCCTCAACATTTTCCTGGTGATTGAACTTCCGCTAGGTCAGTTAGACCAAACTGACCGGTTTGGGGCAGTCCCACCTACACTCATACCTTAATCGGTGTGGCCAGGCGAGTGCTGTTATAGTTCTCAATGATTTGAGGTTACATCCGTCTTCGCCTATACAGTACAGGTTCCCCTCTTACTCAGAGATGGACCTTGATCAAAGAGTTTCATCAGGGCTTCATGGTTTATGTGGTTGGGATTCCTAAACCATGCAGAGACGTTCTTAGTGGTTTCCTAGTTTCTTTGTGGGAGCCGTCTATGTTATCTGTTATGATAAAGGCAACTTTTTTATGGATTTTTGCTCCATTGAAGTAAGAGATAGAATACTTGCAATATCACCGTGGTGGTTTCATAAAAATATGATTCATCTTCTTCTACACACTGAATTCCTGTGAGCACCATAAAGAGTTTGAATCTCTTCTTTTATGGATTCAAATTTATGATGTTCCTACTGATTGTTCTTTCCTTGATATTAGGCAGATAGTGGCTTGCCTGGGTAAATAGTTGGTGATTTGTTTGAATTCCTCTTCTTTGGGGTTACCCCCTTATATTACAAGGGTGAAAGTTCAATATAAGCTTAATAGACTTGTGTGTGTCTCTGGAAAAATAAAAAACTGATAGAGAAATAGAATTCACCATTGATCTAGTACCAGAAACAACACCTATCTCCAAAGCTCCCCATCAAATGGCATCCACGAAATTAAAAGAACTGTACGAGAAATTGCAAGAACTTCTTGACTTGAGTTTTATCCGAACTAGCAGGTCATCGTGGGAGGCACTTGTACTATTCGTGAAGAAGAAGGATGGGTCCATGAGGATGTGCATAGATTTTGGGGAATTGAATCGAGTCACAATCAAGAATAAGTACCTTTTACCTCGTATTGATGACTTGCTAGATCAATTACAAGGGGTAAGGGTGTTTTTATAAATAGACTCCGTTCGGGTTATCATCATTTGAAGATAAAGAAGGAAGACATTCCTAAGACAGCCTTCTAGATGAGGTATGGGCGTTAAGAGTTTTTAATCATGCCATTCGGCTTGACTAATGCCTCGGCTGTATTAATGGATTTGATGAACAAGTGTTCCACAATGACACTATATTGATCTACTCAAAGAGTAAGGAGGAACATGAGGAACACTGAAGAAAGGTGTTGCAGATTCAAAGGAAGAAACAGTTGTACACTAAGTTTAAAAAGTGTGAGTTCTACAGGAAATAGATTGGTTTTCTAGGACATATAGTGTCAGCAAAGGGTATCTCTGTGGACCCTAGTAAAGTAGAGTCCATGACCAATTAGCCTAAACCGAAAACTAACACAAAAAATCCGGAGTTTCCTTGGCGTAGCTTAATATTACAGGAGATTCATTGAAGGGTTTTCTTGAATTTCACTACCCATGGCTAAATTGACTCGGAAGGAGTACCGTTTAAATGGAATGAAGAATGTGAACAAATCTTTCAATAACTAAAGAAGAAGTTGGTAATTGCCCCAATCTTGACAATCCCAACCGATGTGGGAGGATTTATCATCTATAGTGATAATTCACACAAGGGACTCAGTTGTGTACTAATGCAACAAGGTAGGATGGTAGCATATGCTTCAAGAGAAGCTGAAGAATTATGAATTAAACTACCTACACACGATCGGGAGTTAGCGGCAGTGGTGTTTGCCTTGAAAATATGGAGACACTACCTTTATGGTGAGAAGTGCGAGATATATAGATCACAAGACTCTTAAGTATTTTTTTCACACAAAAGGAGTTGAAACATAAGGCAGAAAAGATACCTTGAGCTAATCAGGGACTATGACTGTGAAATATATTACAAGCAGGCAAGGCGAATGTAGTAACAGATTCATTGAGCAAGAAGTCCTAAACTTGTGTTGATATGCGGCTGACCAATCAGATCTATATCTTTTGGGACTTACGGAAGATGGATATTGAGGCAACAACCGATGATACCAATGCTTTGCTAACAAGTATCACAGTCCGACCGTCTTTAATGGAAGAGATAAAGAGCAAGTAGGATGAAGACTAAGAAGGAGGTACAAGATGGTAAGACGAAAGATTTATGTATTGGCGCTGATGGCATACTCGATTTGGGGCGAGAATCTATGTACCCAACAAACAAGAGTTGAAAGAAAAACCCTTACACCATACATCCAGGAGACACCAAGATGTAGAAAGACCTCAGAGAATCCTACTAATGGAACAAGAGGGAAATAGTAAAGTACATTGAGAAGTGTTTGACTTGCCAAGAAGTAAAAGCCGAACACCAAAGGCCTTCAGGATTGTTGCAGCCACTTCATATTCCAGAATGGAAAATGGGAGAATATCACCACGGATTTCCTGACAACATTACCCAAATCACCTAAGAGTCACGACATTGTGTGGGTTATAGTTGATTGTTTGACTAAGTCTACTCATTTTTTACCTATATGGAAGACTTATTCGATGGACAAACTAGCATAGTTGTATATTGATGAGATTGTCAGGCCACACAGTGCACCAATTTCCATAGTATCAGACCAGGATCTGAGATTTACTTCAAGATTTTGGCAAAGTTTGCAGACAATTTTAGGTACTGAGCTCAATTTTAGCACTTCGTATCATCCTCAGACCGATGGCCAATCAGAGTATACCATTCATATCTTGGAGGATATATTGAGAGCCTATGTTGCAGATCTTAAGGGAAGCTAGAAGTATCACCTATCACTGGTAGAGTTCGCCTAAAACCATAACTACCAAGCTACCATAAACATAGCACCATACGAGGCATTATATGGGAGGAAATGCCAAACGCCATTGTATTGGGATGAGGAAGGTGAGAGGACTTGGTCCAGAGATCTTGCAAAGGACTTATGATAAGGTGAAGAAGATACAGTAAAGAATCAAAGCAACTCAGAATAGGCAAAAGAAATATGTTGATATCAGGACGACGCATTTGGAGTTCAAAGTAGGAGATATGGTATTTCTCTGGATATCTCCTTTGAAGGGAACTATGAGGTTTGGGAAGCAAGGCAAGTTGATTCCCAGGCTTATCGGTCCATTTGAAATATTGAATAACGTTGGGCACGTGGCGTACAATTTGATACTTCCACCAGATTTATCAGGTATCCATGATGTATTCCATGTATCCATGCTGAGGAAGTACATGGCTAACATGTCACATGTACTAAACTATGAACTACTCCACCTTGAAAAGGACTTATCTTACAAAGAATGGCCTGCCCAAATCATAGACCATAAGGGACATAAATTACATAACCGTACAAGTACTTAAGTGAAAGTACATTGGAAGAACCACCTAGTTGAAGAGGTAGTTTGGGAGCGAGAGTTGGAAATGTAGATCAATCACCCAAAATTCTTTAATGTTAAACAATTATTCCTCGTAAATTTTAAGGACGAAATTTTTATAAGGGGGAAGGAATGTATTGACCCAATTTTCTAACCTTGGAATTTTGGTGTTTTGAAAGAAATAGAGGAATTCAGAGACTACTCCTTTGCTATAGTAGTATACGATTTGAGGGGTCATGAATGCCGAAAGTAAGTATTTATGCTTAATATGTTTGATACATATGCATAATTAGTTTCCTTGATGATTGTATACCTTGTTTACTCCTAAATTGCTTATAATTTTGGTATTATACTTATAAAGGGAAATTCTGTAATTCTATTCATATCTTTGATAGAAGATCTTAAGAATAAGATGAGGAATATTATTTTAGCTATAATAACCTACGCCTTAATATGTGTTTGGTTTAATTAAGGATTTATAGGGTTAATATAATGTAGAATACATGGGTTGAACCATGGGACTAACCCATTTGGGTCAACTGGGTTCGCATGTGTAGTATACACAAAGGAATTAAGTGGGTTCATGTTGGGTCAGGGGTGAACCAAGGGTTTGGTTCATTTTGGTTCAGGTTGTAGTCATTTATGGTATGAGAGAGAGAGAGAGAGAGAGTTGTGCTATTCTTGTTCAACAAGCCATAGAAGGAAAGAAAACGAAGAGAAGGGAGGAAACTTGTAAAACCCACCCCTAATCCGGGTCTAATTGAAATTGTATGATTTTAGGTCTAGGTTTAACATCTATGTATGCCTCTATAATGTGGGCTCTAATTGTTGATGATTCGGGTCAATCCTCTAGTTCATCGGTGTCGAATTTCGAAGAACCATTTGATGTAGCTATTACGGAGTCTGAAAGACTATATGGGATTACACACATAAGTTTTGCATGCGAGGAATGTTGGATTGAACACATGCAAAACCTATCACTTTTGGACACTAGGTAGTAGGTAAGAAACCCCCTTTAGTGATTCATAAAAAGACCATTGTTGCTCAAACCAAGGTGGAACAGAGGTGACCACTGGATAGTCATCCACCATCTGGTGACCCAACCGGATGGTTGTATCAACTTGGATGTGGATCCTCCTTGTGGGTCCCACATGACCCCACTGCGTTTAGCTCCCATAGACCATTCAATCGGGTTCCCGTTTACATTACAGAAAACCTTTCTCGAGACTTGGTAATGGGTCCCACCTGGGCTAGATGGCATTTTAATTCAAACTAATTCTATATGGTCCAAACTAATTCTAGGTGAACCGAACCAAACAAACCCTAGTGGGCTTCGCTATATAAGTACAAATCAGTCTTAGAATTTCATTTCAACTTCACTCAACTACTGGTTTCTTGCTCTGAAGAAGTGAAGAAGGAGAGGAGAAGGAAGACCCTGAGGAGTTCTTACTGAACTATTGCTGCCCAGCCAACCTACACATAATTCAGCTTTAGGTAGGAGGTTCTATGTCACAACCAGGAACCATCCCCTGGGAGAGTCCGATGGTTGACCCGAATACCCAAAGTATTCGAAGACCTCCAGGATCTAGATACAGTACATACACATCATAAGCACAACACAATATCGGGATAGCAAGTGTTTCCTTGATCAGAGTGCACAAATAGTAAATACTTACTAGTTTTATATACATTATTTACATTGAAAGTTCCAATAGCCCGATATCCCTAGGTTCACAACCATCGGGCCAAAGCATAAACTATTCTAAAATATTTACAGTGGAAAGTCCTCCATGAAAAGAATAGTGTTTAACAAAAAAAAAACAAAAAGAAAAGACCACGTCATCAGTTCTTGTTCTCCAGGGACACCCTAATTATTAGCGTGATAGGTGTCACACAACCCTTTAGGTCCACACCAGCATGCTCACAATAATCATCAGCCTCCACCTCAAATTAATCCTCCTTTCTACCATCACATCCACCTGCAATATCATTTAAAAGAAAATATTTCACATGGGTGAGTTTCACCGAGCTAAGCAAGTAAAGGATAAACCACACACAACCATAATGCACACACAAGGAAAAATCCTATATTGATTCAATTTTAATCTTAATTCCACCTATAAAAAATGTCTAAGTCTCTAAGTCTATGCTACGCCAACAACTTGAAAAATAATATCGATTCCTTCCCTTTCCTCGAGACGTAACCTCAATTGTTGTATGGAGCTTGCATCGATAGTATACTCAATACCTCCCCATGGGAAGATCCTGATAATCATAGCCTGGACCCCATCCCGACTTACAACTACACTCCTCAAACGATAAGGGGCTATGATCACCCAACACCTGAACCCCTGCTGGTAAGGTTCCTAGCCTTATGTAGACTATATGACATTGTATGAGGTGTACAGTGTTTCCGCATCCCATACTACGGCACACCATACCTCTTGTTTTCAAAATGACTACGACATCTATTCTAACACAAAGATTCACATCTCAAATCATTCCACATCGCATCAACATCAATCCATAGTTCTATATCCATAAACCATAAAAAAATTAACAAATAAATCATTTCCAAATAAGGACAACATTCATTCATGTGCATGATTCCTAACAAATAATTTAAATGAATTAAACATTCTCAAAAGAATTCAAATTCTATCCCCACTCACCTTGTTATACTCGTGTTTGCGAAGCTGAATTGGTTCTCGAGTTGATTTTTGATAGGTTCGATGATCGAGAAGCTATATCCTATGATTATGAAGTCATAGATATGTGTTAGGAGGTGTCCAAGTGATAATCGAGTCTTAGGATAGGTTAGGGTCAGGTTAGGATAGGTTTGGAATCAAATTCACATTTGATAGCAGCTCTGGTCAGTGGAAGGTGCCGACCGCTGGCACAGACTAGAGGGTTACAGTATTGAAACATATAATTTTTCTTGAGTTTTGCAATCACTGGTCTATGGAAGATGTCGACCGCTGGCACAGACCAGAGTCTGTACAACAGTCGAATTTTTAAAAGAAATAGGGTTATAGTGGGGTTTTTGGTTGGGTTTCATCCAATTGATCCCAAAGATGATAATTACATATGAATGTGGGTTATTATGACTCAAATTGGGTTAGGGAAATGGGCAATTTGATGGATTGGAGTTGAGATTGGGTGCATGCATTGGGTTTTGGTTTCAATTGAGTCAAAACAGCCATGCATGGCAGCATTGGGTTTTTGATTACATAAAACTAGCATGCAGGTTGAGAAAAAGCTATATGATTAAGTGGAATTATTCCAGGCCTAGGTTAATGAGTTTGGATTAGACATGCAAGCAAGAATTGGGTTTCCAATTCTATAATTCTAAGTTAATTTCATATGTATATATTATTAAGGAACATAGATCATAATTAATTCAGCACTTGTGTTTAACTCTAGCTATAGGAAGAATCGAAAGAAAGGAATTGAGCTGGTTAAGGGATTACCTTGGGATCTTAGACAAGTGATGGTTCCCTAACTTGATCTTTACACTCAAGCCTAGTGAATTAGAGGAGAAACATAATCTTGTGAGGGTCTGATGCAAGGGCAGAACTGAGGTAGCATGAGAGTAGAGAAGGTGGTTTTTCCTACCTTAGATCAGAATTTGGACAGCATGAGTGATGATCCAAACTCCAACTCTTCTTCTCTTTCCTTCTCCGTCTCTTCTTTCTTCTTCTTCTTCTCCTTTCTCTTCCAACGTTTACAACAATAGAGATAGGAATAGGAAACATGGATTTTAGAGTTTAGGTGGGTTTATATACTAGTGGATGCTAGGGACTTGTTTGTTAATGGCCCAATTGGCCCAAAACAGATTTTTAAGCCGAATTCGCTACTTGGATCAATATGTGGGTCTCGCATACCAACATTGTTGGGGAAACACATCCATAAGGTAATTGGAACGTGGCGATGTTATGCCGATAATCGAAGGAAGAATATTGAATTTAGAATCGAAGAGAAGGTATTCCTCCGAGTGTCTGCAAAAAAAGGATTGCTACATTTCAACAAAAAGGGCAAGTTAAGCCAAAGATTCATTGGTCCTTATGAAATCCTCAACAAGGTGGGGCCCATAGCATACCGGCAGGCATTACCGCCATCTCTGCAAGGCGTCCATGATGTTTTTCATGTGTCGATGCTAAGGAAGCATATCAACAACCCGGCACATGTGCTCTCAACTGAACCTAATCAGTTAGATGTGGATATGACCTATGAAGAACAGCCTACGGAAATATTGGATAGAAAAGAACATAACCTCCATAATCGCATGGTCGCATTCATCGAGGTTCGATGGGGAAACAGTCCCGTAGAGGAAGCATCATGGGAATGCGAAGAGGAAATGGAGGAAAAGTATCCCCAACTCTTCGAGCTACAAGGTAAGCAAATTTTGAGGACAAAATTTTTGTAAGGTGGGGAGAAATGTCAAACCTGCCCCTTGACTGACTAGGAGTTTGGATGAAGAACAGGAAACCCTGGCCAATCACCCAAGCACTTTGTGGAGCATCACACCAGTAGCTGACCCAACAGGAATGATCTCTCACATACCTGCCAGAAGGTGGATTGCAGCTCCATGCCACTGTATAGCCCACTGCATAATGTACAGCCTGGACTCCAGGTATTCTCTCTCCTCTTCATAAATATGGGGCCCACTCATGTAAAGAGGTGTATTTGACCCTGGGTGAGGTGTGTGTGTAAGGCCTAAGCCCTGGGCCAAGTCCCTGAGCATGCCCAATGTGATACAACCTTGCTGTATTCTCTGGGTGATGCACTGGGTGATGCACACATCACCCAGTGAATCGCCCAGAGTGGGAAAAAGTAATATTTTAATCAGCAGAAGTGTGGGGACCACCCACACAGACCATGGACACCCTCCAGAGGTAGATGGGAGTCTTGGGCACCATAAATTACCCTTGGACCCCTGTGGACCCCACTAGAGTGGCCAGAATGGCCCAGAATCAGTTACAAAAATGCATTCTTGGGGTGGGGCCAGGCTGCCAAACAGACCATAATTATAGCTGGTCTATAAATAGGGGGTCTTAGCCTGAAATTAGAACCTTTTATTACTGGTCAAACCGTGGGAAGGGAGAGAAGAAAGAAAAGAGAGAAAAGAGAAGTAGAGGAAGAAGAAAGAAAGGAGAAGAAGAGGAAGGAGGAAGGAGAACCTGGGCAGGCCATCCAACCCAGCTCCAGCAATGTGTTCAGTCCATTCACAAGTATAAATTCATACCTATATGCTGCCCCTATTGGTTCTCTGTCTAATTCCTTAGATCTCTGAGTTTTGAAGGTGTAACTGGTCATGGACAGCCCAGAACACCTAGGGGCTGCCATGTACTGCTCTAGATCTGACATGCAAACCAAGTGCATGAAAGAACTAAGCATTTTGAAGTAATTTTTACTGCTATTTTATACTTGGGACTGAAATCTGTCCATGTGCCAGACTGCACTGCCCTGTTGCACTAAGAACAAATGGGCTTGGATCTGTGGACACAGGCTGCTCTCAGCCTAACCTTATGTTGCAGCAGCCTCAGACCACCCTATTTTACATAGGATCACCCTTTCATGTCACCCAAACCAAGGCCATATGCTGAAACACAGCTGAGCTACTATTCCCTGTGCTGTCTGGACAGCTCCTGGTTGCCCCAAGTCATGATCCATGTGGACCACTGTAAAACACTCCACATGGGGTCCACAATGACCTAACATGCATGAAGGATTGACCATGGCACTGCCTGTGGTGCAAAACCCAAGATCTGGAGCCTGTTCACGTTTTAAACAGGCTCTGGGCGATGCACTGGGCGTTGCACACATCACCCAGTGAGTCTCCCAGAGAACTAAAAAGGACTGATATGCAGATCTGACCTTGGGGGCTTCCACCTATGGACCATGAACAGTGTAAGGAGGTGGTAAATGACCAAAATACCCCTCCTCACACCTGTCCATAAATATGTGCACCTTAGGTACCCAAGTGTACCCCACAGGGCTGGGAAACCTTACTTGAGTCAGTCCAGCTACACTGCTGACCTAGGGACTGTATTGTGAGACTGTTGGGACCATGAACCATGTACTACATTGGTAAAATACCATACCCAACCCTGAACCACATTCTCCAGATGATGCACCGGGACATAGACCCAAAGCCCAGTGCAAGACCCAGAGAATTCCAAGTGATATCAGACTGAGCACCGAGTCAAACCAGTGAGTTTAGGTCAACACTAGGACACCCAAAAATAGTTTTGAATATTAAATAACACATGTCTGATTTAATACTTTAGGATTTGGCCCCGCGCTCGAGGTACACTGCCAGACACCGGCTGGGACTGAAACAATAACTGATCTTATAGAACCAGGCCAGGTGAGTGGAATGTCATCTCGTATGTACGTGTAACATGAATGATGTGCTAGAATTAAATTCTCATAATAATAATGCTGTGATATATGTAGATTTCAAACCTTATTAATTCATTATACCACCGTGTTGACTATTGGATAATTCTGTTTGAATATTCTATGCTGATTGTGAATGCTAGACTAGATGCCATAGCCAGCTTGGAAATGAGGCCTATGGTAGCCCGTAGAATAGGATACGGTTGACACCTCCTGACTCATACGATGCCGTATAGACATGGGGTTAGAGTTTCATCACCTGTGCTACGCACCCTTGCCAATAGGGGTTAAGGTGTTGGATGCCTGTGGGAGTGACCGCATATATGAGAAAAGAAAAAGAAAAGAAAAGAAATGTGATTATGGGCTATATGCCGGACTATAAGCCAGAAAAGAAAAGAAAAGAAAAAAAGGGATGGATGCCTCATAGGTTAATCACAGAGGGTTGGTTGGGCTGACCTTGGTGAACGAATATGGGAGCTGACTGGTCTTCTTCGACAACTCAATGGGTGTATCACGGGAAGGGGTTAAAAGCCCACACCAGGGATACATGTATTGGGGATTGTAGTAGCACTAACCTGCCCTAGTTGTGATGTTAGGTGGCTAATAAATAACTGGACTGCATTTTCATGTAGGATCCATATGATTGTGGCTGCATATGCATGCATCCATGATATGTTTCATTCATGGGCTCAGTGGGGCTCACACTCTGTTATACATTCTTTTCTATTAGATGATTGTACAGGTGGATGTCACTGTGACGGGGAGGCTTATTACCCAGAGAAGAGCCATGGTGGTTATGACCATATTGGTGTAGACCCTGACGGAGGTCGTGCCGATGGTCCAAGTGTTCTCGGTGACTACGGAGGACTGACCCATGAAGGGTGTTGATGTGGATGCCGATGCTGTTTTTTATCTTGGGGACTCCTTTTTTACTTTAACAGGAGTTTATCCTCGTTTTTTGCCTTTAGTTTTCTTTTTTTTTTTTTTTTTTGGGGCTTGAGTTACCTCGCCCTATGTATATTTTCTTTTTATTTTCAGCTGATGTATATATTAACTTTCACTATTCTGTTAGTGGGTGTGAGAGAGGGAATGATTCAACTTACTATTGTGTATAACATCATTTCCTGTACTGCTATGCTTCTTTTATCTTTTAATGTAAATATAGTTCTCTACAACACTCTAAGTTTACATGTGTATTACTATGGATGTGTGTCTGTGAAAAGATTAACTGCTTCTAGATCCGTGGGATTTGGCAGATTGTCGTTACGTAATTCGGGTCACCTACCTAATCCTCCCAGGGGGTGGTTTGGGGTGTGACATGAACTTTATCAATGGGATGTGTGAGTCCCAACTTTCGCTCATTTCCAACACATAGGCTCTGAGCATATCCTTAAGTGTCTGTATGGTTCTTTCAGATTGCCCATTGATTTGAGGGTGAAAGGCGGTGCTCAAATTCAATTGGGTTCCCATTGCTCGTTGCAAACCCTTCAAAAACCTAGATGTAAATCTGCGATCCTTGTTGGATACGATATTGACTGGTACACCGTGAAGACGAACTACATTCTCAATGTATAGATGGGCCAGTTTGTCCATAGAATAGGTGACCTTTATGGGAACAAAATGAGCTGTCTTTGTCAGCCTATCAATTACCACCCAGATTAACCTTGGCTGTACAGGGTAGGCCTGTTACAAAATCCATCGTAACTTGTTCCCATTTCCATTCTGGCATGGGCAGACGTAGTAACAAACCATATGGTCTATGCCTATCCACCTTTATTTGTTGGCAAGTAAGGCACTCTGACACGTATTGGCTACTATTTCTTTCATTCTAACCCACTAATAATATCCTTTTAAGTCTTTGTACATCTTGGTACTACCTAGATGTATTGAATACAGTGAATTGCGTGCCTCTTTAAGGATTCAATCTTGTAAATCGTAATCATCAGGCATGAACAACCTATTTCAAAATTTATTTGTCCCATCATTTGTCACTCCCCAAACCACCCCCTGGGAGGATTAGGTATGTGACCCGAATTGCATAACGGCAATCCGCCGAATCCCACGGATCTAGAAGTAGTTATTACATTCACGGTCCCACATTCATCACTTTACCATAAGCAAGATCAAAGTGTCGCCGATAAACTATAATTATAATAACAAAAAGAAATCGTAGCAATACGGGAATGATGATAATATATACATACATAAGTTTGTTCTGATACATTCCCCATACACCCACAAACTGGAAAGTAAAAAATACAAGAACAAAAGCCAAAGAAAATATATACATATATATATACAGGGTGAGATAACTCAACCCCAAAAAGAAAAGAAAACTAAAACTGCACCACAAGCAAGACGGGGATAAACTCCTAACAAAAACAAAAAGGAGTCCCCAAGACAAAAAACATCAAGTACACTCCTCATTGGTCTTCATCAATGACCACCAAGAATGCACACATCATCGGCACGACCTCCATCGGGGTCCACACCAATATCATCATAATAACCAGGGCTCTCCTCCTAGTAATGAGCCTCCATGCCACAGCGGCATCCACCTGCAGAATCATCTAGAAGAAAAACATATATAACAGAGTCTGAGCCCCACCGAGCTGGTGAGAAAAACATATCATCATGCATGCACATGCAACCACAATCCACATAATCCTACATGATATGCAAGTCCAGATTATTCATTAGCCACCTAACAATACAACTAAGTCAGTTTAGTGCTACTACAATCCCCAATACATGTATCCCTGGTGTGGGCTTGGTTACCCCTTCTCGCGATACATCCATTGAGTTATCGGAGAGGACCAGCCAGCTCCAGCATCTCCCTACCCAGGTCAGCCCGACCCGCCCTTTGGATTAACTCCTGTGAGGTAATCGACTCAAGATAATCTCACCAAACCGGTGCAAATCTTTATGTGTGGCACTCTGCCAAAAAAATTCACCTTTCGGTGCTTCCCAAGCTTATAGCCCAAGGCTTCCCAGCAAATCTGCCCTGGGGCATCCCAGCTGTGCTGAGGTTTCCCGGCGTAAACGCCTCTAGGGTTTTACGGTAGTCCTCATAGTTATCCAACACCTTAACCCCTGTTGGCAAGGGTGTGTAGCACGGGTGATGAAACTCTAGCCCCATGTCTATATGGGATCGTAGGGTCGGGCGGTGTCAATCGTATCCCATACTACGGGCGACCACCGACCCCATTTCCAAGCCGACTACGACATCTAGTCTAATATTCACAATCATCAGATAAGAATCACAGTATTGATCAACAGACAATCATTGTGTAATAATTTTGAGTAATTGAACAGAATCAAATAACACAGCATTTATAATTTAAAAATTTAATTACCGGCATCTTAATACAGTTACACATACATACACGATAATATTTCACTCATCTGGGTCTGGTTCTAAGAACTCAGTTGCAAATTCAGTTTCGGCTGCAGTCTGGCAGTAGGCCTCGAGCGCGGGATCAAATCCTAGATATAAGTTAGAAATTGTCATTTAATATTCCAAACTATTTTTGGATGTCCTAGGGTTGATCTAAGCTCATTGGGTTGACCCGAGGTACAGTTGGTCTTCACTTGGAATTCTTTGGGCCTTGCACTGGGCTTAAGCCTATGTCCCTGTGCATCATCCAGAGTTGGTGGCCTAGGGGCAAAATGGTCATTTACTATATTGGTACATGATCCTAGGTTACATTAGACTTACAGTGCTGTCCCCAACTTGACAGTGCTGCAGGACCAACACAGGTAGGGTTTCCAAGTCCTACGGGGCCCACTTGGGTTCCCAAAGCACTCCCACAAATGGGCAGATATGGGAAAGGGCTTTTAGGTCATTTCCCACCTTCCCACACAGTTATATGGCCTTAGGGTGAAGTCCCCCAAGTCAGATTATCAATCCAACAAAATTTCATTCACTGGGCGATGTCTCTGGGTGATGTCTGCATCACCCAAAGATTTCAAAAACGTGATCTGGCTGAGTTTCCAAGGTTGTTGGCCATGGGCAGTGCCCACATCATTCCCCCATGCATGTTAGGTCATCATGGTCCCCCAAGGGTGTTTTGTACACTGGTCCTTGTGGATTTTCAATTGGGCCCACCACTTGGCTGCCAGAGGCTGCCCAGATAGCCCAGTAAATAGTAACCCACGATTTCTCTAGGTACCAAACTTGGTTTCAGCCACATGCAAGGTTGATTTCAGGTTTGTTACAATGATCCAAGTCTGATACCACCTAGGGCTAGGTCCCATGCAGTCTAATCATACAATCAGGACTCCAAACAACCTGTTTTCAGTGTAACTATGCAGTGCAACCATGCATAGCCTAGTTTTGATTCCAGATCTGTAAAACAGGTATGAAAAACATCTTTAAACACTCAGATCTTCTATGCACCATGTTTGCATGGCAGATCTGAGGTGGTACATGGCAGTTCCTAGCTGTTCTGGGCTACCAGTGGCCAGATAGTATTCAAAACCACAGAGATGTATGAGGATGAACAGTAGCAGCATATAAACAGCATCTTAGGGGTTTGATTTTATACCTAGATGCACTGGGGCTTGCTCGAATCAGACCTTGAAGGCAGGGCTGTTCCTCCTTCCTTCCTTCTTCTTCCTCTCTTTCCTCTCTTTTCTTTCTTCTCCCTTCCCCCACGATTTGAACAGTACCAAGAGCTCTAAATGAGCCTAAGGTACCCCTATTTATAGCCTAGCCCATGACTAGGGTCTGTTTGGCTGCTAAGGTCCATTTCTAGAATGCATTTTTTACTGCATTCTCAGCCATTCTGGGCACTCTGGTGGGGTCCACAGTGATCCAGGGGTATGAGGTGGTCCCTCAGACTCCCCTCAACCTATGGAGGGTTCCCATGTCCAATATGGGTGGTCCCCACAATTTAAGTCATTAAAATAATGCTATTTTGCACTCTGGGCGATGTCTCTGGGTGATGTCTACATTGCCTAGTGCATCGCCCAAAGAATTCAGCAAGGCTGAAACTCTGTGCGCTTGCACAAGGGTTTGACCCAGGGTCAGGGCCTTGTACCCACATTCCATTTAGGGTCTTTTACACACATTTCCAAGAGTGGGACCCATAGTTTTGAAGAGGAGAGAGAATACTTGGAGTCAAGGCAGTACATTATGCTATGAGCTATGCAGTTGTAAGGATCAGTTGTCCATCTTCTGACAGGTATGTAGGAGGACCTGCACAGGGTTTCTTCATCAATTTCAATCACTGAAGTGATACTCCACAGTGTGCTTGGTTGCCATGTCTGGGGTTCCTGTCCTTTAGTCAAGATTCCAGTCAGTCAAGGGTAGGGTTTGACATTTCTCCTCACCTTACAAAAATTTAGTCCTCGAAATTTGGTTACCTTACAATTCAAAGAGTTGAGGATACTTTTCCTTCATTTCTTCTTCACGTTGCCATGAAGCTTCTTCTGGGATTTTTTCCCCATCGAACTTTTACGTAGGCGACTGTGCGGTTACGAAGATTGTGCTCTTTTCTGTCCAATATTTTTGTAGGTTGTTCTTCGTAAGTCATATCCACGTCCAACTATTCAAGTTCAGTTGATAATACATGCGTCGGGTTGTTGATGTACTTCTTAACATCGACACATGGAAAACATGATGGACGCCCAATAAAGATGGTAGTAATGCCAGTCGATATGCTACGGGTCCTACCTTGTTAAGAATTTCCTAAGGACCGATAAATCTTGGGCTCAACTTACCTTTCTTGTTGAAACGTAGGAATCCCTTTGTTGGAGACACTCGGAGGAACACTTTTTCCCCGACTTCAAATTCAATGTCTTGCCTTCGATTATCCGCATAACTTTTCTATCGTGACTGGGCTGCCTTGATTTTCTCTCTTCTGGCATCCACCTTGTCACAGGTTGCTTGTATCATCTCTGGCCCAAGATATTTTCGTTCACCAACTTCATCCCAATATAGCGGAGTTCGGCATTTCTGACCATAGAGAGCTTCGAATGGTGTCATGCCAATGGTGGAGTGGTAACTATTATTGTATGCAAATTCCACCAAGGGTATGTGAGCATCCCAACTGTTGTTCATTTCCAAAACACAGGCTCGGAGCATATCCTCCAGAGTTTGGATAGTTCTTTCTGATTGTCCGTTTATCTACGGATGGAAAGCAGTACTAAGATTCAGTTGAGATCCCAAGGCCTTTTGTAAACTCTCCAAAACCTTGAGGTAAATCGAGGATCTCTGTCAGACACAATAATGATAGGCACACCGTATAAGCGGACTATGTTTTCTATATATAACTGGGCAAGCTTCTCCATTGAATAATTTATCTTGATTGGTATAAAGTGAGCTACCTTTGTTAGTCCGTCTACAATCACCCAAATCGCGTTCATGCCCTTTCTGGTGTTAGGCAGATTTGTCACAAAATCCATAGTGATCCTTTCCCACTTCCATTCAGGTATAGGGAGTGGCTGCAACAATCCATACGGTCGGTGTCTCTTTGCTTTTATCTGTTGATAGGTGAGGCACTTGGACACGTATATTGCTATGGTCTCTTTCATTCCCATCCACCAGTAATACTTCTTCAAGTCCTTGTACATCTTTGTACTTCCGGGGTGAACTGTATCTGTGCCCCTCCTTATGGATTCGGTCTTGAACATCATAATCATCAGGCACGCATAATCTATCTCAAAACTTCAATGCACCATCATGAGCCAGTGAAAAATCTGGGTCCATATTGATTCCTTGTTGTACTCCCCAAATAATCTTGGCCAGCTCGGGATCCAATGATTGCTTCACAATTACCTCCTCTCATATCGACGGCTGCAAATCCACAGCTGCTAGTTGCATAGCCATTCCTTCGATCACGAGTTCTAAATCATGCTTCCGAGCTTCTTCATATAATTGTTCGCTTATGACCAAGGAAGCGAGAGATGCAGTCTGAGATTTTCTACTTAACGCATCAGCAACAACGTTGGCCTTACCAGGGTGGTACTGGATTTCACAGTCATAATCCTTCACCAGTTCTAACCACCGCCTCTATCTCATGTTCAGCTCCTTCTGGGTGAAGAAATACTTCAGACTCTTGTGATCGCTGAAGATTTCACTCTTCTCACTATATAGATAATGTCGCCATATCTTTAACACGAAGACCACCACTGCCAATTCTAAGTCATGAGTGGGGTAGTTCTTCTCGTGTTCCTTCAATTGTCTGGAGGTGTAGGCGACTACTTTACCTTTCTGCATTAGGACGCCACCTAATCCTGTCCTGGATGCGTCAGTATATACCACCATTCCTCCGGTCCCATCCGAAATGGTGAAAACTGGAGCTGTCACCAATCGATTTCTTAATTCCTGAAAACTTTTCTCACACGCTTCATTCCATTCAAACTTGGCGCCCTTCTTTGTGAGTTTTGTCATGGGTGCCAAAATTCGTGAGAAATTCTCAATAAACCATCGGTAATATCTGGCCAATCCTAAGAAACTTCGGATCTCAGTGGCACTCTTCGGAGTCTCCCACTCAAGAATCGCTTTCACCTTGCCTGGGTCCCTTTTAATGCCGTCCCTGGTGAAGATGTGTCCTAGGAATCCAATTTGGTGAAGTTAGAATTCACCATTTACTGAACTTGGCATAAAGTTGGTGTTCCCAAAACCGCTGCAACACAAAGGTAAGGTATCAAGTGTGTTCTTCTTCATTCTTGGAGTACACCAAAATGTCGT
The DNA here is from genome assembly GCF_018873765.1 of Telopea speciosissima. Classification (NCBI taxonomy): domain Eukaryota; kingdom Viridiplantae; phylum Streptophyta; class Magnoliopsida; order Proteales; family Proteaceae; genus Telopea; species Telopea speciosissima. The sequence goes on along the minus strand of NC_057924.1, from coordinate 28,600,845 downwards.
CAATAAACACAATGACGAACTTATCCAACACGTCATGGAACACTCTATTCATCATATCCATGAACGCTGCCAGGGCGTTGGTTAACCCGAATGATAAGACCAAGAATTCATAATGTCCGTATTGAGTTTGGAATGCCATTTTGTGAATATCACCGCTCTTGATCTTCAATTGATGGTATCCCGACCTAAGATCAATTTTGGAGAAAACTCTTGCTCCTTGTAGCTGATCAAATAGGTCATCAAATGCATGGCAACGGATATCAATTCTTAATGGTCAGCTTATTCAGCTCGCAGTAGTCGATACACAGCCGCATATTACCATCCTTCTTCTTAATGAACAGCACGGGTGCTCCCCAGGGTTATACGCTGGGTCGTATAAATCCCTTCTTCAGCAGGTCTTGTAATTGAATCTGTAACTCCTTCAGTTCAATAGGTGCCTTTTGATATGGTGCCTAGGATACCGGTGCTGCACCAGGGATTAGATCAATCGCGAACTCTATGTCGCGGTCAGGTGGTAACTGGGTCAGATCTTCTAGAAAAACATCAGGAAATTCTCTGACGACGTCAAGTTCCTCCAAGGGTTTTATCTTTGCCTCCGTGTCTATCACAGTGGCCAAAAAGTCTTGGCATCCTTCGTCTAATAACCTTCACGCCTGGAGGGCAGATAGGGTTATCCTTCTGGGTTTCCTTACCAACTCACTTTGATAGGTCAGAACGGACCCATCCTCCAACTTAAACACTATCTTCTTCTCCGCACACATGACGTTTGTACCGTAGGCGGACAACCAATCCATACCTAGTATCACTTCAAAGTCCTTCATATCTAGCTTTATCAACCGTGCGGTTAGATTCTTCCCACAAATCTCAATCTAGCAGGGGTCATAGACTTTTTCCAAGTTCACAACATTACCCGTTGGTGTGCTGACTACTAACTCGTGCCCGATGTCTCTCGGTTGATCTTTCATCCTACTCGTAAAAGTGATGGAAACGGAAGAGTGGGATGCGCTCGAGTCGAATAATACTCGTGTAGGTATGGTTGAGACACTCAAGGTACCTAGGGTTTGTACATACTCTAGGTTACATGAAGTAAACCAGTTATTTCCTATAATTTAGTAGTGTTTAGCAAACTTACCTGTCAATACATTGGGGTTTGCTTTAGCTTCTTCATTCATCATTGCGAACGCCTTTCCTCGCTTCTGATTATCCCGTGGCTGAAAAGGTCTAGCGTAGGGATGATTTGGTGAGTTGTTGCCATACCCATGTGATCTACATTCCGTAGCCATGTGCCCTTCCTTATTACACACATAGCACTTATAGGGTGGAACAGCAGGTGTCAAGGCTTGACTCACTTGACTTTTTGCTGGTCGAGCTGGGGAAGTTGCTGTTGTCGCTTGACTCATGGCTGGTTGAGTAGGTCGATTGAAAGTAGGGCAAAAAGGATTCTGGCCCATGTTCGGCCTACGATACGGAGTCAGATTAGGGCTTGAACTTGTTCCTCGATACACTTTGTGTCACACCCCTAACCACCCCTTAGGAGGATTGGGTAGGTGACCCGAATTGCATAACAGCAATCCGCCAAATCCCACGGATCTAGAAGTAGTGCTTACAATCATGGAACCACAACCATCTCTTTACCATAGGCAAGATCAGAGTGCAGCAGATAAACTACAGTTCGATAATAAAAGGAAGCATAGCGATATGGGGAAACAGTGATAATATATACATACAAAAGTTTTACATTTCCCATCAACCCACACACAAAGAAAACTAGGAAGCAAAGCTGGTAAGTACAATGCTACATACAAAAACATGTACAAGGCGAGCATACTCAACCCCAAAAAGGAAAAAGGAAAAATAAACTACAACAACCAAGTCAGAAAGGGGATAACTCCAAATAACCCAAAAGGAGTCCCCAAGTCAAAAAGCTGTCACAAACATACTTCAATGGTCTTCATCAACAACCACTGAAAATGTGCATAGGATCAGTATAACCTCCATCAGGGTCCACACCAATATCATCGTAACAACCAAAAGTCTCCTCCTCGAAATGACCCGCCATGCCACAGTGGCATCCACCTATAAAATCATCTAAGAAAAACATTGCATAACAGAGTGTGAGCCCCACTGAGCTTGTGAGCAAATAACATCAATCATGCATGCACATGCAATCACAATTCACAATTCATATGGTCCTACATGATATGCAAGTCCAGTTTAATTATTAGCCACTTAGCAATACAACTAAGTTGGGTCTGTGCTACTACAATCCCCAATACATGTATCCCTGGTGCGGGCTTCTAACCCCTTCCTGCGATACACCCATTGGATTGTCGGTGAGGACCAGTTAGCTCCCGCATTCGTTCACCAAGGTCAGCCCGACCAGCCCTCTGTGATTAACCCGTGGGACAATCCATTTCTTTCTTTCTTTTCTTTTCTTTTCTGGCTTATAGCCCATGTGCACCATTCCGGTGTTCTATACATTCATGCACCATTTCGTGTTCTATTAATTTCTTTTTCTCTTTTCTCTTTTTCTGATGGTCGCCCCCATAGGCATCTAACACCTTAACCCCTATTGGCAAGGGTGCATAGCACGGGTGATGAAGCTCTAGCCCCTTGTCTATATGGCATCGTATGAGTCAGGTGGTGTCAACCGCATCCTATACTATGGGCTACCACGGGCCTCATTTCCAAGCCGACTACGGCATCTAGTCTAACATTCATAATCATCATGGAAGAATTCACAGTGTTGATCATCAGACAGTCATTATGTAGTGATTTGAGTAGTTTGAACAAAAGTAAATAACACAGCATTTATATTCAATTCTTATTAGCCAGCATCAGATCATAATTACATTTACACATATGATAGAATTATTCACTCACCTGCACTTGGCTCTAGGTATTCAGTCACAATCTTAGTTTCAGCAGTTGTTTGGTCGTTGACCTCGAGCACAGAATCAGGTCCTAGATGTAAATCAAAAGTTGTTATGTTAAGTTATCAGTCTGTCACTGGAAGTCCTAGGGTTACCCTAAACTTACTGGGTTGACCCGGGGTTTAGTTGGTTACACTTGGAATCACTGGGCCTTGCACTGGACCTTAGGTCATGTCCCGGTGCATCAACCAATGCCAGTGGCTCAAAGGGTAAAATGGTCATTTCAATGGTAGTACCTGACCCTAGGTCAGAATATGTTTACAGTGCTGTCCACAGCTTGTCTGTGCTATAGGACCAAGCACAGCAGGGCTTCCTTTACCTGCGAGGCCCACTAGGGTTCCAAAATATTTTCCATGTAAGGATAGATGTGAGGAAGGGCTTTTTGGTAATTTTCCAGCCTTTCCACAATGTCAGGGGTCAGTGGGTGAGATCCCCCAGGTCTGTCCATCAATCCAGCCAATTTCCCTTCACTGGGCATTGGCTCTGGGCGATGTCTGCATGGCCCAGTGCATCACCCAGAGGCTGTAAATCGATGTTGGGCTGAGTTTTGAAGGGTGGGCTTTTCAGGCTAGGCTTATACTTGATCCTCTACATGTCTAGGAGATCAGGTAGCCCCTAAGATGGCCTACCCAATGGTCCAATTGGATCATCCATCATCAGGCTACCAGAGCTGCCCAAGCAGTCCAGATGAATAGTGCCAGTTTTGGCCAGGCTTGGGAGTTGGTTTTAGCCACATGCAGGGCTGGAAATGCATGAATAATAAGGGTTCAAGGCTGCAATCACCTAGGGTTTGGTCTCTGCAACCCTAGCTTGTACCCAAGGTTCCAAATCACAGATCAATAGGGCCATCTGGCAGTGCAGGTGGGCACAACCAGGTTTTGGCCATAGGAACAGCATAACTAAAGGCTCAAAGTACACAAAAATTCCAGATCTTCCATGCACAAGGTCTACATGGCAGATTTGGACCAGTACTGGGCAAACCCTAGCTATTCTGGGTTGCCTAGGGAGTATAAACACAGTGAAAGCAAGGAAGGGATCGGGAACAGCAGCATATAAGGGTGTTTTATACCTGAAATACCTTGAGAAAGGGCTCAGATGCAGCAGGGATGGGGGTGGCAGCAACCCTTCTTCTTCCTTCCTTCTTCCTTCTTCTCCTTCTTCTTCTTTCTTTCTTCTTTCTCTCCTTTCTCTGCTACGGGTTCTCCTAGAGCTGAAATCTCTAAATGAGTCCTAAGCCTCCCCTATTTATAGACCAAGACCAACTAAGGTCTGTTTGGTCACTAAGTCCCTTTTTAAAAATCAGTTTTTGAACTGATTCTGACTGATTCTGGGCTCACCGATGGGGTCCACAGTGAATTGAGGTCATGAGGTGGTCCCTCAAACTCCCCTCTATCAGTGGAGGGTGCCCATGTTCATATTGGGTGGTCCCCACAAATAAAATCCATTAAAATATTCAAAATCAGTCATTGGGCGATGTCTCTGGGCCCTGCTGCATTTCCTAGAGAATTCCAGCAAGCTGAAATTCAACGGGGCTTGCACAGGGTTTGACCCTAAGTCAGGGTATGGTCCCCACATGCCTAGTAGGAGATTTTACACACTTTTCACATAGGTGGGTCCCACTGTTTGGGGAGTAGAGAGATTACTTGGGATCCAAGTCATACATCAAGCTATGAGCTGCACAGTTGCAAGGGTCTGCTATCCATCCTCTGACAGGTTTATAGGGAAACCTGTTCAAGGTATTCTCATTGATCTCATTAAGTGGTGTGATGCTCCACAGTGATCCTGGTTTTCTGAACAGGGGTTCCTGCCCTTAAATCAAGAATCCAACCAGTCAGGAGCAGGGTTTGACACTTTGTTTGGCCATCCAAAAGTTTGAAAATTATTTGGCCTTTTGTTCAACCCAAGCGACGTTGTAGCCTTCTCTTTCTCTTTAAACCTATCTTCCCTAATTGATAGTACTGATCCAATCTAAGTTTTGAGTCCTTTCTCAAACTTCTTTTCCTTACTAACTTCCCCTCTCAGGTGCTCTGGAGCAAAATGGAATAGGTCTTCAAACTATTGTTGGTAATCCAACACTGACTTGGTGCCTTGCACCAGTGTGGTGAACTCAGCTTCTTTCCTGTCCCTGAAACTCTCCGGGAAGTAGTTCTTGAAGAAAACTTCTTTAAATTGCTCCCACGTGGGATTCGGGTGAGTGGCTTCCAAATTGTGCTTAGTAGCCTTCCACCAAGCTTTAGCCTCATTCTATAACTGATAACCCACACATATCAGCTTTTGCGCATCCGTGCACTCGAGTACTTCAAATGCCTTCTCTAGGGCACTAATCCACCGTTTCGGCTGCATTGTCTCGGAAGTTATCTTGGAAAATGCAGGCGATTGGAGTTTCTTGAATCTCTCCATAACCTTGGCGGTTGAGTTTTCCGCTAAGTGTTAAGGCACAAGTGGTGGAAATAGTACGGGCCGGTTGGGTAGTGGAGGTGGTGCCGCACGCTCATGCATCATGGTTGCAAACTGCGTAGACATCTGACCAAGCAATTCTTATTGTTGTTACATGGTCCGCATCATAGTGGTCATGAATGCAGTTACATCGTCGGCTGCCACATTCGGCTGAGGTGCTGTAGCAGTGGCTTGCGCAACCGCTGGTGCCTCTGAAGAAGCAGCCGATGCTTCAGAATTTTGAGCCTCAATCCCATTTTGGCAATTCAACCTCCAGTATAACACGAGGTTGTTTTCCTTTATGACCACCTCGTGAACTTCTTCTTGTGTTGACCATTGTTGCTTCTCTGAAAAGAGGAGCATGTTCAATATTCCAATATTGTTTATCGGGGTCAACAATTAATTCCTAGTTAGTGCATGTACATACCTAGTCCATAGTTCCAGTGAATTTCATAAGTCGCACCAGTAAGGTATATTGTTAGATATGTCTTCTTTGTTTATTATGAGGTGTTTCTTTCGTTTTTGTATTCTGTTCTTAAGCATTTTATATAATGATAAGCTATGCATGACACTATATGAGAGACTTCAAATTTTTAAGTAAAAGTCTTTTAGTTACTTACCTGATCTAACAGGCAAGCCTCTATAATTGCCAACTAGTGATAATGTGCTGCACGTAAAGGTAAGCTATATCGCCTCTAAACTCGTCTTCTAGGGATAGGTATATGGCTCAACCCACAGGTTCACTGGCGTTCGCAAGAGCTAAGTAAACTACTAGTTGGTTTTCGGCACGAGCTCATATTTCACGTATCTGGATCAGTCTTCTCCTCAGTTGCCTAATGTACCGCATGGTGCTGGGGTCTCCAGTCTTGGCTGAGGTAGTAGGTCCTATCATAAAGAGGTTCTAAGCATCAGGTTATACTTAGTTAAAAGAATTAAGTACATGTCTACTGGAATTTAAGCGTCTATAAACAATAAAAATATAATTCGGTTGGCTCGAGGTACTTTAGCGTCTAAAGAGCTCAGATTGACTAGACAAACTATTAGATCCTAATCTTGGCTGACCTAGGCTGTGGGTATGGTAAAATCTACGCTCACTGCACGTCGTAAATACGTATTACAACATACCTGCATATCTATGTTCGGATTTGCATTGCAACACACCACTCAGTTCATACAAACATAGTATTAGGCACATAATATTAATTATTTACACACACACTATTTCTTATAGGCGTGCATATATTTATCTATCATTAGATCAAAATAAGAAATTTTCAAATTCCCATGTGTCTACACCAAAAATTCCTAAGTAGTGTTTATATTCCAACCAAACTAGATCCATCTAATTATTTAATTTAATTATATTTTTATTTTTTTTATTTTTTTAAACTATATGGTTATTTTATAAAATTTTATATTTTCATGTTTATTGTGGTTATTTGAGTCAAATTTGAGGTTTCCATAAGTTGTTGCACAAAAACAGCAGCAAAATAATCTCTAGGCGATGTCTCTGGGCGTTAGATGCATCACCCAGTGCTATCGCCCAACGAATCGGGGCTCAGATATAACAGTCCAAGAGGGCCCCATTTCATTTCGTTCTTCTCCTAAACTTCTCTAAACACCTAAGGCAGCTTGGAGGGTAGTGTGACCTTTTCCACACCAAATCCTAGCATTTCTTCGGGTATTTCGTGAATCCACGCAAGCTTAGGTAAGATTCTTTGATCCTTTTCTCTACATCAGGTATTTTCTTATTTTCTTCTTGTTTTAGCTAGGGGTTTATCAATTTTTCCTTAGCCCTAATCATTCCTTTTTGTTTCTTTGTAGCCTAATGTCTACAAGTCATTGTACGACTAGGAGATCCGTAGCCCGTAAGAGGTTACGATCCGAGAGCGAACACTCTTCTTCCTCTACAGTTCCACCTTCTTCACCTAGGGACGATTCTTCATCGGAGGAGCCCGAGTTTGACTAATTTATCTTTTCTAGGTATGAACATTTCAAGGATTGGGACAAGTTTAGGTCCCTAAAGATTGTGAATGGCCAAGTGGTACAGGTGGATGACTTCCATTAGTACAGTCTATTTACTAGGTTCAACACTTTGGGTTGGGCCTCTATGTTGACACCCACAGAACCTTGTTATCCCAACTTGGTTTGATATTTTTATTGTAGTTTGGTGCCATCTTGGGCACTAGAGTTTGGACTAGCGAGCAAAGTGAAGGGAGTGGATATTAGGTTGACCACTGCCTCACTAGCAGGGATTCTGGGGTTGCCCAACACTGGGGAGAGGTGCTATTACAAACCCTGGGTTGACATTTCTGAGATGTTTTCATTGGAGACCAGAAGAAGGGTCTTCAAGGCATTGACTGGGTCTGAGAGCACACCCAAGTCAGAGGCTTCCTACAAGCCTAGTGCTCGCATCATTAGTAGGTGTGTGACCTATAACATCTATCCTAAGGGCACAAATAGGGGTAGCATTTCTATGCTAAGGGCTTACATTACTTACTGCCTATTGGGAGCAGGCAGAGGAGGTCGAGAGATAAACCTCCCATAATTACTGCTTCAGGTCATGCTATATCACGCGTAGAACCCATCTGATGGGAACCTTCCATATGGGAAGTTCCTTACTTTAGTCTTCCGGCACTTTGAGGTTCCTTTGGAGGGCGAGTATGTGGAGAGAGATAGGTCTAGGCCTATCAACAAGACCTCAATTTTGAAGATGAAGGTGCCAGGGGGTGATCCACAGGAGGAGGAGCAGATGGAGGGGCAGGATGATGAGGAGCAGGGAGATGAGGAGCTAGGAGAGATGCAGGGTGACATTCAGGGCGAGGAGCAGGGAGACTTCGAGGGCATTGGCACACAGTTCACGGATTTACCTGCTTATGAGGTGACAGGGGCCACTAGTTTGTATGTGCCAGAGCCATCGGAGTGGGCACAGGTGATGTCACAATTCCAAGGTCTCAGTACTCAGCTCACAAACATATCTGAATCAGGGCTTTTCATCTTTGGAGAGCAGAGTGGTATTTGTAGAGCAGCGCTTGGACTTTTGGGACAGGTTCTATCGTGTTGACTCTCGCCAATCACATCCTCCACCGAGCGACTTGCCTCCGCCGGAGTAGTTCTTCCAGCCAACACTTGACTTTCCTGTTACGTGGTCCAGACTTATCACATCTTTTTTTTTAAACTTATGTACTTTTGTTTTTTTTTTTTTTGTTTGAGATGTATGTAGTTTTTTTTTTGTCAGCTTATGTAAATATTTGAAAGTAGTACTTTCTGTCAAAGCTTGTGTAGTGGCTTGGCCACAATCGCCTTTATGATAATGAAATTATGCATCTTTTGTTTATTTACATCTACCTCCCTTGTAGCTTTTAATTATTACATGTTTTAATATTAGTAACTTATTAGACCTAATCTGCATCCCGTGAATGTAAGAAGAGCCTCACGCTCTGATACCAAGCTCTGTCACACCCCAAACCACCCCTGGGAGGATTAGGTAGGTGACCCCAATTGCATAACGGCAATCCACCAAACCCCATGGATCTAGAAGCAGTTATTACATTTACGGTCCCACAGTCATCACTTTACCATAAGCAAGATCAGAGTACTGTAGATAAACTACAATTATAATAACAAAAAGAAAGCATAGCAATACGGGAATGATGATAATATATACATACATAAGTTTGTTCTGATACATTCCCCATACACCCACAAACTGGAAAGTAAAACAAACAAGAACAAAAGCCAAAGAAAATATATACATATATATATATATACAGGGTGAGAAAACTCAACCCCCAAAAGAAAAGAAAACTAAAACTGCACCACAAGCAAGATGGGGATAAACTCTTAACAAAAACAAAAAGGAGTCCCCAAGACAAAAAGCATCAAGTACACTCCTCACTGGTCTTCATCAATGACCATCGAGAATGCACGTATCATCATCACGACCTTCGTCGGGGTCCACGCCAATATCATCATAATAACCAGGGCTCTCCTCCTCGTAATGAGCCTCCATGCCATAGCGACATCCACCTGCAAAATCATCTAGAAGAAAAGCATATATAATAGAGTGTGAACCCCACCGAGCTCGTGAGCAAAACATATCATTATGCATGCACATGCAACCATAATCCACATGATCCTACATGATATGCAAGTCCAAATTATTCATTAGCCACCTAACAATACAACTAAGTTAGGTTAGTGCTACTACAATCCCCAATACATGTAACCCTGGTGTGGGCTTGGTTACCCCTTCCCACGACACATCCATTGAGTTATTGGAGAGGACCAACCAGCTCCAGCATCTCCCTACCCAGGTCAGCCCGACTGGCCCTCTGGATTAACTGCTGTGAGGTAACCGACTCAATATAATCTCACCAAACCAGTGCATAATCTTTATGTGTGGCACTCGACCAAAAAAATTCACCTTTCGGTGCTTCCCAAGCTTATAGCCCGAGGCTTCCTGATAAATCTGCCCTGGGGCATCCCAGCTGTGCTGAGGCTTCCCAACGTAAACTCCTCTAGGGTTTTATGGTAGTCCTCATAGTTATCCAACACCTTAACCCCTGTTGACAAGGGTGTGTAGCACGGGTGATGAAACTCTAGCCCCATGTCTATATGGCATCGTATGAGTTGGGCGGTGTCAATCGTATCCCACACTACGGGCTACCACCGGCCTCATATCCAAGCCGACTACGGCATCTAGTCTAACATTCACAATCATCAGATAAGAATCACAGTGTTGATCAACAGACAATCATTGTGTAATAAATTTGAGTAATTGAACAGAATCAAATAACATAGCATTTATAATTTAAGAATTTAATTGCCAGCATGTTAATACAGTTACACATACATACACGATAATATTTCACTCACCTGGGTCTGGTTCTAAGAACTCAGTTGTAAATTCAGTTCCGGATGCAGTCTGGCTGTAGGCCTCGAGCACGGGATCAAATCCTAGATATTAATCAGAAATTGTCATTTAATATTCCAAATTGTTTTTGGATGTCCTAGGGTTGATCTAAGCTCACTAGGTTGACCCGAGGTATAGTTGGTCTTCACTTGGAATTCTCTGGGCCTTGCACTGGGCCTTAAGCCTATGTCCTGGTGCATCATCCAGAGTTGGTGGCCTAGGGGCAAAATGGTCATTTACTATATTGGTACATGATCCTAGGTTACATTAGACTTACAGTGTTGTCCCCAACTTGACAGTGCTGCTGGACCAACACAGGTAGGGTTTCCAAGTCCTGAGGGGCCCACTTGGGTTCTCAAAGCACTCCCACATATGGATAGATATGGGAAAGGTCTTTTAGGTCATTTTCCACCTTCCCACTTAGTTATATGGCCTTAGGGTGAAGTCCCCCAAGTCAGATCATCAATCCAGCAAAATTTCATTCACTGGGCGATGTCTCTGGGTGATGTGTGCATCGCCTAGAGATTTCAAAAACGTGATCTGGCTGAGTTTCCAAGGTTATTGGCCATGGGCAATGGCCACTTCATTCCCCCATGCATGTTAGGTCATCATGGACCCCCAGGGGTGTTCTGTACACTGGTCCTTGTGGATTTTCAACTGGGCCCACCACTTGGCTGCCAGAGGCTGCCCAGACAGCCTAGTGAATAGTAACCCACAATTTCTCCAGGTACCAAACTTGGTTTCAGCCACATGCAAGGTTGATTTCAGGTTTGTTACAATGATTCAAGTCTGCTACCACCTAGGGCTAGGTCCCATGCAGTCAGATCATACAATCAGGACTCCAAACAGCCTGTTTTCAGTGTAACTGTGCAGTGCAACCATGCATAGCCTGGTTTCGGTTCCAGATCTGTAAAATAGGTATGAAAAACATCTTTAAACACTTAGATCTTCCATGCACCATGTTTGCGTGGCAGATCTGAGGTGGTACATGGCAGGTCCCAGCTGTTCTAGGCTGCCAGTGGCCAGATAGTATTCAAAACCATAGAGATGTATGAGGATGAACAGTAGCAGCATATGAACAGCATCTCAGGGGTTTGATTTTATACCTGGATGCATAGGGGCTTGCTCGAATCAGACCTTGAAGGCAGGGCTGCTCCTCCTTCCTTCTTCTCTTTTCTTCTTCTTCTTCCTCTATTTCCTCTCTTTTCTTTCTTCTCGCTTCCCCCGCGATTTGAACAGTACCAAGAGCTCTAAATGAGCCTAAGGTACCCCTATTTATAGCCTAGCCCATGACTAGGGTCTGTTTGGTTGCTAAGATCCATTTCTAGAATGCATTTTTTACTGCATTCTCAGCCATTCTGGGCACTCTAGTGGGGTCCATAGTGATCCAGGGGTATGAGGTGGTTCCTCAGACTCCCCTCAACCTATGGAGGGTGCCCATGTCCAATATGGGTGGTCCCCATAATTTAAATCATTAAAATAATGCTGTTTTGCACTCTGGGCAATGTCTCTGGGTGATGTCTGCATCGCCCAGAGAATTCAGCAAGGTTGAAACTCTGTGGGCTTGCACAGGGGTTTGACCCAAGGTCAGGGCCTTGTACCCACATACCATTTAGGGTCTTTTACCCACATTTCCAAGAGTGGGACCCACAGTTATGAAGAGGAGAGAGAATACTTGGAGTCTAGGCAGTACATTATGCTATGAGCTGTGCAGTTGCAAGGATCAACTGTCCATCTTCTGACAGGTATCTAAGAGGACCTACACAGGGTTTCTTCTTCAATTTCAATCACTAGAGTGATACTCCATAGTGTGCTTGGTTGCCATGTCTGGGGTTCCTGTCCTTTAGTTAAGATTCCAATCAGTCAGGGGCTGGGTTTGACATCATTAGCCAGTGTGAAGTCTGAATCCTTCTGGATCGCTTGCTTGATGTTTTCTATTATTCTTATCAGTTTTGGATCTCTGGGTTGTTTCTTTTTTATCTTCTCTCTGACTGATGATTGGATATCTAGGGTTGCCAGAGATAGACACGCTCTTTCCAAAAGAATTTCCAAATCTATCATTCTAGCCTCCTCAATAAGTTGCTCGCTGACAGCTAGAGAAGCAAGTGACATGGTTTGGGATTTTCTATTTAATGCATCAGCCACTACATTGGCCTTGCCTGGATGGTATTGGATGGTGCAGTTATAGTCTTTTACATACTCCAGACATCTTTTTTGTCTCATGTTTAGCTCTTTTGGGGTGAAGAAATACTTCAGGCTCTTGTGATCACTGAAGATTTCACTTTTCTCTCCATACAAGTAATGTCACTAGATCTTCAAAGCGAACACCACCCCTGCCAGTTCTAGGTCATGAGTGGAGTAATTCTTTTCATGTTCCTTCACTTATCTCGACGCGTAGGTTACCACTTTATTCTTTTGCATCAAGATACAACCCAGATCTATTCTGGATGCATTAGAGTAAACTGCCATGCCACCATTGTTATCTGGAATGGTTAGAACTGGGGTTGTCACCAACCGCTTCCTCAATTCTTAAAAGCACTTTTCATAAGTATCCGACCATTCGAACTTCACCCCTTGTTAACCCTGTCATTGGTGCCGATATGCATGAGAAATTTTCTATGAATAGTCAGTAATAACCGGCTAAACCCAAAAGCTACGGATCACCATGGTGTTCTTTGGAGTTTCCCATTCAAGTACTGCCTTTACTTTCCCTGGGTCAACCTCAATACCCTTTTCTGTAACTATGTGGCCTAAGAATCCTATCTGATGGAGCCAGAATTCACATTTGGTAAAATTCACAAATAGCTGGTGCTCCCTCAGACATCCCAATTCAAATCTCAGGTGTTGGGCATTATCTTCTTCATTCTTGGAGTAGATTAGGATGTCATCAATAAAGACTATGACTTACTTATTTAACACATCATGGAATACCATATTCATCATATCCATAAATGCGGCCGCGACATTTGTTAAACTGAAAGACAACACCAAGAATTTGTAATGTCTGTATCTTGTTCTGAATGCCATCTTGTGGATATCGTTGCCCTGGATCTTCAATTGGTGATAACTAGACCGAAGGTCAATCTTGGAGAAGATACTAGCGCCTTGCAATTGATTGAATAGGTCATTGATGCGAGGCAAGGGATATCGATTCTTAATCGTGAGCTTATTTAATTCCTGATAATCAATGCACATACACATGCTTCCATCCTTCTTTTTAACAAACATCACTGACGCTCCCCAAGGTGACACTCTGGGTTGGATAAAAACTTTCTTCAATAAATTTTGTAACTGGGTCTACAACTCTTTCAATTCTATATGGTGCTTTGGACACTGGCGCCAACCCAGGGGTAAAATCTATCACGAACTCTATCTCCTGGTCTTGAGGTAAGTCAGTTAGGTCATTGGGAAACACGTTTGGAAATTCTCTGACCACATCTAATTCTGCCAGAGGTTTGACATTAGCCTCAGTGTCTAGAACTGTGGCCAAATACCCTTGACACCCATCATCCAACAATTTCTTTGCCTGGAGGGCTGAAATAGTTATCTTCCTAACTTTCTTTGGTTTCTCACTCTTATAAATGAATTTGGCACCACTCTGAAGTTTGAATAAAATCTTCTTCTCTGTACACATGACATTGGCTCGATAAGCGGATAACCAATCCATACCTAGGATCACGTTGAAATCCTTCATGTCGAACTTGATTAGATGAGCGATCAAGCTTTGCCCACAGATTTCCACCGGATAGGGTTCGTAAACCTCTTTCAAACTTACAACACTCCCAGTTGGAGTGCTAACTACCAATTTGTGTCCCAGATTCTGTGGGGGGTCTCATCTTATCAACAAAAACTTTTGATACGAAGGAATGTGATGCACCAGAATCAAATAATACGTGTGCAGTTGAGGCTGATGTAGACAAAGTACCTAGGATTTTCAAGTAGAAGATAATGATGCAATCAAAGTTTGCAAAGGATTTTGGAGGTATTATATTCTATTTAACAGCTGCTGATTATGTACCTGTCATCATGTTGGGATTTTCCTTGGCTTCCGCATTGGTCAGGGCAAATACCTTCCCTTGAGTCCTATTACCATGGGGCAGGAAAGGTCGGTTGGTAGGCTGAAACTGGGAAGATGTACCTACTCTTCGGCAAGGATAGTCCCTGCCCAAGTGTCCGGGTTGATTGCACTCATAACATCGGACCAGACCATAGGATCGTGGAACAGACGAGGAATTTGTAGGATGAGAGGAAGCCTGACTTGCTTGACTGGTAGCCGGATGAGGAGCTTGGGCAGTTGTCGTAGCTTGGTTCGAATCAGAGCGATTGTATTGAGTGGATTGACTAACATAGGTCGAGCAGTTTGTGAAGCTTGTCCTGACTTGGGCCTATGATATTGCATTGGAGTAGGGTTGTACACAAGTCCTTTGAATGACTTATAGGGCCAGCCATAGTTTTGAAAAGTGCTTGGCCTTTTTCCCAATTTTTATGATGTCGTCGTCTTTTTCTTTAACCGATCCTGAATCTTCACCTTTTGAACCATCTGAGCATAATATTGTATATCCATAATGGCCAACATGGCACTAATATTGGGCTTGAGCCCCTTCTCAAACTTCTTTGATTTGCATGCATCATTTCTCATGTGTATCGAAGCAAAATGAAATAGGTCCTCGAACTGTTGTTGATAGTCCAAGACTAATCCTGATCCTTGGGTGAGAGCTACAAACTCCACTTCCTTCTCATCCTGAAGCTTTCTGGAGAGAAGTTTATAAAGAAGGCTTCCTTAAATTGTTTCCAAATGGGGTTGGGGTGAGTCACTTCCAAATTGGGCTTTGTTGACTTCCACCAAGCCGCAGCCTCATCTTGCAACTGGAATCCAACATAGATAAACTTTTGTACGTCTGTGCACTCCAATAATTCGAAAGTTATTTCCATGGCATTGATCCACCGCTCGGGTTGTAGTGGGTTTGTGCCGATCTTAGACAATGAGGGTGGTTGGAGCTTCTTGAATCTTTCCATTAATTTTGAGGTAGAGTTATCCTAAGCATTCAGAGGCATAGGAGGAGGAAAATTTGGAACATAGTTGGGTCGCGATGCTCTCCTTTGTTGCATGGTCACCATGAATTGGTTATTCATGTTGGTCATTAGTTCTTGTTGTTGTTGCTAGATCTGTAATATATGGCCATGATGGAGGTCGTGTCACCAGTGGCCGCAACTGGGGGAGGTACGGGAGTAGGAGCAGGAGCAGGAGGAGCATTTGGAGGAACAACTTGAGGATTAGTTGAAGGAATAATTGGAGGATCCTCAGACACTGGTGCATATTGGGCATTCGATACGCTGGCAGAAGAGGCAACAGTCCAATGTTTAGGGCTACAAACCCTTGAAGGATATTTCTGTTACCTCTTGTTCTAGTCATGAGTGCCTTCAGTGAGGATTGAGATATATAAATAATACATCATGGATGTTCTATCTTTCGATCATAGTTCTCATCATATATGTTTGACCAAATTATAATGGGAATAATTATCATCAGATACAAAATCATTATTTGGGATATTATGGAAGGAAAAGCTAAATCAATAATTGGCATGGAAATTTCATATACATATATATAGGGTATTTGTTGTTTCTCAATAGCTAATTGTTGAAGTTCAAGTTCAAGATTGAATCTATCCCAGCTTTGAGGAATTATTATTTTCCATTGTTCATTGATCAACTGAGAGTAATTGCCTTGTTCATCTATTCTACTAACTTTGTGTAATTCCTCATATTCATCCAATGTTCTCCTTGCAACTTCAATAGTAATGTTAAGCTCAAATATCCTTCTTCTGAGCTGGCTTAGGTACCTCATGCAACTAGAAAGCCAGTTGTTCGAGTCTCTATTTGGTCATGTAAATTTCTAGATAAATATGAAATATGTCACTTCTTACTTCCTCGGCTAAAGCAAGGTAGTATTCTTTGTCTACAATCCAATAAATATCAACCTGTTCGATTATCCTTTGCAACTCTTCTTTAGCCCTGACTTTAATACCTTCGAGTTTGGTTACTCTTCTTCTCAGTCGGGTAATCCAAATCATTTTGTGAGGAGATGGTTAAGCTTGGCTAACATGATCATTCCCTGTTACAGGAGATTTGTGTGTTAGTTATCTAGAGTAAGTTCAACTAGGAGTTTAAGTTAGATGTATCCCGATCCGCCAGTGTATAATTAAAATTTTTCTTTACTAAGGGAAGCATGTCCAAATAGATGGTTTAATTTATCTTGTGAATATAGGGGTTAAATCATGAGTGAGGTACCCAAACTAAATTTTAAAAGTGCTCAATCCATCCCCAACTAAATTTCACTGTTCTGCCTGTCTCTGGTCGATGGAAGGTGTCGACCGGTCACATCGACCAGATTATCAAGGATAGGTTTTAAAACCCCAAATCGCAATTCATTCCTCACAATTCATTTTAGATTTTGGGGAGAGTGGTTTCTCTAAGACCAACCAGAGACTCCTTCCAAGCATTGCTCTCATCAATACAAGGTTCCACCATAAGATTCTTGCGCCCAACACCATGATTAGGTAAACCCTCTCGATCTCCTCCAGATTTCGATTCTCTTCTCTATTGGAAACCTATTCTACATCCACATGTGTATATATATATATATATATCATACTATTATATAAAAGCACGTTGTGGCAAATCTTTCAGTTACCTATTCTACCCTTCATTCTTATCTAAAATTTCATTTTTCAATTCTTAATCTTTATGTCATTCTTTCTTATAATTTCATAATCTTAGGTACCTTTAGTATTAATTATTATTGTTTTTAATAGTGGCAAATCTTTCATTTACCTATTGTACCCTTCAGTCTTATCTTAAATTCCATTCTTCAAATCTTAATCTTTTTGTCATTCTTTCTTATAAATTCTTAATCTTAGGTACCCTTAGTATTAATTACTTTTTGTAATTAAAATTAATTAAATTAATAATATTTATTATTATTTAAAGCAAATCTCTCCAATTCTCTTCACAAAATTAGATTTACAAAAAGTAATTCAGTTAACAATTATGGAGAGAAAATCTCTCCAATTCTCTCTCATAAAATTAAGGCAATAAAAAAAACCCTTAATTAAATAAGGTAGATATTCATTTTCTCTAGCTCTTTGCTGTTTTTTTATTTGTTTTTTCAAAAATTACTTCTTTATTCTCAACGATATCTCCCCTCTCTCTCTATTTGAATCCATAAAATCTCAAAACGTTTATTGCTATTTTTTTTTTAATATCTTTTTTTATTCTCAATGATCTCTCTCTCTCTCTCTCTCTCTCTCCCCAATTCCTTTGCAAATACCGATATCGATTCCTGGTCTATCCCGTATCAGTGGGTTGGTACTGACAAGGGTGAAAATGTAAAAAAAAATTCTAATTTTTGAACAAAAAAAAAGGTAAACCTAATCGATAGATCGATTTAGATCGGTATCGGCTGAGACCAATACCGATTCCTGGTCGATCTTGTATCGGTGGGTCAGTATAGACAAAGGTAAAAATATATTTTAAAAAAAAGTAATTTTTTAGAAAAAAAATAGGGTAACCTAACCGATGCAGTCCGATAAATACGGTCCCCGATCGGTATCGGTGGAGATGGAGATCGATACCGATTCCTGGCCGATCTTGTATTAGTGGATCGATATGGACAATGAAAAAAATGTAAAAAAAGATTTTTTTTAAGAAAACAGGGGTAAACCTAACCGATCTCGACCAACACGGATCGGTCTACATCGGTTAGATTACCCTATTTTCTTCCCAAAAATTATTATTTTTTAAATATTTTTACCCTTGTCCGTACTAATCCATCGATATGGGATTGGCCAGGAATCGGTATCGGTCTCAGTAGATACCGATCAATGCCGGTCGGGATCGGTTAGGTTTACCCCGGTTTTTCTTTTTTTGAAAATTATATTTTTACCCTTGTTCGTACCGATCCACCGATACAGGATCGGCCAGGAATCGATACCGATCTCCATCTCCACCGATACCGGTCCAGAACGATATGTATAGGATTGCATTGGTTAGGTTACCCTATTTTCTTTAAAAGAAAAAATAATTTTTTTAATATATTTATACCCTTGTTTGTACTAACCCACAGATACAGGATCGGTCAGGAATTGGTATTGGTCTCAATCAATACCGATCCAAATCGATCTGCCTGTTAGGTTTACACTTTTTTGTTCAAAAATTAGATAGTAAATGTGCACGTGCAAATGCATGTGAGTATATGTTGGGGTAATAAAAAAACAAGTCGGGTTAGATCATTGAGAGAACGAGAGATTTTGAGAGAAGAGGAACATGAGGGAGAGTCAGAGAGAGAATGAGGATCATGGGAGGGGTAGATCATGGATGGAGGGAGAGTTAAGTCTAAAGCTTTGTGTGTGTGCATGTGCATGTGCGTGTGTGTTAGAAAGAGAGAGAGAGAGAGAGAGAGAGATTGGGAAGGAGACCGAAAGAGAGAAGTGGAGGAGGTAAAGGGGAAGAGTATGGACAGAGATTGAGTTAAAAAATAGTCTCCTCTAAAATGTATACGAGAGAAAGAGAGTTTATTAAATTAAATAATATATGGAGAAAAGAACATTACTTTGTCACTGGCTCCTACACCCAAACACAATAGTACCTGAAATTATTGTCCAACCCCTCCTGAAATAAAAAATGCCATCCATGTTGATGTTCTTTTTTTTTTAATGAATTCCATCTGTGTTGATGTTCTTATGCAGACGCAAATGCACGTGTGAGCATTTTTCAACAATCACGTGTAAGCACAAAATATGAATGGATGATACAATTTTGATGAAACAATATACATAATGCACCAATTTCAGTAAGTAAACCAGGTAAAAGAACTCAATCATTAGCTTACAAAATAGTTTCTTCAAGTCAAGTAACATGACAGACCAAGAGCCAATTACACTATTGCTATATCATTAATGAAAACATCTAATTCATATGGTTTCATCAAGGTAACCAACAAATTAGAGAAAGCAAATCAATGAACACCTATGGAGAAAAGAAAAAAAATGTTTGAAGTTTCGATTTCGATGAGAAAAAGAGAGGATTAGATGTATTCAATGATCTTCTGTCTTGATTTTACGAATTCCCCTTTACCTCAAGCCTTTGGCTCTGCTTTGTCGCTCATTTGGGACTGAAATAGTCTGGTTGCCATTCAATGATAACTAAAACCTGCAATGGGTAAGAATCAAATAGTTTAGAGAAAAAAAAATGCTATAAACCCTAACTCAGAAAGAGACGATAAAAGGGAGAGTTAAGGGGAGGGTCAGAGAGAAAGAAAGAGAGAGATGTGAGTGATTGTAGGGGGAGAGCTGAGAAATATATCAGCATTACATTGAACGTCCATGACTTGGGAAGAAGACCATGGACGGTCAGGGAAGAGAAACTCTTCAAAATAAGTGGAGAGAATCGAAGGTGTGAGATGGCACAGGTACGATGGAGAGACAAGTGTTTCAATATAAGAAAATAAAAAATAAAAAAAAAGGTACCAATAATTTGGGAAGAAGTTCAAAACTCCGTCTAACCTTTTTAAACACTCTTAACTACAACAATATTAGAAGTTCCAAACCCATTGCCTAAAGCACAACTGGTTTAGAGTATACTCCCATGAAGAACTATTAAAACTCTGAACTCGTCCGCTTTTCTTACTTCAAGTCAGAAAGATGAATTTTGCAAAACACCCAACCAGTACCGGAAAAGGGTAGATACTGACTTCATGGTCTTTTGCTTGCCTTTGGCATCATGTAAAGTCTAGCTTCAACACCACTCTCTGTAACAAAATGAACAGACCGAAAGATCCAATTAATTTTATACTAAGTCATTGAAGAATCTCAGGAAGAACCAAGATTCGTAATATCCTTACATAAAGAGGAAAAGCAAATCCACCCATTATCTAATATTTGGCCTGACATAAAGAGGATACCTTATAAGATTATAAATCCCCAAAAGTAAAACATGAAAATGAAGCTAGAATAGGCAATCAAAATTCTTCAACAATAGTAGTTAATATTAAACAGTCCAAGCAGAACCTGGAAAGTAGGAAAATGAAGGAATGAGAAACATAAGTACATTAATTTTATAAATGTTAATGTTTCCCAATTGGATATATGAATATGTTATTGCCTTGGTTTACATTTTTTCCATAAATACTGGAATGGTCATTGGTGGTTATTGTCTTCTACCAAGCATTTTGATTTTCATCTCATTAGACATTAGTCACACACTGGATGGTTTATATACTTTTCTGATACTTCTACATGTCTTGCAGGTGCCCTTTTGTGTGTGTGTGTTTGTTTATAGCTATAACGAAGCATAACATTGAAGACGAAGGAGAAAGGATTAGGGGACAAAAACCTGTACATAGCTTGAAAGCAGTTGGGAGAGCCCTCTGTTTTATAATCCGCCAGATCTCTGATTTGTTGTGGCTATAGAGTCCAAGGTCAATGATGATAGGTTTTCCTCTCTTATTCCTACAAATTTTAAAGCAAGTTAGTTAATGTAAATTGGAGATGGGCCTGAGGCCCAGCTGGTTCGCCCACATGGGGCAAGCCAGCCGAGCCAAAAATGAGAGAGAGAGAGGGATGGTTACTTAAGTGACCGATCCCTCCTTTGATTGGTCAATCCTAGGGTTTAGCCTATATATAGACATAAGGCATAAACCCTAGGGGCATTAATTATTTTAGATCTCTCTCTCCTTTCAAGTTCTCCATTTTCTAGGGTTTCCATCATTGCCTAGGGTTTTGTGGTGTGGAGTTCTCTGAGGAGAAGCCTGTTGAGATCGCATAGTGCTTAACTGCAAGCCGCCTTCGATTTTCCCTTCCGCTGCAATTCCATTTGGTTTAGGTAATCCCTAAACCTATGTGATTAATGGAATGCTCATATTCTAACAGTGGTATTAGAGCCGATTAGGGCTTGTTGTTTGCACATTTTTTTTTCTTTTCTTCTTCTCCACGCCTCGCTGCCCTTGGCCCACGCCCACAGCAATGGCTGCCGCGGATGTGTGTAGGGGCGCGTACTATCTAGGCCGTGCATAGCAGCTGCAGCAACAGGCCGTGGCCTACGCTGCCGCGGCCGTGTGAGGCAAGGTGTACACATGGCAGCAGCCGTTGGCTGGGCCAAGCAACTGCTGCCGAGTAGTATAAAAAAAAAAAAAAAAACCAGAAAACGAGAAGAAGAAAAAAAATAAAGAAAGGTTTATTTTAAAAGGTAATGATTGCGTTTCTTGTGTTTTTTTTAAAAAATTTCATGACGTGAGAATTTAGCAAAGTTCTCATAACTTTTTATGGTTTGAAAAAAAGCTATCATGATTACAAGTAATCATTACTTTGCAGATTCTTTTTTTTTAAGTTTTTTTTTAAAGACAGAGCACTCTCTGGTTTTTTTTTCTTTTGCTTGTGCTGGCCGCGGTTGACGGCCTGCTGCTGCCGCAGCTGTGTGCCATAAGGCTGCTAGAATGGCAGCCAGCCCCACAGATTAAAAAAAACGAAGACAGAATCGATATCTTTAGGATTTGTTAGGTAGGGTTTTTTGGGGGAAGGAGGTGGGTGAAGTGAGAATCGCTTCACCCACCTCCTTACCTTTTTTCTCTAATGGGCTTATATGTATGGTTATGGGTCGTTTTTGGAGATTGTTTTGAATTGGTTATTATATGGTTTCATGATCTAGAATTAAATCATATTTTTATTTATTCTTGTGGATCCCATCAAATTTTGAAGATCTCCCCTGTAGGGTTTCTCATTTTGGGGGTATTTTATTTATGTCATGTACAACCCATATTAGTGTGAAACCATTTTGTGAGATCCATGGGAGAAAAATGGGAGATAGGGGTTTGTCCCAAATCGCTTCATATTTTTTCCATGTGTATTGGAGATCGCCCAGGGCCACTTTGTTAATAAAGAAACATGTGATTCCCCCAATTGTGGTACATACCTATTTGACGCTGCCATTACAGTATTGCTGTCAAACACCCCATTCCATGCACACCATGTGTTTTGCTATTTTGATATCTTCATGGGATGGATTTGGTACTTTGAGTGATGTGTTTTATTTGGATAGATGTGCGTTAGAGTTAGTACCTGAAAGTGATACAAAGTGCAGTGCTCGCCGGTAGTTTGTAGTAGGGATCTTAAATGTAAAGAGCCGATTGTAATTTTAATATCTTTTTTTTGAGAAGCCATGTAATGGGAGCTATTGTACTGCATATCACAACCTTGTACCGACTCAGCATATCACTTCGAGTACCAAATTTGGGTCTCTTGTGTGAGTCCCTTGCGCACCCGTATGTATGGCGCATTAAACTTCGGTTAGGAGATTCTTGTTTTTCTCCTACATTTTTTCGAAATCAGTTAAAGTTATACGTCCCCAGACCCACACATTGTGAGATTTGATTACCAGTTTAGCGAAGTTTTTGGTCTCACCGTGTGGGAAAGGGTACCATTAATTTTAATTAGGGTTTCTTGAACACATGTGTGGATCTATGGATGTATACTAAATGTCCTCCCTTGCACATTGTAGTGATGACTTCTAAGACTGTTGTGGCCGACCTTAACCAAGGCAGCAAGTTGGATGGCACCAACTATGACATGTGGCACCGAAAGGCCAAGTTCTTGCTTAATGAGCAAGATTACCTAGACCTCCTGACCACTGAGATGGCCCCACCCGAAGTGGGTAGTACCGCTCGTCACCGTCAAGAAAAAGAGGCTTACGACAATTGGTTTAAGAGAGATCGTAGTGTGCACTTTCTTATGTTAAGCACGATGCACGATGATCTCATCGGCCAGTATGAGAAGTGCGAGACTGCCAAGTCCATGTAGGACCAGGTAAGGCTCGATTGTGGCTGTACATCCACGACAAGACTTAGGTCCATGACCTTGAAGTTTGAGATGTACCGTAAGGACCCCAAGCACACTATGGTTGAACACCTCAGGGTCGTGAAAGACATGATCCAAAATTGGATGATGCTGGGGTACACCTTACCGATGAGCAGCAAGTACAAGCCGTCATCAGGACGTTGCCTGATTTCTGGGGGCAGATGAAGATAGTTCTGATACATAACAACACTATCAAGACATTTAATGACATTGCCGCTCATGTAGAACTAGAGGCGGAGCGCCTAGAGGCGACCCAATCACATGCCCTTGTCGCCCAAGCGGGGTAGCGCAAGAATGGGTCTAAGGGCAAGAGATAAAGGACCACTGGGAATCAGGATCAAGCTCAGAAAGGTGCGCCAACTGGGCATAAGACCACCAAGCACCGATGTGGCAAGCGAGGTGGAAAGAAAGATATCACCAAGGTCAAGTACTATAACTGGCAGAAGATGGGGCACTTCGCTCGTGACTGCATGAAGCGAAGCAGGTACCATTTCTGCCTCTCTCTCCTTGTCCTTTTGTATGTACACATGTTTTGGTTGCCCAAACCCAATCTGATTGGATTGTGGATACAGGTGCAACAAGACACATAGTGCTAGATCAAGGAGGGTTCGTAGATTATAGAAAGATTCCGGATGGCGCCCAAAGTATATACATGGGGAATGGCACTAGTGAAGCAGTTCGAGGAGTTGGTACCTACCAGCTCACCTTGCGCACTGGGCGCGTCTGGCTACTTCATGATGTGCTATATGCACAAGAAATCCAGTATAATCTACTTTCAGTTACTACATTATTGACTTTAGGATATTCATTTATTTTTTATGGTGACATTTTTGAGATACGATTGGATGGTAGTAGTTTTGGACATTGTAGGCTTGAGAATGGTTTTATTAAATTAGATTTGATAATTCCTATTATTTTCTCTTCATCTTTTGTAGTTGATTCTAATACTAGTCCTGATTTAATTACTTGGCATGCTAGACTAGGACACATAGGTCGAGATAGGATGGGACGGTTAGCTCGAGAAGGCCTTCTTGGGTCACTCGTTAAAGTCAACTTACCGATATGTGAGGCCTATTTAGCAGATAAGGCCCACCGGAAGCCTTTTGGAAAGGCTAAATTGGCAACCCAGACCCTAGAGCTTATCCATTCAGACATCTGCGGACTAATGAACGTGAAGGCACGTCATGGTGCTTCCTATTTTCTCACTTTTATCCATGATTATTCACGATATGGTTATGTATATCTGATTGCTCACCGCTACGAAGCGCTAGATTGTTTCAAACACTTTGTAGTAGAGGTTGAGAATCAGCAAGGCAAGAGGTTAAAAACTCTGCGCACTGACCGAGGACGTGAGTATTTGTTTGATCAATTTAAAGAGATGTGTGAGGAAAAAGGAATCACTAGGCAGTTGACTATTCCCCATACTCCATAGTAAAATGGTGTAGCAGAGAGGAGGAATAGGACGCTTTTAGATATGGTTAGATCGATGATGGCACAGGCCAACCTCCCAATATCTTTCTGGGGGGATGCTATGTTGACCGCTGCCTACGTCCTTAACCGCGTGCCATCACAGTTAGTTCCCTCCACTCCTTATGAATTGTGGAAAGGCGCAAAGGCCACTTTGGGGTATATGCGACCATGGAGATGTGCAGGATATGTTCATAGTACCTCCCATAAGTTTGGGAAACTTGGCTCTAGAGCTAAAAAGAGTATCTTTATAAGATATTCTGAGACCTCAAAAGGCTATGTAGTGTACGGTGAACATCAAGATGGAGGAATGACAGAGAGTGAGTCCCGCGATGTGGATTTTTTTGAGACCGATTTCCCTAGCATCAGTGATGCTGGCAGAGACCTTGATCTTTTTAAGGTAGAGACTGATGAAAGTGTCTCACCTACTCTTGGCAAGGGTGAGGAATTAAACACTCATCAAGAGATCGCCAGAGAGGGTGAGAGTGATCATCAGCCCAGTGGGATTGCGCTACCTAATGAAAGCGCACAACCCATGGGTTAAGAACCCTCTGCGCGTAAGAGCGTATGTGGACAAATTCCTCGATGTCATTTTAAGATCGAAAGGGATGCTATCCTCGTCTGTGCCCCAAGGGATGAGGATGAGCCAGCCTCAGTGAGTGAGGCGCTCTCTTCTCCAGCTAAGGAAATGTGGCAAGCTGCTATGGAAGATGAGTTGAGTTCTATAAGTAAGAACGAAGTCTGAGAGTTAGTTGATCTTCCACCTGGGCGCAAGGCCATCAGGAACAAGTGGGTCCTGAAGGTCAAGCGAAAGGCAGATGGATCAATTGACAAGTATAAGGCACACGTCTTGTGGCGAAGGGATATACCCAAAAGGAGGGTATAGACTACGATGAGATGTTCTCCCCTATGGTGAGAATGGCCTCAATTCATCTCATTCTAGCCATTGTCGCAAAGTTAGATTTGGAGCTTTATCAAATGGACGTTAAAACTGCTTTGCTCAATGGAGAACTGGATGAGGAGAACTTTATGGCTCAACTTGTGGGCTTTGAGAAGAAGGGATATGAGCGCAAAGTATGCCGTCTCAAACGTTCCATCTATGGCCTTAAGCAATCGTCCAGGTAGTGGTACATTAGATTTCACCATGCCATTACCACTGCGGGTTTTGACATGATTGAAGAGGACCACTGTGTGTATGTTAAATGGTCTAAAGTAGGGTTTTTTATCCTATCATTGTATGTTGACGACATCTTATTGGCTGGGAATGACATTGGAATGATTGTCGCCACTAAAGAGTGGCTGTCCTCTACTTTTGAGATGAAGGACATGGGTGAGGCCAACTTTGTGTTGGGTGTGAAGATTGTGAGGGATCGCACTAGGAGACTTCTTAGTTTGTCTCAAGAGACTTACATAAAAAAAGTCCTGGAGGGGTTCCATATGAGCAACTCAAAACCTATTGACACTCCAATGGACAAGGCATGCACTTTGAGCCTAGACCAATGCCCTAAGAGTAATGAAGAGAGAAATCAAATGTCCAAAATACCCTATGCAGCGGCAGTAGGCAGTCTGATGTATGCGATGATGTGCACGCGTCTAGATATTTACTTTGTCGTTGGCATGGTAAGCCATTACTAGAGTAACCCAGGGCCAGCTCATTGGCAGGCAATAAAGAGGATACTTTGATACCTACGTGGCACTGCAGACCTCTCGCTCACCTTCAGTGGTTCAGACTTGAGACTGAGAGGCTATAGTGATGTTGATTGGGCTAGTGATAGAGATAAGCGTAAGTCCACTTCAGGGTATGCGTTTATCCTGGGAGGCGGGGCTGTCACTTGGAGTAGCAAGAAGCAGACCTGCATTGCCCTATCCACGATGGAGTCGGAGTACGTCGCATGTTCGATAGCAATACAGGAGGCTGTTTGGCTCAGGAGGTTCTTGTAGAGACTTAGAGTGCGTTTGGTAACGTTCAGAATAGCATTCTGAATAGTTCTTTTGTTCAAAAAGAACAAAAAAACATGAAAAGGTTTTGGCTTTGCGGTTCTTTTTTTCGTTCTTTTAGAACGAACCGGAGGTCTTGAGCACCAAAAGAACAAAGAACGACGCGAGCGACGGATAAATCACAAAACCCATGATTTTTTTTAGAGAAATAAGGACACTCATCTCTCTCGCTCTGCTAGCACCAGGAGACGATGAAGGTAGGACTTGCTCTGCAACCCTAGGTGAGATCTCTCACTCTCTCTCGTTCTCTCTCCCTCTCTATCTCTCGCATGCTCTGGTAACGTTGTTTCCCTCTCTCTGTTGCTCTCTCTCCCTCTCGATCTCTCACACTCTCTATACCTCTCTCTCACTCTTTCCCTTTCTCTGTCTCTCTCTCTCCTTCTCATACTCTGTGTCATTTTTTTTGTTCTTTTCCTCTCTCTATCTCTCTCTCTCCCTCTCATACTCTCCCCCTCACCGTCTCTGTGTGGAGATTATGGAAGATTGATCCAATTTATTTTTGATTTTGTCTCAGGAAGTGGATCAGCACCCTACAATCAAAAACAGACACAGAGAAGCACCCCTTTGTTTCCCATTTTGTCTCAGGTAATATTATATCTCAGATTTAGTGTAGTCTAGTTTAGTCTGTGATTTTTACTGTAATATAGAATATCGGTTCTGATTGTCTTTCCGTCGATCTTGAACCCTGTATATTCTTTCTCAAATCTTTGTTTACATTTTGATTGAGAAGTAAAATCAGATTGCAAGATATATTCAGAAAGAGTTGTTCCAATTAATGTATCGTGCATCTCTAGTGATGTAGTGATGCATACACAATAGACTTTTTTTTTCTTTTAAATTTTTTTCCTACTGTAACGTCTCTGGCAAAGTTGTTGGTTCGTGTGAGCTATGTTTCATTTTTTGGGTTTTGGTTTTTTTCTCAGATTGTACCAGAGGATCTGGTTTATTACTAGTGTTGAAATTGTGATTTTTCTTTGAATACTTTATTCCTGTAATTTGGTAAGTTATAGAAAGTCTTTGTTTCAACAAGTGATCGATCTAATCTCAAAAATTAGCTGTGGGAACCCTCTTGAGGGATAATGTTTCTCTTTAGAGCATCACTAGCAACCATAAGAGATGCTCACAAGGAAATGAACATGAAGAAATACCTTGTCATAAAAGGCAATTTGCCCTATAGCTTGGCAATCTATGTGCATTCCCAAGTCAGTGGAAGGTTTAGGTCTTGGAAGTTTGCAAGACCATAACCTGGTTTTGTTGGAAGGATCTAAGTAGAGCAATAAAGGTGTTAAAAGAAAATGGGATTGCCCATGGCTGCCAGAATATGAGTCTAGTCATACTCAGCCTATGACTAGACTTTCATTTCTTGATGAATTAAATGACATTTGATCTCAATTTAATGGCCCATGGCTGCTAGAATGGCTTTTTCATTGGACATCAGAAAACGAAAGAGTTCAAGCAGCTAAGTTTCTTCGGTTTAAAGGGTCTGCTTTCTTATGTCAATTGCTTGGTTTCTTAGGGAGAGTCTCTGTGATTAAAGTCTAGCTGCTCTCTTTGTGTTGTAATGTGTAATTCTCGAAATCGAATTTGAGAACTTTTACTTTTCAACAAGTTGATCATTGTCTTTCCACATTTCTTCAACTTAAAACAGACGGAGCCTTTACTAGCTTTTCATGTGCACAGTTTTCTTTTATTGTCATTGTGTGCTTTATGTGGCTTAGGAGAAAAAAGAAAGAAGTATAATTAAATTAGGAGTCTACTATTTCTTAAATCTGTAGTTTTTTTTATTTATTAAAGACATCTAGCGCTCATGGGAGTTTTTAACTGTAATTTGAGTTATATTAGGATTCTAGTTAGGCCAAAAGGGCCAAATTTGTGTGGTTAATACCTATATGGACCCTTGAAAATAGCATGTTTGTATGGAGTTGTTTGGGCCTTTTGGGTATGGTTGAGGAGTGGTTCTCTTTCAAGTGGACTAACCCTAGCCTTGCTCATTGTGATCAAGCCTCCTATTTCTCTCAATTTTTTTAATCAACATTCTTCAATTCTGTTGGGCCCAAATGACCCACAAGTTTTTTGAAATCTGCCTACACTAGAATACTATAGACAAATCAAGATGTTTCCAGAATCAGTTTCTCCTATTGTTTCCTGCATTATTCCACAACTAGGAAATTGTGATTTCATGCTGACCATTATATATGTTCCTTCTTTCTTTCTTTTCCCCCCCCCCTTTTTTTTGTTTACTTTCAGTATCTCTAGCTTAATAAAATTTGTTTGAGTCTGGAATATCAATGAAGAATGTTTGAAAATTCATATTTCTGTTGATAGGCAGTAGAAGCAGAATTTTTAAAACTGAATCTGCTGGATGGAACATTTGAACTAGAAGCTAGCTTCCAGAAGATGAGGTTAGCACAGGGTAGCTATGAAAAAACAGATGGGACAATACAGGGTAGCAAACTTGTGTTAAGTATCTAACTAATGTGGTTGAATCTGATAAACTAGGCACTGTGAGCCTAAGTTAATGGGGGAAAAAAAAGGGAGTTATATATTAGTGATGTCTTTTGTTTTTCCTGCATTATTTTTGGTGTTTGGTTTCAAGGGAAATGTAAATAGTTCCTTCAGAAGTGAGATGTTAAAGCGGCTTATGCTTAGTTTTGATTATTACTCTTTTTCTCTTATTTGTGGAATTAAAAATGTTTGTGCACACTCCATTTCTAAGTAGGCATTGTCTTACCCTCATTTGGACCGAGCCAATTGGGGTCATTTGAACCATTTTCTTTGGTAATGAATATGACTGTTATAGTTAGTAGATTGAGTTGTAGAAAAACATGATTTATGATTACCTTATATCAGTATGTAGATAGACAAACAAAATACGAAGGAAAGAAAACTGGGCTGGTGGAGTTGGAGTATAATAATGATGAAAGAAAGAAGAAGAAGAAAGGGGTTGCACTCAGTTTTGATGGGTCTTTAGCTCAAATTGGTAGAGCACTTGGAACATACTCATGTTCCAAGAGGATGGTGGTTCGAGTCCACCAAGGCCCTCTTTATTCAACTGTTCATAGCATAGTCAGTTATACCACTAATCCACACAAGAACCCAATTTTAATGGCATCTTTGAAGTTTAACATCTTTTTATACTTACTTTGGTTATGTTAATGAGATATTTTAATTTTATGCTAAGGTTGGTAAGAGAAAAGGATTCTACAAGTCTTTTTTTTGGTATAATTGACAAAGAAATGACATTATTGTAATTAATATCAAATAGGAAAGAACAGGTTTTACCAAACACCATTTTCGTTCTGAACGGTGTTCTTGAGACCATTACCAAATGGTCATTTTCGATCTCAGAACGCCGTTCTACACCAAGAACACAAAAGAACGTATCTAGTCAAGAACGGGCGTTCTTTGTTCAGACCGTTACCAAACGCGACCTTAGCGTTTCTGCTCACTCAGATGATGCTGTGTTTATACACTGTGACAGCACAGTAGTGCTTGCATTTGTGAAGGACCCTAAGTTCCATGGTAGAGCCAAGCACATTGACATACGGTATCACTACATTCAAGACATGGTAGCGCGAGGTGAAGTGGTTCTGCAGCATATCTCCACTGGCAATATGTTGGCTGATCCATTGACTAAGGCGGATCTGATATGTATTTGCTTTGAGAACACTTTGTTTGTAATGGACATTTATCTGTATTCCTCTTACATTTATTGATGAGCATATATTTGTTTAAGTAATCTTGTGTGTATACATTCATTGTTTGTAAAGAAGTCACCAGGCTTAGAATCGAACCACTCACATGGGTGATTCGCCTCGATGTTGGGGTGTAGTGAGCGAGATGAGCCCATGAGCATGTGTGCTCTATGGTACCTTAGTTAGAGCTAAGATGAGACCCTTACTTGGTCCAACTTGGAAGACACCGCACTTCCAAGTAGCCTGTTAGAAGCAAGATGTGAGGTTCTAGGTAGAAACCATGAGGGTGACTGCGCTAGAGACTCAGGTTAGGCGCTTAGAGTAGCGACTAGACTAAGATCTGTATGGCATTTATTTATTGTGAGTGACATGGCTACCCTAGTGGAAGTTACGCCATAGCATGCATATCATACTGCATGTGCTCATGATGACCGATTGTGAGAGTGACCGAATGGATCCCTGCTTCGTCACTGTGTGAGCCTCGTGGATTATATTAATCCCACAATACCCTTATTACCTGAGACGATGTCATGAAGAAGACACCCAATGACGCTACTTTGACGTTCTCCTTAGGACCATGGATGATGCAGTCCAGCGGGAAGCGATTGGGAAAGCTATTGGGGATATTTTGATTGATATGTGGGGCTCAGGGAAAACCATTGGACGTTACACCTTTGTTATGTGACTCATTGCCCGGGCGACGCGTCGTATTTGTGATCGACACAGTCATGAGTACATTACATACCAAGGATTAACACTGCTCATCATGAGGGGTCGAGAGTGTTAGATCGGGTGTAAGTGGATCGTTTAGGGTATTTCGAGACTTTTGAGAGTGATGTACTATGTTGGCTAGATGGAAGTTTGATATAGTACTCCTACCTTGTATCATCTCGACAGGTCACATGCCCCATTACCTATATGGAGGATAACACAGAATGAAAGAAACTTGAATGCATAATATATGCGCCCTGTGTGGGCGAGTGGGAGATGTAAATCGGAGATGGGCCTGAGGCCCAGCTGGTCCACCCACATGGGGCAGGCCGGCCGAGCCAAAAATGAGAGAAAGAGAGGGACGATCGCTTAAGTGACCGATCCCTCCTCTGATTGGCCAATCCCAGGGTTTAGCCTATATATAGACATAAGGCATAAACCCTAGGGGCATTAATTATTTTAGATCTCTCCCTCCTTTCGAGTTTTACGTTTTCTAGGGTTTCCATCATTGCCTAGGGTATTGTGGTGTGGAGTTCTCTGAGGAGAAGCCTGTAGAGATTGTGTAGTGCTTGTAACTGCAAGCCGCCTTCGATCTTCCCTTCCGCTGTGATTCCATTCGGTTCAGGTAATCCCTAAACCTATGTGATTAATGGAATGCTCACATTCTAATAGTTAATATTGTTGCACTAACTTCACAACTAAATATTAAAAAGCATTTAAGGAGTATGAATTTGAATTGCAGCAAAGAGAAATTGCGAAGACATATAAAAAAGTACAGAAAAGTTTCGCACAGTTTACAACAACCCAAATGGCTATTGTGCTATATGAAATTGAGATCTTTAGGCATGTCAGAGAAGGCATGGATCAGATCTGAGAAAAGGGTCACAAATTATGCAATTAGAAAGAAACCTAGAACAAGAAGAAAAGAAAGGGAGAAACAAAAACAGGGGCACTCACCTTACCATCTTGAGTGATTAAGGGATAGTCAGCAGCACTGAGATTAATATATGAACCACTCCCAATTGCAGGTCCTCAGAAGCATGGCCATGGCATGGAGAGTGGTGGCAAGCATAGTGGGTCTTCTGTAGGTTACCAAATTTGATTTCTACACCACCCAAACATTACCCATCTAGGCAAAGACTGGGTTGCTAGAGACGTATTGGGTTAGCTCCAGATGCTCTGTCGCCGTCGCATTGTGGTCCACGTGGAAGAGTTAGTAATTCCCCGGGTGGTAGAATGATTGCAGAGCACGTTTTAGCTTTGCAAGGTCTCCCTTCGACGCAGAGATCCAGTAGGCAAAAATTACAGGGTATGGACTTTGGGATTTAGGAAGATGAATTGTGGTTACTGGCTGGAATCCGGTGGCCAGTCTGGTTAGTATTGTGGGGATGAAGAGGAGGGTGAAGAGGTGTAATGTTATGAGGAAGGAGATCACTAATACTTTGATGCCCATTAAAGATAGGTTGCAGAGAGTGTCTGTTTGGAAGAAGAAGAAGAAAGGCGGTTGGTGGTGGTTAACTTTTGTGATGGAAGCTAAGGTGTGAAGTGGGAATAAAAGCAGAGGGAGGGAGGAGTGTAGATGAGATCATAGAATGAAAATGGTTCCTTCCTTGGAAGGGAGGCCTCCATATGTCACTCAAGTATTCAATCAATGGGATACATTTCTTTAGGGTTGTAAATAAAGCCCGGCTGACCCGAACCCCTGAGCCCGGCCCGAACCCGACCCTGATTTTTCAACCCTGAGGGTGGGTTTAGGTTTAGTTATAGTCTGGCCTTGGCAAGGTCGGGTCGGGTCAGGGTTTAGATCCCGGGCTTAACCCGGCCCGGCCCAACCCGACCTTGTATTAATTATAAGTATATAATATTGCATATATATATATATATGTCACACCCCAAACCACCCCCTGGGAGGATTAGGTAGGTGACCCGAATTGCGTAACGGCAATCCGCCAAATCCCACAGATCTAGAAGCAATTATTACATTCATGGTTCCATATTCATCACTTTACCATAAGCAAGATCAGAGTGCTGTAGATAAACTACAATTACAATAACAAAGAGGAAGCATAGCGATACGGGATATGATGATAATATATACATACATATATTTGTTCTGATACATTCCCCAAACTACCCACAAACTGAGAAGTAAAGCTGACAAGAACAAAAGCCAAAGAAAATACTTACATATATATACAGGGTGAGCTGACTCAACCCCAAAAAGAAAGTAAGAAAAACTACAGCTAAACCACAAGCAAGATGAGGATAAACTCCTAACAAAACAAAAAGGAGCCCCCAAGACAAAAAGCATCAAGTGTACTCCTCAATGGTCTTCATCAATGACCACCGAGAATGCACGCATCATTGGCACGACCTCCAACCTCCATCGGGGTCCACACGAATATTATCATAATAACCAGGGCTCTCCTCCTCATAATGAGCCTCCATGCCACAATGGCATCCACCTGCAAAATCATCTAGAAGAAAAACAATGTATAATAGAGTGTGAGCCCCACTGAGCTCGTGAGCAAAACATATCATCATGCATGCACATGCAACCACAATCCACTTGATCCTATAAGATATGCAAGTCCAGATTATTTATTAGCCACCTAGCAATACAACTAAGTCAGGTCAATGCTACTACAATCCCCAATACATGTATCCCTGGTGCAGGCTTGGTTACCCCTTCCCGTGATACACCCATTGAGTTGTCAGAGAGGACCAATCAGCTCCCGCATCCGTTCACCAAGGTCAGCCCAACCAGCCCTCTGTGATTAACCTATGGCCATCCCTTTTCTCTTTTCTTTTCTTTTCTGGATTATAGTCCATATTCACCATTTCGGTGCAAACATATTTCTTTTCTTTTCATTTCTTTTCTTTTCTGATATATACATATGGTCACCCTCACAGGCATCCAACACCTTAACCCCTGTTGGCAAGGGTGCGTAGCACGGGTAATGAAACTCTAGCCCCATGTCTATATGGTACCATATGAGTCAGGCGGTGTCAACTGTATCCCATACTATTGGCTACCACCGGCCTCATTTCCAAGCCGACTACGGCATCTAGTCTAACATTCACAATCATCAGATAAGATTCATAGTGTTGATCAACAAACAGTCAATTTGTAGTAATTTGAATAATTGAACAAAATTAGATAACACAGCATTTATAATTTAAGATTCTTAACTGCTAGCATAGTAACATAATTACACATACATACATGATAATACTTCACTCACCTGGGTCTGGTTCTAAGAACTCGGTTGCAAATTCAGTTCCAACTGCAGTCTGGTTGTAGGCCTCGAGCGCGGGGATCAAATCCTAGATATAAATAAAAAATTGTCATTTCAATATTCCAATCTATCTTTGGAGGTCCTAGGGTTGATCTAAGCTCACTGGGTTGACCCAGTGTTCAGTTGGTCTTCACTTGGAATTCTCTGGGCCTTGCACTGGGCCTTAGGCCTATGTCTCGGTGCATCATCCAGAGATGGTGGCCTAGGGTAAAATGGTCATTTATAGTATTAGTACCTGACCCTAGGTTCCAATAGGCTCACAGTGCTGTCCCCAGCTTGACAGTGCTGCATGACCAAGCACAGGCAGGGTTTCCAAGTCCTGCGGGGCCTACTTGGGTTCCCAAGCATTCGCTCATATGGACAGATGCGGGGATGGGCATTTAAGTCATTTTCCACCTTCCCACACAGTATCATGGCTAATGGGTGAGGTCCCCCAAGTCAGAACATCAAAACAGCAGCAATTCATTCATTGGGCGATGTCTCTGGGCGTTGGGTGCATCGGCTAGAAATTTTAAAATGAGATTTGGTTGAGTTTCCAAGGTTGTTGGTTATGGGCAGTGATCAAATCTTTCCCCTATGCATGTTAGGGTATTAGGTGACCCCAACGGTGATCTTCACTTTGGTCCATGTGGATTTTCCACTGGGCCCACCACTTGGCTATTAGAGACTGTCCAGACAGCCCAGTGAATAGTATCACAAGGTTCTCTTCAGTTGCAGATCTGGATTTTGACCACATACAAGGCTGGATTTACGTATGAAATGGTAATCTAGGGCTGCTACCACCTAAGGCTAGGTCCCATGTAGCCAGGGCTTGCATCCAGGGCTCCAAACAACCAATTAACAGTGAAACTGGGTAGTGCAGCCATGCACAGCCAGGTTTCGGTTCCAAGACCAGCATAACAGACCTGTAAAATTACATGAAATCCCCAGATCTTCCATGCTTCATACTTGCATGGCAGATCTGGTGTAGTTCTTGGCAGTTCCCAGCTGTTCTAGGCTGCCAGAGAGCAGAAACTCATTGAAATAACAAGCATCCAAGGGAGCAGCAGGTAGGGGCAGAGATATATACCTGCACAGGTCTATGGCTGCTCGATTCTAAGCTTTGGATGCAAAGCTGGTTCTCTTCTCTCCCTTCTTCTTCTTCTTCTTCCTCTCTTTTCCTCTCTTTTCTTCTCTTTTCCTTCTTCTCCCTTCCCCATGATTTGAACAGTAGCCAAGGGTTTAAATGAACCCATGGCACTACTATTTATAGGCCTAGGCTGACTCAGGCCTGTTTGGCTGGTTAAGGCCCTTTTTCAAAATGAGTTTTTAGAATGATTCTTAGTGATTTTGGGGACATTGGTGGGGTCCACAGTGGTCCAAGGGTATGAGGTGGTCCCTTAGACTCCCCTCAACCTATGGAGGGTTCCCATGTCCAATATGAGTGGTCCCCATAATTTAAAATCAATTTAATATGCTGTTTTGCACTTTGGGCGATGTCTCTGGGCTTTGTCTGCATCGCCCAGTGCATCGCCCAGAGATTTCAGCAAGGCTGAATCTCAGTGGGTTTGCACAGGGGTTTGACCCATGGTTAGGGCATTGTCCCCACATGCCAATTAGAGTCTTTTACACACATTTCCAGAGGTGGGTCCCACAGTTATGGAGAGGAGAGAGATTACCTGGGGTCCAGGCAGTACTTGAGCTGTGCAGTTGTAGGGATCAACTATCCATCTTCTGACAGGTATGTAGGAAGACATGCACAGGTTTCTTCATCAATTCAAATCACTGGAGTGATACTCCACAGTGTACTTGGTTGCCTGGTCAGGGGTTCTTGTCTTTCAATCAAAATTCCAGTTAGTCAGGGCCAGGGTTTGACATTTCTCCCCAAAAATTTTGTCCGTGAAATTTGCTTACCTTGCAATTCGAAGAGTTGAGGATACCTTTCCTTCATTTCCTCTTCACATTCCCATGAAGCTTCTTCTATCGGGTTGTTTCGCCATCGAACCTTCACAAAGGCGACCATGCGGTTACAGAGGTTATGCTCCTTTCTGTCCAATATCTCGGTAGGTTGCTCTTCGTAGGTCATATCCATGTCCAACTGTTCAGGTTCAGTTGATAGTACATGTGTTGGGTTGTTAATGTACTTCCTCAGCATCGACACATAGAAAACATCGTGGACGCCAGACAAAGATGGTGGTAATGCCAATAGGTATGCTACGGGTCCCACTTTGTTAAGAATTTCATAAGGACCGATGAATCTTGGGCTCAACTTGCCCTTCTTGTTAAAACGTAGCAATCCTTTAGTTGGAGACACTCGAAGGAACACTTTTTCTCTGACTTCAAATTCAATGTCCTTCCTTCGATTATCCGTATAACTTTTCTGTCTTGACTGGGCTGCCTTGATCTTCTCTCTTATGACATCCACCTTGTCACAGGTCGCTTGTATCATCTCAGGTCTGAGATATTTTTGTTCCCCAACTTCATCCCAATATAGTGGAGTTCGACATTTCCGTCCATAAAGAGCTTCGAATGGTGCCATGCCAATGGTGGAGTGATAACTATTATTGTATGCAAATTCCACCAGAGGTATGTGAGCATCCCAACTATTGTTCATTTACAAAACACAGGCTTGAAGCATATCCTCCAGAGTCTGGATAGTTCTTTTTGACCGTCTGTCTGTCTGCGGATGGAAAGCTGTACTAAGATTCAGTTGAGATCCCAATGCCTTTTGTAAACTCCTCCAAAACCTTGAGGTAAACCGAGGATCTCTATCAGACACAACACTGATAGGCATGCCGTGTAAGTGGACTATATTTTCTATATATAATTGGACGAGCTTCTCCATTGAATAACTTATCTTGATCGGTACGAAGTGAGCTGCCTTTGTCAGTCCGTCTACGATCACCCAAATCGCATTCATGCCCTTCCTGGTGTTGGGCAGATTTATCACGAAATCCATAGTGATCCTTTCCCACTTCCATTCAGGTATGGGAAGTGGCTGTAATGATCCATACAGTTGGTGTCTCTCTGCTTTAATCTGTTGACTGGTGAGGCACTTGGACACGTATATCGCTATGGTCTCTTTCATTCCCATCCACCAGTAATACTTCTTCAAATCCTTGTACATCTTCGTACTTTCGGGGTGAATTCTATAGGGTGAGTTGTGTGCCTCTTTAAGGATTCGGTCTTGGACATCATAATCATCAGGCACGCAAAATCTATCTCGAAACTTCAGTGCACCATCATAGGCCAAAGAAAAATCTGGGTCCTTATGGACTCCATGTTGTACTTCCCAAATAATCTTGGCCAGCTCGGGGTCCAATGGTTGCTTCGCAATTACCTCTTCTCATATCGACGGCTGTAGATCCATAGCTGCTAATTGTATAGTCGTTCCTTCGATCACGAGTTCCAGGTCAAACTTTTGAGCTTCTTCTACCAACTGCTCGCTTACGACTAAGGAAGCGAGAGATGCAGTCTGAGATTTTCAGCTTAACGCATCAGCAACAACGTTGGCCTTACCAGGATGGTACTGGATTTCACAGTCATAATCTTTCACCAGTTCTAACCACCGCCTCTGTCTCATGTTCAGCTCCTTCGAGGTGAAGAAACACTTCAGACTTTTATGATCGCTGAAGATTTCACTCTTTTCACTATATAGGTAATGCCACCATATCTTTAACGCAAAGACCACCGCTACCAATTCTAAGTCATGAGTGGGGTAGTTATTTTCGTGTTCCTTTAATTGTCTAGAGGCGTAGGTGACTACTTTACCTTTCTGCTTCAGGACGCCACCCAATCCTATCCTAGATGCGTCAGTATACACCACCATTCCTCTGGTGCCGTCCGGAATGGTCAAGACTGGAGCTGTCACCAATCGGTTTCTCGATTCCTACAAACTTTTCTCGCATGCTTCATTCCATTCAAATTTGGCTCCCTTCTTTGTAAGTTTTGTCATGGGTGTCGAGATGCGCGAGAAATTCTCAATTAACCGTCGGCAATACCCGACCAAACCTAAGAAACTTTGAATCTCAGTGGCACTCTTCGGAGTCTCTCACTCGAGAACCGCTTTCACCTTTCCTGGATCCACTTTAATGCTGTCCTTAGTGACGATGTGTCCCAAGAATCCAATCTGGTGTAGCCAAAATTCACACTTGCGGTATTTGGCGTAGAGCTGGTGTTCCCGCAACCGCTGTAATACAAAGGTAAGGTATCGAGCGTGCTCTTCTTCGCTCTTGGAGTACACTAGAATGTCATCAATGAATACAATGACTAACTTATCCAATACGTCATGGAATACTCTGTTCATCATATCCATGAACGTTGTTGGGGCGTTGGTTAACCCGAACGATAAAACCAGGAAATAATGTCCGTATAGAGTTCTAAACTCTGTTTTTTGGATGTCGCCGCTCTTGATCTTCAGTTGATGGTATCCCGACCTAAGATCAATCTTGGAGAAAACTCTTGCTCCTTGTAGCTGGTCAAATAGGTCATCGATGCACGGTAATGGATACCGATTCTTGATAGTCAGCTTATTCAGCTCGCGATAGTCGATACACAGTCGCATGCTACCATCCTTCTTCTTCACGAATAGCATGGGTGCTCCTTATGGAGATACGCTGGGTTGTATAAATCCCTTCTTCAGCAGGTCTTGAAGTTGAACCTGCAACTCCTTTAGTTCGATTGGCGCCATCCGATAGGGTGCCTTGGACACCAGTGCTGCCCCAGGAATTAGATCAATCGCAAACTCTATGTCGCGGTCAGGCGGTAGCTGTGTCAGATCATCTGGAAAAACATCAAGAAATTCTCTGACGACATCCAGTTCTTCCAAGGGTTTTATCTTTACCTCTATGTTTATCACGGTGGCCAAAAAGCCTTGATACCCTTCGTCTAACAATTTTTGTGCCTGAAGGGCAGATAAGGTTATCCTTCTGGGTTTCCTTCTTGGTTCACTTTGATAGGTGGGAACCGACCCATCTTCCAACTTAAACACTATCTTCTTCTCTGCACACAAGATGTTTGCACCATAGGCGGACAACCAATCCATGCCTAGTATTACGTCAAAATCTTTCATATTAAGCTTTATCAATCGTGCGGTTAGATTCTTCTCACAAACTTCAATCTGGCAAGGGTCATATACCTCTTTCAAACTCACGACACTACCCATCAGTGTGCTGACTACTAGTTCGTGCCCGATGTCTCTCGGTTGATCTTTCATCCTACTCGCAAAAGTGGTAGAAACGAAAGAGTGGGATGCGCTCGAGTCAAATAATACTCATACAGGTATGGTTGAGACCCTCAGGGTACCTAGGGTTTGTATGTAGTTTAGGTTACATGAAGTAAGCCAATTATTCCCTATAACTTAGTAGTGTTCAGTGAGCGTACCTGTCAATACCTCAGGGTTTGCCTCAGCTTCTTCATTTGTCATTGTGAACAACTTTCCTCGCGTTCAATTGTCCCATGGCTGGAATGGTCTAGCATAGGGCTAGTTGGGCGTGTTGTTGTTATACCCACACGATTTGCATTCTCTAGCCATGTGCTCTTCCTTGTTGCACAGGTAACATTTATAGGATGGAACAGTTGGTGTTGAGGCTTGGTTTGCTTGACTTGTTGCTGATCGGGCTGGCGAGGCTGCTATTGTCACTTGACTCGTAGTCGATTGAGCAGGTAGATTGAAAGTGGGGCGAAAAGGGTTCTGACCCACGTTCGGCCTATGGTATGGAGTTGGATTAGGGCTTGAATTTGTTCCTCGATAAACTTTATTTGGCCATCCAAAAGTTTGAAAATTATTTGGCCTTTTGTTCAACCCAGGCAATGTCGTAGCCTTCTCTTTCTCTTTCTCTTTAAATCTATCTTCCATTGTCTTCGCCTTGTCGACCATCTAAGCATAGTCCCGGATGTCCATGATTGACAATACTGATCCAATCTCAGTCTTGAGTCCTTTCTCGAATTTCTTTGCCTTACTAACTTCCCCTTTCAGGTGCTCTGGAGCGAAATGGAACAGGTCTTCAAACCGCTATTGGTAATCCAGCACTGACTTGGTCCCTTGCACCAGTGCAGTGAACTCAGCTTCTTTCCTATCCCTAAAACTCTCTGGGAAGTAGTTCTTGAAGAAAACTTCTTTAAATTGCTCCCACATGGGATTCGGGTGAGTGGCTTCCAAATTAGGCCTAGTAGCTTTCCACCAAGCTTCGACTTCATTCTACAACTGATAACCTGCACATATCAGCTTTTGTGCGTCCGTGCACTCAAGTACTTCAAATGCCTTTTCTAGGGCACTAATCCACCGTTCCGGCTGCAATGCCTCGGAAGTTATTTTGGAAAATGCAGGCGGTTAGAGTTTCTTAAATCTCTCCATCACCTTGGCCGTAGAGTTTTCCGCTAAGTGTTGAGGCACAGGTGGTGGAAATAGTACGAGTCGGTTGGGTGGTGGTGGTGGTGCCGCACGCTCATGCATCGTGGTTGCAAATTATGTAGACACCTGACCAACCAATTCTTGTTGTTGTTGCATGGTCCACATCATAGAGGTCATAATGCAGTTACATCGTCGACTGCCACATTCGACTGAGGTGCTGCAGCAGTGGCTTGTGCAGTCGCTGGTGCCCCTGACAAAGCAGCCGATGCTTCAGAATTTTGAGCCTCAGTCCCATCTGGCAGTTCAACCTCCGGTATAACACGAGGTTGTTTTCCTTTGCGACCACCACGAGAACTTCTTCTTGTGTTGACCATCGCTGCTTCTCTGAAAAGAGGAGCATGTTCAATATTCCAATATTGCTCATCGGGGTCAACAATTATTTCCTAGTTAGTGCAGGTACAAACCTAGTCCATAGTTCCAGTGAACTTCATGAGTCGCACCAGTAAGGTGGATTGTTAGATATGTCATCTTTGTTTATTGTGAGGTGTTTCTTTCACTTTGTGTTTTGATTCTCTTTCTTAAACATTTTATGTAATGATGTGCTATACATGACACTATATGAGAGACTTCAAATTTTTAAGTAAAAGACTTTTAATTATTTACTTGGTCTAACAGGCAAGCAATTCCAGCTTCCTTCTGATCACAAATTCCATCGCAAGTAGGTACTCTATGTCTGCTCTTACGTCTTCAGCTAAGGACATAGAAAAGTCTCGCTCCCCTGGTCTACTAATGGTAGCATGGGCTAGATAAAAGTCCAACCAGTTCTCGGTTCGGGGTAGTACTAGTCGTATCCGTCTCAGTCTCTCTCGTAGTTGTCTAATATAGATCATGATGCTGGGGTCTCCAGCCTTGGCTGAGGTAATGGGTCCTGTCATAGAAAAGGATTCTAAGTGTCAGGTTATACTTAATTAAAAGAATTAAGTACATGTCTACTAAAATCCAGATGACTATAAATAATGAGAATATATATGGGTTGGCTCGAGGTACCTTAGCGTCTAAAGAGTTTTGATTGGCTAGACAACCTATTAGATCCTAAACTTGGCTGTCCTAGGTTATGGGTATGACAAGATCTATGCTCCCTACACGTCGCAAATACATATTACAACATACCTATATACCTATGTTTGGTTTTGCATAGCATCACACCATTCAGTTCTTACACAGACAGTATTAGGCACATAGTAATTAAATATTTTACACACACACTATTTCTGATAGATGTATAAGCATAGGTACTTTAAACTAACACAAAAGTAAGGAATTCCAATTTCCTATGTGCTTTACACTAAACCCCTAAGTAGCAATTTTATTTTCTTATTAGATTATTTGGTACATTTGTGTTCTTGTAATTAATTAATTAATTTAATTATTATTATTTTTTTTGTATACCTATATGGTTGGTTTGTAAAAATTCATATTTCCATGTTTATTAAGGTTATTTTAGGTAATATCCAAGTTCCTATGTGTTAA
Organism: Telopea speciosissima; assembly: GCF_018873765.1. Taxonomy (NCBI): domain Eukaryota; kingdom Viridiplantae; phylum Streptophyta; class Magnoliopsida; order Proteales; family Proteaceae; genus Telopea; species Telopea speciosissima. Next base: position 28,558,622 of record NC_057924.1, on the reverse strand, counting down.
AACGCAAAATCAGCAAAAATATAATCACTGGGCATTGTCTCTGGGCGTTGGATGCATCACCCAGTGCCAACGCCCAAAGAATCGGGACTCAGTTATATGAGTCTGAGAGGGGCCCATTTCATTTCATTCTTTCCCTAAACTTCTCTAAACGCCTAGGAAAGCTCTTTGGAGGGTAGTGTGACTATTTCCACACCAAATCCTCACATTACCTTGGGTCCTTTGAGAATCCAAGCGTGCCTAGGTAAGGATTCTTGGTTATTTTTACTAGATTAGGTTTTTCTTTGTTTCTTCTTACTCTAGCTAGGGTTCTTTTTTTTTGTTTTTGCTAAGTTTCCTTGCCCTAACCACTCTTTTTCTTTTCTTTGCAGCCTAATGTCTACAAGTCATCACACGGCTAGGAAATCGGTAGCCCGCAAGAGGCTACGGGTTGAAAGCAATCATTCATCATCGTCATCATCTATGGTGCCTCCCTCTTCACCCAGGGACGATTCATCTTCCGAGGAGCCCGAGTTTGACCGATTCCTCTTCTCTAGGCATGAGCATTTTAAGGATTGGGACAAGTTTAAGTCCCTCAAGATAGTCAATGGTCAGGTGGTCCAGGTGGATGACTTCCATCAATATAGCCTCTTTACTAGGTTCAACACCTTGGGTTGCGCCTCTATGTTGACACCTACTGAACCTTGTTATCCCAACTTGGTTCAGTATTTCTACTGGCACTTGGTGCCATCTGGGGCACAAGAGTTTAGGTTGGAGAGTAGAGTGAAGGAAGTGGATATTAGGTTGACCACTGCCTCACTAGCAGGGATTCTGGGGCTGCCCAACACTAGGGAGAGGTGTTACTACAAGCCCCGTGTTGATATTTCTGAGATGTTTTCCTTGGAGACCAGGAGAAGGGTCTTCAAGACATTGACTGGGTTTGAGAGCACACCCAAGTCAAAGGCTTCCTACAAGCCTAGTGCTCGTGTTATCAGTAGGTATGTTACCTACAACATCTACACCAAGGGCGGTAATAGGGGTAGCATTTCTATGATGAGGGCTTATATCACTTACTGTTTACTGGGAGCTGTCAGAGGGGGTCCGGTCATAAATCTCCCATACTTGTTACTTCAGGTTATGTTATACCATGCACAGAACCCATTTGATGGGAACCTTCCATATGGGAAGTTCCTTACCTTAGTCTTCCGACACTTTGAGGTTCCTCTGGCGGGTGAGTATATGGAGAAGGATAGGTCTAGGCCCATTGATAAGACCTCGATACTGAAGATGAAGTTACTAGGGGGTGATCCACCAAAGGAAGAGGAGCAGATGGTGATGCCAGGAGATGAGCAGGATGTGGGGCATTATGACATTGAGGGAGACATTCAGGGCGAGCATGGAGAGGAGCAGGGTGACGGGCATGATGACATTGAGGGAGTTGACACTCAGTTCGCAGACTTGCCCACTTATGAGGTGATGGGTGCCACCAGTTCTCAGGTTCTAGGGCCTTCTGAGTGGGCACAGATGATGTCACAGTTCCAGAGCCTCAGTACTCAGCTCACTGATATGTCGACTAGGATGGATCGGGGCTTTACATCATTGGACAGCAGGGTGGGATCTGTCGAGCAGCGGTTGGACTTTTGGGACAGGTTCTACCATGTTGACTCGTGCCAGTCACAGCCTCCATCGGGCGACTTGCCTCCGTCGGAGTAGTTCTTCTAGCCAGCTTCTGACTCAGTGCTACGTGGTTCAGACGTATCTCTTCTTTTAGTTTATGTTTTTTTTTTTGTTCGAGATGTATGTAGTTTTTTTTTCGTCAACTTATGTGAATATTTGAAGTTATACTTTCAATCAAACTTATGTAGTGGCTCAGCCACAATTGACTTTAAATTTAATGGAAATTATGCATCTTTTATTTAATTGTATCTACCTCCCCTGTAGCTTTTAATTATTACATATTTTAATGTTGGTAGCTTAATAACCCTAATCTGCACTCCGTGAATGTAAGAAGAGCCTCACGCTCTGATACCAAGCTTTGTCACACCCCAAACCACAGTCTGGGAGGATTAGGTAGGTGACCCGAATTGCGTAACAGTAATCCGCCAAATCCCATAGATCTAGAAGCAGTTATTACATTCACGGTCCCACATTCATCACTTTACCATCAGTAAGATCAGAGTGCTGCAGATAAACTACAATTACAATAACAAAGAGGAAGCGTAGCGATACGGGAAATGATGATAATATATACATACATATGTTTGATCTAATACATTCCCCAAACTACCCACAAACTGAGAAGTAAAGCTGACAAGAACAAAAGTCAAAGAAAATACATACATATATATACAGGGTGAGCCGACTCAACTCCAAAAGAAAGTAAGAAAAACTACAGCTAAACCACAAGCAAGATGGGAATAAACTCCTAATAAAACAAAAAGGAATCCCTAAGAGAAAAAGCATCAAGTGTACTCCTCAATGGTCTTCATCAATGACCACCGAGAATGCACGCATCATCGGCACGACCTCCGTCGGGGTCCACACCAATATCATCATAATAACCAGAGATCTCCTCCTCGTAATGAGCCTCCATACCACAGCGGCATCCACCTACAGAATCATCTAGAAGAAAAACAATGTATAACAGAGTGTGAGCCCCACTGAGCTCATGAGCAAAACACATCATTATGCATGCACATGCAACCACAATCCACATGATCCTATATGATATGGAAGTCTAGATTATTTATTAGCCACCTAGCAATACAACTAAGTCAGGTCAGTGCTACTACAATCCCCAATACATGTATCCCTGGTGCGGGCTTGGTTACCCCTTCCCGCGATACACCCATTGAGTTGTCGGATAGGACCAGTCAGCTCCCACATCCGTTCACCAAGGTCAGCCCGACCAGTCCTCTGTGATTAACCTATGGGGCAATCCATCCCTTTGTTCTTTTCTTTTATTTTCTGGCTTATAGCCCATATTCACCATTCCGGTGCAAACATATTTCTTTTCTTTTCATTTCTTTTCATTTCTTTTCTTTTCTGATATATACATATGGTCACCCTCACAGGCATCCAACACCTTAACCCCTGTTGGCAAGGGTGCGTAGCACGAGTGATGAAACTCTAGCCCCATGTCTATATGGCATCATATGAGTCGGGCGGTGTCAACCGTATCCCATACTACGGGCTACCACCGGCCTCATTTCCAAGCCGACTACGGCATCTAGTCTAACATTCACAATCATCAGATAAGATTCACAGTGTTGATCAATAGACAGTCAATTTGTAGTAATTTGAATAATTGAACAAAATTAGATAACACAGCATTTATAATTTAAGATTCTTAACTGCCGGCATAGTAACACAGTTACACATACATATATGATAATACTTCACTCACCTGGGTCTGGTTCTAAGAACTCGGTTGCAAATTCAGTTCCAACTGCAGTCTGGTTGTAGGCCTCGAGCGCGGGATCAAATCCTAAATATAAATCAGAAATTGTCATTTCAATATTCCAACCAGTCTTTGGAGGTCATAGGGTTGATCTAAGCTCATTCGGTTGACCCGGTGGTCAGTTGGTCTTCACTTGGAATTCTCTGGGCCATGCACTAGGCCTTAGGCCTATGTTCCGGTGCATCATCCAGAGATGTTGGCCCAGGGTAAAATGGCCATTTACAGTATTAGTACCTGACCCTAGGTTCCAATAGGCTCACAGTGCTGTCCCGAGCTTGATAGTGCTGCAGGACCAAGCACAGGCAGGGTTTCCAAGTCCTGCGGGGCCCACTTGGGTTCCCAAGCATTCGCTCATATGGACAGATGCGGGGATGGGCATTTAAGTCATTTTCCACCTTCCCACACAGTATCATGGCTAATGGGTGAGGTCCCCCAAGTCAGAACATCAAAACAGCAGCAATTCATTCATTGGGCGATGTCTCTGGGCGTTGGGTGCATCGGCTAGAAATTTTAAAATGAGATTTGGTTGAGTTTCCAAGGTTGCTGGTTATGGGCAGTGATCAAATCTTTCCCCTATGCATGTTAGGGTATTAGGTGACCCCAACGGTGATCTTCACTTTGGTCCATGTGGATTTTCCACTGGGCCCACCACTTGGTTGTTAGAGATTGTCCAGACAGCCCAGTGAATAGTGTCACAGGGTTCTCTTCAGTTCCAGATCTGGATTTTGACCACATGCAAGGCTGGATTTACGTATGAAATGGTAATCTAGGGCTGCTACCACCTAAGGCTAGGTCCCATGTAGCCAAGGCCTGCATCCAGGGCTCCAAACAGCCAATTAATAGTGAAACTGGGCAGTGCAGCCATGCACAGCCAAGTTTCGATTCCAAGACCAGCATAATAGACCTGTAAAATTACATCAAATCCCCAGATCTTCCATGCTTCATACTTGTATGGCAGATCTGGTGCAGTTCTTGGCAGTTCCCAGCTGTTCTGGGCTGCCATAGAGCAGAAACTCATTGAAATAACAAGCATCCAAGGGAGCAGCAGGTAGGGGCAGAGATATACACCTGCACAGGTCTATGGCTGCTTGATTCTAAGCTTTGGATGCAAAGCTGGTTCTCTTCTCTTCCTTCTTCTTCTTCTTCTTCCTCGCTTTTCCTCTCTTTTCTTCTCTTTTCCTTCTTCTCCCTTCCCCACAATTTGAACAGTAGCCAAGGGTTTAAATGAACCCATGGCACTACTATTTATAGGCCTAGGCTGACTAAGGCCTGTTTGGCTGGTTAAGGCCCTTTTTCAAAATGGGTTTTTAGACTGATTCTCAATGATTCCGGGCACACTGTTGGGGTCCACAGTGGTCCAAGGGTATGAGGTGGTCCCTCAAACTCCCCTCAACCTATGGAGGGTGCCCATGTCCAATAAAAGTGGTCCCCATAATTTAAAATCAATTTAATATGTTATTTTCACTCTGGGCGATGTCTCTGGGCTTTGTCTGCATCGCCTAGAGATTTCAACAAGGCTGAATCTCAGTGGGCTTGCATTGGGGTTTGACCCATAGTTAGGGCATTGTCCCCACATGCCAATTAGAGCCTTTTACACACATTTCCAGAGGTGGGTCCCATAGTTATGGAAAGGAGAGAGATTACCTGGGGTCTAGGCAGTACATTATACTGTGAGTTGTGCAGTTGTAGGGATCAGCTATCCATCTTCTGACAGGTATGTAGGAAGACATGCACGGGGTTTCTTCATCAATTCAAATCATTGGAGTGATACTCCACAGTGTACTTGGTTGCCTGGTTAGGGGTTCCTGTCCTTCAATCAAAATTTCAGTCAGTCAGTGGCAGGGTTTGACGATATATATATATTTGGTCTAATATTTATTTATATATATAGCCTAATAAAAAAATTAAAAAGTAAAAGACAAAAAAAGCCCTAAAGGCACATGGGATTACAGACAAAATCAGGGCCAGGGTCAGGGTTAAGACAGGGTCAATCAGGGCCGGGTCGGGTCAGGAAAAACCCTGGCAGGGTCAGGACTGGGTTGAGGGTTTCTTGGCCCTGGCAGGGTCGGATCGGGTCAGGGTTTAGGTTAAGGCCTCTAGTGTTGAGGAAAAGTACTCATACATAAACTCCAATCATCTATTATGATGATATATATGTTTTGATGATAACAAATAAATCGAATTGTACTAACTCTTGTTTAAGATGTTTAAATAAGAGCATAGCACCAAGTGAGGGGGAGCACTCAATTCAAGAGATTGATGCTCAAAGCAAATTGAACTTGTCCAATCTTTCAAGACATCAAAGAATCAAGAAGAATGGAGAAAAAATTTTGAAGACAAAATCAAGACAAGTTAGAGGAACTCACTTTGAAGACATTCGTGTAAAGAAGTGAAGTTCAAGAATTGAAGAAGATTGAAGACTTAGAATTATACTAAGTTGTATGATCATAATTAAAGTCACAAATGATGTAATGCACACACACAAGCATGCATTCATATAAATGGACTGTAGGAGGTTTAATTAACCCAATCCATATGACCAAACCAATTTGGAATCACCCGAGTAAGTCCAACAAAGGTTTTAACATGTTCAGCAGAATTTGCTGATCCGGCATACCGAATCTGGATCCGGCATGCCAAATCCCATTTTGCCTGCAGAATACAATCTCAGGTTTTTGCTCACAGTGGCCAAACGAAATGTGTCGAATCATGATCTGGCATACCGAATCACAATCCAGCATGCCAATCATTATCCACCATACCGAATTGGCATTTGACTGTTGGGATTTAGTCATTGGTCAATGGATAGATTCCATAATCTGGCATACTGAATTGAGAAAAGGCATACCGGATTAGGACTAAATTATGTCCAAAATTAGCATTAAGTCTTAGATGCTTTGAGCACCTTTGCCTATAAATAGATGAGCTCAATTAGACTAATCACAATTAATTAAAGCTAATCAAAGACATAAAAAAAGACTTTGGTATTTGATCAATCAAAGCACTCTTTATCATAGCATTCATTCAAGTACGTTCCCTCTCTAAGCTACTCCACCTCAATTAGCTTCAAGCTTCAAAGGTGAAAAGTAGTTTCATACATCTAAAGTTGAGGTAATCCTAATCTTAGTACCATTTTATTTTATATGGTTATTTGAGTTTTCTTGCTCGAAATCAAGAGTAGTTTGAGTCCTCTTGCTCGAAATCAAGATTGGTTGAGTCCTCTTGCTCGGAATCAAGATTGGTTGAGTCCTCTTGCTCGGAATCAAGAATGGTGGTGAGTCCTCTTGCTCTCAATCAAGATTTGTACGAGTTCTCTTGCTCATACTCAAGATTTATTTTTAGTGGAATTCTCTCTAAGGTGAGAGGAGTGGACATAGGCAAGTATTGTCCGAACCACTATAAATCTCTTGTGTTATCTTTATTTTTTGTTTAATTCATTGATAACTTGTTTATTTCCACAATAAGTTTTTATTCTCTACTTTCACCTATTCACCCCCCTCTAGGTGAATTCACATTTGGTATCAGAGCGGGAGCTCAAGACTGTGATTATTTTTCAATCCAACTAAGAGTTTAAGACCATGGGATCCTTTGTCAATAATAAGGTTGAAGGATACAATATTATCCGACCCCCCTTCTTTGAAGGTGAAGGAGTTTCCTATTGGAAAAATCGCTTCAAGAACTTCATTTGTGCCAATAACATTGATGCATGGAAAGTCAGTGAGAATGGACCAAGCTATAAACAAACCCGAAGGATAGTGGACTCCAGCTGACAAAGCAAAAGTCCAACTCAATTATGTAGCTATAAGTTACATCCAATGTGCTCTAGGAGAAAAGGAGTACAATAGAACTTGTATGGGTGACTCCGCCAAAGAGATGTTTGATAAGCTCATTGTTACCTATGAAGGTACTTTAGAAGTCAAACAATCTAAGATTGACATGCTTGTAAATGAATATGAGCTATTTAAAATGAAAAATGATGGCATATATGCAATGTTTACAAGTTTTACTAACATTGTAAACAAGCTGAAAGGTTTAGGAAAGATTTACTCCAATGGTGAAAATGTTCGAAAGATATTGAGATCTCTCTCAAAGGAATGGAGACCCAAGTCTACAGCAATCAAAGAATCTAAAGACATCCACAAGCTAAGTCTGGACGAGCTGTTGGGATCACTTCAAACCCATGAGATGGAACTAAAACTGGACACCAAGGAGGTTAAACCAAAAGAACCAAAGAAGAAGGTTGTAGCATTCAAATTAGATGAAATTAGTGATGATGAAAAAGAACTATCCGATGACGAGATCGAATATCTCTGAAAGAAGTTCTCAAAGTTCCTGAAGAATAAAGGCAAAACCTCATTCAATAAGAGGAGACTCTCAAGAGACCAAAAAGGTAAGGGTACTTCTAAAGAAAATACTGACTCCACTTCAAAAGACATTGTTTGCTATGAGTGCAGAAAACCAGGACACTACAGGGGAGATTGTCAAAAAATAAAGAAATACAAGAAAGCCTACAAAGCTGAACACTTCTTTGATTCAAGTGATGAAGAAGAGGACGATGAAGCATCTCAAGAAGGAGAAGAACAAACCAATCTGGTACTCATGGCTATCGAAGATGAAGAAACTCAAAATGAGGTAACCCCCACTTACCCATCTCATAAGGATAAAGACTTTTTAGAATTGGAAGAAGCCTTTGAAGACCTCTACCAAAGTAGCATGGAATTAGCTACTACCAAAAAGAATCTCTTGAAAGAGATAAATACCCTTAAAGACCAAAACACAACTCTAACTTCTCAAGTTAACATCTTGGAAGAAGAAAAAGAGAAATTGTATAAAGCTTTAGAATCCTTTATTAACGGGAAAAAGACTCTTGGCATCTTATTTGGAAATGCCTCCAAAACACCTCTCAGCAAAGAAAGGGTAGGCTATGATGTGAACAAAAGTTTAAATCAAGTCAAAGGGCCAAGTACAAGTAAAATGGCAAATAAAAAAGTAAAGAAGAAGTTTTGTAATTACTGTAGGAAGAAAGGACACTGTATTGAGGAATGTTACTCTAAAAAGAAAGTCCTCAATTTAGCAAACCAAATCCCAAAGGGAAGACTCCTTATATCCCTCAAATCGTTGTATATAATAATTACAACAAGAAGGGACATACTATTTGGGAATGTTATCACATGAACCAATCTTTCCATCATCCTAGAAGACCTTATAATGGTCAAAATAGAAGAAGTCATTCTAAAGTGCAAAGACCACCCAAAAATCAAAGACCTTGGAACCCCCAATCATATCCAAATTGGTATGGTAAACAAATGGTTTGGAAACCAAGAGAAAGGTATGATACTAACATTGATGGACCCAACACACTTTGGGGACCAAATTTTTATTAAGTTGTTTTCTTTTCTATCCTCGCTTTTTGATAATGCCAAAGGGAGAGAGAAATGGGGAGGAACAATTGTAATATAGTTTTCTCTCTTTGAACTTATTATGCAATTAATGTTATATATTTTTTGAATATTGCATTATTTTTTATTTATATTTGTCATCATCAAAAAGGGGGAGATTGTTGAGGAAAAGTCCTCATACATTAACTCCAATCATCTATAATGATGATATATATGTTTTGATGATAACAAATAAATCGAATTGTACTAACTCTTGTTTAAGGTGTTTAAATAAGAGCATAGCACCAAGTGAGGGGGAGCACTCAATTTAAGAGATTGATGCTCAAAGCAAATTGAACTTGTCCAATCTTTCAAGACATCAAAGAATAAAAAGAATGGAGAAAAAATTTTGAAGACAAAGATCAAGACAAGTTAGAGGAACTCACTTTGAAGACATTCGTGTAAAGAAGTGAAATTCAAAAATTGAAGAAGATTGAAGACTTAGATTTGTACTAAGTTGTATGATCATAATTAAAATCACAAATGATGTAATGCACATACACAAGCATGCATTCATTTAGATGGACTTTAGGAGGTTTAATTAACCAAATCCATATGACCAAACCAATTTGGAATCACCCGAGTAAGTCCAACAAAGTTTTTGAAATGTTCAGCAGAATTTGCTGATCCGGCATACCGAATCCCATTTTGCCTACAAAATACAATCTTAGGGTTTTGCTCACAGTAACCAAACGGAATGTGCCGAATCATGATCCGGCATACCGAATCACGATCCAACATGCCGAATCATGATCCACCATACCAAATTGGCATTTGACTATTGGGATTTAACCATTGGTCAACGGATAGATTCCATGATCCGGCATATCGAATTGGAAAACGGCATACTGAATTAAGACTAAATTATGTACTAAATTAGCATTAAGTTTTAGATGCTTTGAGCACCTTTGCCTATAAATAGGTGAGCTCAATTAGACTAATCACAATTAATTAAAGCTAATCAAAGACATCAAAAAAGACTTCGGTACTTGATCATTCAAAGCACTCTTTATCAAAGCATTCATTCAAGTACATTCCCTCTCTAAACTACTCCACCTCAATTAGCTTCAAGCTTCAAAGATGAAAAGTAGTTTTATACATCTAAGGTTGAGGTAATCCTAATTTTAGTACCATTTTATTTTATATGGTTGTTTGAGTCCTCTTGCTCGGAATCAAGAGTAGTTTGAGTCCTCTTGCTCGAAATCAAGATTGGTTGAGTCCTCTTGCTCGGAATCAAGAGTGGTGGTGAGTCCTCTTGCTCTCAATCAAGATTTGTACGAGTTCTCTTACTCATACTCAAGATTTATTTTTAGTGGAATTCTCTCTAAGGTGAGAGGAGTAGACGTAGGCAAGTATTGGCCGAACCACTATAAATCTCTTGCGTTATCTTTGTTTTTTGTTTAATTCATTGATAACTTGTTTATTGTCACAATAAGTTTTTATTCCCTACTTTCACCTATTCACCCCCCTCTAAGTGAATTCACATCTAGGGTTGGGTTAGTGTTTAGGGTAAGCCCGGCCCAACCCGACCCATTGACACCCCTAGTTTCTTACCTTTTTCTGGTGGTTTTGCTACCTCAATTGCAGAGTCAAAGTTGAAGATGGGAGAAGAAGAGAAAGTGACCAAGAGAGTACCTCACCAATCTGATTTTGCAATCGTAGTGGGCGCTAGGGTTTTGATGGGAAGAGAAAGGAATATAAGAGTACTAAAAGCAATGTTAGAAGAAAAGAGAGAAAAATAACCGTCTTGGCCATACTAAAATTTTATGATTTTGCTGATAAGGAAACTGAGATTAGGAGAGAATTTGAAAAGATATAAATTGGGGTGGGTGGCCATATTAGGAGGAGTGGGATATTTTAGAAAGAGAGAGAGGGCAGCGTGTGAAAGACGGAAGGTATTAAGGAAATTAATTTTTTAGTAGCTAAGTTTTCCAAAAAAGTTAGAAAAAAGGGAAAGGAAAAGGAAAGTGGGAGAGAGGAGAGAAAAAGACGGAGAAATAAGGCAACGTGAGAGATTGAGAGAAAAGAGATGCTCAAGGGTAAAAATATTTAAAAATAATAATTTTTTTGGAAGAAAATAGGATAATCTAACCGATGCAAACCGGTCGTGTTGGTCGGGATCGGTTAGGTTTAACCCTGTTTTCTTTAAAAAAATTAGATTTTTTTTTTTTTTTTACATTTTTTTCATTATCCGTATCGATCCATCGATACGGGATCGGCCAGGAATCAATATCGATCTCCATCTCCACCGATACCGATCGAGGAACGTATTTATCGGACTGCATCGGTTAGGTAACCCTATTTTCTTCCAAAAAATTAGTTTTTTTAAAATATATTCTTACCTTTATCTATACTGACCCACCGATACAAGATCGATCAAGAATCGGTTTTGGTCTCAGCCGATACTGAACTAAATCGATCTAGTAAAAATGTACAAAAAAAATCTAATTTTTGAACAAAAAAGTGTAAATCTAACTGACAGATCGATTTGGATCGGTATTGACTGAGACCAATACCAATTCTTGGTCGATCCCGTATCGGTCGGTCAGTACAAACAAGGGTAACCTAATTCGATCAATCGGTTAGGTTTACCCTTTTATTTGTTCAAAAATTAGGTTTTTTTTAACATTTTCACCCTTGTTAGTACCAACCCATCGATACGGGATCGGCCAGGAATCGATATTGGTATTTGCTATGGAATTGGAGAGAGAGAGAGAGAGAGAGAGAGAGAGATCATTGAGAATAAAAAAAGATATTTAAAAAAAAACAACAAGAAACGTTTTGAGATTTTGTGGATTCAAATAGAGAGAGAGGGGAGATGTCATTGAGAATAAAGTATTTTTTGAAAAAAAAAATAAAAAACAACAAGCAAAAGAGATAGAGAGAGAATGAATATCTACCTTATTTAATTAAGGGTTTTTTTTTTTAATTGCCTTAATTTTATGAGAGAGAATTGGAGAGATTTTCTCTCCATAATTGTTAACCGATTTATTTTTGGTAAATCTAATTTTGTGGAGAGATTTGCTTTAAATAATAAGAAATATTTTTAATATTAATTATAACTAAGGGTTCCTAAGATTATGAAATTATAAGAGAGAATGACATAATGAATAAGAATTGAAGAATGGAATTTTAGATAAAAATGAAGGGTAGAATAGGTAACTGAAAGATTTGCCACAACGTGCTTTTATATAATAGTAGTATGATATATATATATATATATATATATATATATATATATATATATATATATATATTAGTAAATAAATATGCACGTGTAAGCATTTCTAAAGTGTTGGAGAGCAAATTATTTTTGTTTTTTTATAAGGTAACGAAACTTAGAAAATAGTATCAAGTACTTGACTTTTTTCAATAAATATTGATGCATATCATAAAACATTATGGTATAGAAAATGCTGGACAATATAGTAGAAACAAATACTAATAAATATACACTGAAGGAGCAATTGTAGATAGTTTTGTAGTTTGTAGCAATTGATTTTGCAGACTTGGGAGACAGATATGGCAATTAAGTTGACACGAGACTAAAGCCTTTAAGAGATCATCAAGATTTTGTATCCATTGAAGACTGCTCTCTTAAAAGTGGCCGAGATATTTTAACATAAGAGAAATTAGCTAAATTAAACTTTTTTTTAAATGAAAACTATGGGTTGAATGAACGATAAACACTAATATCTTAAGACTTTCATAAATATTCTGAAATAATGTAAAATCAGAACCTTCATCATTTCCTTTTTGAACTGTTTATAATTATAAATAGAAATAGTACATTTTGTTCCATTTTTAACAAATAACATCCCTTCATGAAAGGGAATTAAATAAGAAAAAATTAGCTATAGAAAATATAACATTAGCCTATCCTGTTGAGCAGATCGACTGAACATGATTGGAAGACATGTAGAGCATATCATTTCTTGGATTCATGGCTTGCTTGACAGTCTCAGCTCTTTCTTTCATAAATTCCTTTGTCTCTTAGCCCTTGGTAGCCATCGTCTCCTTGATATTTTTACTGGTCTCCTTGGTCATTTCCCATGCACCCTTGGCCGTTTGGGTCACTTTGTTGCTGAGGTCCTATGTTGTATCAGATTCCTTTCCAACCATTTCTTTGGTTTTGTAACTGATTAGAGGCAATCAGATTTGTCCAGCATAAAGAGTAACTATCAGGAATTATGAGAGAATGTAATGTAAGTCCTAAGTGCTCAGTTGAATCTTCAATTAAGAAATGGTTGTTGGGACTAAAAATAACTTTTAAACCAATGGATTCTACAATATATAATTCTCCCAAGATATTTTTGCTAAAACTGGAACACAAATAAATTTGTTAGATCTGAAGAACAAAAATGAATCAGATATGAGAGAATGAAATTTGTTTATAGTAGTATGAGGGGGGTGTTTTCTTCATTATTTGGTTTTCTTCCTTGTTCCCTACGTCCCTACGGTTGAGAAGAACATTTTGTTGTTGGGCATAGAGAATATAGATTATGGGCTACAATAGTAGCTATTGCGGTTCAGATTCCCAATCCTTTTTTTTTTTTATAGGTAAGCCCCAAGGAGGTTTGAACTCATGAACTCTTAATTATGAGGTGTTGGTCTTTACCAACTAAGCTACCCACTTGGGATAAATAAGTTGGTGACCAGATAAATCCCTTAGTAAACTTAACTTCCAGATAAGTCCGTGCGTGGTTTTCCAGTCCTCTTATTCATACACCATCTAACAATAATTAATAACACCAATCAGGAGCCATTCAACTAAATATTGAGAATCAACAAGCTTTTAAATTTCATATGAAACTATTTCATCATATGCCATTACTTTTTACTATTAGGCTATTCATTCCATAAAATTCCCATATTTTGACAGTATCAATCGTGCTTGTTAAGTAGATGTTCACATGAAAGAAAAAGTCGTGATAATTCCCAGATAAAATTCAAGGATTGCCAATTCCAACTTATGAAATTGATGACTCAACCAAACTTGCTGAATCATCACCCTTTTTTTTGACAGCTTTTGATGACTCAGCAAGCAATGTGTTTCTTTCTTTCACAACTTCTTTTTGGATTTCTTCAACACTCCTTACAGGATGGAAAACTGAGATCACATATAGCTGATGCAAGGTAAAAATGGATGAAAATGTATTCAAGGACATGAATGTAGTTTGTGGAAAAGGAGAGAGTATGAAATGACATCACCACAAAATCCAAAAACAAGGAGAGCCACATGTTAGAATTTTTTTTATTTTTTTAATTTTCAGCTTTAAACATAGTTTCTAAACAGAGTAATAAAATTCCCTAAAAGGTTGGAGACATGGAGAAGCCTTTGTAATTTAGTTTATTTTTCTTTGAGTATTAGAAATAGAAATTTATTTTGATCCTTCACCAATGTTGTCCACTGATGTACCACAACTATTAACTTTCCACTACAAGTTACTCTTTTTTCTATGTTGTGATGCATGCTGCAGAGTACAATCAAATATGCAACAATAAAGTTAATCAATCAAGCCTAAGAAATCACTAAATGTGTTACATGTAAAATCAGGTTTATGGCCAGCATAAAGAACCAATCATAGTCACACAAGCAATTAAAAAACAAATATTTTTCTGGGCAGCTCATATCCATTACAATCAGCTCACACCGTGCTAGTAGGAAGTGCAAGTATGTATAGGAGAAATCAAGAATATTTATGACAAAAGTTTATGAAAATATAAGAATGCGAGAAAGCCCCAGATACATCCATGCAGGGAATTGAAACTGAAGAACCAAACAAATAAAACAAAGGGGGAGAGAGAGAGAGAGAGAAGTAAACCTTAAACATGACAAAACAATCAAAGCTTAACCAAACAACTAATATAAATAGGAACTCACAAATGAGGGAAAGAAGTGAAACTTAAACGTGTAGACAATAATGTAACAATGAATCATTGAAGTGCACCTTGCATTATTGTCACCGTTCAACGCCATTGTCATGAGATCTTTTTCAGCACACTGCTACAGACACTTGCAGCATGAAAGTTGGACATATCGGCTAAAATTCTTATAAGGTTACCTACTATATGGTATAACCAGATTATCATAAACAAAATTGAGATCATCCTATTGAACTAACAACTTAGCACTTCACGAATCAAATGATCAGTTCCATGTAGAAAGCAAACTCTTAATTCGATAATGTGGTTCTAATAAGCTAGAACATTAGGGTTTAGAAACAAAAAATAAATAAATTTCCAGAATCACAGAAAAGTATGAACCAGACTCCAAGACTATTTGATGCTTCCTACCTTAATTAATAACTGAAACCAGTCTTTAGCATTCAAATCTTTAAAGATGAAAGCGAGTGTGTTCTACCTTCTGCATGCATCATCATTTTGTTGTGCTTCTTTGTGAAAGCCACCAGACTAAAACATAGGATAAAATAAGCCTTTACAAAAACTAATCCAAACGAAATCACATTCTCTGAGGAAAGGAAATATTGATATATTAATATGAAAGGTCATAACTCATGTCAATTGTTCTGGGAAGTAGTTTTAATGACGGGTCTTTTAACAAAAAATTGCTAAGCTCTTCATTAACCCCGAGCAGTGGGGAAGCTGATTCAAATCCACACATATCATGTTTCATGATTACACACCTAAAACAAAAGAAAATCAATAACTCAGTACATATAACTTCATATCGTAAAGTTCTGATTGAAGGTTGGACTACCTATGACCGTAATCAAGGTCTCATATTTTATTTCTCTCTAATGGCTCTCTACTTCTATTTCCTATTATTGTTATTTCTCTACATCCCGTACCCTTTAACTCTCTTTTCCTGTTGCTAGTAGATCCAAAAGTTAAAATATTTATGAATGCCAAAACCCTACAAAGCTGCTAGCAAAAAAGAGGAAATTGGGGGTGTAAAAGGTAAGGAAAGAAGACAAATGCTCATGTCGAATGAATACCATTAGGTGTGCAACAATTAAAAACTGAATATCAAAGTAACTGGTTTGTACAATCTTTTGGATTCACAATCAAACTGAAAAAAAAAAAAAAAAGAACAATCCTTTATGAAAAAGTACAACCAAATCAGGAAGTAACGCGTTCAAGCCCTAAGTAATAAAATAACAAACTGGGAGGATGATGTCAAATTTCTAAATAACTTCATTGATTAGAAAAATTACACAATCAAAATCAAATTCACCAAATACCAAATCCAACAATAATTTGCCAAATAGAGCACGAAATGCCACAGATAAGATGGTAAGCATTCAAAACATGCCAAATATCTTGTTTATATCAATCCGTAGTTAAAAGAAAGAACGCATAACATGCAAGTGAAAATGAAAGCTAAAATAAGAATGCAAAACCATACATAGAGCAAGCTAAGCAGCAAGCACAGAGATTGGTGCTTCATATAGTTATAGTTATTTTCTAACCGTGGTAATAATAAATTTAGAAGTCCAACAGAGACATGTATTAATAATTATAATCTAATAACAGAGTGCTGAACAAAAACGAAAACAATGTGGCTCTTAGGCTCTCCACGCTCGTGATTTTGGTGAGCTTGACTGGACTATGAAGTTACAGATATAAAGATTTCAAACCTTAGTGAGACTGTTTTAGTATTGGTTTTGTAAATCTGCTCCCTAGAACAGATGATGTAAGCTCAAAATGGTCTCAGGGGATCTGTTGCTACTTCTCTAAGAAGACAACCTGGGAAAGAAAACAACACAAAACCATTGGATTGGAGATGTAATAGCCCCCACTGGAAATAGCTAGCGAGACGTGCACAGAACACAAAAAACAAAAAAACAAACAAGCAACGAAGAAAAGAGTGAGAGAGAGAGATGAACCGTGGCTTTTTGTAACCTACAACGTAGCCTTATGCAAAACAAACAATGAAAAGGGAGAGGGGGGAAGAACACAAAGGTTATGGAAGAAAGGAAATTTTCATAATAATGGTGAGTAGAATACATACAAGTAAATGGGTCTTCTTGGGGTTAGAATCTTCAGCCAATACAGGCGATGGCAAAATATGAATCAGCTCCATGACACTGATGCTTCTTGGATAGATGTGGCTCTCCATGCTCTCAGTTCAACAACGTGGTTTTTTGGGCTTGAATTCCAACGGACCGTGAAGTCAGAGATAAAGAGATTTCGAACCTGAGTGAGTATGTTCTAGTATTGCTTCTATAGATCGGCTCCCTCCCCAAAATAGATGATGTAAGCTCGAAATGGGTCTCAAGGGATCTGTAGCTACTTTTCTAAGAAGATAACCAGGGGAAAAAAATAATACTGAGCCATTGGAATGGAGATGTAATGGCCCCAACTGATCCCAAGACTATCAGGAGAAGATGCTAACACAGCTGAAAGAACAGTAAGCAAATCCATGGTTGATGGAGCAGATGTGCTGCCATTAATTTTATTAGAGTGGTCTGACGAAGCTTGTTGTGAAACATTTAGCTCAAAACTTCCTGATGGTGACCGAGAAGTAGAATTTGAAGCAAGAGGTAGCGAATTATTAATCTTGCTGATAATCTGGATGAGCCTGTCCTTATTGGGTATTGGAGGACTATTTGCACTTTTATCGTTATTATTTCCTGCATTTGCAGTCATATATGTCTATAAAATCTAAAAGATTGAAACTATGGAGGCAATTCTCAAGATGGAAAAACAAGATTTCCTCACCTGGCAAACAAGTTAAAATAGTTAACAAATTGACAACATCAAGGTTCCCACTACCAGTGTTCTCCCTGCTTCCAAGTATCATCAACCGTGGGGAAATATCCTCTGGTTGTGTTTTCCTCCTCCTCCGGTTGTGCCCAGCAAGCCGACGCCGATAGCTTCTCTTACCCTCATCAAATTCAGAAAGGGGGTGAAATCGATGGAAGGCAAAACCAACTTCAAAATGGTATCTAATTTCCCAAACCACTCAATTTTACAAGTTTGCACTGGAACAAGCAACTCAGTATAGGTTAGAAAGATGGGAGAAAAGTATTCGACGAAAGACCCACTACTGGCAGAAATGAAAAGAATAAAACTAAAATTCCAAATGATACTGAAGGAAGAACTTACCTGCTACACTGCTGGCAGAACCTCTGCATCTGCTTCCCCACAAGTGCTTTGGTGGTCTTGCTGTGAAGCTCACAAACCTTATGTCGATGGTGATAATCCTTTGCATTTGATAGATCTCCTCTACAATCATCCACTTGACACATTGGGTAGCTCCCGCCACCAAGAGAACCAGATCGGACTCGTTTATTGGGTCTCAATGCAGTCTCATCAACTAAATATAAACTACCACATGAGGTTCTCACCATCTTCATCTCCAGTACTCTTCTTCAAAACCTGCTCATTCCTATTTTTCTTCTTTCCAAGTTCAACTATAGATTTCCCCAAGCGAAGAGCATCGCCCTCCGAGGGCTTGGCAATGAAATTTGCATTGTCCCAGTCCCAAACCTTGGGGCTCCAATCACCCTTCACCTATTGGGAAGGTGAGTTGAACCCTGCTGCGCTTGGTGGTTAAAAGTAGTGCTTTGCCATGACAGATCACGCTTCTTCGCCAGAGGAGGCGCTTCACAGAATCGACCTGTAAGAGCCTGGTGAAAGAAAATAGGGGAAGCGACTTGCGTACCCACGTCTTCCATTCGTCAACCGTGAATCCCACCCAAAAATTGGAAGAACAACTTGGATACCGATGAAATTCAAACTTCGATACTGCAAATCACTACAGCATAGATTCCATAAGGAGAAATGAAAATCATTCGAAAAGGGGGAAAAACTGACTCCTCTAATATGTAACAAAAAAAATTCCTCAACAATTTTAGGGAGGTTACAGTAAGGGCAACTATTATTTACAAATTATACGATATACCTGGAGACGGGAAGTTAAAAATTGGAGCAATGTGAAAATCAAGAGAATCTTTCCAAGAAGTAATTGGAAAGGGGAGATGCATTGAAGATTGGGAATCTATTTTAAAAGATGGTTTCTATTGAAGAAATATGAGAGATATGGTATATCGGTAAGGGATGGAGATAATTATTACAGAGATTCCTATTGGTAAGGGAGGAACACGAGAGATAGAAAAAGGAAAGAGTATAATAATAAAAAAGAAAGCATGAGAGGGAGAGAGAGAGACGTGAAAGTGAAAAAGGAAAGAGGGAACAAATTTTTTAAAGAATATTTAGTATTAAAAAAAAATGAAGGGTACCTTAACTATCGGAAAATAAAAAAGAAAGAAAGAAATGATAATGAGAAAGAGATAGTATTTAAATAAAAGAAAAGGGTAAATTAGTCAAGTGAAAAAATAGCCACGAAATATGAGTTCATGCACTTATATAATAGTATGATATATTCAACCCCGTTGACAAAACAAAATGAAGATTTTATTTATTTTTTGGGTAAACAAGTCTTTATTTAGAATAAGACATGCAAAACTCAAGGCCATGCAAAATGAAGAAATTAAAACAAGAGATGAAATGGTTATTGGTAAAGTGGAAGGCCTCCCTTGTCGCCCCATTTCTCTCTATTTATGGATCACCCTCTGGTCCTGGTTTTTGGATCAGATCTTTGTTTTAATTTGGGCTATCCATTGCCCCTATATATATAAAGACATGATGATGCTTTTCACAACCCACGTAAAAACCGAGCATGGTGTAAAGTGAGGGTGGGTTCTATTTGTTGTTGGTCTTTTAATTTATCTCTGAATCCATCTTACCTTTCGCCATCGCTCATCCAGTATCTCACAATTATCAATCTGAAGTTATAATAATAAAATAAAATAGAGACAGACAGACACTGTGAGAGTGAGAGAGCAAAATGGTGGAGTTAGCTATTATTAAGCCCAACATCTTCTTTTTCTTTTTCTTCTTCTTCTTCTTTTTGTTCACCTATGCTGTGAAGGCCCATATAGCAGCGGACTTCGAAGGGGCATTGAAGAGAAGGTCATTGCTTCAACAGAAAGAAGAAGGGGAGGGGGGGGGGGGGGGGGGGGAGGCAACGAACCCAATAGACAGCTACTGGAGGTGCCAGGCCAACTGGGAGATGAATCGAAAGAGTTACGCCAAGTGCGCACTGGGGTTTGGCAGGAAGACTAGGGGTGGCGAGAACAGCCGCATCTACGTCGTCACTGACCCCTCTGATAGCGACATGGTCAACCCAAAGAACGGCTCCCTCCATTACGGTGTCATCCAGAAGGAGCCACTCTGTATCATCTTTGCCCACGACATGACCGTCCGCCTCACCCAAGAGCTCATTATGACATCCAACAAGACCATCGACGGCTGTGGCGCCAACGTTCACATCGCCAATGGCGCTGGTATAACCATCCAGTTCGTCCACGATATCATCATCACTAACCTCCACATCCACGACATCAAAGCCACCAACGGCGACGATATCCGTGATTCCGTCGACCACTACGATCAGCGCACCGCCAGCGATGGCGATGGTATTAACATCTTCGGATCCACCAACATCTGGATCGACCACTTGTCCATGTCCAACTGCAAGGATGGACTCATCGACACCGTCATGGGTTCCACCGCCATTACCATCTCCAATAACCACTTCTCTAGCCACGACCATGTAAGTAACTCTCGATACTAACTAACCTTTTTTCTTTTTTGTATTTTTTAAATTTTTAAATTTTTTAAATTTTTTATTTTATATTAGATGATATGATACTAATTGAAACTAACTGATTTCTCTCTAACGAACGAACGAACAAACTTAATATAACTAACTAGAAATCGGCTGAGTTTCTTTCCGAGTCGACTCACTGATGCTTTTGGTGACCCTAATATTATTATTGATTATTATTGATTATTATGTTAATTTTTATAATAATAGGGGTTGTTGTTAGGAGCAAATGACACCTACGCCGATGACAAGAAGATGCAGGTCACCGTAGCATTCAACCACTTCGGACAAGGATTAGTACAGAGGATGCCCAGGGTCCGATGGGGATTCACCCACGTGGTGAACAACGATTACACCCACTGGGAAATGTACGCCATTGGTGGCAGCACATACCCAACCATCCTTAGACAGGGTAACCGCTGCGTTGCTTCAGATTCATCGGCATTCAAGCAGGTTACCCATAGGGATTGCACAATCGAGGACGTGTGGAAGAACTGGGACTGGAGATCTGAGGGTGATCTGATGGAGAACGGTGCCTTCTTCATCCAATCTAGATCCCCATTAAAGAAGGAGTCCTTCTCCAGCGAAGACATGATCAACCCAAAGCCCGCCACCCCTGTCCCCGAGCTTACTCGCTTTGCTGGTGCACTCATCTGCACAGTTGGCAAGCCTTGCTAATTTGGTGGTTCTTCTGATCTTCATTCTTCATTTTCTTCTTCTTCTTCTTTAGACACTTCACCTTAGTAGCCTACCATGCTTAAACAAAGGAGCAACTATGTAGGTGTGTAGGTCAGGGATCCATAAGAGATAGCGACTTTAGCCGTTTTAGTTTCTAAGGAAAAAATATAAATAAGTAAATAAAAAGGGTGTTGTGTCTAAAAACCTCCATCCCCCGGTTCGTCCAAGGATGAGCCTACAAAAACCAAGTGAATGCAAGAGAGTCGGTGTGGCTCTAGCCTAGGACTCTCCGACGCATAAGTCAGGTCTCCAGTGCAACAACGTAACAGCTAGTAAAAAGTGAGATGAGCGTTTGAGCTCCATACCTGAGTATTTATAGAATGAGGTGAGGCGGTTGGAGGAGTCCTTGTATGGTAAGAGTCCTCTGTTGGCAGAGCTCTTCCGCACGGGGCGGAGTGAAGAGTTATTTTTGGGATCGGACTCTCACTAAGGTAAGAGTCCTTATTGGAGTGTGATTTGGTATCGTGACGGGATCGTGGCTTGATCCTTATCCCACGATACTCGAGCGATGCTGATGTGGCACCATGATCCCCGATGGGGCATTATGGTAGCTTCTGTGGAGAAGGGCTCGGCCTCAGTTCTCAGCCTCGGGCGACCGTGGCATGGGCGCTCGGCCTCGGACGGACGTGGTTGGGGTGCTTGGCCTCTGGCTGTGGCCTCGGTGCTCGGCCTTCGACGGCCGTGGCCTCGGCATATGTGGCTAGGAGTTTCCCCCAGCCACGCTGGAGCTCAACTGAATCATGGCTGCCGACCTTGGGCCAACCTGTATGGATTCGGCTCATGGCTCGGCTGGCTTGAGCCTCGGCCATGCCGAGGAGTTCATTTACTCGCTTTGGAAGAGGTATGGTGCCGCGCACCGAGTGCTCGGCCTGGTCCTCGACGGGCTGAGTGGTCGGCCTATGTACTCGGCCAGGTTGAAAATGAAGTATTGCTTCCTTCCAGGTGAAAGGTTCGGCCCGGTCTGGGTCGTGCTAGGCTCGGCCCAAGGCCTCGGTCTTAGTACATCCACATGGCGACCTCTGGTTGGTTGGGAGATTTATGACTCATCACAAGCCCCCCACTCATCAAGGGTCGGCTCGGCCTTGATGAGTAGAGCCTCTGCTGACTACTTATTTTCTCCCGAGGCCGAGTCCGAGCTCTTCTACTTTGTCGATTTGATGTTGTACGGCCTGACAGTTGGGGTGTCAGTGCCACGTTACTTGGCTCCATAATGGTGCTTAGGAATTCAAATCTTCTCCTGATCTAGACTGTTGAATCTTGCTAAATCCTTCTCGGCTGTCGGATCCTGTCTATACAGAGGCTATAAATAGGCGACTCGCCTTCACTCATTTTTCACTATTTCAAATCTTCAGAGTGCTCGGTTAGCTCGGAGTCCTCGGCTCCTCTAGTGCTCGGTGCCTTCCAGCTTTCTAGCTCGTCAAGCGCTCAGCTTTCGTTCAGGCTTCAGCAACCAATAAGTCCTCTCTCCTCAACATGTCAGTTGGTAGTAGTCATGCAGGCAAGGTGTCCACTAGGGCAGCTGAGGGTGCGAGTCCGAGCCGAGAGCTCCCTACTCACTCCCCCATAATAGACCTATTGGGCTAGACCTCAGATGAGCCCATTATAGTTGAGCTTCGTCAGGCCGACGTCGCCGAAGTCCCCATGCCCACGGAGTCTAACCATGAGGCCTAGCCAATCTATGAAGACCAAGCCGAGAGCTCGGGGTCGTCTTCCATAGACGACGATGAGTCAGCCAAGGAGAGGTCTTCTCAAGAGGGGGTCGGCTCGGTCGATTCTTCCAACGACGTTCCCGAGCCGAAGGAAGGTAGCGTCGGCACAGTCCCAAGTATAGTTACCGAAGTCGACCTCCTACACCTCAGAGCCACTTACGCCATTCCTGAGGAGATCAAGCTCCAAGCCCTCAGTCCTGGGGAGGTGGCCTGTTTTATTTGGCTCGGTGAGGTGGCCTTGTACGAGATCGCGTTCAAGTACGCTTTCAGGCTTCCAGTGCTTGACTTGGTGGATCAAATTTTAGACCACTTCCACCTATCCCCAGGTCGGCTGGTGCCGAACTCGTGGCTAACGTTGTACGGCTTCCACATCCTCTTCTGTGAGATGGGCTGAGCTGCGAGCGTGGCCCTTTTCTCTAGGCTTTACTTTCTAAAGAAGTTATCGGAGAAGGGGTGGTAATATTTTACTCATCGAACTGGGAAGGGGTCTGCCCTGATTAGCCATAAGTTTCTGGTCGGGACCCCGACCTCCAACAAGCATTGGAAGCCTCGGTTCCTCTTCACTTCCATCCCGAACTACCCCTTCCGAACTGAGTAGAAGGAGATCCATCTGGGCTACATCAACAGGGCTCTGCCTCTGAATGAGAATGAGCTGACCTCGCTTGATCTGATTCGTCAGCACCCGCCCTTCGATGTCCTACAACTCTTGAACGAGGGGTTTCTTCAAAGATGGAATCTGACCCCTGGTAGGATATCTAAGCCGAGCTTGTTACTTGTACTTTTTCTTTTAGCTCGCTCTGATTTCTCTTTTTCTTTCTTCTGCAGTGGTCAGAAACGTTCCTCCAATGGACTCAGCTCGGCTCAGGGTCGAGACTCTCACGGAGCAAAGGAGGAAAAATGTCGAGAAGAGTAAGGACCTGGCGGGGTCACCGAGGAAGGGGAAAGGTCAAAAGGGCGAGATGAGCCCGTCGAAGAACCCCAAGCGCCATAGGATCTCCATCAACCTGACGGGTGGCACCCCTCCGCCGGTCACCTCGCCCACAAATATTTCTCTGCTGGTCTTGGCAAGGACCTCGGCCAGCAACATTCCACTTTGGTCGAACTGGCGTCTTTTCCCAGGGGACTCTGCCCTGACGTCGGCTGCCCATGCCAAGGTGTGGCTCGACCCAAGTCGGCTCCCCAAGGACAAGGAAATGCTCGAGAAGTTGTTTGATCCCGAGCTCCTCTCCTCTCTGTTCCAGGACTTCAACATGGTAAGCTTCTGTTCGGCTCCTACTGATTGGTCTGACCTGATGGGCTCGGCCTGATTCTAGCTCGGATGTCTTTTTGTAGGGCTTTGCCAAGGCAGTGGAGACCATGCTTTGGTTTGAGCAGCTTCTGACCGCGAACGCTTCTCTTGAGGTTCAAGTCGAGAAAGCCAAATAGGACGCCCATGAGGCCGTCCTGGAGGGCCGCGAGACTGCTGAGAAGCTCAGAATTGCCGAGGGTGAGGTCGAGAGCCTTAAGGTGGAGATGGCCAAGCACAAGGATGAGGCTAAGGCTCTGAGGGGTCAGCTCGACCAGGCCAAAAAGAAGTCCGAAGCCGATCTGAAGCGCGCCCGGGCCGAGGCGATGACCGACTACCTCATGTCCGTGGAGTACGCAGAGGTGTACCATAGCCTAAGGATGCCTTCATATGCCGAGGGCTACGACCGAGGATGAGCCGACCTCCTGAAGGAGATAAAGGCCACCTACCCCACCCTCAACCTTTCTCGATTCGACGATGATGCGACCACTGTGGTCGAGGAGTTGGGCGAAGATGTCGGGGTGGAGGTTGACCAGGCCGGCTTGACCGAGACCGCCCCAAGGGATGAGCTCGCCCCTCTCGTCGAGGACCCTGCTACCAAGGACCTAGCGGTCAAGGACCTAGCCGCCGAGGACCCTGCTGCCAAGGAATCCCTTGATGCCGCCGAGCCCTAGACTTTTCTTTTCCTTTTAATGTACACATCCCCATGCTTGGGGTTTTGATAGCTTTCTTTTCTCCCTTTCTTTTTTCTATGTACCGAGCCGAATGGCTCTTTTTTGTACCATGCCGAGCTTTCGGCCTTTAATGAATGCAACATTTTTCTTCCAATTTTGGCTAAGTGTATGAGCTCAGCAATTGTCTCTTTCCATTTTGTTGTCGTTATTCTATCCGCCCGAACGTCGAGGCTAGGCAGCTTCCTTGGCCGAGGTCAAGAACTTGGTTGCTTCTAGCAATGCTGGCTCGGGTGGTCGGCTCGACCTGGCCGTTCGGCCATGCAATGCTTCATTGGACTGGGGTCGGGATCTTCGTCCGACCTTATATCCTTGGGAAGTTTCTCTTTTGGTTTCTAGTGACCAGCTCGGGTTAGTTATCGTACTGATGGCCGTGCGTCTGAGCCGCCCTTCATGGCCGAGCTTAATGCCTTAGAAATTTTTGCTTGGTTTTAGGCTCTATTCGGCTTGGCCGTGGAGGGAGTTTAAGTTTCTCGGTCTGCCTGCCTATGAGGGCTGGTCTTACGACTTTGTTACTGACCTATGAGGGTCGATCTTCAAACGTCGGCCAGTCTATGAGGACTGGTCTTATGACCTTGTTGCCCACCTATGAGGGTCGGTCTTCAAATGTCGGCCAGTCTATGAGGACTGGTCTTATGACCTTGTTGCCAACCTATGAGGATCGGTCTTCAGACGTCGGCCAGTCTATGAGGACTGGTCTTATGACCTTGTTGCTGACCTATGAAGGTCTGTCTTCAGACGTCGGCTAGTCTATAAGGACTGGTCTTATGACCTTGTTGCCGACCTATGAGGGTCGGTCTTCATACGTCGGTCAGTCTATGAGGACTGGTCTTACGACTTGGCATTTTTAGGCTCAGAATGCATTTATAAATGTGGGAGAAACTCAATTTATTGAATCATAAAGATGTTTGGCCGAAGCCAAATACATATGTGCTCGCTTGTAGACGGGCTGAGCTAAATACTTTACTGAAAAAATTTCTTTAAGTTCTCTGAGTTCTAAGGCCTCGGTACCTTCTTGCCTCCCGGAGTCTGCAAGTAATATGTCCCTGGGAAAATTTGCCTGGAGACTATGTACGGTCCCTTCCAATTTGGTGCTAACTTTTCTTACTACCTTGGTTGGGACGCGCTAAGCTTTCTGAGGACGAGGTCTCCTTAGTGAAAATGTCACTCCTTTACCCTTGAGTCGTAGTACTTTGCCGTCTTTTGTTGGTAAGCTGTGTTCCGAAGCAAGGCGTTCTCTCGGACTTCATCGAGAAAGTCGAGGTTGGCTCTAAGCCCATCTTCGTAGGTCTTCTCATCAAAATTGAGCACTCTGTATGATGATGTTTTGACCTCGACAGGAGTGAGGGCTTAGATTCCATATGCTAGCCGAAAAGGACTCTCCCCGGTCAGTGTTCTTGTGGTTGTCTGATACACCGATAGGACATTCAGTAGCCCTTCCACCCATCTTCTTTTGGCTTCATCCAATCTTCTTTTGATCCCCACAAGTAGTGTTCGGTTCGACACCTCCACTTTCCCATTAGCTTGTGGATGAGCTATCGAGACTGGGCAAAAATCGATGTAGAAGTGCTTGCAGAACTCTCGGAAACTCGAATTGTTGAACTGTGGATCGTTGTCAGTGATGAGCACTTTGGGTAGTCCGAACCGATAGATCACCTTGTCTCTGAAGAATTTCTCCATGCACTTCTCGGTGATGGTGGCCAGGGGCTCGGCCTCAACCCACTTAGTGAAGTAGTCAATGGCAACGACCACGTATTTTCGATTTTTGGAAGCCGGGGTGAAGTCTCCAAGTATATCCATCCCCCACATGGCGAAGGGGATCGGACTCAATATCGAAGTCAGCTTTGTTACAGGTTGGCTCGGCACTGGTGCGAAGAGCTGACACTTCTCTCACATCTTCACATACTTCATGGCCTCTTCTTGCATTAGAATTTGATTATAGCCGGAGTACGCATCCATAAAGCTCAGCATCTCCTGCCCGACAGTGGCATCTATCAACAAGTCGATCCCAGGCAGCGGGTACTCATCTTTCGGGCACGCCTTGTTGAGGTCGGTGTAGTCGACTCACATCCTCCACTTTCCATTCGGCTTGGGAACCATGATGATGTTTGCCAACCAGGTTGGGAACTTATCTTCCCAGATGAACCCTGATCGTTGGAGCTTCTCCACTTCCTCTCTAATCGTGGCTTGCCGATCGAGAGCATAGTTCCTTTTCTTCTATTGGATCGGCTTTCGGCTTGGATCCATATGGAGTCGGTGTTTGGCTATATTCCTTTGTATGCCCGGCATGTCGGTGGCTGACCAGGCAAAGATATTGGCATTCGCCTTTAAGAAGTTTCCAAGCCGATTCCTTTGTTCTTCGCTCAGCAATAATCTGAGTTGTACTATCTTCGTTGGATCTTCATTGCTGAGGGAGAATGGGATGAGGTCTTCTACGGGTCTTCCACATCTTTCAGTGAGCTCATCTCGCTGGTCTTTAGGAAGGTGCCCAATGCACAATGCCATTCCTCAGACATTTCCTTTGTTTTGCTTGACGAAGGTGGCGTAGCACTCTCGGGCCTTCTTTTGGTCACCTCGGATCTCACCGATACCGTTCTTCATGGGGAACTTCATCCTCAAGTGTGTCGGCGAGATAATGTCTTGAAGGGTGGTCAGTGATAGGCGATCGAGTATGGCGTTGAAAGCCACCACCGACCGTACCACCATGAACTTGACTTGGGTCGTCACTTGATATGGAGCTTGTCCGAATGTGACCAGTAAGGCGATTGAGCCCTTGATTGTGGCGGCGGCCCCCGAGAACCCATGGAGGGAAGTTCCTTCTGGATTAAGTGCATCATCGCCAAAGCCAAATTATCGGTACGTGTCGAGCGACATGAGGTCCACAGATGCCCCCATGTCGACCAATACCCGATGAACGGGTCTCTTCGCAATTTCTACCTGTACCACCAAAGTGTCATAGTGAGGAAAACATATACCTTCGAGGTCAGCTTCGGTGAAGGAGATTGTCGCCTCGGACTTTGGCTTTTTGCTCGGCATCTCCGTGACCCCTACGAACCAGGCACTCGCCTTGGCCTTCCGTCTGGATTCTTGTCCAGGACCTCCAAGGATAGTGTATATGGGGGCTCCCTTGTCACTGCTCTGCCCGGATCCATCATCTTTCTTTTCGATCCTGTCTTTGGCCTCGTCGTGCTCGGCTCTTCGGCCATCTGTCCTCGGCTCGGCCTTTCTCCTATCGTGATCCTCGGGTCGCTGACCCCCATTTTCTTCTCGGCCTCCTTTGACATATCGCTTCAAGTGCCCCACTTTTATCAGCTCTTCAATTTCTCTTTTCAGCTGATAACAATCCTTTGTGTCGTGACCGGTGTCCTTGTGGAATTGACAATACTTATTGGGATTCTGAGATGACCCGGGTTGCATCGGCCAGGGTCGGTGGATGTACCCGCTGTCCTGTATTTACATCAAAATCTCCTTACGCGAGGTATTCAGTGAGGTGTAATCAGGGCTCCGAGCTCAGTCTAATCTCTCGGCTCGGCGATCAGTCTTGGGCCACTTTTCCTCCTTGCGGTCATCGATCGTCGGCCTTTTCTTCTCGGCTCTGCCTTCGTTCCCCTTCCGGGCTTGGAGCACCTCTGCCATATTTGTAAACTCATTGCACCTCTCCAAGAGCTTGGCCAGGTTTTTGGTCGGCTTCTGGGCCAAGTCCTTAATGAGGTCCATGTCAGTGAGCCCGTTGCTCATCGCAGTATGGGCCATAGCCTCATCCAAATCCTTGATGTCTAAGGATTCTTTGTTGAAACGTGAGACGAACGCTCGGATCGACACATCAAACCATTGCTTCACACTGAGGAGGTTGACCGTGGAAGCACATGACGAAGGCTCGGCAAAGTTGAGCAAAGCTTATTATGGAGTTCGGTGGCAACCAGGAGAACCATGAGGTCGTCACACCCTTAAGAGATGCGGGGAAAGCCCGATAAGAGACAATCTCGGTTCCCTCGTACATGGTCATCATCGCATTAAAGTAGTTGATATGATCCATCGGGTCGGTCATCCCATCATACCGGTCGAAGGGAGGTGGCTTGAACCCGGCCGATAGTGGCGTGGTCATGATCTTGGGAGGATAAGGGTATCGTCCGACTAGGGAATAGGCGTCCGAGGTCGCCTGTTTCTTCAATCTCTCCACTTGCTTGGCCAAGTCTCGTAGCCGCTTTTCCAGCTGAGTTTCAGGTGTTCGGCTCGTCCATCTGGTGCAAATTGTCCCATTCATTCGACCGAGGTCAACCATTTTATCCTTTAGCTTGGGATCGGTTCGCTCGGTCATCCCGTTGAGGTCGGCCATTCTGGTCAGCTCGATCAGCATCACCCCTCCTTATTCTTCTTTCCCCTAGAAATTGGACCTACGGGGGCTTCTCGGTTGCTCTTCTCAGAGAGGCGGGCTTCGATGCCTGGGGGCTACCTCCTGTTGTTCTCGGTGTCCCCTCGGCTGTCCGTCCTCTCTGAGCCGGCCTGGAAATACCGATCTTCTAGCTACCGATGCCGCTAGTTTGATCTCTCGCCCGGTCCTCGAGCTCCGACGATGCTCTTACTCATCCCGTCGAGCACTCCTATTGGGACGCTGAGGAGGAGTTTTTTGACTGGGCGGATGAGATGACACTGCTTGGCTAGGCTCGGCCTGACGTCGGCCACCATTTTGCTACAAGTTTCCCTCTATGAGCACCGGTGCCAAGGGGGGTGCAACTGGTGGTTGGCCTGACAACCCGCCCTGGGCCATCTGTCCCATGAGAGTTCGCAGCATCTCATTAGTGTGCAGCAGTTGAAGCTAAACGCCTATGGCTTGTCGGTTGTTCGTCGGGGCTTCCGGATCCAAATTTCCCAGTACGGGTAGTGGCAGCGGCAAATTCTGCCCTGGGTGGTTTGGATCGGCCCTCAGTCGTCCTTTCGCCGTCGTGTCCAGTACACTTGCACCATTCCCACCATCCACAGTGGGAATCGGGTTGGCCGTGGCACCCACGCTGGCCTGCGGGTCCCCCGCTCTTGGGGGTCTTCCAGTTGCGCCTTGCTACGATGTTTTGGGGGGTGGCGAACATCTCGCTTGCCTATCAGGTTGCAGCTCATCCCCGCGGGAGGTGGAGCCGTGCTGTCCTGGTCTTGTTTGCACCACCATTGTCTTCGCTCCTTGGATTGGCAGAAACGACGATGACTAGTTGACGTCATTCCCACAGACGGCGCCAAATCTGTTGTGTGTGAAAACCTCCGTCACCCAGTTCACCCACGGATGAGCCTGCAAAAACCGAGTGAATGCAAGAGAGCCGGTGTGGCTCCGGCCTAGGACTCTCCGACGCACAAGTCAAGTCTCCAGTGCAACAGCGTAACAGCTAGTAAAAAGTGAGATGAGCGTTTGAGCTCCATACCTGAGTATTTATAAAATGAGGTGAGGTGGTTGGAGGAGTCCTTGTATGGTAAGAGTCCTCTGTTGGCAGGGCTCTTCCGCGCAGGGCGGAGTGGAGAGTTATTTTTGGGATCGGACTCTCACTAAGGTATGAGCCCTTATTGGAGTGTGATTTGGTATCGTGACGGGATCGTGGCTCGATCCTTATCCCACGATACTCGGGCGGTGCTGATGTGGCATCGTGATCCCCGGTGGGGAGTTATGGTAGCTTCTGTGGAGGAGGGCTCGACCTCGGTGCTCGGCCTCGGACTGACGTGGTTGGGGTGCTTGGCCTCTGTCCGCGGTCTCGGACTTTGTGGCTGGGAGTTTCCCCCGGCCGCGCTGGAGCTCGACCAAATCATGGTGATCGACCTTGGGCTGACCTGTATGGATTCGGCTAATGGCTCGGCTGGCTTGAGCCTCAGCCATACCGAGGAGATCATTTACTTGCTTTGGACGAGGTATGGTACCGCGCACTGGGTTCTCGACCTGGTCCTCGGCGGGCTGAGCGGTCGGGCTATGTACTTGGCCAGATCGGAAATGAAGTGTTGCTTCCTTCCGGGTGAACGGTTTGGCCCGGTCTGGGTCGTGCTCGGCTCGGCCCAAGGCCTCGGTCTCAGCACATCCACGTGGCGACCTCCGGTTGGTTGGGAGATTTATGACTCATCAAAGGGAAAGAAGATGGAAGAAAAAGAGAATGTTACATCATAGATACATTGGTATCAGCTACTGATTCAATTTATTGGTAACATAAATTACTGCTATTTTCTTCTCTACTCTCTCAATCTCTCCGTCTCTTCCAGTCCCACCACGCACCACCACCTTAGTTAGTAAGTTCGGGAACGGCAATTGAACGGGAACGGATACGTACGGCAATTAAACGGACTAGACGGTAATAATACTTTTCAAAAATCCGGCTTCATAAAACGTATACGGTAATAATATGGTACGCGTTTAATACGGGTATAATACGGCATAGACGGCAATAATACTTTTAAAAAAACGGACATATATTCATTATATAACATGCATTCACCACCTAATAAATAAAATAATATCATGATTTTATTAACTAAAATAAACACAATAATATAATATGTTATATAACATCTCTAAGATTATCATTTAACATACCAAAATATCAATAATCTACAAGAAATGAATGTAGATTGTCTGAAAATGACATGAGCAAGTTGATTGCCGTATCATTAAATCATTCTTCCAATATTACATTTCTTTCTATCTATAATGAGATAACCATATATTTTTAACCAGATGTGTTCCTGTGAAGGGGGATGAGTTCCCACTAATTAACCAAAACAAGACAAGAGGGAGAGTTCCAGATATGGATCTCCACTGTACACATTAGCTACAAGAGACAGAAAAACAAGAATAAAATAGAATAGAGATTGAGCCGTTCTCGCCAATATCACACCAGATTCATTTGCTTCACTACCACCATCAAAGTTCAAAGACCAGAGAAACAAGAGAGTACAAGACTTAAGTGCCGCTTTGTTGAACGGAGATGGCGAGGATGATTGGAGATGGAGGGCAGCTACTGTTGCCTGCTACGGTTGGATGTTCAACGCAAATCGAAAGGGACGAAACGGAAAGTGAAATCGTTTCCCTAAATTCTAATCTTTTGGGTAATTTTTTTTTTTAAAAAAAAACATATAATTCGCGTATTATACGAGTATAATACACGATCAAGTAAAAAACGTGTTTTTTTATAAAAATATGGGAAAATACGAGAACGGAAGTATTATACATTTAAAAATATGGGAACGCGTATAATACGCATATGATACGCGAATTTACTAACTAAGACCACCACCCGGCTTAGCTTGCAACTTGGCTCAGAATCATTTTACATCATCCATTTCAATGATTGGCATGCCTCTAGCCCCGCCAGCGAGTGATAGCCAATATTACTAAGATTATAAAATATATCCGACGGGATGTATTTTAACTGATAAAGAAGATAAACAACAACCCCAATATTGTTCCACGTACACATTCACAAAAAGACTACTGGTACCATATAATTAACTGTTTAATTAGAGAGTTGAATATTCAAGATCAATTAAACAGTTTAATGAACGTACAATGAACACCTTGAGAACTGAACATGTATACTGGCATTGTGGCCACTTTGAAGTACTCGCGTGCGCGGTATTAATTACAGATTATTTGCATTGTTGAATTTAAGTACGTAGAGAGAGAGAGAGAGAGAGAGAGAGAGAGAGAGAGAGAGAGAGACCTGGGATGGATATATGTCTTCAATTCCAATTCTTAATTCCCACTCTAATAAATAAAGATGAGAATTAGTCCCTTCAACTATCCCAGCTCCAGCTCCACCATAAATTAATGCATCAATATACTAGCTAACACCCAAATTAGTGAAAAACATTATATTTCTAAGATGTGTACGTACGTAGGGGTCTGCCATAAATGCTAAAGAAATTAGTTCATGCATGGATGTGATACATAACCACGACGTACATTCTATTATTCTAAAAGTATATCCCTAAAGGTGCTTAAATATATAGTGGAAAATAAATAATTAATCTAATCTTTCCCACCGGGCGATCTAATCCCAAACGGGGGGGCGGGGGGGGGGGGGGGGGGGGGGGGGGGGGGGGGGGGGGGGGGGGGGGGGGGGGGGGGGGGGGGGGGGGGGGGGGGGGGGGGGGGGGGGGGGGGGGGGGGGGGGGGGGGCGGGGCTGCCGGGGGGGGGGGGCGGGGGGGGGGGGGGGGCGGGGGGGGGGGGGGGGGGGGGCCGGGGCGGGGGGGGGGGGGGGGGGGGGGGGGGGGGGGGGGGGGGGGGGGGGGGGGGGGGGGGGGGGGGGGGGGGGCCGCGCGCGGGGGGGGGGGGGGGGGGGGGGGGGGGGGGGGGGGGGGGGGGGGGGGGGGGGGGGGGGGGGGGGGGGGGGGGGGCGCCCCCGTGGGTTTTTTTTTTTTTTTTTTTTTTTTTTTTTTTTTTTTTTTTTGTTCTTTTGGCCTTTTTTTTCCTTTTTTTTCTTTCTTTTCCTTTCCTCCCCCCCCCCCCCTTCCTCCCCCCCCCCTCCTTCTTCCTTTTTTTTTTTTTTTTTTTTTTTTTTTCCCCCCCCCCCCCCCCCCCCCCCCCCCCCCCCCCCCCGCCCCCCCCCCCCCCCCCCCCCCTCCTCCCCGGTTTTTTTTGGTTTTTTTTTTTTTTTTTTCCCCCCCCCGGCCGCCCCCTCTGCTTTTTTTTTTTGTGTGTCTCCTTTTTGTTTTGGGGTGGGGGGGCGTTTTTTCTGCTACCCCCCCCCTCCCCACTTTTTTTTTTTTTCAACATTTTTTTTTTTTTTTTTATTTTATTCGTGTTTTATTTATTCATTCAATCTCCTTGCTTCCACCAAAACCAACCAACTGGGCCAGCCAGCCAGCATACATTCCACGATCAAACATTTTTGAACAACAATAAGATGCTGAGATTAAAAGATAAAGACACTTTTACTTGAAAGTAATAGCATCTAGAAAGAGTTTCTTGCAGTTACGTTCCATACATTGATTTAAAATTAAAAAACCTTTAAAAATGCATTAGTGATAATTCATATATATCGTCGTCCTGGAATCTATTTATCAAAAAGGATCCAACTATTATCTTACTTATCGAAAAAAAAAAAAAACTATTATCTTACAATTAGGGTTCCATTTGCCTAAACGTACAACCTAAAATTAGCTCAGGAATATATAATAAACTGATCTATCTCATATAGCCAGCCTATTCATCAAGAAAAACAAAGCTATTAAGAGAATCATGCACTTAAAGTATTGTGTTGTAAGGTGGTCTCAAAAGAAACTTGCACCACCTCAGCAGGAATTGGGGATCTACCTAGCTAGACCCTTCTCTTGGTCGATTTCTCATTCCACTCTCTCTCTCTCTCTCTCTCTCTCTCTCTCTCTTTGTTTGCATTGTGTTGCCACAAAATTCAGCATCGACAGCGTGATTTAAAGATGCCACAAAATGAATTGAATCAAAGAGTGGGTTCTACCAGTGCCTTGGTAATCCAAGGACTTTTCAAATGCAATGCCAAGAAAAAAGAAAAGGAGAAATCAAATTAATTTACTCTCCAGATACAGCTATAGTAAAATGTTTACAAACCCTCCATTAACGCCCAATGACGCCTCTTTTGAGATGCTCCCATCTTGCCATTGAAGGACTGTAGAGATCTTCAATTTGACTAAGAACATAGTGTTGTTGGAGAGTAACCCCAACAGGTTCTTTAAAGGAAAAGAACAGAAACCATTTACGTTACACTACTCCTAAAAAAAAAAGAAGATAAAAGATAAAAGATAAATTGCAAATTGTTTGATTGATTTGTGGATCCTTTCTTCATCGCCATTATCACTTATATAGTTGTAGCTGGCAATCCCTTTTAGTCATTAGGTGGTTGAGTAACTTCCCATCTCCATCACTTCACATTTGAATTTAAATTTGAGCACTTGTAGGTGTTTACGTAACTGCACATAACCTCCTTCACCACCTTCCCACTTAGTTATTCAAATTTCAAAAAGGAACCTATTACATGGCACGTGCAATGCATGACCTTGAAGTATGCATAGTTTTCGGCCATTGACCATTTCGACCATTTTCGGTCATTGACCGTTTCTAACTGACCATTGATCTCGATCATTGTTTTTACGGTCACTTGCTAACAAATCAGTCTTGACATAAGTAGATTTCGGTCTATTTGTCTATTGACCGAAATAGACTGAAAATAGGGTGTAAACACATTGGAGTGAACTTTTTTTATACTAATTTTTGTTGCCCATTTTTCCCCTATAGATATTTTGATAATAGGGCATAGGGCATAAATTTTCACTAGCATCAATTAGATATTTGGTTCGGAGCAATTGGCGCATGGATCCATAATCCTCCAGACTTGAGCTTGATGACTGTCATTCGGATGTTTGTTGAGACACTGCTGAATCCTAAAGCTTGCTCTTGTTCGAAGAGCCATATACAAACTTTCACAGCCTTAAGCAGATATGAATATGAACAAAATGGCAGTCAGAGTAAGACAATAGCTAGCATGAAATGTGCACCTCATTGCTCCAAGAATGATCCATTAATTGTCTCAGTAATCAACAGCAAACTAGAAGTGTAGCTTTTAACATCTGAGCACTCAAGTTCTCAAAATCTTATGCAAGTGCCAAAACACATATCAGATCAGCTTCTCTATGTTGGCTGCTATGTCTACCGGGACACAGCAAAGGATGTAATCGGGTGAGAAGGAGAGTATGGTGTGGGATAATGGTACAGCTCATAATTAGAAAGTGTCAAGGCAACATAGCTACCAAGTTGAGTCACCAAGATGAGTATATTCTTTTCAGGATCCCCAGAAAAATTGATACTCAGAGATCCGAAACTAAGTTGATCAAGATGCAGGTTGTTGGCCAAACAACGGTCCAGGGATCAAACCATGGTTCCCTAGGGAGACCAAGATATTTATCCTTAGGGTTTTGCACGCCCTGGGTTAGCCCATGGTGTCCCATGGGTGCCCCATTTTAATTTTTAGGGCTTCCCATGGTCGCCCATGGGAACCCTGGTGCATCCCTGTTAGGGTTTCTTCTTCCCTCATGGGTCCCATAAAATTTATTATCACAGTAGGGACAAAGAAACTCATCCCTAGTCCATCACATGGCAAGGGGGATCCATCCCTAACTCGAATGCGCAGCGGAAAAGGTCGATTCAAGTTTCTTTCGCATCCCATAAATATTAATAATCAATAAACTGAAGGAATTAATGAAGAACTGCTAACCTGGTGAGCCTCAAGTGTTGCTCCTCCAATAGACAATGGTTCTTCCTCCAGCGAGCGCTCCAAGCAAATAGATCTGAACCACCAATGGTGCTACCAAGGTTCTACACGCCAGTCCCAGATGCCCTCAAACTCCTTAACACAGATCTAGGGTTTCACAAATCCTAACTCTCAAACACAGGTGAGAGAAGCAAGAAGAAGAAGAGAGATCACACGAGGGAGAGAGAGAAACCAAAAATGCAGGAGAGAGAATGTCTGCTCCAAAAACATGGAGAGCTCCCCTCTTCTGTGTTTTATGGTCCCCTATTTATAATAATAGGGTTTAATTAAATCCTAGATAGATTTAATAGAGCCCTAGTGAGAGTCTGACTCTCTCTCTCTCAGTCTGGCAGTTCTGTTTAAACTCAAAGTGCTACACAGGTGAAGAAGCAGAATTTAATAGGGAAAGTATTAATTAGATTCTTTATTTAATTATTAATGGATAATTACAATTAGCATCAAATCCATTAATTAAATAAAGAGCCAATTAAATTAGCAAATTCTAAATAACTCCCTATATGATAACAATTTATCATATACAACCCCCCCCCCCCCCACTAATCAACACCATCATTATGGAATCTAGGGCATGTACACATGTACTGCCAAACCCCAATCCATAGTACATGTCCATATAAGAGCGTATGTGCATTTGATCGGGTCCCGCAAAACTCGATAAAACACTTTATTTGAAATAACTATAAATAATGTATCATTTTATGTAAAACCATTTCCATAACGGTACTGGATCCAGATTCTGATCTGACCATGCACAGACAGTCTCTATCTTGGTGTTCCCCAATCGGGCAGTGGTGACCGTGTTGGATAACTCTTTCACTCACAAAGTGTTCATGCATTCCCAGAACACCGGCTTTGACTCACTTGAGTTTCAGTCATTGATGAACCAAAGAATGCGATCACACTTTGCAGTGGCAGGGTTCCCTCAGGTACAAGGTGTCGGTGACACATGTCTATCCCTTCCTACATCTGGCAGTAATACATGAGGGAATCGACAAAGTAGATTCTTCGCCAATGCACACATCAAACATGTGAGCACTCGCATTTGTACCCTGACATCACATGTCTAGGCGTACCCAATGCGACGACCATATGATAGGGGTGCCCAGCCCAAACCCTAGTCGTGACTACCATTTTAAGTATAACTTACGGATACATAATGCTCAAAAAGTTTATATCGCATGTAACAATATCAAACTAAAATGTATAAATGTTCAATACAAAGGTGAACCGGGTTGAACCGAACCAAACTGAGTTTGATGGACACACACTTGTCCAACACAGGTCGTATTAGAGGTTAACTTCTTTGTTTTAAGACAACACAATTTAATCAAATGCTTGAATTGTCTAAATCAACCTAACTTAATAGGATGCTGATAGGAATTGAAGAGGTGGCAACCCGTAAGTTTTCAAGTCAATAGAACTCAATTAATTAAATAAAAATTTGATAAATGGACTACACCTTTCCGATATGATTCATTTATTAATCCCTGATGAAGTTCTTGGAGTCCACAAGCAACTCAATAACTCATCTGGACAGACGCATCAGAATATCAAACCAATTAAAATGAACCTAAGGTAACTATAATATTGTCTTAGACCATATATTTCCAGATGCCCTATGCACACACATTTTACATGTGATGGTTTTATACCTGCCACTGATTGCAAACAGCACACAGGCAGTTTAAGGTAAAAAAAAAAAAAAGAACCCAGCCGATTAAGTGATAGTATCCATCTAATCAATGCATTTTTTGCGGATCCCCAGCCGATTTGACTTTTGACCATACAAAAGAATCTGACTCATTAGATTGTTATTATGCTATGAGATCAAAGTATCTAAGGAGGTAATTTTTTTTTTTTTTTTTGGTTGAAACTAAGGACCTCTAAGGAGGTAATTACCACAATAGCAAGAGGACCTCTAATGGTCCAATCAGAAGGGGAGTATGATACAATAAAAGCCTCTACAGTTGCAATGACCTATCTGGAAGTTATTGGAACAGAACACAGAGACGAGACACAAGCATGGAAGATAAACAATTAATACTATAAAAATATATAGAGAAAAATCTTGAACTATTACATGAAAGCAAATTTTCAACTTCAAAACCAGTTATACCGTACGTTACTTTTTGTTACACCAAGCGAGCAATTAGAACCCAGTAATAAATAGGGGAGGAAAACCCCATTAAAGTACAGCCCTCTTATCAAACAACCATTCTGGAGCTATTCTTACAATCAGAGAAGCAATTCCCCAAAAAAATAAGGGGTTTTTTATAATTACCATCCCAAAATCTTTCATATTTATTATTATCCCCCCAAAAGCTTTGAAACAACTGTTACCCTCCCCTATTGCATACTAATAACTAACTGGCCTCCACCGTTACAGACTCGTAACGAAAGGGGTTAGTCGTGAGAGTGTGCCATTGTCACGAATTTTTTAAGATCAAAATGCCCTTTTTGGGGTGGTAATTGTAAAAACACTCCCACCCCATCGCCGTCCCTTCTCCTCCTCCTCCTTCTTCTCCTTCTTCTTCTCCTTCTTCTTCTCCTTCTTCTTCTTCCTCCTCTGCAACCCCAACCGCCCCGATCGATGATGCCATCACCACCTGACGTACTCTGACTTCCTTCGTCTCATTCACTAGTCATGACAAAGCTATAGATACTACAGCAATTAATGGAGATGGATCATCCAAAGGTGAATTTTACTTTGAAGTTGTTCTTCCTTTCTCTGTTCCTTTCTTTATAAACTAGATTAAAAAGTTATTTTTTTTTCAAAAATTAAAAATTCATCTTTTGTATCCATTTAGTAACCTAAATGTTTCAAATGTTTTGAAAATCAAGAATTGGGATTAACTAACCCACATGTAAAACTGAATCAATTGTACAGAAAATGGTGGTTATAGCACAACTGAGAAGTCAATGACGGTTCCAATGATGAACCCAGTAGCAGAAGCCATGAACAAACAACAAACACAGGTGATGATGATGATGATGAATAGTGTGTTGGACAAGTGTGTGTCCATCAAACTTGGTTCGGTCCGGTTCAACCCAGTTCACCTTTGTATTGAACATTTATACATTTTAGTTTAATATTGCCACATGCGATATAAACTTTTTGAGCATTATGTGTCCGTACGTTATACTTAAAATGGTAGTCACGACTAGGGTTTGGGCTGGGCACCCTTATCATATGGTCGTCGCATTGGGTATGCCTAGACATGTGATGTCAGGGTACGAATGCGAGTGCTCACATGTTTGATGTGTGCATTGGCGAAGAATCTACTTTGTCGATTCCCTCATGTATTACTGTTAGATGTAGGAAGGGATAGACATGTGTCACCGACACCCTGTACCTGAGGGAACCCTGTCACTGCAAAGTGTGATCGCATTCTTTGGTTCATCAATGACTGAGACTCAAGCGAGTCAAAGCCGGTGTTCGGGCAATGCGTGAACACTTTGTGAGTGAAGGAGTTATCCAACATGGTCACCATTGCCCGATTGGGGAACACCAAGATAGAGACTGTCTGTGCATGGTCGGATCAAAATCTGGATCCAGTACCGTTTTGGAAATGATTTTGCAAAATTTATTTTACATAAAATGATACATTATTTATAGTTATTTCAAATAAAGTATTATATCGAGTTTTGCGGGACCCGATCGGATGCACAGACGCTCTTATATGGACATGTACTATGGATTGGGGTTTGGCAGTACATGTGTACATGCCCTAGATTCCATAATGATGGTGTTGATTAGTGGGGGGTTGTATATGATAAATTGTTATCATATAGGGAGTTATTTAGAATTTGCTAATTTATTTGACTCTTTATTTAATTAATGGATTTGATGCTAATTGTAATTATCCATTAATAGTTAAATAAAGAATCTAATTAATACTTTCCCTATAAGATTTTGCTTCTTCACCTGGGTAGCACTTTGAGTTTAAACAGAACTGCCAAACTGAGAGAGAGAGAGTTAGACTCTCACTAGGGCTCTATTAAATCTATCTAGGATTTAATTAAACCCTATTATTATAAATAGGGGACCATAAAATGCAGAAGAGGGAAGCTCTCCACATTTTTGGAGCAGACATTCTCTCTCCTACGTTTTTGGTTTCTCTCTCTCCCTCTTGTGATCACTCTTCTTCTTCTTGCTTCTCTCACCTGTGTTTGAGAGTTAGGGTTTGTGAAACCCTAGATCTGGGCTGAGGAGTTTGAGGGCATCTGGGACTGGCGTGTAGAACCTTAGTAGCACCATTGGAGGTTCAGATCTGTTTGCTTGGAGCGCTCGTTGGAGGAAGAACCACTGTCTATTGGAGGAGCAACACTTGAGGCTCACCTGGTTAGCAGTTCTTTATTAATTTCTTCTGTTCATCGATTATTAATATTTATGGGATGCGAAAGAAACTCAAATCGACCTTTTCCACTGCGCATTCGAGTTTGGGATGGATCCCCCTTGCCATGTGATGGACTAGGGATGAGTTTCTTCGTCCCCTAAAAATTAAAATGGGGCACCCATGGGACACCATGGGCTAACCCAGGGCGTGCAAAACCCTAAGGATAAATATCTTGGTCTCCCTAGGGAACCATGGTTCGATCCCTGGACCGTTGTTTGGCCAACAGTGTGGTATCAGAGTCACCTTTCCCACCCATGAATATTAGATAATTAATAGTTTAATGTAATTATCATGAGTGGGATGCAAGTTGGCACATGGGTGGTTAAAATATGGTTGTTGTAACAACCTTCCCATGTGCACATGGGTAGTTACAAGGTTGTTAGTGTAACAACCTCACCATGTGATGATGGATTTGATTTGTTTTATTTATTCCAATTATTGAAGCATGTATCCAATTAGGTTGTGATTACTAATTTTTTATTTTAAAATTTTTAATCATATTCTATATGTGGGGGGGAAGCGCACGTTGCTAAGCCTCTGCGCACGCCCTCCCCCATGAACCTACCATTGTGCGCATCCCCTTGCGGATTGCTGCCTGTGGGCAGCAAGCTTGCGGGCTGCGGGCCTATAAGCTGCTGTTCGTGGGCTTTAGCCTATGGGCAGTAGGCCTGCGGCCTGCATCCCAAGGCTGTTGTCCGTGGGCCTTGTGCCTATGGGCTGCACAGGGAGTGCCTGCAGCCTGCACATGTGGGCTGCATGCACCCCCCTTGTTTTCCCTCCAGTTTAACAATAAAAAAAAAAAATTTTTAAAAAACATTTTTTTTCAAAACAGAATTTTATTATTTTGTTTTATTTTTTGGAGGTTGATGATGGGTGAAGAGATTTCCTCTTTACCCACTTGCAATTAAAATGCGATTTTAATTGTATGGGCTTGGATACATGTTATCACATGCGATGTAGTGGTTCAATAATTGAAGGAATCCATGTTTTAATTTTTGGTTTACTTGCTTTAATGCCCATGCATGGAATTATATTATGATGTGATTATGGGAATGGCATTCTAATAAATGGATGGATTGTTTATGTATGTGATACATGGGGCTATGGGTGGATGTGATGCTTTTCTCTCTTTCTCTCTCTCCCCCTATCTTTTTTATAAACAAATATACTCCACCCCATGGGCAGCCCAAATGGTGGGTTGGTTTCTCCATGCGGAGTTTCTTTATTATTATGGAAAGGAAAGTGTATAGAATTTTTTCTAGGTTTCCATTGTAATTTTAGAGGAATTAGGACTCCCAGGGCATGTTGATGGTGATCCACATGCGGTGCTCAAAGCTTATGGAGATGGAAGTCACCTACTTTGAAGACGTAATCGGGCGGAGGAGATGATCGAGGCGTGGCATCCATGGCATGATAAATGCACCCAAAGTTATTAGTTTTATTTTTATTGGGAGGGTTCTTTAATTGCTTCTGATAAAAATGTCGCCATCCCATAATCACTTTTAATTAATGTTGATTAATTATGTTGTTTAAATCTATCCATGTATGTGAGAGTTAATTAATCCCTCTTTATTCACAATACATGTATGATATGAACTAGTCTTAATCGGTAGACATGTCCATGGCCTCCTATTGAAGATAAATGTAAAAAATGTATGACATGACCCCGCATAAGTCGACAGGACATTGCCAGGACCTTTGTCACACATTTATCTATATTTACCTCTATCTAGATACGTTAGGGTATGGATAGTAAGAGGACACTGCAACAGTGGGCCATCTTTCATGATTCTATGATTCTAACTAATGTAATAGATAAGTACTTGGGTGTATGTCAGCCGACAGGATCTGGACATGACACCCAAGTGGCCAAAATATTGGAAGCCCATAAGGCGGACAGCTTAGTCCACACTACCATGGTGTGTATAATGACTCCCGACAGGGTAAGTTATGCATGCAAGGGTTGTAGGTATCCAATTCATCTTTTGGGTTATGAGGGAAACCCAAATCATGAAAGACCATTGATGTGTGTGTGCTCAATTTATTATTTTCAATGGTCATTAATTAGCATGTGGTTATTTACTTGTGCATGTGTAGATTAATATATGATGGCTATCGTTAATTCCAACCTGTTAACACTCATTAGCGAATACAAACTTAATGGTACAAACTATGTTGATTGGTACTAGAGCATTAAGTTGCTCCTGACTGCTGAAGGACTGTACACAGTTCTAGATGAATAAGTTCCTCCTCAACCCGACCCGAACGATTTTGAGGCAAATGAAGAGATGCAAGAGTTCCTCATGAGGGATTCCAAGACATCACTCTATATCCTAGGATCGTTGGAAAAGTCAGTTGTAGACTCAATCAAGGATATACGCACTGTTGGGGGTAAAATGGATAAGCTTGCTGAATTGTTCAATAGGCAGTTAACACATGGACATTCTGATGCGGTGAGTCAAATCCATAACTCCAAGATGTCCCAGGGGACTCCAGTGACGGATCATGTAATGAAAATGATCAATCTGTTTGAAAAATTAGAATCCATGGAGACTGATTTCAGCCTGCGATACAAGACTGATGTGATCTTAGCGTCACTCACTTCTGCCTACGCACCTTTTAGGATGTCCTACAAGATGTCCGAGAAGGAGATGGAGCTCACCGAGCTTGCTAATGCACTGGTAGAGGCTGAAGCATCCTTGAAAAAGGACAAGGCTAAGGTCAATGCAACTGAGGCAAAGCCTTCTTCAAATGGGAAGAAGAAGAAAAAGGGAAGTAAGGGCAAGACCCTGAAAGTCAAGGGTGGGAAGTCTGGCAATAAAGGCAAAGGCAAGTGCTTCTATTGCAAGAAGGAGGGTCACTAGAAAAGAAATTGTCGTGCTTACCTGGTAACTTTGAAAGATAAGAAGCCGGATGAAACAGAGGCTGCTAAAGAAGGTACATGTGATGTTCACGTTCTTTATGAGTCTAATTTGTCTTTTGAACCGACCAATTCTTGGTTGGTGGATAGTGGATCCACTGTTCACATTTGCAATGATTTGTAGGGATTCAAGGAGACAAGGAACCTGGAAAGAAATGAAGTGGGTCTTCGGATGGGCACTGGAACTGAGACCATGGCGTTGGCTATGGAAACTTTTATTTTAAATTTTAATTCTGCTAGTTTAGTTTTAAAGGATTGCTATTATGTACCCTCTTTCAAGAGGAAGATAATTTCAGTTTCAAAACTTGTTTTGGATGGATATAGTTTTTCCTTTAATTCTAAATTGATTATTCATTTTAATAATTCCTTTGTGGCATCCGGATATATGCAAAATGGTTTGTATTTTCTAGATTGCCCTATTAGAACGAATGTTATTTCAAATGTTGATTTGAAAAGGAAAGCAGCTCCAGTGAACTCAACATATCTGTGGCATCTAAGATTGGGTCACATAAATGTGGACCTAATCAGTAGATTGGTGAGGGATGGGCCCTTAGAGAGTCTGAGGGTGGAACCATTCCCCACCTGTGAGTCATGCTTTCAGGACAAAATAACCAAGAAACCCTTTAGCAATAAAGGTGCTAGAGCCACAGATCTGTTGTAGTTGATACACACAGACGTGTGTGGACCCATAAACATACAAGCAAGATATGGGTATGAGTACTTTATCACGTTCACCGATGGTTACTCTAGATATGGTTGCATATACTTGATGCGTAGGAAATTGGAAGCCTTTGATAAATTCAAAGAATTCTAAGCCGAGGTCGAAAGATAGCTCGATAAACGCATCAAGTCCTTACGATCAGATCGTGGAGGGGAGTATCTATCGGATGAGTTTAAAGAACATCTCATATCCCAATGGATAGTTAGTCAGCTAACTAATCCAGGCACACCACAACAAAATGGTGTATCCGAACCATGCAATCGGACCCTATTGGATATGGTCAGGACGATGCTCACTTATAGTGAGCTGCTTCTTT
The DNA here is from genome assembly GCF_018873765.1 of Telopea speciosissima. Lineage (NCBI taxonomy): Eukaryota > Viridiplantae > Streptophyta > Magnoliopsida > Proteales > Proteaceae > Telopea > Telopea speciosissima. The sequence continues at coordinate 28,514,025 of NC_057924.1, read as the reverse complement.
CTTTCTGGAGGTACGCTGTTTGAGTTAAAATAAAACCGCAAGCGTACGGGTCAATCGTAGCTACGGGTCGAACACGAGGAGATATATGCCACTCTATTTAACTAACTTAAAAGTAATGCAAAGTGAACCAAATTAAAGTGTTAAATTAAACTAATTAAACTAATGAAAATCAATGCATCCTAACTCATAAGCATCTAACAAAATTAAGGGATTAAATCGGCGTCCTAACACATGAGCATCTAACCTATCAAACTAAAGCGAATTGAAAGGAATAAAAATACAGCCACACATACTAACCATATAAAAAGAAATAAGGGAATAAAAATGCATCCATAAATCACAACCATATAAAATTAAAATAAAAGAAATAGAGGGGGAAGAAGAAGAAGATAGAGAGAGATAGAGGAGATGGAGAATGAGATTAAGAGTTTAGATAGTAAAACCTGGATGTGCTTGCATGAATGTAATTGAAAAGCTTGAATACTTGCATAAACTTACCATGGTCTCCTCTTCTAAATCTTCAAGTCTTATCATCAACTTAAGAACTTAGACTAGAAGGCTTAAAACCTAAACTAGAATTAAGAAATTACAACCCAATTGAAGATTTAAATTGAAATTAAAGCATAAACTAAACCTATTATAACCATTAACTAAAAATCATAAAAGCAAACTAGAACTTAGAAAAGCCAAAAATCACAAATTAGAAGGAGAAGAAGAGAAGAAATTTCACTAAGTGAATGAAAAATTTTTACAAGAGAGGTAGGGGGTATTTATAGGTGGAAGAGAGGAGAAGAGAGAAGATGGAAGTGTAGGAGAAATATTCCCTAAGAAAAGAGAATATTCTCTTCTCTTTCCTCTTTTACAATGCCTTGAATCCTAAGAAAAAAAAAAAAAAGAAAAAAGAAAAGAAGAAGAGAAGATTGTTTATATAGACCTTCTATTTCAAGAAAAATAAACTTCCAATTCTAACAAGTGCTTCCTTTTCTTTGTAGATATCTTCTCCAAGCAATAAAATCAAATCATCTTTGATTTTTCAACCTTCCATAGATGAAAAAATATAAATCTATCCCAAGTAGAATTCCAGAAGTGCCCTTGAGAAGTTGGAGGAGAGAAAGAGTAAGGGTGATGACTAGGATTCCTTCAAGAATAAATAAAATACCCATTCTGTCCTTCAGAAAACGTGGAGCATGGGATGCTTATATAGACCTCATCATTGTGTTCCTTGCGAAAAATCACCCAAAATAGACCCAAATTTCGTCCAATTCGGAGTTGGGGGGCCCAAGATATCTCAAGTTGAAGTTGGACTGTCCAGAGCCTTCCAAATGGAATCTTTCGGGTACAGTTAAGTAACTTCTGATAATTATGTTAACGCCCCTGGAATCTGAACTTCCGCTTCACTTTGTCCCCATCCAACTGTCAATAATTATAAATAAACCCCTATACACCATTTTTGCGCATCGTTACGGAAACGGCCATAACTTCTTCGTTTCAACTCGGAATCAAGTGTCGTTTGAACCGTTGCGAAGCTGACTCGATGGGCTATGCATCCATACTATTAACACCTCAAAAAAGGTTAAAAATATCTCCTTAGTATCATCTCCTCCATTTTCACCATAATTCACCTAAACCCTGAAAAGCACAAGAAAGCACCGAGTAACTCTGTCCAATGTGGTAAAATGTATGCTTTATGCCCTAAGATTTCACACATAAATGTGCTCATCAGATTCCCCCACACTTGAACGTTACTTGTCCTCAAGTAAAGCAAAAGATAAACTAACCTAGAATGCAAAAAAAAAAAAAAAATCCTAACTCACTTTCGCAGGAATCACGATTGCACTTAGCATGTGCAACAAGCCTTTCAACCCCTAGGTTACCCCTAGTGGACGAGTTGTGTCTCATGGGTGTTTGCAGTGAATATACACCCAAAATTCAATAAATAAAAAAGAATAATGTAAATTTTTCTCATGGCATAAGTAAGATAGGGCACACAATCTCAAAGAAATACTCAACTAAAGATTAAGGAGCCAAAGGTTCCCCCACACTTGAATTTTATCACCCCACATCAATTCAAGTAACAAGCATGCATCAAGGTCAAGGAATCTCCTCATATTTTCTAAATACTACTCACCTTCAAGTAAACCACTCATAGCACTGATGGAACCAAAGACTTAGGCATTGAGTATTTTTTACCATACTTTCTTTTCCAGGCATTAAGGTAAAAGCTTTTTTTTTTTTTTCTCAACAAAAAACTCTTTTTCTACTCTACTACTGTTCTTTGAATGACATGGTAGAGCATACACCAGACACCCAAATACTTTGTAGCTTTGCTTTTTGTATGTATCCATAAAACATTGAGACATTGATGCAAGAGTTTTTTTTTGAGTTTCCTTCCAAGGAATTTCGATCAAGTCACCCTGCTTCATGAGGCACAGTGCCCTGTCTAGTCCCAAGGAATTCCACTTTTCTTTCTGTTTCTCTTTTTTTTTTTTTTTTCCATTCACTTTCACTTTCATCCCTTGCCACAAACAAATTGGTCTCAACTACTAGCCAAAAGATCAAAGGGGTCCATAAACACATAGAGGAATCTAACCATCACATGAAGTAGCATTCATATTTTCAAATTCAATCCCCATCACCAGATACAAACCAACTACCATCCTTGAAAAGGGATTTTTTTTATTATTTCGCATGCTAGGAGGGCACCTAATTCCCTCTCAGTCTCGCTTTGTAAATCGAAGAAACTTATGCATATAACAAAAAACTATCGCCACAATCAAAATTCACAATTAAAGTCCAACACACCCCCCCCACACTTAATTCATGCAGTGTCCTCAATGCATGCAGAAAAGAAAGAACAAGGACAAGGGAGGGGATACATACTAGGATATCAGGGGTGAAGGTAAAGAGGCTCATGGAGATCCATGACCTCTTCTTCAACTGGAGTAGGCATCTCTATGTACGGCTTCAATCTTTGGCCATTGACCTTGAAAGTAGCTCCTGTACTTGGATTGAGGACTTCAATAGCCCCATGAGGATAAGCTTTTTGAACAATATAGGGGTCCTCCCATCTAGAGCGCAGCTTACCTGGAAAGATATGCAAACGAGAATTGTACAACAAAATTTTTTGGCCTACCTCAAAAGATTTTCTCAAAATGTGCCTATCATGGAAAGCCTTGGTTTTTTTCTTGTAAATCCGGGCATTCTCATATGCCTCATTCCTAAGCTTTTCCAACTCAGATAGTTGGAGTTTCCTATGGGCACCTGCAGTGGGTAGGTCAAAGTTAAGCTTCTTGATAGCCCAAAAGGCCTTGTGCTCAATCTCTACAGGTAAGTGACATGCCTTTCCATGCACCAGACGGTACGGAGATTGACCAAGATCGGTCTTGAAGGCTGTCCTATGGGCCCATAATGCATCTACCAACCGGTTAGACCAATCCTTGCGGTTTGGGTTGATGGTTTTCTCAAGAATTTGCTTGATCTGCCTATTTGAAACCTCAACCTGGCCATTGGTCTGGGGATGGTAGGGTGTGGCCAACTTATGGACGACACCATACTTTCTCATGAGGGCCTCAAAAGGCCGATTACAAAAATGCTTGCCCCGATCACTAATGATAGCCCGGGGAGTACTAAAACGGGAGAAGATGTTCTCCTTCAAAAATTTCACAACCACGTTGTGGTCGGTCATTGGTCTTACAAGCAACTGCCTCTATGTACAGGTTACCAAAAGAGTTAGGGAAAGGCCCCATGAAATCAATATCCCATACATCAAACACCTCAACCATCAGTAGTAAGACGCCCTAAGGATTGGCATAAAGAACATGCCTTGCAATAAGTAAAAGCGTCTTTAAACAGACTAGGCCAATAAAATCCACACTGTAAAACCTTGGCCGCAGTTTTATTAGGCCCAAAATGGCCTCCACAAGCCTGATCATGGCAAAAAGATAAGACAGATTGTTGCTCATGATCAGGGACACATCTCCGGATTACCTGATGCGGACAAGTCTTAAAAAGATAAGGATCATCCCAAAAGAAATACTTAACTTGTGAAAAGAAACGATTCTTATCTTGGGTGGACCAATGTGCAGGTGTCACACCCATAATCAGATAATTAACAATGTCAGCAAACCAAGGTTCACTAGACACTGCCATCAGATACTCATCAGGAAAATTCTCGTTAACTGGAGAATCAACAGTCAAGGTATTAGGCAGCCGGGATAGATGGTCTGCAACCAAATTTTCACATCCTTTCTTCTCCCTAATTTTAAGATCAAATTCTTGTAACAAAATGACCCACCTAATGAGGCGAGCCTTGGCATCTTTCTTCTGCACAAGATATTTGATAGCTGCACGGTCAGTATAAACAATCACATGTGATCCAACCAAGTAGGGCCTAAACTTCTCTAAAGCAAACACAACAGCTAAAAATTCTTTCTCAGTAGTGGTATAATTAAGCTGTGCATCATTAAGAGTCCTACTTGCATAATAAATCACATGGGGTAATTTGTTGATTCTTTGTCCAAGAACAGCCCCTATAGTAAAATCAGAGGCATCACACATAAGCTCAAATGAAACTGTCCAAATTGAAGCTTGAATAATGGGGGCTGAAGTCAACGCTCTTTTCAATTGCTCAAAACTATCATGACACTCAGAAGAGAAATCAAATGGGCAGTCCTTTGCCAAAAGAAAGGTGAGAGGTCTAGCTATCTGGCTAAAATCCTTGATGAATCTTCTATAAAAACCTGCATGGCCAAGAAAAGATCTAATGTCCTTCACACTCTTGGGTGGTGGTAAATTGGCTATAAGGTCCACCTTAGATCTATCAACCTTTATCCCTTCTTTGGACACAATGTGACCAAGAACTATGCCTTGCTTCACCATGAAGTGGCACTTCTCCCAATTCAGGACCAAGTTCTTTTCTATGCATCTTTTAAGAACCAAAGAGAGATGATGCAAGCAATGAGAAAAGGTAGAGCCATGAATAGAGAAATCATCCATAAACACCTCTAGGAAGTGCTCTACCATATCAGAAAAGATACTCATCATACACCTTTGGAATGTAGCAGGGGCATTACAAAGCCCAAAAGGCATACGCCGGTAAGCAAAGGTTCCATAAGGGCATGTGAAAGTGGTTTTGTGTTGGTCCTCTAGAGCAATAGGGATTTGGTTATAGCTTGTATAACCATCAAGAAAACAATAATATTCATGGCCAGCTAGTCTCTCTAACATCTGATCAATAAAAGGCAAGGGGAAGTGGTCCTTCCAAGTTGCCGCATTCAATTTTCTATAGTCAATGCACACTCTCCATCCCATTTAGATACGGGTTGGAATCAGCTCATTATTGGCATTCTCAACTACAGTGGCTCCTCCTTTCTTAGGCACAACCTACACAGGACTCACCCATTGGCTATCAGAAATAGGATAAATGATGCCATGATCTAAGCATTTTAGGATCTCTTTCTTGATTGTCTTTTTCATCACAGGATTAGCCCTCCTTTGGGGTTCCCTAGAAGGTTTGGAACTCTCCATCAGATGTATATGATGTTGGACAATGGAGGGGCTAATACCTTTGATGTCAGACATGGTCCAACCTATGGCTTCCTTATGGTCCTTTAGAAGCTTAATCAACTCTTTTTCTTGAATAGAAGTCAAATCAGAAGCAATAATAACAAGAAGAGTATGATTATGTCCTAAGAAGGTATACTTGAGGTTGGAGGGCAATGCCTTCAACTCCAATGTGGGGGGCTCAATAATAGAGGATTTGGGAATGAAAGTGGATAGGGGTCCAAGGGGCTCCAAAGGTGGTTGGATGCTCCAGACCTCAGATAAGGGAGTATCATCAACACCATCCAATTCCTGCATACATTTTTGAAATCCTGAATCAAAATCAATCTCAAAGAACGTATCAATATCATCAGGAAATCCTTGAAGCATATGCACCTCTTCATCCATGTCAGACTGCTTGCCCAACCTAAACACATTGAAGTCAACAGAAGTATTGCCAAAAGATAATTTTATAAGACCATTCCTGCAATTGATTAAAGCATTACTGGTAGCTAGGAATGGTCTACCCAATATGATTGGGATTTGGTCCTTGAAGTTGGCAGTGGGTTGGGTATCTAAAACAATAAAATCCACAGGAAAAATAAATTCCCCAACCTTCAACAGAACATCCTCAATCATTCCCTTAGGAATTTTAACCGATCAATCTACAAGTTGAAGAGTAATTTTGGTCGGTTTCAGTTCTCCCAATCCCAGTTGTTGGTAGACATGAAAGGGTAAAAGGTTCACACTTGCACCAAGGACCAATAAGGCATGATCAATAGTGGTATAACCTATAGTGCAAGAGATGGTGGGGCTTCTAGGATCCTTATGCTTGGCTGCTACTGGCTGTGAGATTAGAGAACTAATGTTAGCAGCCAAGAATGCCTTTTTGGGCACATTAGTGGTCCGCTTTTGGGTGCATAAGTCTTTAAGGACTTTAGCATAAGCGCAAATCTGGGCAATAGCATCCAACAAGGGGATATTCACCTGAACCTGTTTGAACACATCCAATATCTTCTCCACAGAAAGAGACTTCTTGCTAACCAACCTATTTGGGAAAGGAGCAGGTGGGGTATAAATTCTTTCAGGGTTGGTCTTTTTAACTTCCTCAATAGAATCTTCTTTGGTTTCCTCAACAAAATCATCTGGCATATCTTTAGGTTCATTAGACGAACCTGGAATAGTAGGCACTTCAATGGCCTCTTCAGAAGGGGGAGAGTCAACAGGAGTATGAGATGGTAAAGACTGAGGTACACTAGCCTGTTGATACTCACGGCCACTCCTTAAAGCATAAACAACATTTACCTATCTGGAGGGCCCTTGGTGCTGTTGGCCTTGTGCAACATTGGTTGGAGGAGCTTGGGTACCTTGTTGAATATGAACCTGATGACTAGGATTTGGCTCAGGTTGGCTAGGTAACTTCCCTATTTCTCTCTCATGCAGGATTGTGACAAGCTGGGTGAGTTGTTTTTCCATGTTATTGTGGCTTATCATGAGAAGAGCTATCTTATTGTCCATCTCATTCAGTCTTATTGCCTCTCCTGTATTGGTAAACCCTGGGGGTTGCTGATAAGGTGCAAGGAGAGGAGGCCTAGCAGAATTAATAGAAGGTCCTGGATGAGGACGAGGGGGAAAGGGGTTAGGAGACATTCCTTGGCTTTGTGGTGCATAGTTAGGCCTTTGGGCACCAAGCTGGCCTTGATGGTTAAAGTTGGATGGGCCTGCTTGGTTTCCTTGATTCCAGGAGAAATTGGGGTGATTTCTCCATCCTGGATTGTAAGTATTGCTATATGGGTTATTTTGGTAGAGAGCACTTACATTCTCAGTGCTGGAATTGCCCACCAAGGTGTTGGGGCATTCCTCAGAAAGGTGTCCAGCGGTTTGGCACCAACTGCATACCGACACATGGTTGACCTGGTTGATCGGATTAACTGGTATAGACTCTTTAAGAACTATGGACTCCAACCGTTTTATGAGGCTGTCAAGTTTGGCCTCCTTGGTTGGCATACCCTCAATGAGATACCCCTTAGTGGTCTTCAGCCTCTTGGGAAGATTCCCATTCCCAAGTCTTATCAGCCAAGTTGGTTAAGAATGTCCATGCATCATTCTTCTCAAAAAATTAGTAAAGCCTGCTGGACACATAGACTCTACAAGTTGCTTGGTCTGATAATCAATACCCTCATAAATAATTTGGCATAGCTGCCACAAGTCAAAACCATGGTGAGGGCATTCTAAGAGAAGGTCCTTGAATCTTTCCATGAATTTGGAAAAGGACTCATGTGGTTTCTGCCTAAACTGGAGGATGTCACTTTTAAGCTTATTAGTCTTGTGAAGAGGAAAGAATTTTCTCAATAAGACAATGGTAAACTCATCCCATGTATTAATGGAGTTTGTTGGCAGTCCATAGAGCCACTTCTTGGCCTGGTCTTTTAGGGCAAAGGGTATAAACCTAAGCCTAACTGCATCATTAGTCAAATTCTGGACCTTAATTAGAACACAGACCTCCTCAAATTCCCTAAGGAAGAGATATGCATCCTCATTAGCCATCCCATGGAAATGGGGTAGCATGCTGATAAAGTTGGTCTTGAGTTCATAGTTATTCCCTGTAACAACAGGCAGACTAATGCATGAGGGTTGTGCAGTCCTGGTGGGGTAAAACCTATCCTTAAGAGTCTTAGGTTGTTGGTCACCCATGGTCAAAGGTGGTAGAGAAGGTGGTTTTCTAATAAGACGATTACTTGAATCACGAGTCCACACCTTAGCCACCTAAACAGATATGAGGTCTCCTTTAGAAAAATTAAAGAAAAATAAAACACTTAAAAAAAAAAAACTAGAAACAAGAGGGAGCCCAAGGTAGATAGTGCATCTCTATCCCTCAAAAAGCTAAACAATGGTTCAAAAGCTGTAAGGATGCCATATAGGTTGACAGCAAGGGAACCCGTATAGTTTTCTATAGCCACCTACGTGCGACTCCAATATGGATTCTGATGTAGAATGGAGGTCTACTATACGTTTATGTTTCCAACACTCTCACTATGTCGCTTTCCTGTTATCAAGAGTGGTCACCTCCAAAGATAAGTCACATGTCAATCCACCCAACCAAGTCAAGATGTAGCGTCATAGGTAACTTAATCCTATGAGGGACACCAAAAGATGGAGGGTTGAAGCATATGAAGGACTTTAGATTGGGCTAACACTATTTGAAACAGAAGAGAAATAAGAAGCGGTTTTCAAAAAATGATTTTTTTTTTTTTCAAAAAAAAGAAGAGAAAATAATAAACTAAAACACTTCGAACTACTTAAAAATCAGATAAATAAAATGGACAATAATCTCCCCGGCAATGGTGCCAAAAACTTATTTGAGTTAAAATAAAACCGCAAGCGTACGGGTCAATCGTAGCTACGGGTCGAACACGAGGAGATATATGCCACTCTATTTAACTAACTTAAAAGTAATGCAAAGTGAACCAAATTAAAGTGTTAAATTAAACTAATTAAACTAACGAAAATCAATGCATCCTAACTCATAAGCATCTAATAAAATTAAGGGATTAAATCGGCGTCCTAACACATGAGCATCTAACCTATCAAACTAAAGCGAATGGAAAGGAATAAAAATACAGCCACACATACTAACCATATAAAAAGAAATAAGGGAATAAAAATGCATCCATAAACCACAATCATATAAAATTAAAATAAAAGAAACAGAGGGGGAAGAAGAAGAAGATAGAGAGAGATAGAGGAGATGGAGAATGAGATTGAGAGTTTAGATAGTAAAACCTGGATGTGCTTGCATGAATGTAATTGAAAAGCTTGAATACTTACATAAACTTATCATGGCCTCCTCTTCTAAATCTTCAAGTCTTGTCATCAACTTAAGAACTTAGACTAGAAGGCTTAAAACCTAAACTAGAATTAAGAAATTACAACCCAATTGAAGACTTAAATTGAAATTAAAGGATAAACTAAACCTATTATAACCATTAACTAAAAATCATAAAAGCAAACTAGAACTTAGAAAAGCCAAAAATCACAAATTAGAAGGAGAAGAAGAGAAGAAATTTCACTAAGTGAATGAGAAATTTTTACAAGAGAGGTAGGGGGTATTTATAGGTGGAAGAGAGGAGAAGAGAGAAGATGGAAGTGTAGGAGAAATATTCCCTAAGAAAAGAGAATATTCTCTTCTCTTTCCTCTTTTACAATGCCTTGAATCCTAAGAAAAAAAAAAAAAAAGAAAAGAAAAAAGAAGAAGAGAAGATTGTTTATATAGACCTTCTATTTCAAGAAAAATAAACTTCCAATTCTAACAAGTGCTTCCTTTTCTTTGTAGATATCTTCTCCAAGCAATAAAATCAAATCATCTTTGATTTTTCAACCTTCCATAGATGAAAAAATATAAATCTATCCCAAGTAGAATTCTAGAAGTGCCCTTGAGAAGTTGGAGGAGAGAGAGAGTAAGGGTGATGACTAGGATTCCTTCAAGAATAAATAAAATACCCATTCTGTCCTTCAGAAAACGTGGAGCATGGGGTGCTTATATAGACCTCATCATTGTGTTCCTTGCGAAAAATCACCCAAAATAGACCCAAATTTCGTCCAATTCGGAGTTGGGGGGCCCAGGATATCTCAAGTTGAAGTTGGACTGTCCAGAGCCTTCCAAATGGAATCTTTTGGGTACAGTAAAGTAACTTCTGATAATTGTGTTAAGGCCCCTGGAATCCGAACTTCCACTTCACTTTGTCCCCGTCCGACTGTCAATAATTATAAATAAACCCCTGTACACCATTTTCGCGCGTCATTACGGAAACGGCCATAATTTCTTCGTTTCAACTCGGAATCAAGTGTCGTTTGAACCGTTGCGAAGCTGACTCGATGGGCTATGCATCCATACTATTAACACCTCAAAAAAACTTAAAAACATCTCCTTAGCATCATCTCCTCCATTTTCATAATAATTCACCTAAACCCTGAAAAGCACAAGAAAGCACCGAGTAACTCTGTCCAATGTGGTAAAATGTATGCTTGATGCCCTAAGATTTCACACATAAATGTGCTCATCATACGCTTTAGAGATGGCGATATATATCTTGAATAGGATTCCATCTAAGTCTGTAGCCAAGACACCCTTTGAGTTGTGGAAGGGGCGAAAGCCCAGTATTCAACACCTTAGGGTATGGGGTTACATAGCACATGTGCGAAAGCAACAGACAGACAAATTGGAATCCAAGACTTCGAGATGCTATTTCTTAGGCTACCCCAAAGGCACGATAGGCTATTATTTCTATGACCCAGTTGACCAAAAGGTCATTGTAAGTAAACATGTCACATTTTTGGAGGAAGAAATGGTGACCCAGAGGTCCGAACCAGTAGTCATAAAAGAGCTATCAGATGGCTCAAAAATGTCACTTCCAGAAGGGAGACCAACTGACATACCCGCTGAAATACCAACACCTGAGGAACCTCGACGCAGTGGGAGGACTATTAGACCACCCATCAGGCTAACTCTTCTAACCGAAGAGGAAGCTGTGGAAGAGTTCCATATGGTATCGGTTGAATCGGATGATGATCCAATGACATACTTTGAGGCTCTAAAGGATGTTGATGCCACTAGGTGGCTGGAGGCAATGCGCTCTGAAATTGATTCAATGCATTCCAACAAGGTTTGGACTCTAGTTGATCCACCACTTGGCGTCAAGCCAATTGGATGCAAATGGATCTTCAAGAGGAAGAAGGGCGCAGATGGAAAGGTCAAAAGATTCAAAGCGAGACTGGTAGCAAAGGGCTATACCCAAAAAGAGGGTATAGACTATGAGGAAACCTTTTCACCAGTAGCGATGATGAAATCCATTAGGATTTTATTGGCTATCGCAGCACACTTTGATAATGAGATCTGGCAGATGGATGTGCAGACTGCATTTCTAAATGGGTTCCTTCAAGAGGAAATCTACATGGAACAACCAAAGGGGTTCTCTTCCTTGGAGGAAGAAAGAAAGGTGTGCAAATTGCATTGCAGAGGTCCATTTATGGGCTGAAGCAGGCTTCTAGGAGCTGGAACATCAGGTTTGATCAATCAATCAAATCGTTTGATTTTGATTAAAACATGGATGAACCATGCGTTTACAAGAAGATCAGTGGGAGAGCAGTATGTTTTCTTGTTTTATACGTAGATGACATATTGCTGATTGGTAACTATGTAGGATTCCTTTCATCAGTAAAACAGTGGTTATCCACGACATTTTCGATGAAAGACCTTGGTGAAGCTAGCTATATCCTTGGGATCAAACTTGTAAGAGATCGCCAGAAATGGATGTTAGGCTTGTCACAGGCTACCTATATAGACAAAGTCCTGGCCAGATTTAGTAGGGAGAACTCCAAGAGGGGAAGTGTTCCCTTCAGACATGGAGTCAGTCTTTCCAGATCTCAATGTCCTCAGTCTCAGACAGACATTGAAGAGATGAAGAGGATTCCCTTTGCCTCAGCAGTAGGGAGTCTTATGTACGCTATGTTGTGTACGAGGCCGAACATTTGCTATGCAGTAGGTATGGTAAGTCGTTATCAATCTAACCCTAGACGCAAGCATTGGAGTGCTGTCAAGAATATCCTCAAGTACCTGAGAAGGACTAAGGAATATTTCTTGGTTTTTGGATCTGATCAATTGTCAGTATTGGGATACACAGATTCGGATTTCTAAACTGACAAGGATGACAGAAAATCCACGTCCAGGATGGTATATCTAATGGGTGGAGGTGCCATTGTGTGGCGGAGTGCGAAACAAAGGTCTACAACCGATTCTACTACCGAAGCAGAATACCTTGCAGCTTGTGATGCAGCAAAAGAAGGTGTTTGGCTGAGGAAATTCCTATTAGATTTGGAGGTAGTCCCTGATCTTGTCAATGGCCCTATTCCCCTGTTATGTGACAACAGAGGGGCCATTGCACAAGCTAAGGAGCCTAGGGCTCATAAGAGGAACAAGCACGTGCAGCGGAAGTATCACCTCATCAGAGAGATTATCCAGCAGGGTGATGTGAGTATCTCCAAAGTGGACACAACTGAAAATGTGTCTGATGCCATGACAAAGGGTTTGTCACCAGGAGTGTTTGAGAAACACATGGAGGGCATGGGTTTAAAATGTATGGGGAATTGGCTTTGATGTACAAGTGGGAGATTGTCGGACAAGTGTGTGTCCATCAAACCCGATTCGGTCCGGTTCAACCCGGTTCACCTTTGTATTGAACATTTATACATTCTAGTTTAATATTGTCACATGTGATATAAACTTTTTGAGCATTATGTGTCCGTAAGTTATACTTAAAATGGTAGTCACGACTAGGGTTTGGGCTGGACACCCTTATCATATGGTCGTCGCATTGGGTATGCCTAGACATGTAATGTCAGGGTACGAATGCGAGTGCTCACATGTTTGATGTGTGCATTGATGAAGAATCTACTTTGTCGATTCCCTCATGTATTACTGCCAGATGTAGGAAGGGATAGACATGTGTCACCGACACCCTATACCTGAGGGAACCTTGTCACTGCAAAGTGTGATCGTATTCTTTGGTTCATCAATGACTGAGACTCAAGCGAGTCAAAGCCGGTGTTCTGGGAATGCGTGAACACTTTGTGAGTGAAGGAGTTATCCAACATGGTCACCACTGCCCGATTGGGGAACACCAAGATAGAGACTGTCTGTGCATGGTCGGATCAAAATTTGGATCCAGTACCGTTTTGGAAATGGTTTTGCAAAATTTATTTTACATAAAATGATACATTATTTATAGTTATTTCAAATAAAGTGTTTTATCGAGTTTTACGGGACCCGATCGGATGCACAAACGCTCTTATATGGACATGTACTATGGATTGGGGTTTGGCAGTACATGTGTACATGCCCTAGATTCCATAATGATGGTGTTGATTAGTGGGGGGTTGTATATGATAAATTGTTATCATATAGGGAGTTATTTGGAATTTGCTAATTTAATTGGCTCTTTATTTAATTAATGGATTTGGTGCTAATTATAATTATCCATTAATAATTAAATAAAGAATCTAATTAATACTTTCCCTATTAGATTCTGTTTCTTCACCTGTGTAGCACTTTGAGTTTAAACAGAACTGTCAGACTGAGAGAGAGAGAGTCAGACTCTCACTAGGGCTCTATTAAATCTGTCTAGGATTTAATTAAACCCTATTATTATAAATAGGGGACCATAAAATGCAGAAGAGGGAAGCTCTCCATGTTTTTGGAGCAAACACTCTCTCTCCTACATTTTTGGTTTCTCTCTCTCCCTCTTGTGATCTCTCTTCTTCTTCTTGCTTCTCTCACCTGTGTTTGAGAGTTAGGGTTTGTGAAACCCTAGATCTGAGCTGAGGAGTTTGAGGGCATCTGGGACTGGCGTGTAGAAACTTGGTAGCACCATTGGAGGTTCAGATCTGTTTGCTTGGAGCGCTCGCTGGAGGAAGAACCACTGTCTATTGGAGGAGTAACACTTGAGGCTCACCAGGTTAGCAGTTCTTTATTAATTCCTTCTATTCATTGATTATTAATATTTATGGGATGTGAAAGAAACTCGAATAAACCTTTTCCGCTGAGCATTCGAGTTAGGGATGGATCCCCCTTGCCATGTGATGGACTAGGGATGAGTTTCTTCGTCCCTACTGTGATAATAAATTTTATGGGACACATGAGGGAAGGAGAAACCCTAACAGGGATGCACCAGGGTTCCCATGGGTGACCATGGGAAGCCCTAAAAATTAAAATGGGGCACCCATAGGACACCATGGGCTAACCCAGGGCGTGCAAAACCCTAAGGATAAATATCTTGGTCTCCCTAGGGAACCATGGTTTGATCCCTGGACCGTTGTTTGGCCAACACAGTAAAGGTAGATGGAACAGTAATAGTTTTAATAGAAGACACAGTGGGAAGCGGCCACTGGCTTCACTCTTTACTCCAAGGACGATTCTTGTCTTCTTTGCCACCTTGTAAGTGTAGATGAATGGAATAGAAGATATCTCTGAATTCTCTATTCTCGTCTATATTGTGTTCAATTATTGGTGATGGCCCACTGACCCCACTTAAAATCCAATCACAAAAACCAAAGTGTCCCAGTTGCAGACCCAACCAACCACTATGACCAACCAATTGTTCTCAAACTCTCATCATTTTAACTTCTTAAAATCTTATCTCTGATTCTGTCTCTTGGCTGCCTTTCGAGCATGAGAAAGGGTCAATGAAGTGATGAACCTGTGGGCCAATGTTGCCAATTACTCCCATGCGAGAGGTTATGTTTAGTCAATCAGAATTGTTCAAACCCAAGTGCAACTCTTAAAATCTAGTCAGTCATTAAGAGAAGGTTGTTGTTTCCTCGCACCTCAGAATTAGCGCAAGAAGGCATCAATATGAATGAGTTTTTTAATTTTACAAAGGGGTGTGATACATCCAAGATTCACCGAACCAGTCAGCGGTTGCCATGTGTCACAAAATGACCCGCTCCAGAACCAAAGAGAACCAACCGGGGGTCCTACCCGGGAGCGGCCTCACCCAGGCGTGGCCTACACCCAGGCGCGGTCTGCACCCAGGCGTGGTCTCACACCCAGGCGCGGCCTCACCTAGGCGCGGCCTCTCACCCAGGCGTGGTCTCACACCCAGGTACGGTCTGCACCAAGGTGTGGCCTCACCCAAGCGCGGCATCGTGGATGCAGACGTGATGTACACGGACACCGAGGCCACTCGTCCATGACCCAATCGTGTCACCGCAGACTTATGCCACCACCAGGACTCTGGGCCACCGCTTAGAAGTCACGTCACCCAGACAGATTCAAGCACCAATGACGTTATCACCACACGCGAGTATCTATCCGCTAAGGATCTTGATACCACCAGGACACTCCCTCCCGTGGGGAGATGGCCAATCAGGATAGAGCCCTACTACCCAGGGCCTCTATCCACTCAACGGCACACTCGCCATCAAACTGGGACTCTCCACTCTACCACAGACCACTATAAAAGAAGAGGTATCTCACACCCTCAACCCATCTTGAATAATCACTATTCATCTATTTGCTCAGGGGATCTGACTTTGGCATCAGAGAGCCCTAGGCCGGAACCACACTGGTTCTCTCTGGTAACTTCTTGGTCCTCTTACAGGTGACAACACTCGCAGGACCGCCCAATGATTTCTTGATGCAACAGATTGGCGCCATCTGTGGGAACGACGCTAGCCATTACATCTACTAGCTCGCTTCCATATTCATTCAATGGCACGAAGGAAGACTACCTCCACCAACAACATAGCGAGGAATGGATCACCACCCCCGGAGTGCTCTTGCCGCAGAGACAATGACCAGGACCATGTCCCTCTAGAGGAAGAGATCCCCCTTAATGACCAGTTTATGGTCGACGAGCCCAACAATGACGAGGCAGAAAATGTGGTGGTGGAGGTGATACCTGACCCCAATGCACCAGCAACTGCGGGTCAGATCAGCAACCTGCAGGTACAGATCCTTAAAGAACGGCAACTCTTTCCAGACTACTTGACACTGCGTGCGACGTCTCACCGCCGAAGGACGTCACAGTCAGCAAGGGCAGAGTCCGTACCTCGACAAGAGCCAAACCCTAGGAGATCATCTCCCAGGGGCATGGGATTAGAGAGACTTGCACGACGGACAACCCCCACTCCGCAGCAGGGAGAGCCTTCCTAGTGACCCAGGAGAACAAGAGACCTCCCGCCACGGTCAAAGCGTGGGAGGACACCAACACCCAGGGCGAGGGTGCCTAGCCCGGAGAGATCGGTCCAGAGGTTTGTGTTCGACGGACGACTTGAAGAAGGTCACATACCACGACGAAGCCGGACCTACAGAGAGGAAAGCCCCTCACCTTCGTGACAGGGTTCATCGTAGCGTGACCATTCACCATCCCGCCATCACTCAAGGCGGGAGGGGACCTCCAGGAGGGAGCGTGAATGAGGTCGCAATGAACGTCCTGCCAGGCATGAGGGACGGACACGGGATGAGGAGCTTGACCGAAGAGTCCGTGACCTGGATGAGAAGCTGGAAGGGTTGAAGAAGCAGACCAAAGGGGAGACACATGCCATACCTGGACAACACCCATTCTCGACAAAGATCATGTTAGCCACGCTCCCTTCTAGGTTCCGATTGCCTACCTTTGAACTCTACAGTGGTACCACGGACCGTAATGACCACATCAACTACTTTAATGGCATGATGACACTGTATGGTGGGTCGAACGTGGTCTCTTGTGGAGCATTCCCTGCATCTCTCAAGGGAGCAGTCACATCATGGTTCTCCAGGCTACGACCAAGATCTATAGGATCATTTGCGGAGCTATGCAAACAGTTTGTCACCCGCTTCCAGAGCAGTGTCAAGCAGAAGAAGACCACCGTCAACCTACTGAATGTGGTACATAACCCTGGGGAATCTCTCAGGGAGTATGTTAGCAGGTTCACCAAGGAGTCCCTGGAGGTTCGAGACTTGGACGACCAGACCCAGCATGCAGCCTTGGCAGGAGGTATCAGGGACCTGGACCTGATCAAGGACCTGGCACATCATGAGACCAGGACTATGAAAGAGCTCCTGGAGCGGTGCAACAAGTTTGCAAATATGGCCGAGGTACTACAAGCTAGAACGAAGATAATCGAGGCCAAGCCGCAGGACAACAAGAGGTCAGCACCTGATGACCGTAAAGAAAGTAAGAGGTCGAGGACAGAGCGTCGACAAGAGAAAGGCGACCGCCCATCTGGGAGGACTGACCGTCGCCCAGAGAGAAGTGAGTGGGCAAGCAGCCCTGAGTTCACCCCACTGAACACCACCAGGTCTCAGATCCTCATGCAGATCCAAGGTCGTGACCTACTCCGTTGGCCACGACATATGCTAGCAGGACCAGAGAAGCGAAACCCTAACAAGTACTGTCTCTTACACAAAGAGAATGGGCATGACACAGAGGAGTGCTATCAATTGAAGAAAGAGATAGAACAACTTGTAAGAGCAGGAAGCTTGAACACGTATGTGAAAGGGAGACGTGACAACCGCTCAGGCCAAGGAGACAGAGGTCATGATAGAGACAGAGTAGAACCGAGAAGGGAAGAAAGAAGAACAGATCGAGAGAGAGACCGCCCAGAAGAGCGGAGAGATGCAACAAAACCTAGTGACACCAAGGGACCTCCCATCCTCACTATACTTGGAGGACCGGGGCAAGAGTCCACCAGAAAGGCTAAAGCCCATGCCAGGTTCGTGGGAGTGGCAGAGAAGCCAAGCAAGATAGCCAAGACCGAGACGGTGATCTCCTTCTTGGATGAAGACCTGGAAGGACTAAGCTTCCCAGGATGACCTGGTAGTACAGGTGGAGGTAGCCAACCAACCTATACACAGGGTACTAATAGACACAGGGGCCTCTGTAGACGAACTCTCCTTGGATGCCTATCGACAGTTCGGGTTCGAGTAAGATCAGCTCAAACTAGAGCCCACTTACCTCCATAGATTCTCAGGTGCCACCGCCTCCATCAGAGGTACCATAGAACTACCCGTCACCTTCAAGGTACACCCTCGATAAGTGACTATCATGGTGAAAGTCATATTGCTACTCCACCTAAAGATGAAGTTCCCTACCAAAAATGGCGTAGGCGAAGTCCGAGGAGATCAGAAGAAAGCAAGGGAGTGCTACGCCACCTTCATGAAGAAGAATAATGGTAACACCCGCGGAATGGCACTCTGCCTAGAGAACATGGTTAGTGACCAGAGAGATGAACTGACCGAGAGAAGAGGAAGACCAGTGGAAGACCACATCCCATGGCCCCTCAGTAGGGACGACCCCTCTAAGGTCGTACAGGTTGGCTCGCTACTAAGCAAGGAACAGAAAAAAGGACTTGGACACCTCCTCCAAGCGAACATGGATGTCTTTGCATGGTCGACCTCTGACATGCCTGGAATACCACGTTCCATAGCAGAGCACCGACTACATGTCGACCTAACCAGGAAGCCCGTCCAAAAGAAGTGGCATAACTTCGCCCTCGACCGACAAGCAGCAATCAAGGAAGAGGTCCAGAAGTTGAGCCATTTAGGGTTCATCAGAAAGGAGAAGTTCCCAACCTGGCTCGTAAACGTGGTCATGGTACCAAAGCCCAATGGGAAGTGGAGGATGTGTGTCGACTACATCGACCTGAACAAGGCATGCCCAAAAGATGAGTACCCACTGCCTAGGATCGACCTACTGATCGACGCCACCGCCGGCCATGAGATGTTGAGTTTCATGGATGCCTACTCTGGGTACAACCAGATCCTCATGCATGAGGGTGATGAGTCCTACACCGCATTCCAGACAGGCAAGGAGAACTATTGCTACCATGTCATGCCGTTCGGGTTGAAGAATGCAGGGGCCACCTATCAGAGGATGGTCGACAAGATGTTTGAGGGACAGATTGGGTGCAACATGGAGGTATATGTGGATGACATGCTCGTGAAAAGCATCCATGCCAACCAACACCTGACCGACCTAGAGGAAGCATTCACAGTACTGAGGAGGAACCAGATGAAGCTAAACCCTGCAAAGTGTGCCTTCAGTGTAACATCAGGAAAACTCCTGGTGTTCATAGTCTCAATACGTGGAATAGAAGCCAACCTATCCAAGATCAAGGCCATCCAAGAGATGGCACCTCCTCGAATGGTCAGGGAAGTGCAGAGGTTGAATGGAAGGGTCGCCGCCCTTTCAAGGTTCATGTCACGGGCAGGTGACAAGTGCCTACCATTCTTCAAAACATTGAAGAACCTCCGAAGCCCTAAAGACTTCACATGGATAGAAGAGTGCCAGAAGGCGTTCGAAGAATTGAAGGAGTACCCAGAGAGCCCACCACTGCTTGGGCGACCAGAACCTAATGAAGAATTATAGCTCTACCTGGCTGCCACCCCTGTCGCAGTCAGCGCAGTACTGCTGAAGGAAGAGGACAAAGTCCAGAGGCCCATCTACTATGTCAGTCATGTTCTGATCGATGCAGAGACCAGGTACACTAGGATCGAGAAGGTAGCCTATGCATTGGTAATCACGGCTAGGAAGCTACGACCATACTTCCAAGCCCATACCATCACAGTCTTCACCGACCTACCTCTGAAGAAGGTACTCCACAAGCCAGACGTCTCCGGACTGTTGATAGCATGGGCAGTGGAGTTAAGTGAGCATGACATCAGGTTCCAACCAAGGACAGCCATTAAAGGTCAAGCCCTGGCAGATTTCATTGCAGAATGTACCCTATCTAAGATCGAGCCAGAGATAGGGGAACCCGAGGAGAAGGATCGCGGATTGTGGGACATATTCGTGGACGGGTCGAGTAACACAGCAGGAAGTGGCGCTGGCTTAATATTAACCAGCCCCGAAGGATTCTGGATCCAATATGCTCTCCGATTCACCTTTCAGGCATCCAAAAATGAAGCAGAATACGAAGCACTACTAGCTGGACTTCGGGTGGCCAAGGCCATCCAAGTCACACACCTATCTACCCGGAGTGACTCCCAGCTTGTGGTGAACCAGGTGAATGGAGAGTACGAGGCAAAAGATGATAGGATGGCATCATATCTAGCACGTGCTCAAGCATTGATCGAGAGTTTCGTGAAGTTTGAGATGGTTCGAGTTCCCAGGGACGAGAACGCCGCCGTCATCGCCTTATCTAGGCTAGCCAATGATGAACTCCAAAATTTGGCTGGTGCAGTCTATGTTGAGATCCTACATGAACTAACATATAAGGAAATGCAGGTTAACGAAATCGAGGAGGGACCTAGCTGGATGGACCCCATACTCAACTACCTCCTGAACGACGTCTTACCAGAAGATAAGGCCGAGGCAAGGAAGATCAGGATGAGAGTTGTAAAGTACACCGTCCTAGATGGGGCACTGTACAAGCGGGGGGCAACAACACCACTACTCTGGTGCCTAGGACCCAAGGGGGCAGAGTACGCCCTAGCAGAAGTCCATGAGGGGATATGTGGAAGCCACATGGGGGGACGAGCCCTAGCCTACAAAATCCTCCGCCAGGGACTGTACTGGCCACGAATGCAAGAGGAGGCCATACAATACGCCAAGAAGTGTGAGCAATGTCAGTTGTTTGCCCCAGTACCCCATTTACTCGCCACCAAACTGACATCAATCCTTAACCCCATACCCTTTGCCATATGGGGGATGGACATCTTAGGAAACTTCACCGCAGCACCGGGAAACAAAAAGTACCTGGTCGTCGCGATTGATTACTTCACCAAGTGGGTCAAAGCTAAACCCTTGGCCAAGATAACAGAGCCAGAGATGGAGAAGTTCATCCGCGATGACGACATGTATAGGTTTGGGGTACCATAGATCCTAGTCTCAGACAACGGAAAACAATTCAATAACCCCAAATTTCAAGAATTCTATCAAAGCTACAACATCGACTATCGACCTGTATTGGTAGCATACCCACAGGCCAATGGTCAGGTGGAGGTCACCAATAGAACACTGCTGGAAGGAGTCAAGAAAAGGCTAGAGGAAGCCAAAGGAAAATGGGTCGAAGAGCTACCAAGCATTTTGTGAGCGTACCGAACTACAGTACGGACACCCACAGGAGAGAGCCCATTCCGCCTATCATATGGCATTGAAGCATTGGCGCTAGTAGAGGTCTGTGCCATGTCCCATAAGGTTCTGCACTTCAACGAACATACCTATATCGATGGACTACGGGCGAACCTAGACTTTATAGATGAGGTCCGTGAGAGAGCACTCCCAAGGAACGTCGCCTACCAACAACATACTACCAGGTACTATAACGCCAGGGTTAAGGAAAGGCTATTCCACCAGGGAGATCTAGTCCTAAGGAGGGCAAGTGCATCACAGCCACAGAAGACAGGGAAGCTGTCAGCCAACTGGGAAGGGCCTTACATAGTCTCCAAGCAGATACGTCAAGGGACCTACCGCTTGAAGACTCCAGGGGCAAGAAGGTAGACCGCGCCTGGAACCCAAAACACTTGAAGAAGTACTACCAGTAGAAGTACCCAAGAAGCATCACCAAGAGTAGTAGCAATAATAGTAGCAGTAGCAGAGTAGGCAGTCAACCATGGTTTTGATTTTCAAGGGCAATTTGAAACTTTATTCTGAGATTTATAGAAGATATTTGGTGATTGGGATACGTTCATCTACTCCTACTTGTCGATCGACTACCACCAAAGCACCAAGGCCCGTAGGCCACCCCGGCGCAAGGTCTGATGACCAAAGGTCTACTGACCATCAAAGCGCAAGGTCCATTGACCACCAAGGCATAATGCCACTAAGGCCAGTAGGCCACCCCGGCGCAAGGTCCGATGACCAAAGGTCCATTGACCACCAAAGCGCAAGGTTCGTTGACCACCAAGGCATAATGCCACCAAGGCTCGTAGGCCACCCCGGCGCAAGGTCTGATGACTACCAAAGCGCAAGGTTCGTTGACCACCAAGGCATAATACCACCAAGGCCCGTAGGCCACCCTGCGTAAGGTCCGATGACCAAAGGTGCGCTGACCACCAAGGCATAATGCCACCAAGGCCCGTAGGCCACCCGGCGCAAGGTCCGATGACCAAAGGTCCGTTGACCACCAAAGTGTAAGGTCCATTGACCACCAAGGCATATTACCACCAAGGCCCATAGGCCACCCCGGCACAAGGTCCGATGACCAAAGGTCCCCTGACCACCAAAGCGCAAGGTCCGTTGACCACCAAGGCATAATGCCACTAAGGCCAGTTGGCCACCCGGCGCAAGGTCCGCAGATCACCAAGGCACAAGGTCTGATGACCACCAAGGCCCATTGGCCACCCGGCGCAAGGTCCGATGACCACCAAGGCCCGTTGGCCACCCGGCGCAAGGTCCGATGACCAAAATCCACTGACCACCAAGGCGCAAGGTCTTATGACCACCAAGGCCCGTTGGCCACCCCGGCCCAAGGTCCGATGACCACCAAGGCAAAATGCCACCAAGGTCCGAGGACCACCAAGGCGCAATGCCACCAAGGTCCAATGTCCACCAAGGCACAATGACACCAAGGTCCGATGACCACCAAGGTGCAATACCACCAAGGTCCGATGACCACCTAGGTGCAAGGCCACCAAGGTCCGACGACCACCAAGGTGCAATGCCACCAAGGTCCGATGACCACTAAAGCACAATGCCACTACCAAAGTCCCTTGACTGTCAAGGTTCATAGGGCACCAATGCGCAATCAACCACCAAGAGACAGTGTAATCAAAGAAAAGCAACAGCAATCACATAGAGAAGTCATAATAGTTACAACTCAAGTTCAAAAAGAAAAGGTTTAAGACGTGTATAAGTTTGATACGGCCATAGGGTCAAGGGACCACAGAGGGGTGGGTCACCTCCGACCCTGCAGGAGACATCAGGTCCACCTCGAGAAGGCACACAACAGCACCCCCCTTAGTTAGGGCAGTCTCCACCTCTGCCACTGGGACGCTCGCCACCACTGCAACACCAGGAAGCGCCGCAACAAACTCAGAGAACCCCAGGACAGAGAAGTCATAACCGGGGGTCACCTCAGGACGCAAGCGGCTAAGTCCCGGATCCCTCCCTCATACGCCGGCTGAAGCCGTGCCTGATACAACGCCAAGAACGTCGGGGATGCCTGGAACTCAGCCATAGCTCGCTCACCTGCAGATGCCAGCTCTGCCTCATGACTTCCCCTCAACGCATGAAGCTCCTCCTCCAAGGCAAGAACCCTAGCCGAACTCTCGGCTGCACCGGCAAAGGTCACTTGAAGCTCCTCAGACGCCTCCAGGAGCTTCCCGGATGCCACCGCGAGCTCCTTCGACGCCCTCTATGCGCAGGCCTCGGCCCTCTCACGGGCATCAATATGTCCCTGGAGCTCCCTCTCCACATCACACAGGATGCACTGTATCTGCACCTCATGAGAAGCATGACCCTCCAGTCGAAGCACCGCCTCAGCAAGATGGTGATGGACCTACAATCAGCATGACAAGCGGTAAACACTCTAAGTATAAAAGGAGCAGCGAACGTTATGAAACCAAAAGGAATAACTCATCGAAGCCATATCATGGTAGAGAGTCTGGGCCAGACACGGATCACTAAGCCTCTACAAGACTATTCTCGTTGTAGGAAGCCTCCCCTTGTCCACCCATTCCCGTGACACGTCGGACCCAGCCAAGGTCGAACCCTCTGGCACGCCTAAGGTGATCACTAGGGACTCATCCATAGTAGGAAGATCAGTGGCAGTAGTACCGGAGGAACTCACCCCTTTCCCCTTGGAGAGGGGCAATACAGAAGACCCGGAGGGGGCGACAGTAGGAGGCAGAGGCACAGAGCCCGAAACACCATCATCATCAAGAGAAGTACGGAGAAGGAGGACACGGACACTAGAGCTCGTCACATGTGCATGTCCTGGACCACCCTTCCGCTTCGCCCCAACAGCCACAGGCGCAGAAGAACCACCAACATCTGTTACACTTGCAGATGAACCACCCTCAGAAGCGGCCTTCTTATGCAAATTACCACGGAGCAAACTGAAATCCGGATGCGTATCCACTGCATAACAACATCAAGCCAAGACCACCCAACCAATCAGAGGACATACATATTAAAATACAAGCATGCCAATCAAGTACAAAAGACAGTGCTCTTACCAGGACTCAGCTTCTAAAGGGACAGGAAGGCCTCCGAGTCCAACTCTTGGACGTGGAATGGATTGCAACCTAGGCACTGCTTGAGGGAGTCACCCTTAAAATCACTCAGCTCAAGCCCCCGATTGACCCTCTTGAGGTCAATTACTTCCCTAACAGTCCGTAGTGGGCATCAGGGGACCATGGCAAAAAAGAAGCGATCCCTCCAATACTTCACGTTGGTAGTGATCCCTGTGAGAAGCTCCAAAGAGGCATAGGGCCCCTTGAGCATGCGGCGGGCATAGTGATAACATCCATGATTCCCCTTCTTCAGCAGATAAAAGTGGGAGAACAGGGGAACAGTGACGGCACGCCCCATGAGCGCAAAAAATACATAGAAACCCAGGATCACCTTCCAAGAATTGGGCAACACCTACCCAGGGATGAGGTGCCAACGCTCTACCACCAACTCGACAAAGCGAGGGATAGGAAGGCGAAGGCCTTGGAGGAAAAATGTACGATAGAGACAGATCTCGTCTGCACGGTGAGAGAAGGCATACTCACCAGGTCCGGGAATACGCAACATGACCTCAGCGGGAATGTGGAACTCTTCACGAAGGGAGACCAAGTCGGGAGGGGACAAGATACTAGCAACATAACCCAACATATCAGCAGGACCGGCGACTGAGGATGTCGCCCTAGAAGGCCTACGATCCCTACCAAGACCAGAGACACTGGAAGGTCCCACACCCCCAACATTAGTACTAGGGAAGGTACAGAGGATGGAGTACACACAGAAGAAGGCGATCCTGGGGAACGCTCCTCTGAAGATCCAACCCCGACCGAAGCAAGGTCAGGGTCATTAGGAGACGACATGAACGACAAGAGAAGAATAGACTACTTACTCGAGAAAGCAATCTCCCTCAAAGACAATAAGCTAGCAAGAAAAATGAAATGAAGACCACCTGCAAAGTATAAACAGCAGATCCATCACAGACAAGAAGAAGGAGAGTGGAGAACCATGAGGATCCATCGCACCCACGGGCGCGGCCTCCCATGGGTGCGGCCTCACACCCATAGGCGCGGCCACCCCAGGAGCGGCCTCACGCCCACAAGCACGCCACCCCAGGCACGGCCTCAGGGCGCAGCCACCCTAGGCGTGGCCTCACACCCGCGGGCGCGGACCCCACACTATATAAAGGCATCTACTCTCTTGGACATCCTATCTCAAGAGAGTGGGGGGTAAATGATACATCCAAAATTCACTGAACTAGTCAGCTGCTGCCACGTGTCACAAAGCGACCCGCTCCAGAACCAAGGAGAACCAACCTGGGGTCCCCACCCAGGCGCGGCCTGGACCCAGGCGTGGCCTTACCCAGGCGCGGCCTCACCCAGGCGTGGTCTCACACCCAGGTGCGACCTCACCCAGGCACGGCCTCTCACCCAGGCGTGGTCTCACACCCAGGTGCGGCCTACACCCAGGCGTGGCCTCACCCAGGCGTGGCATTGTGGATGCAGACGTGATGTACACGGACACCAAGGTCACTCGTCTATGACCCAATCATGTCACTGCAGACTTATGCCACCACCACGACTCTACGCCACTGCTTCAAAGTCATTTCACCTAGACGGATTCAAGCACCAATGACGTTATCACCACACACGAGTATCTATCCACCAAGGATCTTGATACCACCAGGACACTCCCTCCCGCGGGGAGATGGCCAATTAGGATAGAGCCCTACTACCCATGGCCTCTATCCACTCAACGGCATACTCACCATCAAACTGGGACTCTCCACTCTGCCACAGACCACTATAAAAGAAGAGATATCTCACACCCTCAACCCATCTTGAATAATCACTATTCATCTATTTGCTCAGGAGATCTGACTTTGGCATCGGAGAGCCCTAGGCCGGAACCACACCGGTTCTCCCTAGTGACTTCTTGGTCCTCTTACAGGTGACAGCACTCGCAGGACCGCCCGACGATTTCTTGACGCAACAGAGTGGGGCAATAATTTTTTCCACACGATTAAGCTGGGTGCTTTTTCTCAAATTTTTACAGCGAACCACTCACATCTGATGTGGGATAATTGCTTTCGTATCGAATCCAATAAGAATAATCCTCTTTCTAATTGAAAGTTCTATTATTTTGATCATTCTGAAGAAATCGATTTATTGATTTACTGAGGGTTTTTTTTTCTTTCTCCTCAAAGATCAAGCATGGGAACGATATTGCTGATATACTTCACGCTCTCCATGAGCAAACGCAGCGAGGAAGATCTCTCGAGCCCAGTTACAGTAGACTTGAAACTGACAACCATCACTAAGAAAGAGAAGCCTTACCCTTCATTTTTTTTTTCTAGATTTTTCTCTGGGGAGATTGTAGTCTTGTAGGGCATGTAAGATAGGTAGGTAAGGAACTTATCTGAGAAAGAAAAGAGAACATAGTGGAAAAACCCAAAAGGCAAAAATTAATCTCACTACATTTCTTTGCTTTAGTTTTTCTTTCTCTTATGACTTTCTTTGATTGTCCTAAATGGAATATTTAATATAGACTATAAAGAGAGCATATGATGTGCTCACTCATAGTAACTAGTTTGGGGAATACTATCAGACAAGAGACAAAGCTTCATGGAGGGTCATAGACCTTTTTTGTGTGCCTACCTAACAGCCCACTTCCTTTTCACAAGTGTCTTTCTTTTCATTAATTTATCTTTCTTTTGCAGCCCAAACCCCCTCAGCCACCCCTTTTTGTTCTTTGTGGTTTTCATGTGAGCAAGGAATCAAAGTAAGTGCCCAGGCATTTCATCTCATCTCATCTCAACTGAGACGAAGGAAGCCGGAGTACGTCAGGTGGTGATGGCATCATCGATCGGGGCGGTTGGGGTTGCAGAGGAGGAAGAAGAAGAAGGAGAAGAAGGAGGAGAAGAAGAAGGAGAAGAAGGAGGAGGAGGAGAAGGGACGGTGATGGGGTGGGAGTTTTTTACAATTACCACCCCAAAAAGGGCATTTTGGTCCTAAAAATTTTATGACAACGGCACACTCTCACGACTAACCCCCTCCGTTACTGGTCTATAACGGTGGGGGCCAGCTAGTTATTAGTATGCAATAGGGGAGGGTAACAGTTGTTTCAAAGTTTTTTTGGGGGGGTAATAGTAAATATGCAAGATTTTGGGGTGGTAATTGTAAAAAACCCAAAAATAAAATTAGAATTCCACCTAAAGTTGTATTCTTACTGATAGGTCAAAAGACCTCTCCCAACGAACGGGCTAACAAGCACGTAAAGAGCGGTCTGAGGCCAAAAAGGTCAGGCACGATCCCATGAGCTCACCATAAGTCGGAACGCCCACGCGATCCACACCAAGCCTCGATCGGACAACTCGCATTATAATGGGAGATCGCGCTTCCACCACCAACAAGGCTGTATCCTGGCTTTAGCCAGAGAGGAACGACCTCAATACTTCACTCCACGAATCTAAAACCTGCCACCGCCTAACGTGGCCCGAGATTATTGATCACGCAACACCAAATATGGCAAGTGCTGAATCGAGAAAGATTATCCCTAAGATCACTCCTAAAATCTCTGAGTCCAGCACAAGGACTCTACATTCCTATTTGGGCACGATTCTGCCCATGATCATCTATAAAGAAGGGAGGTAACACTCTTCCTGGACATCTGAATTCCATTATTCTCATCTATTGCTAGAGTTCTGACTTAAGCATTGGAGTAGAGTCACCAGCACCGCCCGTCTCTCTCTTATTTCTCATTCTTATAGGAACAAGACACTCCGGCCCGGTTCTTGACACAACAGATTGGCGCCGTCTGTGGGAACGATAGTCGAAAGCCTTTCAAAGCTCTACAAAGCGGTCAGAAGTAATGGTAGGCAGACAAAATGTAGTTCCTACCAACTCAGAAGTTTCCCAACTTGAGGAAAATCAGGCAGACCGTCGAACGACGAGGCAGTCAGGGAGATAGTCTACGCGGCAAAATGCTGTGGCAGTGGCCAGATCCAGGCCCCACGCTGCCACCATAGCAGCGGCAGGACCCCAGCCTCCGACAACATTGCTGGCAGGGCCAAGCACAACCCCTACACTCCCAGAGGAAGGCCAGGCTAACGCTAGAGCGAGGGATCTCCCACCACCACCTCCACTACCGATGGGGTTTATTCCGGTTACCATGACCCAGGATGCGCCGGCGACGGTCGACCAGATCAATGACCTTCAACGACAGCCTCTCCAGCAGAACGAGGTCCTGAGGGAAGTAGTTAGAGAATTCCAGGCCACAAGGGCCACCGTGACACCAATCCTACCGCCCCCACTGGTTCTCCTGAGAGCGGCACGAGAAGATGAGCAAGTCCCAAGAAGGCAGGAAGTGCAAGAAGCCGGATGCCAGGCAGGGTCGTCCCATCCATCTCTCAGGAACCTACCACCGAGGATCATTCCCACCGGGGATCTACCTGCACGGGTCGACCCAACGCGCATAGCAAAGCATTCAGCCTCCCAATCTAGGAGAACCCATAGCAGAGCGGAGCAGAGCCGCTCCAAACACACAGATGTACGCATCGACCATAATAGCCCCCAGAGTTCGGTCAGGCGAGTCGACCAGCAGGAAGCGAATGGACGCAATGGGCTGGTCACTTTGGCATCCCGCCACGATCTTCAGCATGACCTAAACGAGCACCATGCTTGGACCGAAGCTACAACAAATTGGATTGACGAGACAAGCTTGACCAAAAGCTCTGGGAGATAAGCACCAAGCTGGAAGCCCTGGAGAAAATCAGTGTCACCGAGGAGAGCTTTAAACCCTGGTAGCACCCCTTTACAGCTGATATCATGAGGGCAAAACTGCCCTACGGCTTCAAAGCTCCCACCTTCGAAGCCTATGCTAGGAAGGGAAATCCCAATGACCACATCAGCTACTTCAACACGATAATGATCGTGTACGGTGGATCAGACATTGTATCGTGTCGCTCCTTCCCCACCTCTCTGAAAGGGCCTGCAGCACTCTGGTTCGCTAAACTCAAGCCCAACTCCATCAGAAACTTCACGGAGTTAGCAAGAGCATTCGTAGGTCACTTCCAAAGCAATGTAAAGCAAAAGAAGACAGCTGCTAACCTCCTAGCAATCAAACAGCGACCTGACGAGTCCATAAGGGACTATATCACCTGGTTCAAAGGGGAAGCCTTGGAAATAAAGGACATGGATGATGCCATGTCCTTCAATGCCCTGTACATCATGGAATACTCTATTCATCTTATCCATGAATCCTGTCGGGGCGTTAGTTAACCCGAACGACAAGACTAGGAATTCATAGTGTCCGTATCGAGTTCTAAGCGCCATTTTGTGAATGTCACTGCTCTTGATCTTCAACTGATGGTATCCAGACCTAAGATCAATATTAGAGAAGACTCTTGCTCCTTGTAGTTGGTCAAATAGGTCATCAATGCGTGGCAACGGGTACCGATTCTTGATAGTCAGCTTATTCAGCTCGCAGTAGCCAATACACAGCCGCATGCTACCATCCTTCTTCTTTACGAACAGCACGGGTGCTCCCCAGGGAGATACGCTGGGTCGTATAAAATCTTTCTTCAGTAGGTCTTGTAGTTGGACCTGTAACTCCTTCAATTCGATAGGTGCCATACAATATGGTGCCTTGGATACTGGTGCTACACCCGGGGTTAGATCAATTGCAAACTCTGTCTCACGATCAGTCGGTAGCTGGGTCAGATCTTCTGGAAAAACATCAGGAAATTCTCTGATGACGTCAAGTTCCTCCAAAGGCTTTATCTTTACCTCGGTGTCCATTACAGTAGCCAAAAAGCCTTGACATCATCCAATAACCTTCACGCCTGGAGGGCGGATATGGTTATCCTTTTGGGTTTCCTTACTGGTTCACTCTGATAGGTAAAATCGAACCCATCCTTCCATTTGAATACTATCTTTTTCTCCACACACATAATGTTTGCTCCATAGACGGATAGCCAATCCATGCCTAATATCACGTCAAAGTCCTTCATATCGAACTTTATTAACCGTGCGGTCAGATTTTTCCCACAAATTTCTACGTGATAGGGGTCATAGACTTCCTTCAAGCTCACGATACTACCTGTCGGTGTGTTGACTACTAAGTCGTGCCCGATGTCTCTCGGTTGATCTTTCATCCTACTCGCAAAGGTGGTAGAAACAAAAGAGTGGGATGCGCCTGAGTCGAATAGCACTCGTGCAGGAATGGTTGAGACACTCAGGGTACCTAGGATTCGTACATGGCTTAGATCACACACATAGACTGGCTATTTTTATAATGTTGTAGTGTTCAGTGGGCTTACCTGTCAATACATTGAGGTTCGCCTCAGCTTCCCTGTTTGTTAACGCAAACACCTTTCCTCGCGTTCGATTGTCTCGTGGCTAAAAAGGTCTAGCGTAGGAGTGCTTTGGCAAGTTATTATCGTACCCACATAGTCTGCATTCTTTGGCCATGTGCCCTTCTTTGTTGCACACGTAGCATTTATAAGGTGGAGCGACTGGTGTCGAGGCTTGGCTCACTTGGCTTGTGGCTGGTCGGGCTGGTGAAGCTGCTGTTCTCGCTTGACAAGGAGCCGGTTGAGTAGGTCGATTGAAAGTGGGGCAGAAAGGATTCTGACCCAAGTTCAGCCTGCGGTATGGAGTCGGATTGGGGCTTGAGCTAGTTCCTCGAAAAACCTTGTTTGGCCATCCAAAGGTTTGAAAATTACTTGACCTTTTGCTCAACCCAGGCGACATCATAGCCTTTTCTTTTTCTTTATCCTTCAATCTATCTTCCATGGTCTACACCTTGTCGACCATCTAAGCATAATCCCGGATGTCCATAATTAATAGTACTAACCCAATCTCAGACTTAAGTCCCTTCTCAAACTTCTTCGTCTTGCTGACTTCCCCTTTTAGGTGCTTTGGAGCAAAATGGAACAGATCTTCAAACCATTGTTGATAATCCAAGACTGACTTGGTTCCTTGCACCAATGCAAAGAACTCAGCCTCTTTCCTGTCCCTAAAGCTCTCTGGGAAGTAGTTCTTAAAGAAGACTTCTTTAAATTGCTCCCATGTTGGATTTGGATGAGCAGCTTCAAGATTTGCCTTAAAGCCTTCCACCAGGCTTCAGTCTCATTCTATAGCTGATAACCCGCACATATCAGCTTTTGCGCATCTGAACACTCGAGTACAACAAATGCCTTCTCTAGTGTGCTAATCCACAGTTCCGACTGTATTGCCTCGGAATTCAATCTGGAAAACACGGGCGGTTGGAGTTTCTTGAATCTCTCCATTACCTTGGAGGTAGAGTTTTCCGCTAAGTGTTGAGGCACAGGTGGTGGGAAAAGTACAGGCCGGTTAGGTGGTGGAGGTGGTGCTGCACGCTCATGCATCATGGTCGCAAATTATGTAGACATTTGACCCAGCAATTCTTGTTGCTATTGCATGGTCCGCATCATAGTAGTCATGAAAACATTCACCTCGTCGGCTGCTATACCGGACTGAGGTGCTGCAGCAGTAGCTTGAGCAGCCGTTGGTGCCTCGGACGATGCAGCCGATGCTTCAGAATTTTGGGCCTCAGTTCCATTTGGCAGTTCGACCTCCGGTATAACACAAGGGTGTTTTCCTTTACGACCACCTCGAGAACTTCTTGTGTTGACCATGGTTGCTTTTCTGAAAAGGGCAACATACTCAATAATCCAACACTCATTTTCGAGGTCAACAGAAAGATTCCTAGTTAAGACATGTACATACCTATTCCACAGTTCCAGTGAATTTATGTTGTCATACTAGCAAGGTGTATTGTTTTTATATATTTATATTTGTTCCCTCCCTCTTTTTTTTTTTGAAGTGTTTCTTTTTTACTTGTGTTCTTATCCTTTAGGTATTTTATGCGATGTTTCGCTATGCATGACACTAAATAATAAACTTCAAATATTTTTAACAAAAATATTTTAATTATATACCTGAGTCTAACAGGCAAGTCTCTGTAAAGGCCAACTGGTAGTAATGTTCTACACATAAAGATAGGCGATGTCACCTTTAACCTCGTCTGCTAGGTATAGGTAGGTAGCTCGATCCACAGGTTCACTAGCGTCCGCAAGAGCTAAGTAAACTACTAATTGGTTCTCGGCACGGGCTTGTATCTCCCGTATCTTTATTAGTCTTCTCCTCAGTTGCCTAATATATCGCATGTTGCTGGGGTCTCCAGGTTTGAAGGAGGTAGCAAGGTCCTGTCATGAAGAGGTTCTAGGCATCAAGTCACTATAAATATTTAATTAAAGGAATTAAGTACATGGCTATAGGAATTTAAGTAATCATGAACAGGAGAATCAAATGGGTTGGCTCGAGGCATCTTAACATCTATGGGGTTCAACTTGACTGGAAAACCTAATGAATCCTATTCTAGGTTGATCTAGGTTATGGGTATGGCGAGATCTACGTTCCCTAAAATCATAGATACGTATTACAACATACTTACATATCTATGTTCAAGTTTGCATAGCATCACTCCACTTGGTTCATACACGCATAGTACTAGGCACATATTATTAAATATTTATGTACACACTACTTACGTATAGGCATAGGCATATTTACTTGTCATTACATATTTAAATATGAAAGAAAATTTCTAGAATCCCTATGTTTCTCATTTTCTTAGATAATCCACAAGCATTGCCTCGTCTCTCCATAGGTATGTTATTAGCTAAATATTTTAATTTTAATTTTTATTATTATTTTATTACTTTCTTCATATAGATATTTTTGTAAAATTTATGTATTTGTGTTTATTGAACCATTTCTAGGCAAATCTCACAAATTTATAAGCCTTTATACGAAAACAGCAAAATTTCATTCTCTGGGCGTTAGATGCATCGCCCAGTGCTATCGCCCAGAGAATTGGGGTCCATCTATAATAGTCCGAGAGGGTCCCATTTCACCGCATTTCTTTTCTAAAGCTTCCTAAACACCTAGGGCAGAGCTTTGGTGCCTAGTGTGACCTCTTCCACACCATTTCCTTCCATTTTCATTGGTCTCCAACGATTCAACGCAATCTTAGGTAAGATTCTTTAACTTTTTCCTTACTTTAGGTCATTTTCCTTGTTCTTCTTGTTTTGGCTTGGTTTTTATCAATTTCTCTTGCGCTAACTATTTCTATTCTTCCCTTTTTGCAGCCCAATGTCTACTAGCCATAGAACGGCGAGGAAATCTGTAGCATGCAAGTGGCTACAGTCTAAGAGTGAGCATTCCTCATCTTCCTCTGTGCCACCTACCTCACCGAGAGAGGATTTATCATCAGAAGAGCCGGAGTTTGATCGGTTCCTATTCTCTAGGTATGAGCACTCCAAGGATTGGGACAAATTTAGGTCCCTAAAGATTGTAAATGGGAGGGTGGTACAGGTGGATGACTTCCATCAGTACAACTTGTATACTAGGTTTAATATCCTAAGTTGGGCTTCTATGCTATCACCCACCGAGCCATGTTACCCTAACTTGGTTTGATATTTTTACTGTAACCTAGTGCCATCTGGGGCACAGGAGT
Organism: Telopea speciosissima; assembly: GCF_018873765.1. Taxonomy (NCBI): domain Eukaryota; kingdom Viridiplantae; phylum Streptophyta; class Magnoliopsida; order Proteales; family Proteaceae; genus Telopea; species Telopea speciosissima. The sequence goes on along the minus strand of NC_057924.1, from coordinate 28,480,294 downwards.
TTGGGTTAGAGAGTAGGGTTAAGGCGGTGGACATCAGACTTACCACTGCCACCTTAGCAGGGATCCTTGGGCTACCTAACACGGGCGAGAGGTGCTATTATAAGCCCAGGATGGATATTTCAGACATGTTCTCTTTGGAGACCAGGAGGAGGGTCTTCAAAGCATTGACCGGTTCAGAGAGTACTCCTAGGTCTGAAGCTTCCTATAAGCCTAGTGCTCAGATCATTAGTAGATGTGTCTCATATAACATCTACCCTAAGGGCGGGAACAGAGGCAATATTTCTATGATGAGGGCCTACATTACTTACTGTCTACTGGGAGCGGGCAAGGGGGGTCCAGTTATAAACCTCCCGTATTTACTACTTCAGGCTATGTTGTATCATGCCCAAAACCCTTCTGATGGGAACCTTCCATATGGGAAGTTCCTCACTTTGGTCTTCAGACACTTTGAGGTTCCCTTGGGTGGTGAGTATGTGGAGAGGAACAGGTCTAGACCTATCAACAAGACCTCGATCCTGAAGATGAAGGTACCAGGGGAGCCAGGTAGTGATCCAGAGGAGGGTCTTCAGGAGGAGCAGGGAGATGAGCAGGGAGAGGAGGGCAACTTTGAGGGGCTGGAGTGCAGTTCACAGATTTGCCCCCATATAAGGTGACCGGCGCAACCAGCTTACAGGTGCCAGAGTCCTTTGGGTGGTCTTAGATGATGTTTCAGTTTCAGGGCCTCAGCACCCAGCTCACTGAGTTGTCTACGAGGATGGATCGGGGTTTCTCATCTCTTGAGAGCAGAGTGGGATCTGTGGAGCGACGCCTAGACTTTTGGGACACATTTTACCTCGTCGACTTAAGCCAATCTCAGCCTCCATCGGGTGACTTGCCTCCGCCAGAGTAGCATCCTAGCCAGTTTCTATTTATTCTAACTAGACATGATGTACTTGTGACCTTTGTCTTACTTTTTTTTTTACATAGTTTATGTATTTTCTTTTGTTCGCGGTATATGTACCCCTTTTTTTTTGTTAGCTTATGTAAATTGAAAGTAGTACTTTCAATCAGACTTCTTGTAGTGGCTCGGCCACAGTTATCTTCATATTAATGTAATTATACATCTTATCTTTTAATTACATCTACCTCCCCTATAGCTTTTACTTTAATACACGTTTTAATATTGGTAGCTTATTATTCCTATTCTGCATCCTGTGAATGTAAGAAGAGCCTCACGCTCTGATACCAAGCTCTGTCACATCCCAAACCACCCCCTGGGAGGATTAGGTAGGTGACCCGAATTGCATAACGGCAATCCGCCAAATCCCATGGATCTAGAAGCAATTAATACATTAACGAACTCACATTCGTAACATTACCACAATTAAGATCAGAGTGCTGCAGAAAATCTACAATTAAAATGAAGAAAGAGAAAGCGTAGTGTTACGGGAAATGATAGTGATATATATACATATGCAAGTTTTGTTCCATTCCCCAGTACAACCCACAATCTGAAAAGCGAAGGCTGACATATACATAAGCGAAAATGAAAATACATATATGCAGGGTGAGATAACTCAACCCCAAAAAGAAAAGAAAAGACTAAACAAGAAACAGGAACGGGGATAAACTCCTATCAAAAGCAAAAAGGAGTCCCCGAGATAAAAAGCATCAAGAGCGCCCCTCACTGGTCTTCATCAATAACCACTGAGAACGCTCGCATCATCGGCACGACCTCCGTCGGGGTCCATACCAATAGCATCATAATCACAAGGGCTATCCTCCTCGTAATGAGCCTCCATGCCACAGTGGCATCGATCTGCACAATCATCTATAAAGAAAAACATATATAATAGAGTGTGAGCCCCACTGAGCTCGTGACTAAAACATATCATCATGCATGCATATGCAACCACAATCCACATGATCCTACATGATATGCAAGTCCAGATTAATTACTAGCCACCTAACAATACAGCTAAGTCAGGTTAGTGCTACTACAATCCCCAATACATGTATCCATGGTGTGGGCTTGGTTACTCTTTCCCGCGATACACCCATTGAGTTGTCGGAGAGAACCACCCGGCTCCAGCATCTCCCTACCCAGGTCAGCCCGACCGGCCCTCTAGATTAAACTTGTGAGGTAATCGACTTAATATCAATTCACCTTTCCGGTGCATAAACTTTGTTTGGCATATAGCCATGATTCACCTATTGGTGCTTCCCAAGCATGTTGCTTGAGGCTTCCCGACATATTTGCCTTGGGGCATCCCAGATGAGCTGAGGCTTCCCGATGTAAACACCCAAGGTTTTACAGTAGTCCTCACAGTCATCCAACACCTTAACCCCTGTTGGCAAGGGTGCGTAGCACGGGTGATGAATCTCTAACCCCATGTCTAAATGGCATCGTATGAGTCAGGCGGTGTCAACCGTATCCCATAATACGGGCTACCACATGCCTCATTTCTAAGCCGGCTACTACATCTAGTCTAACATTCAAAAACATCAAGATATATCCAACAGAGTTGATCAACAGTCACACGATGTGTAATAATTATGAAATTGAATTTAATTAAGTAAAAAACATTATAATTAAATAATTTAATTGTCGGCATAATAATATTGTTACACGTACATACACGATAACATTTCACTCACCTGGGTCTGGTTCTAGGAATTCAGTTGTAGTTTCAGTTTCGACTGCAATCTGGCTATAGGCCTCGAGCGAGGGATCAAATCCTAGATATAAATCAGAAATACATTACTTAACATTCCAAACTATTTTTGGATGTCTTAGGGTTGATCTAAGCTTACTGGGTTGACTCGGTGCACAGTTGAACATCACTTGGAATTCTCTGGGCCTTGTACTGGGCCTTAGGCCTATGTCCAGATGCATCATCCAGAGATTGTGGCTTAGGAGCAGAATGGTCATTTACCACAATAGTACATGATTCTAGGTCCTAATAACCTCACAATACTGATTCCAACTTAGCAGTGCTGCAGGACCAACACAGACAAGGTTTCCATCCCGTGCGGGGCCCACTTGGGTACCCAAGGTATTCATATTTATGGACAGATGTGGGGAGGGGTATTTTGGTCATTTACCACCTCCCTACTCTGATTTATTGTCCATGGGTGAAAATCCCCAAGTTAGATCAGCAAAACTGCCAATTTTCATTCTCTGGGCGATGTCTCCGGGTGATGTCTGCATCGCCCAAAGCCTGCTTAACACGTGAACAAGCTAAGATTTCTAGGTTTTGCACCATGGGCAGTGCCCTTATCATCCCCCCATGCATGTTAGGTCATTATGGACCCCCTAGGGTGTACTTTGCACTGGACTTCATGGATATTCACCTGGGCCCACCACTTGGCTGCCAGGAGCTGCCCAGACAGCCTAGTGAATAGTAACCTAGCATAGCCTCAGCTGCAAACCAAGGATTTGGTTGCATGCAAGGCTCATTTCACATGTAACACAACAATCTAAGGCTGTTACAACCCACGGCTAGGCTGCATGCAGCCAAGGCACACAGATCTGAGCCTAGACTGCTTGTTCTTGGTGTAACAGGGCAGTGCAGTCTGGTACAGACTTGGGTTTCGGTCTTAGGTGTAGAATAGCCATTAAAACATGGTCAAAATGCTCAAATCCTTCATGCATCATGTTTGCGTGTTGGATCTAAGATGGCCCATGGCAGCCCCCAGCTGTTCTGGGCTGCTAATGGCCAGGAAAGCTTCAAAAACACCAGAGGATCATGTAAAAGAGCAGTAGTAGCATCACCACAGTAGGTATAGGTTTAGATATATACCTGAACTGGGCTGAGAATGGATGCTGGAGCAGAATCTGAGCCAAGGTGAGGTCTTCCTCCTCTTCTCCTTCCTTTCTTCTTCTTCTCCTTCTCTTTTGTCTCTTTTCTTTCTTCTCCTTCTCCCCACGATTTCAATAGTAACCAAAGCTCTAAAATGAGCCTAAGGCACTCCTATTTATAGGCCAGACTCATACTGAGGCCTGTTTGGCTGCCTAGGCCACTTTTGAAAATGCATTTTTAAGCTGCTTTTCAGCCATTCTGGGCTCTCTGGTGGGGTCCATAGGGGTCCAAGGGTATGAGGTGGTCCCCCAGACTCCCCTCACTCTATGGAGGGTGCCCATGTCCAATATGGGTGGTCCCCACACATTTATGCATTAAAATATTGTATTTTTCCACTCTGGGCGATGCAGACGATGTCTTTGGGTGATGTCTGCATCGCCCAGAGATTACTGCAAGGTTGTTTCTCCTTGGGTTTGCACAGGGGTTTGACCTAGGGTTAAGGCTTTGCACCCACATGCCACTCATGGTCATTTGCACTTATTTTTAGGGGTGGGACCCACATTCATGGAGAGGAGAGAGAGTACCTAGAGTCCAAGCAGTACATTATGTTGTGGGCAATGCAACTGTATGGATCTGCTATCCATCTTCTGACAGGTATGTAGGAGGACATCCTCGAGGGTTCTCCATTAAATTTAATCACTGGAGTGATACTCCACAGTGTGCTTGGGTGCCCTGCCAGGGGTTCCTATCCTTAAATCAAAATTCCAGCCAGTCAGGGGCAGGTTTGACATATGGATCAACCATCATGTGCACGGAGAAGAAGATAATATTCAAGTTCGAAGATGAGTCAGTTTTCACCTATCAAAGTGAACCAAAGAAGAAACCCAGAAGGATAACCTTATCCGCCCTCCAGGCGCAAAAGTTGCTGGATGAAGGATGTCAAGGCTTTTTGGCCACTGTTATGGATACCGAGGCAAAGATAAAGCCCTTGGAGGAACTTGACATCGTCAGAGAATTTTCTGATGTTTTTCCAGAAGATCTAACCCAGCTACTGCCTGATCGTGAGACAGAGTTACGATTGATCTAATCCTTGGTGCAGCACCAGTATCCAAAGCACCATATCGAATTGCACCTATTGAATTGAAGGAATTACAGGTCCAATTACAAGACCTACTAAAGAAAGGTTTTATTCGACCTAGCGTGTCTCCCTAGGGAGCACCCGTGCTCTTTGTAAAAAAGAAGGATGGTAGCTTTCGGCTGTGTATCGACTACCGCGAGCTAAATAAGCTGACCATCAAGAATCGATACCCGTTGCCACGCATTGACGACCTATTTGATCAGCTACAGGGAGCAAGAGTATTCTCCAAGATCAATCTTAGGTCCGGATACCACCAGTTGAAGATCAAGAGTGACGATATTCATAAAACGGCGTTTAGAACTCGATACGGACATTATGAATTCTTAGTATTATCGTTCGGGTTAACTAATGCTCCGGCTCATGGATATGATGAATAGAGTATTCCATGACGTGTTGGACAAATCTGTCATCATGTTTACTGATGACATTCTGGTTTACTCCAAGAGTGAAGAAGAGCACGCTCGACACCTTATCTTCGTGTTGCAACGATTGTGGGAACACCAGTTATATGCCAAGTTCAGAAAGTGTGAATTTTGGCTTCACCAAATTGGATTCCTGGGGCACATCATCACCAAGGACGGGATTAAGGTAGACCCAGACAAAGTGAAAGCAGTTCTCGAGTGGGAGACTCTAAAAAATGCCACTAAGATCCGAAGTTTCTTGGGTTTGGTCGGGTATTGTCACCGATTTATTAAAAATTTCTCGCGCATCTCGGCGCCCATGACGAAACTAACAAAGAAGGGCACAAAGTTTAAATGGAATGAGGCATGTGAGAAGAGCTTCCAAGAGTTAAGGAACCGATTGGTGACGGCACCAGTTTGACCATTTCGGATGGCACTGGAGGAATGGTGGTATACACCGATGCATCCAAATCAAGATTGGGTGGCGTCTTAATGCAGAGAGGTAAAGTGGTCGCCTATGCCTCAAGACAACTGAAGGAACACAAAAAGAACTACCCTACTCATGACTTAGAGTTGGCGGCGGTAGTCTTCGCGTTAAAGATATGGCGATACTACCTTTACGATGAAAAGAGTGAAATCTTCAGTGACCACAAAAGTTTGAAGTATTTCTTCACCTAGAAGGAGCTGAATATGAGACAAAGACTATGGTTAGAATTGGTGAAAGATTATGATTGCGAGATCCAGTACCACCCTGGCAAGGCCAATGTTGTAGCGGATGCATTAAGCACGAAATCATAAACTGCATCCCTCGCTTCCTTGGTCGTAAGCGAGCAGTTGTTAGAAGAAGCTCAAAAGTTTGACCTAGAGCTCGTGATCGAAGGAACAACTATGCAATTAGCAGCTATGGAATTACAACCGTCAATATGAGAAGAGATAATTGCCAAGCATTCATTGGACCCCGAGTTGGCTAGGATAATCTGGGAAGTACAGCAAGGAGTCCATAAGGACCCAAATTTTTCATTGGCCTATGAAGGGGTCTGAAGTTTCAAGACAGATTGTGCGTGCTTGATGATTATGATGTCCAAGACCGAATCCTTAAAGAGGCACACAACTCACCCTATTCAATCCACCTTGGAAGCATGAAGATGTACAAAGATCTAAAGAAGTGCTATTGATGGGTTGGGATGAAGGAGACCATAGCAATATACGTGTCTGAATGCCTCACCTGCCAACAAATAAAGGCGGAAAGACACCGACCGTATAGATTGTTGCAGCCGCTCCCTACACCTGAATGGAAGTGGGAAAGGATTACTATGGATTTTGTAACAAATCTACCCAACACCAGGAAAGGGATGAATGCAATTTGGGTAATTGTAGACGAACTGGCAAAAGCAGCTCACTTCATCCCCATCAGGATAAACTATTCGATGGAGAAGCTTGCCCAACTATACATTGAAGATATAGTCCGCTTACATGGTGTACCTATCAGCATTGTATCTGATAGGGATCCTCGATTTACCTCAAGGTTTCGGAGAAGTTTACAAAAGGCACTAGGATCTCAGATAAATCTTAGTACGGCTTTCCATCCGCAGATGGACGGACAGCCCGAAAGAACTATCCAGACTCTGGAGGACATGCTCAGAGCCTGTATCTTAAAGATGAACGACAATTGGGATGCCCACATACCGTTGGTGGAATTTGCATACAACAATAGTTACCACTCCACCATTGGCATGGCACCATGTGAAGCTCTCTATGGTCGAAAGTGCCACACCTCGTTGTATTGGGATAAAGTTGGAGAACAGTTGTATCTTGGGCTTGAGATGATACAAGCAACCTGTGAGAAGGTAGATATCATTAGAGAGAATATAAAAGCGGCCCAATCAAGATAGAAGAGTTATGCTGACCATCGGAGGAAGAATATTGAATTTAGAGTCGGAGAGAAGGTATTCCTCCGAGTGTCTCTAACGAAGGGATTGCTACATTTCAACAAGAAGGGCAAGCTGAGCCCAAGATTCATTGGTCCCTATGAAATCCTCAACAAAGTGGGACCCGTAGCATACCGAGTGGCATTACCGCCTTCCTTGCTGGGTGTCCACGATGCTTTCCATGTGTCGATGCTAAGAAAATATATCAACAACCCGACACATGTACTCACAACTGAACCTGAATAGTTGGATGTGGATATGACCTATGAAGAACAGCCTACGGAGATATTGGACAGAAAAGAACATAACCTCCGTAACCGTACGGTCGCCTTTGTAAAGTTTCAATGGGAATGTGAAGAAGAAATGAAAGAAAAGTATCCCCACCTTTTCGAGCTACAAGGTAAGCAAATTTCGAGGACGAAATTTTTGTAAGGTGGGGAGAAATGTCAAACCCGCCCCTAACTGATTGAAATTTTGATTCAAGGATAGGAACCCTTGACATGGCATCCAAGCACACTATGGGGTATCACTCCAGTGATTGAATTTAATGGAGAACCCCCGAGGATGTCCTCCTACATACCTATCAGAAGATGGATTGCAGATCCTTGCAGTTGCATTATCCACAGCATAATGTACTGCTTGGACTCCAGGTATTCTCTCTCCTCTCTATGAATGTGGGTCCCTCACTTGAAAATAGGTACTAAAGGCCCTAGGTGAGGTGTAGGTGTAAGGCCCCAACCCTGGGTCAAACCCCTGTGCAAGCCCAAAGTGAAACAGCCTTACTGTATTCTCTGGGCGATGCACTAGGTGATGCACTGGGCGATGCACACATCACCCAGAGACAACTCCCAAAGTGGGAAAATGCAGTAATTTAATCTGCAGATGTATCCCCAGGACCACCCATACTAGCCATGAGCACCCCCATAGGTTGAAGGGAATCTGGGGAACCACCTCATACCCTTGGACCCCTGTGGACCCCACTTGAGTGCCCAGAATGTTGAGAATCAGTCTACAAACACATTCTTGAAATGGGCCTAAGCAGGCAAACAGACCTTAGTTGAGGGCTGATCTATAAATAGAGGGCCCCAGCCTTCTCTTAAAACCTATTTCATCTATTGAAACCGTGGGAGAGAAAGAGAGAGAAAAGAGAGAAAGAGAAGGAGAAGAAGAAAGGTAGAGCTTACCTGTGCATCAGATCAGCTCCAGCAGCCATTCTCAGTTGTTCTCAGGTATAAAGTTACACCTATACCTACTACCTTGCTGTTGTTACTATTTTTCTCCTTAGATCTCTATGTTTTTTATGTATATCTGGCCATTGGCAGCCCAGGACAGCTAGGGGCTGTCATGTATGGCTTCAGATCTAACATGCAAACATGTTGCATGGAAGATCTGAGCCTTGTGACATGATTTTGGTTACTGTTATACACCTGAGACCGAAATCCATGCATGTGCCAGACTGCACTGCACTGTTGCACCAAGAATAGGCAGTCTGGGCTTAGATCTGTGTACACTGGCTGCATCCAGCCTAGCCATGTGTTGCAGCAGTCTTGGATTACCCTAACATATGTGGAACAGCCCTTGCATGCGGCCAAATCCATGGTCTGCAACTGGAACTCTGTTGGGTTCATTCACTGGGCTATCTGGGCAGCTCCTGGCAGCCAAGAGGTGGGCCCAAGTCAAAAATCCAAGTGGACGAGTGCAAACTACACCCTATGAGATCCATAATGACCTAACATGCATGGGGGATTGATCAAGGCACTGCCCATGGTGCTAAACCTTGGAATTGGAGCCTATTCACATTCTAAACAAGCTCTGGGCGATGCACACATCACCCAGAGACAACGCCCAGAGAATTAAAAAGGGTATTTTTGTAGATCTATTTTAGGAGCTTCCACTAGGGTACTGTAAGCAATGTGAGGAAGTGGTAAATGACCAAAATACCCCTCCTCACATCTGTTCATAAATATTTGTACCTCGGGTACCCAAGTGGGCCTCGCAGGGCTTGGAAACCCTGCCTATGTTGGCCCTGCAGCACTGCTGACTTGGGAACAATGTTGTGTGGCTGTTGTGACCTAGATAAATGTACTACGGTGATAAATGACCATTCTGCCCATAGACCACATTCTCCGGATGATGCACCGAGACTTAGACCTAAAGCCTAGTGCAAAGCCCAGAGAATACCAAGTGATGTCCAACTGTGCACCGAGTCAAACCAGTGAGCCTAGATCAACCCTAGGACATCCAAAAATAGTTTGGAATATTAAGTGACATATTTCTGATTTATATTTCAGGTTTGATCCCACGCTCGAGGTATACTGCCAGACCGCAGCCGGAACTGAAACAACAGTTGATCTCGTAGAACCAGACCCAGGTGAGTGAAATGTTATCGTGTATGCACGTGCAACATAATGATGTGCTAAAATTTGAATTCCTTTAATAATGATACTGTGTTACATGATCAAATTAAAATCTTATAGCTATTATACACTATGTGACTGTTGATCAATTCTACTTGAACATTTCATGATAAATGTGAATGCTAGCCTAGATGTCGTAGCCGGATTGGAAATGAGGCCTATGGTAGCCCGTGGAATGGGATACGGTTGACACCGCTTGACTCATACGATGTCATATAGACATGGGGCTAGAGATTCATCACCCGTGCTACGCACCCTTGCCAACAGGGGTTAAGGTGTTGGATGCCTATGAGGACTACCGTAAAACCTCGGGCGAATATGCCGGGAAGCCTCAGCAATATGCTGGGATGCCTCGGACTGTATGCCGAGAAGCTTCAAGCTATATGCTTGGGAAGCACCGAAATGGTGAATTGTGGCTATATGCCAAACTGAGTAAATCCTCGAGCTACATGCCGGGAAGCACCGAAAGGGTGAATTATGATATTGAGTCGGTTACCTCACAGGTTTAATTACAGAGGGCTGGTCGGGTTGACCAAGGGTAAGTACGCTGGAGCTGACTGGTCCTTTCCGACAACTCAATGGGTGTATCGCGGGAAGGGGTTTCAAGCCCGCACCAGGGATACATGCATTGGGGATTGTAGTAGCACTAATCTGCCTTAGTTGTATTGATAGGTGGCTAATAAATAACCGAACTTGCATAACATGTAGGATCATGTGGAATGTGGTTGCATATGCACGCATGATGATATGTTTTACTCACAGGCTCAGTGGGGCTCACACTCTGTTATATATGTTTTTCTATTAGATGATTTTACGGTGGATGCCATCGTGTGGCGTGGAGGCTCATTACGGGTTCCCTTAATTGTTGAACAATGATTGAGCAAACCCAAACTAATCTTGGAACTCTAAGACCCTTTTGAGACAGTGTTTGACATGTAATAATGGTCTGGTCAATTAGGTTATAACCCCGGACACGAGGTGCAATGTTGATCGAGTCGTTGAACCAATCAAAAATAAACCTAACTAAACACTAATACAGTGGAAAGTATGGGTATCGAATCTACGGGGAACAGAGGCTAAGTTGCATGAAATTAAATCAAGTCTAAGATGAAACTAAAAACGCAAATTAATTAATTTAAAGGTAACACTAGCAACTGATTAAAGCGAATAGAAGATGGTGAGAAAATACTGCTTTTAGGTTGAATCAACTTTAATTCAGATTCATCATTCAATCTCTCTCATATTCGGCTCATGGCGACTACAAGCCCCATGACAACCACAGAAAATAGGGTCCCTTTTAGGTATAAAGTATCTTGGCGAAATTGTCGTCCGATCGCTACAATGAATCGAAAGTTCAAAGAACTCGGGTACGCACAATCCACTCAGGTATACCGTATCATCGATACAACCACATGAATCAATTCAATACTATTGCTTGGTAGGTTAAATTGAATCATAGAAACAAATTACCCTAACTAGATGTAAACATGATTACACAAAAATCACAATGAGATGCCTAAGTCTTTTCCAAGCAATCAATAAGAAAAGAGAATGACTAATTAAATCATCCTTAAAGTATTATCTTCCCAAAAACAGCAACAAGTTTAGTTACTCATTTAACATAAATGAAATAAAGAGAAGTTAGGGATACAAGCCAAAGAATTAGAGGGAACAAGAGAGTAGAAGTAATGGCAGCAATAGCGATGGTAGATGCTCTTCCTCTCCTCTTCTTCTTCCTCTTCCACTCTTCTTCTCCCCAAAACCGTCAACCCCCTTTTGCTCTCGGTCGGTCAATCTCCCAATTCAATTCTCCTCCCCCCTTTTTAAACTCCATCCATATCTTTCTTTTAGGGGAGAGGTGATATATTTTGAATTAAAAATAAAACTGAAAATAACCCAAGGGAGTTGCGTTCCACTAGGAGAGTAAGAGAGAGGGAAAGACAACGTGTGAGATGGGGATGGGAGAGAGAGGCATGTGAGGTGGGATGACTTAGAAAAAAGGGTAAAAAGATAGAAAGAGAGACAGAAAGAGAGAGAGAGGTAAAAAGATATTTAATAGTTTGTTTTTGAATTAACAAACTAGAAAGAGAGAGAGAGAGGTTTACGTGCGAGAATATTTCTCTCTTTTATTTTGTTTTTCTTCACACTCTCCAACTTTGCCATAATCCATCTTTGGCCATAATCCCTCCTTCCTTGAACCGAATTGACTCGACCCAAGAATTAAATATTAACCATTTAATTTTGGGTAAAGTACACGTACCCCCCTATAATGCACCCAATATTCCTCGTACCCCCCTAAGTGGCTCAATACTCCACGTACCACCCTTCAATAGTCCACGTACCACTCCTGTTTTACACCCCAAATGCCAGATAGGTCCAATCCGTTAAATACCACCGTTAGATGCTAAAATTTTGACCATTTTACTCTTTCCTCCATTTTCTTAAATCTGAAAAGACTTAATTACCCTCACTTATTTGTTGCCCTAAACTAATTGAAAATGACCATTTTACCCTTTGTTTTATTTTTATAAATGAAAAGACCTAATTGCCCTCATTTATGTATTACCCTAACCTAATTTGAAAAGACTATTTTACCCATAAATACTTGTTCCTAAAAACCCCAAAATGCCCTCATCTTCCCCAAATCATCATCTTCTTTTACATACCCACCACCACCACCGCCACCGCCACCACCACCACTGCCACCCACCATTGGCTTTGGGTTCTAAGACAAATGAGAGAAACAGAGAGCAGCAAAGTGAGGGAGTAAAAGAAAAAAGGAGCACTGAGACGAGAAAGCTCGAAGGTTCCCTGAGCCGGGGTAGAAGACTCTCGTCTGACATCGTCTTCTTCTTCTCCACTTCTCCTTCTTTTATTTTGATTTCTTTTCTTACCATCTCCATCGCATTTCTGAGACCTACCAAATCCATTTGTTTTTTGTTTTCCCATCTTTAAACCCCAATCTCCAATACCCTATTCTCCCTTCTCCATCTAAAAACCCATCTCCGAGAGATGAAATCCCTTTTCTAATCTCCACCGAACCTACTCCTTTATCTTCAATTCCTATTTTCTAGTTTTTATTCCATATCAAACCCCACCCATCTCTTTTCTCTTTCCACTCAACCAAACCCAAATCCAACACCGGAAACCTTTTTTATTTTCTCTTTGACTACCCCAATCCCATAACCAGAACTCCATCGTCCCATCTTCTCCCTTCTCTCATATTCTTCACCTCTTTTTTATTTTAAGTATTAATATGTCTGTAATAATCCTCACTCGCTGTTACTTGAAATTTCTGCAATCGAACGTGGGTCTCCATTCATCTTCTCAGCAAAGGTGTTCTTCGTCTCAGTGATCGGTTGTTGCAAGTGTCGGATCGAGGAGAAGCAAGCTTGCAGGGTTCCAGATTTTATTCAAAAAAGGGTTCCCTTCAGTTCACGGTGGCAGCGGCGGCGTAGGCAGTGGCGATTATCGATTGTCGATTGTCGATTATCGAGTTGGGTGGCGGTGGCGATGGTGGTGGTGGTGGCGGTGGGTATGTAAAAGAAGATGATGATTTGGGGAAGATGAGGGCATTTTGGGGTTTTTAGGAACAAGTATTTAGGGGTAAAATAGTCTTTTCAAATTAGGTTAGGGTAATACATAAATGAGGGCAATTAGGTCTTTTTATTTATAAAAATAAAACAAAGGGTAAAATGGTCATTTTCAATTAGTTTAGGGCAACAAATAAATAAGGGTAATTAAGTCTTTTCAGATTTAAGAAAATGGAGCAAAGGGTAAAATGGTCAAAATTTTGGCATTTAACGGTGGTATTTAACGGATTGGACCTATCTGGCATTTGGGGTGTAAAGCAGGGGTGGTACGTGGAATATTGAGCCGCTTAGGGGAGTACGAGGAATATTGGGTGCATTATAGGGGGTACGTGTACTTTACCCTTTAATTTTTCTGATGCAATGAGTGCAATATCGATTTTTCTTGAGAAATTTCCTCTTTGTCAAATTACGATAATGCCCTAAGATGACTATTTGCACACATGCGAACCCTTGACCCAGCTGGTAAACATCCAAAATCAACTAAAGGGACTGATTCATGCTTTTCTCCTTCCAGGCCTGCAATCATAGAAATCACATAATAGTATCAAATCCTTCATAAATATTCAAATACAAACCGTAAATAAATAGTGGTGTCTATCTAAGATTACAGCCCAATCAAGTGTCAGACACTGACTGGGACCGAGCCAGCTGAAGAACAAATAGGATTGACACAAGGTGAGTGGAATTACACCATAGGTGTCGGTGTAACATGACTGAAGAGTCATGACAACAACAACAATATTTACTGTTATATTTATTTAAATTGCTTATATTTCTAATTGATTTCTAATTCATATCTGATGGCTATTGGAATTGAATGCTAATGTTAAACATGTGAAAATGCTAGACTAGATACCGTAACCGGCTTGGAACTACCCGACTCATACTATGTCATATAGAATGCATATGGCTAGGGAATCATCACTCGTGCTACGAACCCTTACCAACAGGGGTTTAGGTGTTAGATATCACAAAAGTGTGAGGGCAATGTCCTGAAGGGCATTCAGTCAGTTGGCTCATCGGGTCACCAGGACAAGTGATGTTTGTTGACCCATCAGTTAATAGGGCTAGTAGTAGCACAATGGTAACCTAAAGGGCTGGTCGGGCTGACATTGGGAAGGGATGCTGGAGTCGTCTAATTTTCTCTGACAACTCAATAGGTGTATCGCGGGAAGGGGTTAGAGGCCCACACTAGGGATACATGTATTAGGGATTGTAGTAGCACTTTTACCTGCATTAGTTTTGATGTTAGGTGGCGTAATAATAATGAAGAATCTCATTTCATACAGGATTCATTTGGTTGTGCTTGCATGTGCATGCATGGTATATATTTCAGTCACGGGCTCGGTGGAGATCACACTCTTGCATATTTTCTTTTAGGTAATACTGCAGGTGGACATCTCGATAGTTAGGAGACTCATTTTGCTGTGGAGGATGATGGTGATTACGGCCTTTTGGGTTTAGACCCCGAAAGAGGTTATCCCTCTTGTGCGGGTGACCAGGGTGGCCCTTGAGGACGATCCTCAGGTGACCAAGGTGGCCCTTGAGGACGATCCTTAAGGGATGGGCAACATACTAATCTAACTTTTTGGGGACTCTCTTTGGGTAGATAGGACATACTAAACCCCCCCCCCCCCCTTATTTTGTATAGCTTACTTGGGCTCTTGATGTTGTAGCCCTCTTTTTGTATTTTGTAAAGCTATTGGTTAGAAAAGTATTAACTGCATAATCAAGTGGTGAAATGGAGCAATGAATAATGTACTGTTTATTTTTGAATGTTTAATGATACGCTTTAGCTTCCGCAACACTCTGTATCTCTTTTTATCCATTGTTATGGGTGTGTGTTTGTGAGTTATATTAACTGCTTCTGGATCCTTGAGGATTGGCAGATGTTGGAGGATATCCGGGTCACTTGCCTAAATCCTTCTAGGGGGTGGTTTGGGGCGTGACATTACATGGTGGAGGAAACATGCCCAAACTTTCACAAAAGCAAAGCAAAACATTACTCCTATGCAAAAGAAACATATACGACTATTCTGTACACTATTATGCGCATGCATCAGCAATAAGTAAAAAAAAAATTATGATAGGTGAGAACAATCTGACAAAATTTATACAAATATTATGCACATGTATCAGCAAATGATATAGAATTTCCCAAGAGGAAAACACTTCAAAATTTCCTAAAATTCTTCAGAATGACATGCCCAGTTATCAAATCAGTAAACACCAAATCTGAGCACAGAATTTCTGAAACCTTCTCTCTGGCCCCACATTCCAATTCCACATTTTCTTTCTGCAAAGTATAATCAAGAGGCATTGTAAAATATTTAAGAAGTCCTCCACTTCATAATCATGCAGATATCTCCTATAAAATGAATAAAGTGGTTCT
Source organism: Telopea speciosissima (assembly GCF_018873765.1). Classification (NCBI taxonomy): domain Eukaryota; kingdom Viridiplantae; phylum Streptophyta; class Magnoliopsida; order Proteales; family Proteaceae; genus Telopea; species Telopea speciosissima. The sequence goes on along the minus strand of NC_057924.1, from coordinate 28,464,643 downwards.
GCTTTAACATTCACCCCTGCATGTAGATTAACAATCAGACAGTTGTTAACAACCAGATTTTTCATTCAACTCTTACAAACATCTGAACGAAAAAACAACCCTTCTAAGGTGAAATCATATCCAAGCTCAGTCACCATAACCATTTAGCATGGGGAGTGCTATATGGTGCGAGACAGTTGTTAACAACCAGATTTTTCATTCGACTCTTACAAACATCTGAACGAAAAAACAACCCTTCTAAGGTGAAATCATATCCAAGGTTAGTCACCATAGCCATTTAGCATGGGGAGTGCTATATGGTGCTTATTCATATTCTTTGTTTATCTAATTCCAAAACACCAAATTTCTTGTGTTGACCGATTTCCATTCAACCAAACTAAACTTCTTTGATTCACTTCTAATCCCAATCATTCTTACAAAATCTCTCATAGCCATCTATGTTCCCTTGTAGATCAAAGCAAGTACCAAAAAGAGATGCCTCATTATATTCCATGTAGTCAATTAATCACTTTCCTAGGAGCCACATTGGTTAAGATAGAAACAGAAGCAATACAAAAACAAGCTGTTATCAAACACCTTCTTTTCTGTGCAAACCCCTAGCTCCAATAATTGCATTTAAAACTCTCACTTCATATGATTAGAAGATTTCTCAAACTCATTTTAGAATGAGTATATAGGCACAATAATGGGTATTAAAAAAATTCACCCACATCAAAGAGAATTCTTCAATGTCAAATTCATTTTCAAGAACACAACAAAACTTAAATTCACTGAATTATTATCCGATATTTCTTTTCAATACCCCCATTCCATAAGCCAAACTGAACTAATCCATGGTTTAGATATTAGTTGATTTGGTTCCCTTCATTTGCAGATAAAAAATGAGGGAGAACACTGAATAGGGGTTGTTGTGTTATCCTAACAAATCCATGAGTTATCCTTGGATGATGATGCATTTTATTCAAGAGGTGGTCTCTTCACTCTGCAACTGAAGGCAGAAGTTGGAGTATGAATTGTAATTCCATTTCTTCATGAAACTACATATCAAGCAGATACCCAATCTGAGAGGGAAGAATTTAACAAGTTAAACAGATAAATCATCTCTCCCAACATCAAGCAGTTTAATTACACTCCAAAACACATGCTCTGGGGTGAAAAGAAGGAAATATCACGTGAAAAAATTCATCTCTTTTTTTCGTATCTGGATGTAACTTCTTTGGTAGCTGCAAAGAATGCCAAAATATGCAATGGCTAAGGATGACCAAAACTGAAAAAACTCTATTGGAGTTTAGTAAAATTACAACAACAGTGACACATATCACATAATAAGCCTGTTTTTTTCTTTTTGTATGATGCACTTGAATTCTTGCTTACTCCAAGTATGTCATAATAGCCTTTGGCAGATATGTGTGGTACCTCCTAACAGGGAAAACAGATCGCCGCATACAGAACAATTGATCTGAGTGACACATACTTGTAAAATTTTCAAAGAATAGTACGAAACTACATAATTCTAATCATAGATACGAATAATAAGGTCTACATTTTTTTTGTCAAAAAAGTTTTTCACTTTCACAATGAGTAAATTTTCTCCACCTGTTTCTCAATCTACTGTCCAAATCGCTGAATTGAGATAGCAATTGGGTTTCATCATTCATGTCAGCCATGCCAAGAACAGTAATCTTTGATAATACTGCTTAAAACTCAGACTTTAATATTCAAATTTGGTACCAGTCATGTTCCATGGCGATAGATTCACTTGTTTTGAAGAGAAGTATTTCTCCCTTAAGAACTGGGAAAGACAAAGACAAGGAAAATTTAACAGGGAATTTCTGGTAGATGTTATTCACTATATTGAACAGGGGAAGGGGAAGTCACAAAGTTTTCTCTTGTTTGATGATTGGATTGTATTAAATATAGTTAGAACCGACCAGAAATAGATCCACTTAACTTTACTTTAAATTCAAATAGATCCATTTGTTTGTTTCTTTTTTTCTTTTCTGGTCTCAGAAGGATGTGCATTCATTAAGAAAAAAAGAAAAGAAAAAGAACCAAATCAAATAAATATTTATTATAAAAAAACGTTACCAATTAATACAAATCAACCTGAACAAATTCAAATCAAGAGAGAAACATGAGCTATTATCGAGAACGAAATGAGAGATCGTCATTACCGGTATCCACTGCCAAAGTCTTGTGAACGTAACTATCTACAGTGAAGATTAGTAGCAGAGGTGTCTGTTGAACACATAGTTGTCATGGCATCGCCATGGCGTCCTGGCGCTGGAGAGGGTTGCATGGCAACCCTCTTTGATTTCTTCTTCCCGTCTCTCTTTCCCTCTTCGATTTCTTCTTCCTATCTTCGATTTCTTCTTTCCCTCTTCAATTTCTTTCGATTTCTTCTTTCCCTCTTCGATTTCTTCTTCGATTTCTTCTTCCTGTCTTCTTTCCCTCTTCGATTTCTTTTGATTTCTTCTTTCCCTCTTCGATATCTTCTTCGATTTCTGAATTTTCTTCTTAAAACTTGAGAAACAATAGAGAAAAAATAAAACATGGCTTGAGTATACATCTATTAACAGATTAAAAATAGAGAAAATAAAAAATAAAACATGGTCGACATGCTCGCCATGGCAACGCCATGGAGGGCGACACGTCAATATATCGACGTGACACCCCTCCACCGACTTGGATCGCCGTGACGCCGTGACAACTATGGTTGAACATCATCGCAGCCACTCGAACTGATTTGTCCAGAAGTGGGGAAAAGATGAAACAATGAAGCAGAAGTAACTGTTAAACACTACCGCAAGAAAGTGGGGAAGAGACGAAACAACGAAGCAAAAGTGTCTATTGAACACCACCGCAACATCTAATTATAGCAGGAGAGGCTATCATCAAGGCATTTTCCTCACCTCTGCATTTGCGGCCAATATTTTCCAGTTGCCATAGATCGCGTTCAGAACTGGAGGTGGGTAAGATCGTTGGTGAGGGGGAGAGAGGTGAAAGGTCGTGAAAGAGAGGGGCAGCCAAGGGAGAGAGAGATATGGATGGGAAAGGGAGAGAAAATACGGGATGGAAGGGGGGACTAGGACGGAAAGATAGAGAGAGTGATGGAGCAACCTACCTTCTCGCAAAGGTTGCGTATGAGGGTAAGTCGGAAGAATCTTTGAGAAGGGGCTTGGGGTGTGGTCTCTTTTGTATAGAAGAGGGGATCAGGAAGGCTAGATAGAGAGAGAGTGACGGAGCGACCTACCTTCTCGCAGAGGTTGCGTATGAGGGTAAGTCGGAAGAATCTGAGAGAAGGGAAGTGAGGTGTGGTCTCTTTTGTATGGGGATGCGTCTATTCACGCGCAAAAAAGAGTCTGTGAAATGATCTAAGGGGTATTTTGGGAATCCAAAAAATTGGACAAAATATTTGAAGTACGTACTTTTATAGGATATATATATATATACACAATTTGATTTAGCACAATGCTTGATTAAAGAAAAATATTATTTAAGATTGAAAGTCTAAAAGCTAAGTCAACATGTCCTGATTTAAAGCCAGCCATTTCTATCAGAGACAACTGAAAACACCTGGTCTAATTCTTCTTGAAAGCACATATTCTAATTATTCTTTCATTCATTTCTTCGGTGACCTATAATGTTCCTTATCAGGTGATTAAGTCATGGAATGCTACAACTTGAGGACACTAAATGTACAAGAAGTGGAAAACAAAAAAAAAAAAAAAACAGAGTTTATGGGAGGGAAGAGCTGAAGTACCTTTAAAGGTAACTGTTGATGAAAGAGTTGATCAAACTCTTGCTTCCCCTTCCCACCCTGCTCCTCTTCCCATAGGGGAAAGACAAAAACTCTTACTTAGATTTGTTGCTAGCACTCCCTCCTTCTGTAGCAATCACTATCTAAGAATATTAGCTACTTTGAAACCCAACTTCTCAGTGGCAGTCCTGAAACCTTAGGCCATTCTGCTTTTGTTCATCACATGTTATGCTTCATCTGCCTAGTGAACAGCCATCAAAAACAAAAAAATAACCTTCCGCAACATCTACAAGAACAAACCATCTACCAAATTTTTACCATTGATCCCCACAAGAACAGTTTCCATCCCTAAAGTGATGGAATCGACTAGAATCTCTCACAATGATCTCACGCCCAACAATCTTTGATATAAGCTTGATAGCAGAATGACAATCCCCACACACACGAAGGTTCTTCATCACTCTTATTGTACTACCTTCTACAGTACTGACTAGTGCAAATCCAATGGCAAGCCTCTCACTATGAAAAGACAACATCACTTCCTTCTGTTCATCCTCCACATCATGCAATGCAAAACTCTGGTCAGGAACATGACCCAACTCCTTCAGTTTTGCACCCAAAAGATCCAACTTCTGGTATATTTTGTCATTCAAAGGGTGGGACCTATCTCCACAAACGAACCTATGCTTTGATCCCTTTAGTGTCACCCAACTATATCCTGGTTGCTTCACAATTCCTCTATGCTTCATCATCCATCTTATGTGTGAGACATCATTCCATTTACCTGCTGAAGCATATAAGTTGGACAATAAAGTATATCCTGCACTACTATGTGGTTCCAGGTCAAAGACATGTTGTGCAGCTCTTTTTGCCACCTCCAAGTTATGATGTACTCTACAGGCACTCAGCAAAGCTAACCAGACCATGGAGTTTGCTTTCACTGGCATGATCTTAATGAATTCCTCAGCCTCTTCCAACTTCCCAGATCGACCCAAGATATCCACCATACATGCATAATGCTCAGACTTCACTTCAATTGATGCATCTCGTGTCAATAAATCAAAAAACTCTCTCCCCTTATCTAACATCCTAGCATGGCTACAAGCAGTAAGCAACCCAACGAATGTAATCCCATCGGGTTGCACCTTTGCATTTACCATCCGGTCAAAGAACTCAAGGGCCAAGACACCACACCCATGTTGTGCACTCCCAACAATTATAGAATTCCATGAAACAATGTTCCTACTGCTCATATTGTTGAAAACAGTTGTTGCATCATGTATGTTTCCGCATTTAGAGTACATTACAACAAGAGAATTACTAACAAACACATCCTCATCCAACCCAAGCTTAATAGCCCTCCCATGAATCTCTTTTCCACTATCAAGAGCTTCTAGTCCACTGCATGAATTCAAAGCACTAGTGAACGTTGATTGATTGGGCAGGATCCCAACTTTTATCATGTTGTAAAATACATCCAAAGCATCTTCGTGCTTATTATTTAAACCGTAACCTGTTAAAAGAGCAGTCCACATAACAACATTTATATGCAAGTTTTCCTGAAAAATCTTGCTACAATTCTCGATTTTCTCACAATTCGCGTAAAAGGTGATCAGTGAAGTAGAGACAAAAGCATCAAAGACATACCCCAACTTGATGAGATGGGCATGAAGTTGAACACCTTGGTTAAAAGCCGATATTTTTGCGCTTGCTGTTAGTACACAACAGAACGTGCTTGAAGTGGGTATCATCCCTGAATCCAGCATCTGCCGGAAGAGGAAAAGTGCTTTATCAGTATTCCCTTGCTGATCCATTCCACTGATCATTGTAGTCCAGGAAATCACATTCCTAAAAGGCATCCTCTTAAAAAACCTGAGAGCGTCATTAATCCGGTTATGACTACAATACCCAAAAATCATTGAATTCCATGCTGCCGTATCCTTGGAAGGCATCTTATGAAACAGAACTTCAGCCATTTCAATTCTTCCAAATTGCAAGAACCCATTTATGATCGTGGTCCAGGAGATAACATTTCTTTCCGGCATTTCATAGAATATCTTTCGAGCTATATCTAAGTTCCCACAATCAAGACAACCCTTCATCATGGAATTCCAAGAAACAACATCTCGAACAGGCATTTTATAGAACAGTTGTAATGCCTCGTATAGTCTATCGTTTCGTGAATATCCAGCAATCATCATGGTATAAAGATAAACATCAGGCGAAGGAGTCTCGTCAAAAACACGACGAGCATCATCTAGCTTTCCGCATCGGAGGTAATTTTGGATCACCGAGTTCCAAACTGAAGTGCCCTGTTTTGCAGAGTTCATGACAACCATGGACGAATAGGCAAACTTTTTGACAATTACAGAAAATCCATTACATAAAATTATGAAAGAAGTTGATGGGCACTTGAAACTCCGTATGAAGGCGGGAAAATTCCGCATTGTTCTTCGTAAATGGTTGTGCCAACGGCTGACCGCCTAAGGCGCCAACAGATATTGAAAAATTTATGAACAGCGTCAGAAAGATGCTAGAAACTGGAGTAGTATGGGTTTGTGCAACAGAAGCCCTGGGTTGTAGGACCAGTGGGACAGACGTCGGCTTGGCTCTAGCAACTCATAAGGAAGTTAGAATTCTATTGTACAATTTTAGACAAAAGATTCTAATTCAATAGTCCATATAGCTCTTTCGAAGACATGGGGTCCACTTCCTGGATTTTTATCCGCTCCAGTATTGGAGGCGCTGTTGTGTGCATCGTGGGGTGCAACGGACATGTGTGCACAGTGGGGCCCGCTGTGCACTTATGTCCGTTGCTGCGCCGCACGATGGCACAACAGTGCTGCAGTGCACAACAGCGGATAAAAATCCCCACTTCATTTGTACCTCAGCCTCTCGATGTGGAATGTGGATTCACCAGGGTCCAACGGAGTAGCCAGTAAAGCTATTTCTCTATAGTGAAGGGCTGTAACCAAGGTTTTAAAATCAAGAATCGGTGATGGAATCAGTCCCACCACTGCAGGGTTTGGGGAGGGTCATATAAAGTATGCAGCGTTACCCCCCGCTTTCTTTAGACTCAAACCCGTGATCATTTGATCACAATGGAGCAACCTTATCATTGCACCAAGGTCCACCCTCTCATGACCTATTGTGATTCCTACAGTTTATTGGCATGGTACAAGTTTTTTTTTTTTTTTTTGGGTAGAAGCCATGGTACAAGTTAACTTTTGACCTAAGGGTGTGAATTGCAAATCGAAACCATTATTGAATCGAACCAATAAATTGTTTATTAATTGATTCGATTTTGGTTTTAAAAAGTGAAAAACGCTTATTAAACGGTACGATTTTGTTTTCGCCAGTTTTGAACTGGTTAAAATCGATTAGAACTGATGCACTACTAAACCAATTATACAAATTAAACCAATTTTAAGAACCAATTAGTCCTAAAGTTCTATTTATGTTCTCTATTGCTTTTTAGTGGATTTACATCATGTAAATTAATTTAAATTGTATATATTTCTGAAGTCACAATTTAGTCCTAAATGACGTGATTCATGCCCAACAACATCAGATTTCTTTATTGGGCTTCAAAAATAGGTTCGTTCCCACTTAGCCCAAAATTGTTAACTCGAACTGATATGATAATTACTGAATACTTGAATCGACAACAAACCATAACCAAAACTGGTAAAAACTATTTAACGGGAATGATTTATTCATTGGTTTCGGTTTGGGATATAGGAACCATTTAACAAAGGGTTCAGTTCTGATTTCTATCCTTCCTTGCTTGAACTTAACAAAACTTATTGACACCCTTATCACTTGTTGCAGCAGAAAACTGACTCTCCGCAATTACGAGCTGCGCTACGTGAGGTAAGTCTGGAAGACAAAGAAAGGGACACCATGAGAGGGCCAAAACTGTGTCCGACTGATAAACCCAAATTCACACCAACCAATCGGAGGCCACCACGTGTCCTGCCCCAAGGAGGTGGACCATGACAAGACCAGTGAAGGACCAACTACGGGCACGGACCACAGGAGTGACCACGGACAAGCACAAGCGAAAATCGACCGGGTACAGATCGGACCCGGCGTAGACCCTAGTCTAAGATCAAGGTACCACCACCGCCATCAACAAGAAATGCACCATCTCCAGGACTCTAGACCACCGCCTATCACTGTACCAGTCCCAGGTGGACACAAACACCAGGCACCTTATCTGACAACGTATCAGCATCTATCTACTAAGGACATCAACCCTACTGGGACACTACCTCTCGTAGGGAGACAACCAACCCAGGAAGAACCTTGCTACCCAGGGACTCTATCAACTATGAGGACTACTCGTCATCAACTGGGACTCTACACACTGTCACACTACACTATACAAGCAGACGTATTCCACCCCATCAACCCATTTTGAATTCTAGCTATTCATCTGTTTGCTCAGAGAGATCTAACTTAGGCATCGGAGAGTCTTAGGCCGGAACCACACCGGTTCTCCTTTGTCACCCTGGTCCTTTTGCAGGTTACGGCACTCGAGGGACCACAGAACGATTTTCTAATGCACCAGATTGGCGCCGTCTGTGGGAATGATGCTAGCCATCGTACCTACTAGCTTGATTTCATAACTACTCAATGGCACCACGAGGTAAGAAGACCGCTCCCTCCACCAACAATGTTGCGAGGGAGGGAAACGGATCACCTCCTCCAGAGAGCTCACGTCACAGAGCCAATGACCCTGTCTCTCAGGAGAGGGGGGTCCCAGAGAACCAACAAGTTGAGGCAGTTGACCTCAACCCTGAAGCAATCGTGTGGAGCCAGCACCTGATCCTAATGCACCGGCGACTGTGGGTCAGATCAATGACTTACAGTGGCAGATCCTCAATGACCAACGACTCTTCTGTGACTACCTGCAATAGCACGTGACATCCCACCGTCGTAGGATAGACCCTGTCCCCAGATAGGAGCGGAGCCCTAGGAGGTCACCTCCAAGGGGTGAAAGGTCAGAGAGGTTCACCAGGCGCGCAAGTGCCACTCACCAGCGGGGGGATCCCTCCCAGCATCCCAGGAGAACAGTTGACCTCCCAGTACGAGACCGTGGGAGGACACCATCACACCGATCCGTGGTACCCAATCCGAAAGGCTCAATTAGGAGGCCGGTGTTCCAAGGTCAACTAGGAGGAAGTCATACACCAGGGCGGAGCCAGACCTATCGAGAAGAAAGCCCCTCACGTTCGCGCCAGGGATCATCACGGCGTGACCATTCGCCATCCTGCCAACACTCAAGATGGGAGGAAACATCAAGGAGAGATCGAGAGTGAGGTCGTAGTGAACGTCAGGCTAGACGTGAAAGACGTTCGCGAGAAGAGGAGTTGGACAAAAAATTCTGAGATTTGGACGAGAAGCTGGAAGGATTGAAGAAGCAGACCAAGGGCGAGACACATTCAGTACCAGGGCAACATCCATTCTCAGAAGAGATCATGTCAGCCTCACTCCCCTCCAGGTTCAGGTTACCCACCTTTGAACTCTATAGTGGTACCACGGACCGCAATGACCATATCAACTACTTCAACGGGATGATGACCCTATATGGGGGATCAAACGTGGTCTCCTGCCGAGCATTCCCTGTGTCCCTCAAAGGTGCCGCTACTTCGTGGTTCTCCAGACTACGACCGAGGTCAATAGGTTCGTTCGCAAAGTTATGTGAACACTTCATCACCCGCTTCCAGAGCAGTGTCAAGCAGAAGAAGACCACGGTCAATTTACTGAACGTGATATAGAACCCTGGGGAGTCCCTCAGGGAGTACGTCAGCAGGTTTACTAAGGAGTCCTTGGAGGTCCGAGACTTAGACGACCAAACCCAGTATGCAGCCTTAGTTGGGGGCATTAGGGACCTGGACTTTATCAAAGACCTGGCACGTCATGAGACTAGGACCATGAAGGAGCTTCTGGAGCAGTGTAATGAGTTCGCCAACATGGCCGAACTACTACAAGCTCGGAAGAAGGTGATCGAAGCCAAGCCACAGGATAACAAGAGGTCGACGTCGAATGACAACAAAGAAAGCAAGAGGTCGAAGACCGAGCGTCGACAGGAGAAGGGTGACCGCCCATCCGAAAGGACTGATCGTCGCCCAGAGAGGAGTGAGAGAGAAAGCAGCCCAGAGTTCACACCCCTGAACACCACCAGCTCCCAGATCCTTATACAAATCCAAGATCATGACCTACTCCGTTGGCCATGACCCATGCTAGCAGGACCCGAGAAGCATAACCCCAACAAGTACTGTCTCTTCCACAAGGATAATGGACATGACACAGAAGATTACTACCAACTGATGAGGGAGATAGAGCAACTTGTAAGGGCAGGGAGCTTGAACAAGTACGTGAAAGGAAGACATGACGGCCGAGGAGACCGAGGTCGTGATCGAGAAAGAGAAGAACCAAGAAGGGAAGAAAGGAAGACGGATCGAGATAGGGAGAGAGACCGCACAGAAGAAAGGAGAGATGTAGCAGAGCCAAGTGGCACCAAGGGAGCTCCCATCCTCACCATACTAGGAGGATCGGGGCAGGAGTCTACCAGGAAGGCCAAAGCCCATGCCAAGTTCGTTGGAGTAGCAGAGAAGCCAAGCAAGATAGCCAAAACCAAGATGGTAATCTCCTTCTCGGATGCAGACTTGGAAGGTGTGAGCTTTCTGCATGAAGATGCCCTAGTAGTGTAGGTGGAGTGCCAACCGACCAGTGCACAGGGTGCTGATAGATATAGGGGCATCCATGGATGTGCTCTCATTGGAAGCCTACCGCCAATTTGAGTTCGAGGACGATCAACTTAAACTTGAGCAGACCTACCTCCATGGGTTTTCGGGCACCACCGCCTCCATCAGAGGTACCATAGAATTGCCCATCACCTTTGGAGAGCACCCTCGATAAGTGACCATCATGGCGAACTTCATGGTAGTCAGGTCTATGGTGTCATTCAACGGCCTCTTAGGGCGACCATCTCTTATAGCCCTTAGAGGAGTCGTATCACCACTCCACCTGAAGATGAAATTCCCCACTGATAATGGGGTAGGCGAAGTCCGAGGAGATCAAAAGAAGGGTAGAGAGTGCTATGCCACCTTTGTCGAGAAAAACAACGGCAACACACGTGGAATGGCACTGTGCATGGAGAACCTAGTCAACGACCAGAGAGACAAACAGACAGAGAGAAGAGGAAGGCCAATGGAGGATCTCGTCCCATGGCCACTCAGTAAGGATGACCCTTCCAAGGTTGTACAGGTTGGCTCGTTATTAAGTGAGGAACAGAAGGATGAGCTTGGGCATCTCCTCCAAGCAAACATGGATGTCTTCGTATGGTCAACCGCCGACATGCCAGGCATACCATAGTCCATAGCAGAACACAGGCTACATGTGGACCCAATCGGAAGCCCATCCAACAGAAGTGACAAAATTTCACCCTCGATCGACAAGTAACTATCAAGGAAGAGGTTGAGAAGTTGAGCCGATCTGAGTTCATCAGAGAAGAGAAGTTCCCTACATGGCTCGCAAATGTGGCCATGGTACCGAAGCCCAACAGAAAGTGGAGAATGTGTGTCGACTACACCGACCTGAACAAGGAATGCCCAAAAGATGAGTACCCACTCCCCAGGATTGACCTACTGATCGATGCTACTACCGGCCATGAGATGCTAAGCTTCATGGATGCCTACTCTGGGTATAACCAGATCCTCATACATGAGGATGATGAGTCTTACACCGCATTTCGGACGAACAAGGAGAACTGCTACTATCGTGTCATACCGTTCAGATTGAAGAATGCAGGGGCCACCTATCAGAGGATGGTTAATAAGATGTTCGAGGAACAGATCGGATGCAACATGGAGGTGTATGTGGATGACATGCTCGTGAAAAGCGTCCAAGCCCACCAACACTTGATCGACCTAGAGGAAGCATTCACGGTGCTTAGAAGGAACCAGATGAGGCTGTACCTCGCAAAGTGCGCCTTCAAAGTAACATCAGGGAAGTTCCTAGGGTTCATGGTCTCAGTACATGGAATAGAAGCCAACCCATCCAAGATCAAGGCCATCCAAGAGATGGCACCACCTCGGATGGTCAGAGAAGTATAGAGGTTGAATGGAAGGGTCGCAGCCCTTTCAAGGTTCGTGTCGTGATCAAGAGACAAGTGCCTACTATTCTTCAAGACATTGAAGAACCTCTAAAGTCCAAAAGACTTTGCATGGACTGAGGAGTGCCAAAAAGCATTTGAGGAGCTGAAGGAGTACCTAGAAAATCCACCACTGCTTGGGCAACCAGAGCCCAATGAAGAGCTATAGATCGACTTGGCCGCCACCTCGATCGCGGTGAGCGCAGTATTGTTAAGGGAAGCGGGTAAGATACAAAGATCCATCTATTACATCAGTCATGTCCTGATTGACACAGAGACTAGGTACACAAGGATCAAGAAGGTAGCCTACATGCTAGTCATCATGGCTAGGAAGCTACAACCATACTTCCAAGCCCATACTATCATAGTACTCACTGACTTACCGCTGAAGAAGGTACTCCACAAGCCAGATGTCTTCGGACGGTTGATAGCCTAGGTGGTAGAATTGAGTGAGCATGACATTAGATTCCAACCACGGATGGCCATCAAAGGCCAAGCTTTGGCGGACTTCGTCGCCGAATGCACCCTATCTGAGATCGAGCCAGAAGCAGAAGAACCAGAGGAGCATGATCGAGGATCGTGGGAGATGTACATGGATGGTTCAAGTAACGCATCAAGAAGTGGGGCTGGCTTCATACTCACCAGTCCCGAAGGATTCCGAATCCAGTATGCTCTCTGATTCACATTCCCAACATCCAATAATGAAGCAGAGTATGAGGCACTACTAGCTGGACTCCGGGTTGCCAAGGCCATCCAAGTCACACACCTATCCATCTGGAGTGACTCCCAGCTTGTAGTGAACCAGGTGAATGGAGAGTATGAGATGAAGGTCGAGCGAATGGCGTCATACCTAGCACATGCTTGAGCATTGATCGGGAAGTTCGTGAAGTTTGAGATGGTTCGGGTTCCCAGGATCGAGAATGCCACCGCCGATGCCCTATCTAGGCTAGCCAATGATGAGCTCCGAAACCTAACCAGTGTCATCTACATTGAAATACTGCATGAGCCAGTAGACCAGGAGAAGTAGGTCAATGAGATTGAGGAGGGGCCTAACTGGATGGACCCTATACTCAACTACCTACAGAATGATGTCTTACCAGAAGACAAGGTTGAGGCAAGGAAGATAAGGATGAGAGCTGCGAAGTACACCGTCTTGGATGGAGTACTATATAAGAGGGGGGTCACAGCACCACTACTCCAGTGCCTAGGACCCAAGGGAGCCAAGTACGCCTTAGCAGAGGTCCATAAGGGGATATGCGGAAGTCACATGGGAGGACGAGCTCTAGCCAACAAAATCCTCCGCCAGGGGCTCTACTGGCCACGGATGCAAGAAGAAGCAATACAGTATGCCAAGACTTACGAGCAATGTCAATTGTTCACCCCAATACCCCATCTACCTGCCACCAAATTGACATCGATCCTCAACCCCATACCCTTTGCCATGTGGGGGGTAGACATTCTAGGCGATTTCACAATAGCATCTAGGAACCGTAAGTACTTGGTGGTCGCCATAGACTACTTCACCAAATGGGTCGAGGCTAAGCCATTGGCCAAACTAGCAGAAAATGAAATGGAGAAGTTCGTCCGTGACAACGTCATCTATAGGTTCGAGGTACCAAGGATACTAGTCTCAGATAATGGGAAGCAATTCAACAACCCCAAATTCAGAGCATGCTGCCAGATCTACAACATTGACTATCGGCCTGTCTCGGTAGCCTACCCACAGGCCAATGGTCAAGTGGAGGTGACAAACAAAATGTTGCTAGAAGGGGTTAAGAAAAGACTAGAAGGAGCGAAAGGGAAGTGGGTCGAGGAACTCCCAAGCATCCTGTGGGTGTGCCGAACCACAGTAAGGACACCCACAGGAGAAAGCCCATTCTGACTAGCATATGGCACATAGATACTGGCACCAGTAGAGGTCCTTGCCATGTCCCACAAAGTAATACACTTTAACGAGCACACCTACGACGACAAGCTGCGAGTAAACCTGGACTTCATAGATGAGGTCTGTGAGAAGGCACTCCTCAGGAATGTGGCATATCAGCAACGAACAGCCAAGTACTACAACGCTAGAGTAAGAGAAAGGCTCTTCCACAAAGGAGACCTAGTCCTCAGGAGGGCCAGCGCATTGCAACCATGGAAGGAAGGGAAGCTATCAGCCAACCAGGAAGGACCTTACATAGTTTCCAAGCAGATACGTCCAGGGACCTACCGCTTGAAAACTCCAGGGGACAAGAAGATAGATCGCACTTAGAGCTTGGAACACCTGAAGAAGTACTACCAGTAAGAGCAACAGCAACAATAGCACTAGCAGTAAGAGTAGTAGTAGCAGTAGCAGTAGCAATAGCATAGTCGGCGGTCAGCCATGGTACGTAGTAGGCTATATTACAATTTTCATGGATAATTTGAAATTTTATTTGAGATTTGAAGTTAATAGTTGATTTTGGGAACACTCATCTACTCCTGCCCGTCGATAGGATCATCTCTACAACACCATGGTCTACGAACCACCATTGGATCACCTCCACAACACCATGGTCTACGGACCACCAAGGCGCAATGCCACCAAGGTCCGCTGACCACCAAGGCGCAATGCCACCAAAGTCCGTCGACCACCAAGGTGCAATGCCACCAAGGTCCGCTGACCACCAAGGCGCAATGCCACCAAAGGCCGCTGACCACCAAGGCACAATGCCACCAAGGTCCATCGACCACCAAGGCGCAATGCCACTCAGGTCCACTGACCACCAAGGCACAATGCCACCCAGGTCCGCTGACCACCAATGCACAATGCCACCAAGGTCCGTCAACCACCGAGGCACAATGCCACCCAAGTCTGCTGACCACCAAGGCGCAATGCCACCAAGGTCCGCTGACCACCAAGGCGCGATGCCACCAGGGTCTCCAGACCACAAAGCATAATGCCAGCAAGATCACCGAGATCGAATGATTACCAAGGTCAGTTGACCATACACGCAAACTATAAGGAACAGTATGAGAGGAAGATAAGAATTTAACTACAGATAACAAGAGAAGGAAGTCACAATAATTACAACTCGATCAAAGTTCAGAATCCACAGGTTTGACATGCAATGTACATAGAAAGTCAAGAAGCCTCCGCTGGAGGAGTCAAATTCTCCTCTGGAGGGGAAGCCATCTTAGCCTCAAGCGGGCGTGCCACACACTCCTCTGCAGGAGCAGTGCCCTCATCAGGCAGAGTAACCCCCTCCTCAGGTGCCACAGTGCTCTCCCTTGTAGGACCATCGGTGGCCATAGCTGCAACTAAGGACAATGCCATAACGCCTGCGAATCGAGAGAAGTCATAACCAGGAGTCTCCTCAAGAACTTAGGCGGCCAAGTCCTGGATCCCTGCGTCATATATCTCCTGGTTATACTCGTAGAACAGATCCATGAGCGCCGAGGACTCCCAAAACTCTGCCACAGCTCGCTCACCAGCTTTGATTAACTCAGCCTCGCGACTTTGCCTCATGCCACGGAGCTCCTCCTCCAAGGCACGGATCCTGGCTGAACTCTCGGCCTTCATAGCCACACTCCGAGAAGACATGACCCTGAGCTCCTCAGCCATCCTCCTCTCACGAACAGCGGCCTCCTCTCGGGCGACCCTGTGCTCCTGAAGGTCCCTCTCCATGCTATATAGCCTATGAGTCTGTTGGATCTCCTGGAAGGCAAAACGCTCGAGATGGAGCACCGCCTCCGTAGTACGATGCTGGACCTACGAACGACATGATCATTGAAAGCCCTCCGACACACAACAACCTCGAGAGTAATGGATTAAAAGGTACGACTTACCGAAGCCATGTCCTGCTAAAGGGACTACACCAGAACTGAGTGACTCATCCCCTGCAAGGCTGAACGCTCAGCTGGAAGCCTCCCTAGGTCCAGCCACTCCCGGGATACACCATGATAAGTTAAAACCGCACCTTCCTGGAGCTCCCAAGGAAGCACCAAAGGAGATGGAGTCGACGGATCAGCGGTCACACTGGTAGAAGAAGAAGCTACCCCCTGCCCTACGGTGGATGGGGGAGCGAAAGGCCTCGATGTAGCAGCAGCAAAACTCGGTCTCAGGAGCCTAACCCCCGGGGAGGTCCTCGTAGTACCAGGAGGATCGGGACCCCCCTTTCTCTTGGCCTCGACGGTCACAGCAGGAGAAGGTCTAGGGACTGCAGGAGGGCCCGCATCCACAACCCCAATAGATGAACCACCCGCAGGAAGGGCCGCTTGAGCCGCATCCTTCTAAGCGGCTCTCCTCTGTAAGTTAGCGCGAAAGACACCAATATCTGGTCGAAAGTCCACTACACAACGATGACAATAAGTCAGCAAAGGATACACCAAAAGAAAAATACAAGTACAAGTATCAAATATAGAGAACCAAAAATCTTATGGGGACTCAACTTCCAAAGATATAGGAAGGCTTTGGAGTCCAACTCATGGACGTTGAACGGATCACGTCCCTGACACCGCTTGAGGGATTCACTCTCGAAGTCACTCAACTCAAGACAGCGGTTCACCCTCTTGATATCGACAACCTCCCAAGTGGTCTGTAATGAATAATGGGGGACTATAGCAAAGAAGATGCGATCCCTCCAATACTTCACCAAGCTAGTGATCCCCTCGAGAAGGTCGAGCTCGGTGAGAAGCCCCCTAGAGATGCGATGAGAGAAATGATAGCGTCCACCATCCCCCTTCTTCAACATATAGAAGTACGAGAACAGGGGAACGATGGTGGCACGCCCCATTTGGGCAAAGAATACATAAAAACCCAAGATGACCCTCCAGAAGTTGGGCAATACCTGCTTGAGGGTAAGGCGCCAATGGTATAACACCAACTCAACAAAGCGGGAAATGGCAAAGCCAAGACCGCAAGAGAAGAAAATGCGGTAGAGGCAGATCTCATCCGCTCGATGAGAAAAGGTACGATCATTAGTCTCGGGGACACGAAGTACTACCTCGGGAGGTATATGGAACTCTCAATGAAGTGAAACCAAATCCAAGGTTGTGATGACACTAGGGATCTGAGATAACTTACTAGTAGGGTCAGCAACAGGCGTCGCTGCCCCGGAAGTACTAGGGCCTCCACTAGGACCAGAGTCGCTAGAAGCCTCATCCTCCTCATCACTAGTAGTAAGGGAGGGCAATGAGGGGAGAGTGTCTGTAGGGGAAGACGACCCCGACGAAGGCTCCCCAGTGGACCCAACCACAATGGTGGCAAGATCAGAATCACTGGACAATGACATGAAGAATGATAAAGCAGACTACTTACTCAAAACAGTGTCCTCCCAAAGTCAAGCAGTCGACACAGGAAGGAGGCAGTCAACCTGCAACCATCAACAAGGAAATTCATAAGGAAGAGTATCCTAATAAATAAATAAATAAATAAATAAATACATACCAGGCACCGATCAAAGCCTATGGGTGTGGATCCATAAGCGCGGACCGACGCTCGACAGGTGCAGATTGAGGCCTACAGGCATGAATCGACAGGTACAAATCGAAGCCTTTGGGCGTGGATAGAAGCCTACAGGTGCGGATCGATGTCTAGAGGCACAGACTGATGCCCACGGGCGTGGATCGAGACCTACGGGCGTGGATCACGACAATGGGCGTGGACCAAAGGCTACGGGTACCAACCAAGCTCGATGGGCGTGGATCGAGGCCAACAGGCGTGGATCAATAGGCGCGAATCGAGGCCTATGGGCGTGGATCGATAGGGGTGGATCGAGGCTTATGGGCATGGATTGATAGGCACGGGTCGAGGCCATAGGCGCGATGGACACAATGGGTGCCAACACAGCTCGACAGGCGTGGATCGAGGCCTACGAGTGTGGATCGACAAGCCCGGATCGAGGCCTACGGGCATGAATCAAAGCTCGACAGGCGCGGATCGAAGCCTACGGGCGTGGTTAAACAGGCATGGATCGAAACCCTTGGACGCGGGCTAATGCCACACACACCCTCGGGCGTGGATCGAAGCCTACAGGCATGGACTGAAAACGACAGGCGCGGATCAAAACCCTCGGGCACGGACTGATGCCACACGTACCCTCGGGCGTGAATCGAAGCCTACGGGCATGGACCGAAGACTATAGGCACGAACCAAACTCCACGGGCGCGGACTGTGGATGATGGGCGCTGACTGCCCATGGCGTGAGGACCAACGGCGTTAGGCGAGGACCACGATAGGGTCGAGGCACAAGTGACGGACGTGATACACCACGAGCATAGCATAAGGACGTGACCAAGTGAGCACTAAGCTAGTTATCAAGCCAACTAAAGGCCAAGGCCAAAGATGGAGAGACTAGAAGCAAGCAAATGATAGGTCACATCATTCTTTGCCACCCAAAAGCAAACACTTGGGGGGCACCAAAAAACAAAGACCAAGTTCAAAAAAGGGAGAAGGCTTCAAAAAGGAAAAGGTGAAAAGCAAAAAAGCAAGAGAGAGATGAAGAAAAGTGAGAAATGAAAAAGTGAAAAAGAAGAGAGAGGAAAGAGAAATATATCTACAAAAAGAGAAAGAAGGGAAAAAAGACAAAAAAAGGTGTAAGAGGAGAGGCTTGAACCCACAACCTCTCCCACTTCACCAAATGATTTTACAAGTATACCCTCCAACAAGAAGGAATTCACAACAAACCCCCTATAAGTGCAGAAATGCTAAGTCTACTCTCTTGGACATTCCGACCCAAAAGAGTGGGGGGCAAATGATAAACCCAAATTCACACTAACTAATCGGAGGCCGCCATGTGTCCCAGCCCAAGGAGGTGGACCATGACAGGACCAGTGAAGGACCAACCACGGGCGCAGACCGCATGGCCCTCCACGGGTGCCAATCTACATGACCACCTTTAGGCGCCGATCCACATGACCACCCTCAGGCACCGATCCGTATGACCACCCTCGGGCGCGGACATTAGGCGTGACCTCGGACAAGCACAGGCAAAAACCTACCTGGGGTACAGATCAGACCCCGGGCGTAGACCCTGGTCTAAGATCAAGGTACCACCACCGCCATCAACAAGACATGCACCATGTCAAGGACTCTAGACCACCACCTATCAGTTGTACCAGTCCCAGGCGAACACAATCACCAGGCACCTTATCTAACAACTTATCAGCATCTATCTACTAAGGACATCAACCCTACTGGGACACTACCTCCCGTAGGGAGACAACAAACCCAGGGACTCTATCAACTATGAGGACTACTCATCATCAACTGGGACTCTCCACACCGCCACACTCTACTATAAAAGCAGAGGTATTCCACCCCTATCAACCCATCTTGAATTCTAGCTATTCATCTGTTTGCTCAGAGAGATCTAACTTAGGCATCGGAGAGTCTTAGGCCAGAACCACACCGGTTCTCCTTTGTCACCCTGGTCCTTTTACAGGTTACGACACTCAAGGGACCATCGAACGATTTCCTGACGCAACACCGATAAAGTCTCTCTGATGCTTAATTCAGTTTCCTCGCAACTGAAGGGAATAGCAGAGCAATCTCACGAGAGTGTGAAGTGGTAATTGAGTCGTAACTTGCCCTCCTAGGGGAGGTTTTATTTATATTGGTTACTTGGTAGCTTGAATTGGAGAAGAGGATCCTTCTTTGATACGCATTCTGCCTGAATTAGTAGTTTCCTTTTGGGAGTAGGAATCATTCTTGGAGAGTCTATTCGAGGAAAGTTTATATATCTTGTAAATCTAATAGGATTCCTTCCCTTCAGCCGCATCGGGGGATAGAGACACATGGTAATTCGAATCTACCGAATCAAAGGCGGAATCATTCTCCGAAGCAAGGGATTTTTCTTTTTCAAGGAATCCCAATCACAAATAATAAGAGTCGTCCATTTAATCAAAAGCGACTAAAAGGAACGAGGAGTCAGGAACGTAGATCTTCTTGACTTCCTATTTGGAGTGTGCCTCCCTGTTTTGGAGTTTAGTTCTTGGAAGGTTCCCATATTGGAAAAGGAAGATGAGAGACTCATTGGATTATGTTTCCTATTTCATATCTCCACGTGTCCTTATGAATGGTGAAAGTATTTTACCCATAACACAGGCCCCCCACTCCCTCAGCTCGTATTTATGAGCTATGGGAGTAGTTCACTTATGGATTACGTGCTACAAAATCCATTAACTACCTTAAGATCATCCTCGTTCAGGAGGGTATTATGGTAATTGCATCTCAGAGTATTGGTAAAACTTACCTTTTATGTTGTTGTGATGTTTCAAATATTGTGTGTTCTCGACTTTCATGCTTATCATTTTCGCACACTTCAAATTTACCTCGAGCAACCAAAAGGGTGATGACACGTTGGACGAAATCCCTTGAAATCTGAAAAAGTTATAGTCATGTTGTATATGGAAGGGCATCTAGACCAATAAATTATAGCTACTTCACAAGGTTTTTTGGATGCAGGCCCCATTTCTACTCCTCCGACTTCTCTATCGCTTGGCTCTATCTTATTCTTTCTCCGAGGGCTGAAGTTCCATCCATCTGTGGTGGTGAAGTTTAATCCATTACCGGTGCTCAATCACTAAGTTTTTCTTCTTTTCTTAAAATGTCTGGTTCCACAGACTAAGGATCGAGTAAGGGTATTGACAAGGGCTCCTCTGGTCAAGTTCGGGGTATGGATGCCGATTAGAAATCGAGGACAAGAGTCTCCTCCTCGAGTTCTTCTAATAGTAATTCTACCATCCAAATGGTAGATAACCTTTGACCGACCTTAGAGAGGAAAGTATTAGCAAATCATCCTTCAGTGGGTCACCAGAGTGGGGTTCCCATCGTCTCAGGGTTTCCCAAGTTGTCTATTGCCACCAGGTCCTTTATGGCCTATAACATCTTTAGTTCTGTTAGTACTGAATCTCTTCAAGTCTTGAGGGAGGTATATTTAATTCTTCTGAGTATTAGTCTTAGGAAACCAAGGTCTTAGGAAAATGCTTGTATGGTCAGATATGGGGAAGTCTATCTATATGAGCATATGTTCGAAGCAGGACTCTAGTTCCCCGTTCAGCATGGTGTTGACGGGATACTGAGGCATTTCAAGGTGCTTCCTGCCCAAGTTGCTACCAACAGGTGGAGGTTTATTAAGGGCTTCACCATCCTTTTTTCCAAGTAGGTAGACATACTACTCCTAAGGTCTTCTCGCACCCCTTCATGATTAAGAAACAAGTTAGTCGTGGTTGGTATCACTTCTCTGGTCATCCAAGGTTGAAGATGAAGGTTCTCACAAACTCACCTTCCTTCAACCACAACTGGAAGGATAATTTCTTCTTTGCTCGGATTGACCAATTCTATGCAAACCTAATGTTACACCTGCACCCCAAATATACCCCTATACCCGAGGCAGTTTAGACCTTTACCTAAGGGGCAAAGCCACGGTGGCACTGGCCAACACCTGTAGCCTTAGACTTAAAATATTACTAAAAGTATCCCCTCGAAGACCGGGAAGTGTGGGCCAAAGCCCCGCAACTTTCCTTGAAGTCTAGGCCCTGACAGCAGCATCGGAGTCATGAACAAACTCACTCGTACTGAATTCGCTCGAGGATCCGCCCATGCTATCATCTGCCTTTTTAGTTCATTTTCCTGTGGGACCCACATCCCTGCATCCCGGACACCATAATTAGACTTTTGGACCATCTGGACCCCTACCCCTGCCATCAGATGGTTAGTTGAATCGTGGAAGTGGGGCCCCAAGGCCCAACTTAGGTGAATAATGGGTTTATATACCCTAACCTAAACCAAACAGACCTTAGAGGATAATTAAGTCCTATAGACTTAGGGTGCACCCCAAACATGATCTAATGGACCTAATGGTTATGACTAAGGCCAAACAAGCCCTAAGACCTAATTAAAACCCATCTAAAGATCTAAGGGCCACTAAGTGTTTGGGGGGAACCTAAACCAAACATGGCCTAAGGCCCATTTAACCCTTAAAAGGATAAGAGAA
Source organism: Telopea speciosissima (assembly GCF_018873765.1). Lineage (NCBI taxonomy): Eukaryota > Viridiplantae > Streptophyta > Magnoliopsida > Proteales > Proteaceae > Telopea > Telopea speciosissima. The sequence continues at coordinate 28,442,763 of NC_057924.1, read as the reverse complement.
TCCTTATTCTCTTATCTCTCCCCCTCCCAAGTAAACCGCGGAGGAGAAGAGACAAGAGAAGAAGGAGAAGAAGGAAAGAAAAAGAAGTAGAAGTAGGAGAGGAATAGGAGGGGAAGAGAAGAAGATGGAAGCTATGCCAAGATGGTTGGCTGCCCCACATCTCCTCCCCAAGCTGGCCGGACCCAAGGGAGAAGAGAAAGAGGAGGAGAAGAGATGGAGAGGATGGTTGGAAGGAGAATCTCACCAAGGTAAGACTCCAAGCTTGGAATCTCTCTCTCTCCATTTCCATTTTGTATTTTGGTAGAAGTTCTTGAGCTTGAGCTAACCTAGGGTTCCATTTGGGACTCAAGGTGATGCTTGACCCTAATTCGGAGCACTAATGGAGCTAATCTAGACCTCTAAGTGCTGCAATTACAGCCATTGTTGGTGAACCCTTGGACCTAAGCCATGAAACCCAACCCTAGGACTAATTTGAGACCAAACCTTATAGGATCTTGGCTCCATAAGGTGAGCCTAGGATCTAGTGACCCTAGGAAGGCTTAGACACCTCTCCCTTGTCCCTGAGAGCTTGGGTCACTCCAAGCTTCAAGCTGGAGCAAAAGCCCTCTGAAATCTCAGAAGAGACTGTCGGCGGATGAATGATCGGATCCACCAATCATGGTACCGTCCTTCAGTTCGCCCAGTATAACCCCTGTGTGTTGGACTACCCGGATGAAGGAATGGACTCAAGTCTGTTGCATCCGCCTGAGGCCAGTTGCTCTCGGGTATGTCTCAGGGATTGAACGGATGCAGGGGTGGACCCAAGAAGTACATCTGCCCATTCCCTTTTAGTTGTGCCTCAGGTGTCAAACGGATGCACCACCGGATCCAAGTAAGAGGTTCCGCTCGCTCTGTTTTTACCTTTTGACCTGAACGGAGTCAGGGACGGACTCAACTCTCTTGAAATCGTCCTTGAGTCTGCTTGTGCTGTCTTGGTTGAAATCTGGTTTTAACCTTGAGGGCCTAGCATGGGACCCTTTTATGCATACCTTAATGATTGTTTTTGTATTCCTAGGCTACCCAACTCGATGGATAGCGGGGAGCCCAGGTGAGATTCATGTCAACCACACACGGTGACGCCCGTGTTAGGTGAGTGGGTTCTGGATGATTTATTGGGCTTGAATATATATTTAATATAAAATCTTAAGCATGCTATCATATATCTATAAGCATTATGCGCATTGCATTATTATCCAAATGTGATCTATTATGAATGTGACAGTATGCTCACCATTGTATCGGGCTACGGTGCCGGGTGTGCCAGGACCGGGACCCCAATTTGTTTAAATTATGAAAACTGTTGTATATCATCCTAATCTGTATATGTCGTGCCCATGCTGGTACCCGGGTACTAGATGGAATGGGACGTTGATGCACCCGGAATACCTCTCAGGATGATAGGACTTGTATATAGTATATCTGCGACTAGGATGCTTGTTCCCTTATGCTACGACCCTTGCCAACAGGGGTTTATGTGTTTGATAGTCTGAGCACCTATGGTCTATAGAGGTGGGAGAGACCAGGACAGGGGTAGTGATGGCTATCGGGGTCTGCCACTGGGTGGTCATGATGGCTTCTACCGACGTAGGTCTCTTCGTGATAATTGAGGTTTCATTAGGGCGATAGGATAAGTAACCCTTAGTGTCTCCCGAGTTATCACAGTAGCATACTTGACCGATAGAATTGTGTGCTAGGTGAAAAATGAATCTAACATTAACATGCATCATTCTGCTTGATATTGATTGTATGATGTATGTGTATTCTCCTTTGCCCCCTCACTAGCTAGTATAGCTAACCCTGTTGCACAACCCCTTTTTAGTTGTTATGCAGGAGGTACTACTTAGATGAGCACCGTTGGATGCAAATCAAGTGGAGTCGGTGACTGTGATTTGGATCTAGACGTACACCCAATATCTGTGCCCTTGTGGCAATTATTATTATTAAATTTTCTATCTTCATTCCACAATCATGTTCAAACTGTATGTTTATTTATAAGGAGAGTAATGAATGGTTACTTATATTAGAATTGTACAATGTGTTATCATTAGAGAACCAACCACAGTCTAGTGTAACCTCTTGATTTACTCTCCACAAATAGGTTCTAAACTAAATATCTCAAGAACATAAAGTGTTGTATGTGGACATAGGAGAAGACTGATTGGAGTGAAAATAAGAATCTAGATAATAATAGGCAACACGGAACTTAGAACTCGAAAACATAGGCTGTTGAATAATAATTATGCAATTGTTTGGCTGAGTCCTAAGTAGATATTAGATGGATAATTATATGTTATAATTTATAAACGGTAATGAATTAAACATAACCAACCCACAATACTCCACAATGATCTAAACAAGGGTGTAGACACCAATTTTTGTCACCACCTTCGGCGATGATGACAACAGGACACGGACAGACATCGATATCTCTCTCAAGAATGACTCTTGTCCCTACATCTGAACCAAATCACCCTAATCTCCATAAAATGACTCATAAGATCCTTTACTGAACACTGAAGGAGGTACTGCTCACCCTTTACCTGAGTTTTAATGGTAGACTTCCTTTCCATTGTCATCATGGATACTGCACATGCATAGGATTGTATTTTCTTGACCAATGCCTTGATCATATACCATCTGAATTCTTATTTCTGTTGCACTCGCGTGCAACCTACTCAACCAATCATGACAGAATTCGTATACAGTCTGGGCTCTGATCATTTAGTTCCATCGGACCCTCATACTTCCTGCACTCACGTGCAATTGGACTATCTGATCACTATTGAATTCATGTACAACTCGATCTCCAATGATTTGGCCCCATGTACAGTTTGACCAAGTCCTTAACCACTTTTGCACTCATGTGCATTTGGTTTTTTGGATCATTGTTAGTTTGATCTTTCGGTTATACCAGATTCACGTGTGCTTTCGCACTCTAGTGCAATTTGATCCTTTTGATCCTTGTCATACTCGTGTATCGTTCGATTACCATTTGAATCTTCTAGTCCCAGCTGTACTCGCGTATAAATTGATTGAACCTTTGATCCTATTGAACCCTGCTATCCTTGTGTATAGCTTGATCATTCATTGATTTTTTCGATCCCACTATACTCACGTATAGTTTGATCACTCTATGACCTTTCTGATCCTTGCTATATTCGTGTATAGTTTGATCATCTCATTAACCTTTCGATCTTTGTTGTATTCGTGTACAGATTGATCCATCATTTGATCCTTCTCGTACTCGCGTACAAGTTAATTGTTGAACTTTTTGACCTTCACTCTACTTGCATGTATAGTTCAATCATACCATGAATCTTCGGTCTCTGTTGATTAACTATACTTGTGTGTAGTTCGATCACCCCATGAATCTTTCGGTTTTCGATTGGCCTATCATCTAGTCCTCCTTGTACTCATGTACAAATTAATCATTGAACTTTCTGATCCTCTCTATACTCGCGTGTAGTTCGATCACCCAATGAATCTTTCGGTCTCCATTGTACTCATGTACAAATTGACCCATCATCTTGGTCCTCTTTGTACTCGTGTACAAGATTGATCCATCATCTGATTTTCCTTGTACTCGTGTACAAGTTAGTCATTAACATTTTTAATCCTCGCTATACTCTTGTATAGTTCAATCATTCCATGAATCTTCTGTCTCTGTTATACTCGTGTACAGATTGACCCATCATCCTGATCCTCTTTTTACTCGTGTACAAGTTAATCATTGAACTTTTTGATCCTCACTATAGTCGCATATAGTTCGATCATCCTATGAATCTTTTAGTCTTTACTGTACTCGTGTACAAATTGACCCATCATTTGACCCTCATTGTACTCGCGTACAAAATTGATCCAAATCTGATCTTCCTTGCACTCGTGTGCAAGTTAATTATTGACATTTCTAATACTCTTGTATAGTTTAATCATTCCGTGAATCTTCGGTCTCTGCTGTACTCATGTACAAATTGACCCATCATCCTAATTCTCTTTGTACTCGCGTACAAGGTAATCATTGAACTTTCTGATCCTCACTACACTCGCGTGTAGTTTGATCATCCCATGAATCTTTCGATATCCATTGTACTCAAGTACAAATTGATCCTTTTTGGTCTAAACCCATGAACAGTTTATCATCCAAATCATTGTTGTATCCAACCACCACAAGACTCATGTACAGTCTGATCCTTGTGATCTCTTGATCACCTTGAAATTTTGTCATCCAACCATTGTCAAAACCTGTGTAGAGAAAAAAACAAAAAAAATAAATAATAATAATGTACAAATAAAAGACATGAAAAAAAAATAAATGATAATGGGAAAGTAATAGTTATGACCCTAAGAAAAATACCGAGTCCTCTTGTTCCCAACCAAGCTCAGTCGAGTCCTCTTGCTCCCAACCAAGCTCAGTCGAGTTCTCTTGCTCCCAATCAAGATCAATCAATTGAGTCCTCTTACTTTCAAGACCAATTGAATTCTCTTAAATAAAGATTGAACGGTCCAATTCTTGGAATCGATCAAGTCCTCTTAGAGTCCTCTTGCTTTCAAGATCAATCAATCGAGTCCTCTTGCTTTCAAAATCAATTGAATTCTCTCAAATCAAGATTGAACGGTCCAATTCTTGGAATTGATCAAGTCCTCTTAGAGTCCACTTGCTTTCAAGATCAATCAATCGAGTCCTCTTGCTTTCAAGATCAATTGAATTCTCTCAAATCAAGATTGAACGGTCCAATTCTTGGAATCGATCAAGTCCTCTTAGAGTCCTCTTGCTTTCAAGATCAATCAATCGAGTCCTCTTGATTTCAAGATCAATTGAATTCTCTCAAATCAAGATTGAACGGTCCAATTCTTGGAACCAATCAAGTCCTCTTGCTCTCAAAATAAATTAGAATAAATCAAGTCCTCTTGCTCTCAAGAACCAATCAAGTCCTCTTGCTCTCAAAGATAAATTAAGATCAATCAATCGAGTCCTCTTGATTTCAAGATCAATTGAATTCTCTCAAATCAAGATTGAACGGTCCAATTCTTGGAACCAATCAAGTCCTCTTGCTCTCAAAATAAATTAGAATAAATCAAGTCCTCTTGCTCTCAAGAACCAATCAAGTCCTCTTGCTCTCAAAGATAAATTAAGATCAATCAAGTCCTCTTGCTCTCAAGAACCAATCAAGTCCTCTTGCTCTCAAGATAAATAAAGAACAATCAATTCGTCTTGCTCTCAAGACCGATTGAGTCCTCTTGCTCATAATCCAGATCAGTCGAGCCCTCTGACTCTCAGATAAGATTTTTTTGCTCACCCTCAAAACTTGATTCTCGGTCAAGCGGTGCCGTATCACCCTCAAAACTTGATTCTCGATCGAGCGGTGCCTTATCACCCTCAAAACTTGATTCTCGATCGAGCGGTGTCATATCACCCTAAAAACTTGATTTTCGGTCGAGCAGTGCCTTGGCACCCTCAAAACTTAATTTTTGATCGAGCGGTGCCTTATCACCCTCAAAATTTGATTTTTGATCAAGCTGTGCCATATCACCCTCATACATTATCTATCGGTTAAGTGGATTCATTTCCTCATTAACTTCTAGTTCGTCTAAATCTTTTCTAGATTTAGCGAATGATTCCAACCCGTTTGAATCTTTTTCAGGATTTAATGGATGATTCTTTAAAATTTTACAAAAGATTCCTGACAGTCTGAGTCTTTGATTTCTGACCATTCGGGTCGACTGCTACTCTCAGGTAAAAGACCGAAAGGTCACTTGCCAGAAGAGTACAGAATGAAGACTGTTACTCTTAGACGTGTGACCGGATGGGTCACCCGATAATAGAGTGCGGAATGAAAGAATGAAGACCGTTACTCTTAGACGTGTGACTGGATGGGTCACCCAATAATAGAGTGCAGAATGACAAAATGAAGATCGTTACTCTTAGACGTGTGACCAGATGGGTCACCTGATAATAGAGTGTGGAATGACAGAATGAAGACCGTTACTCTTAGACGTGTGACTGGATGGGTCACCCGATAATAGAGTGCGGAATGACAGAATGAAGACCGTTAATCTTAGACGTGTGACCGGATGGGTCACCCGATAAAAGAGTGTGGAATGAAATTACTTTGAGTTGCTGAATGATCGGTATTATCATGAAGATTTGGTTATTCCTGATTTTTTTTATCGAAAGATTTCATCGCCATTAACCGCCTATTTGGCAACTCCGGTTGAGTGGTACCCCATTACTCTCACATAATAAAGATTTAAGTTCTTCCCGAGTTTTCCTTTTGAGGTTTATCAAAGGATTTCATCGTGATCAACCGTCTGTTTTGGCAACTCTGTCGCCTTTGAGCAAAGCGTCAGCAGTACATGCTCTTGGTGACAAAATTAGTTGGCCTTTTGTCTTTATCCTTCGGCTGTTGGCATAGGCCTCGGCCAAAGAGGGGCAAACTGTAGACACCAATTTTTGTCACCACCTTCGACGATGATGACAACAGGATACGGACAGACATCGGTATCTCTCTCATGAAGGACTCTTGTCCCTGCATCTGAACCAAATCACCCTAACATCCATAAAATGACTCATAAGACCCTTTACTGAACACTGAAGGAGGTATTGCTCACCCTCCCCCACCACGGCAGTCCCGCTAAGACCAAGCCCATGGGCCCGGAATGGCCCAAAATAGGAAGAAGTGGTACTGCGCTCCCACGGCACCATGGGGATGTGTACTTGATTTCTACGGCACTATAAAGGGGTATGACATCAGCCTGCCGACGTCACACATGGTGCCGTGGAAAAGTCCCCCATGGTGCAGTGGACATCTCCACGGCACCGTGGAGGACTTATCTGGCCAAGGGTGAGGGTCCTCCCTCCCCTATAAATAGGAGGGTCCCCCTCCCTCCAAAACAGGGTTTTTTGGGTAGGGAGACCCTCCCAACTCATTCTTTGGCCCATTTTCCCCAATTCTCTCCCTCTTGAGCATCTGTTGGAGCGAGACTCCGAAGGTATGGGTAAATCCTTCGATTATCCATTCGAGTAAAGAGCGGTTCTTATCTCACAACTTCATTATCCCGCCAGTGTCTGGATAACAAAAAATCCCCTTCGCAGCCTTTATTCTATCTACATACAGATAACAAGAATCCCATATAAAACCGTTACTCTACCCAAAGTTTGAGTAGCAAAACCCATCTCATATAGTCCTTACTCTGTCCGACAAGAGAGAGACAAGTCGATCGTCCATCTCCACCTGAGCCGTGGGACATCACATATTTCGCACTCGGTGCGCTTTCATTTATTTTGAGTATTTCTTTACAGGTATCTGTCTCTTTCCTTCTTATTATTTTTTGGCATAATGTAGACAATTAAAGTAACTCATTTTAGTGTACATAGTAAATGATTTTTCCTTCTTTGTCATGATTAGTGCATCATAACTTAGCCTTACATGTTAGTATATGATATATTATTAAGGGAGAATATTCAAAAACCAGCATCTAGTAGAAAGACCGATTTATCCGGGCGAGGTGGGCACCTAACACCTTCCCACCCTCGTAACCTGACTACTTACCCTGAATCTCTAACCAGACCATATGGAATCACGTTGCCCTTTCCGCTAACCCCGAATGGGGCTACACCCATTAGGTTCTAGGCCCCAATCCTAGGTGGCGACTCCATTCCTTTATAAAGCATGATCCCAATCCCCATAATGATATATTGGAACGATATGCCATTATTCATCGAAGCCAATCCTTGTCACCAAGAGCCTGAGGAACCCTCGTCCCGAGGACCACGGTACTTACAAAGGGAGAATTAAGTATATATATATATATATATATAGGACTAACTACAATTTTCTTATTGTTCCAACCCTTCCTTGAAGCCAATCAAGCCTTTCCCAACTCCAAACCTGTGACTTCATTCATTCCAACCTGAACATGTAATCTTACCCTACCAAATCAAGCATATAAATTCAACCATCAATTTGTTCCAAATTCTCTATTTGGACACAACAGTGCCCATTTCAACTTTAAGCACAAGGTTTCAAAGATCTAGCCCAAAACATCTGATTGTTCCACCCAAACCAAGGGTACATTCATTCACCACAATTAAATGTTCTAAAAGTTCACCATACCAACTGACTAAAAGAAAGAAAAGAAAATGCAAGAAAAACCCAAAAGAAAATAGTTCCAACATCCACAAATATCCATCAAAAGACAAGAAACTAAAAGAACTGATTCAAAATAACTTTAGAAAATTGTTGGGGAAGAATTGAGCTAGGCATCAGCACCACCACCGCGACCCAGGAAGACATTAAGATCTTTCACTCCTCGCTCTATGCTCTAGACGCTGAGCCTGATCAGAGAATTGCTTCTTGACATCGTCGAAGCCATCCGCCATCCTTAGGTTCAGTCGCCGAATAGCCATCATAATGTCACTACCTCCCCCAAGTGCACCCGAAGTACCTGCTGCTGATGGTCCAGAACCCATAAACTCCAGGTCATCATCACTGTCATCCTCATCCTCCTCCCTAGCTCTCTGCCATCCCCATACTGCACCTGCTCCCCTGCATTGTCATAATCATAGTATAGATTCATCTTCTACAGTGCATTGAATCCAATAGGTCCTTCAGTGCACGTTCCCTTGGGTTCACGGTCAAGATAAATTCCAAGGAATAAGAAAATCCTGGTGAGCAGTCGACCATAGGGTAGAGTGTTGTTGGGAGCAGGATTCATCATCGTGCGAGCCATGTGCTACATGACCATGTGAGGCAGGCAAATGGGCCGGCCAGTGTATAGAGAATGGGCCAGGACCGCAGATATCAAAGGAGGAAGAGTGTTGTGTCCCTTGGAAGGAGCCAGATTGGTCTTGGCTATAAAAATCAGAACACGCTGTGAAGGAGGGGAACTTGGAAAGATCTTCGTTCTCCTCGAACCTATCATTGGAGAGAACCTTAAATAATTTTTGCTTCTCGTCTGGAGGGCGGCACTTGTCCGGATGACTGCCTGGAGGATAGTATACCCTCTCACCTTCTGAAGATACATTGAGAAGAACCCCCAGCTCCATGGCATTGAAGCTAATGACCACTCCCTTTACATAGGAAGTCAACTTGGAGCCGTCGTCATCCTCCTGGACCATTACCAGATTTGCATTGAATTCCCTGACCAATGTGGGGTAGTAGAAGTCTGGCTAAATGAGCATATCGGTCCAGTTCAGTCTACCAAACCTGGCCCCCACCTTGTAGGCCAAAAGCTCTTCCACCTTGACATCTCTCTCTACAGGAATTTTCCTATTGAAGAGATGCTCCTTGTAGATCCTTTCGGTCTTTTCGGAGGTAAAGCGGTTCACATTGTAAGCTGTAGGAGCGGAAGATACAATGGATAGATCTCTCCTTCTTTTTGGACCCATGATCAGATTTCCTACTCATAAGGCACAAATCAAAGAAGGACGATAAATGTAAGCCAAATTGGAATGACGACATATGATTGGCAAATAAATTATAAAAGTAAAATGCTTAAATGATATGGAAATGACTTGAAGAGAAGGCTATATGTGATGAGGAAAATCAAAATATGCATGTGTAAATGATGAGAATGTGGAATATGAAATATGGATACCATTGGAGACATGTTGAGAAGAAAAGAAGCAAGGTTAATTCACACATGAAGCTTACATAAGATCCCTAGTGTCGAAATATGAGGTCAACACCAACGATGTATATGCTCTTGAATATTATATATTTCAACCAATGTCAAACAAGCAAGATATTGAATGAGGTACCCCAATAAGAGATAAGGACTATTTAATTGAGAAAAGGGGATAAGCCCCAAAAATTATGCAATTAATCCCATAAATAAGAAATGCATTGGGGATACATCAAGTGAATAAATTATTTGGGGGATAGAGGATAGATCTCAAGGGTTCTGTCAACAATCTTACAAACAAGAGAAGATGCTTGAAGATAAAGCAATGAGATAAATTCCTATGAGATTCCAGGGCATATAGAGAATTTAACACAAACTTAAAGGGTTGTTCCAAGCATGGAAGGATTGAGGTTTTACCCCAATTTAAACCTAGAATTATCCAAGTAAATCCGACTACTTATGACAAACATAGCAATCAATATCTAAAATGCTTGCAAGGGCTTTAAATTTATAAGAAATGCAATGCTCATACAAAGAATCCAACCATGTAGTGCCATTGATCGATTAGGGCTTGATTCTAACCCAAGAACCCTAGCCTAAATAGATTTTGGTATGGATTTGGTGTGCATAACCATGAAAATGCCAACAAAATCAAATCCAATTACAACCTAAGATGATCCATCTCAAATCTAAGAGGAAAAAGGGACAAGAATATGAAGAGACATGAGTAAATCTTACAATGGAAGAAAGAAGAGGAGGGAAAAGAGGAATGGAAAGGAAATCTTACCTTGAGCAAGTTAGAGATGAACTTTGGGGCTTGAGATTGCAAGGAAACCACCCAAGAGAGTGCTAGGAAGCCCAAACGAAAATCCCTATAGAGCCTTTCTCCCCTACGGTTGTCTCCCCTCCTTGGAGCCAAAACGAGTTTTTGAAACTCGCGGCTCTATTTTATTAAAATTCTACGAATAGACGAACGAACGGATCCACTTATCGTGACTCCGCTTGTAAATCTGCCCTGCATGGAACTTGAAATTTTGGAGTATTAGCCTGAGCGGATCCACATTCACGAGTCCGCCCGTAGATCCGTTTGATTCATTTTCTCTCGACCTTTGACCCTTCTGAGAACGGACAAATGAACGAATTCACGTTCCGCATCCACCCGGTCAATCCGCTCTCTCAATATTTTTTGGTGGAGCCATGAACGAACTCGGAGTACTGATTTCGTTCGTGAATCCGCTCGATTTCTTTTAGGATTTTGGGCCTAGATTTTGGAGACCTTCTGACCCCACTCATGTATGATGATTTTGTGCCTATACCCTAGATTGAACACCCTGGTTGTGTAACCCACTTGTGGGGATCACCTAAGCCTCGTCTAATGCCTCAAAATTGAAAGGGGTTACCTTTGTGATAGCAGGCATCAGTGTACGTTGTGACTCCCCTCCTATGAGAGAGAAGGAGAGTTACCTTTGTGGATGAAAATCCTTAAACCCCGTTAATGGGTGAACCGGAACCTATGGATAGAGAAACCTAAACCTACGTGGTGTAGAAACCCTTATAGGGGTACATAGGATCCAACTCTTAGCCAGGCCTGAAGAAGAAAAACACTAGGCTGGTTTGGACAGGTTTAGTTGAACAAGCCATAAGAGCCACGAGTACTTGGAAATCATTCATGGCACCTTAAGCTAGTGACGACTCTATTTGAACTTTACTTGGTTCATCCAAACCTTGTATAGGCTCATAGAGGGAGTCCTACACCGTGACTTGGTTTCCAAAGAAACCTAGAGTACCGTACCTAAAGGCCGCTTGTTCCTATGGATTGACCTAGGTTACAAATATGTCCATAGGGATATGAATATAATTATTAGATTTATACTTATGATTGGCGTGAAAGTGAATGTGTAAGTATGTCCTTTGAACCCTATTATGGGACTAGATTAGTTCCTCTGAACTACAGGTGTGACCTTGGTTTAACCTTCTGGTGGTAGCTAGTTTAAGCCCTAACCCTGATCAGCCAGACCTAAATGGTAATAGGGAATTAATTTAATAATAATCGGGAAGGTTAGTAATGAAACCTGCTTAAAGAAAATTGACTTAAACCTAGATTAGTAAATGGATATTGGTTCTCGAAAGAGGACTAATATGGACTTTTCCCTGTGGGATAACTGTGTGATAGGGTTAAAGGTTGTGAAAGCTGAAATTGAAGGTGGTAACAAGACTTTTTTCCAACGACAGATATAAAGGGAGTAATGGGTCGCCAAATGCGTTCCCTCCGTGCTAGGAGTGACACATATAGAGATCCCATCAATATTCCAGATCATTCTGAAGTTGGGTTAGGTAATGGGATAATCTGAAGTGAAAGGATTCAGAATGTAAACCCTGTGCTGGGGACTAGGTAGGTTAAGTCCTGCAACCCAAGAGTAACTAGAGTAGTGAAGACCTGAGTGGTATCACCTGATCTGGAAGATCAAGGGGACTTTTTTTCCTTGTGGCTTAGTTAGTGTGTCAGACCTTGTGATTTCCTCTAGAATGTGGTAACCTCGACCCATAATCCAGTGTAGCTTGAGATTACTGTGAACTACACCCCGGTGGTAATGCGACCAGAGAAGGAAAGAGAATTGTAGAACCTGACCTGTCATGTCAAATAGGCACTGTCTTATTTTGACTTGACCTTTGACTTAATCCAAGTAGTGGGCCATTATAAATATTGTTACTCAGCAAACCCTTATCCTTGAGACCTTAGTTGCCTCAAATTTCTCCTCGAAATTTTTAATAAGGTTATGGGAATGTTATACTCGCACCCCAAATATATCCCTATACTTGGGGCAGTTTAGACCTTTACCTAAGGGGCAAAGCCACGGTGGCACTGGCCAACACCTGTAGCCTTAGACTTAAAATATTATTAAAAGTATCCCCTCGAAGACCGGAAAGTGTGGGCCAAAGCCCCGCAACTTTCCTTGAAGCCTGGGCCCTGACAGCAGCATCGGAGTCATAAACGAACTCACTCGTACTGAATCCGCTCGAGGATCCGCCCGTGCTATCATCTGCCTTTTTAGTTCCTTTTCCTGTGGGACCCACATCCCTACATCCCGGACACCATAATTAGACTTTTGGACCATCTAGACCCCTACCCTTGCCATTAGATGGTTAGTTGAACCGTGGAAGTGGGGCCCCAAGGCCCAACTTAGGTGAATAATGGGTTTATATACCCTAACCTAAACCAAATAGACCTTAGAGGACAATTAAGTCCTATGGACTTAGGGTGCACCCCAAACATGACCTAATGGACCTAATGGTTATGACTAAGGCCAAATAAGCCCTAAGACCTAATTAAAATCCATCTAAAGACCTAAGGGCCACTAAGTGTTTGGGGGGAACCTAAACCAAACATGGCCTAAGGCCCATTTAACCCTTAAAAGGATAAGAGAATCCTTATTCTCTTATCTCTCCCCCTCCCAAGTAAACCGTGGAGGAGAAGAGACAAGAGAAGAAGGAGAAGAAGGAAAGAAAAAGAAGTGGAAGTAGGAGAGGAATAGGAGGGGAAGGGAAGAAGATAGAAGCTATGCCAAGATGGTTGGCTGCCCCACATCTTCTCCCCAAGCTGGCCGGACCCAAGGGAGAAGAGAAAGAGGAGGAGAAGAGATGGAGAGGATGGTTGGAAGGAGAATCTCATCAAGGTACGTAAGACTCCAAGCTTGGAATCTCTCTCTCTCTCTCCATTTCCATTTTGTATTTTGGTAGAAGTTCTTGAGCTTGAGCTTACCTAGGGTTCCATTTGGGACTCAAGGTGATGCTTGACCCTAATTCGGAGCTCTAATGGAGCTAATCTAGACCTCTAAGTGCTGCAATTGCAGCCATTGTTGGTGAACCCTTGGACCTAAGCCATGAAACCCAACCCTAGGACTAATTTGAGACCAAACCTTGTAGGATCTTGGATCCATGAGGTGAGCCTAGGATCTAGTGACCCTAGGAAGGCTTAGACACCTCTCCCTTGTCCCTGAGAGCTTGGTGCACTCCAAGCTTCAAGTTGGAACAAAAGTCCTCTGAAATCTCGGAAGAGACTGTCGACGGATGAATGATCGGATCCACCAATCATGGTACCATCCATCAGTCTGCCTAGTATAACCCCTGTGTGTTGGACTGCCCGGATGAAGGAACGAACTCAAGTCTGCTGCATCCGCCCGAGGCCAGTTGCTCTCAGGTATGTCTCAGGGATTGAACGGATGCAGGGGCGGACCCAAGAAGCACATCCGCCCGTTGATCCACTCCCTTTTAGTTGTGCCTCAAGTGTCGAACGGATGCACCACCGGATCCAAGTAAGAGGTTCCGCTTGTGGGTCCGCTCAATCTATTTTTATCTTTTGGCCTGAATGAAGTTCGGGACGGACTCAACTCTGCTGAAATCATCTGTGAGTCTGCTCGTGCTGTCTTGGTTGAAATCTGATTTTAACCTTGAGGGCCTAGCATGGGACCCTTTTATGCATACCTTAATGATTGTTTTTGTATTCCTAGGCTACCCAACTCGATGGATAGTGGGGAGCCCAGGTGAGATTCAAATCAACCACACACGACGACGCCCGTGTTAGGTGAGTGGGTTCTGGGTGATTTGTTGGGTTTGAATATATATTTAATATGAAATCTGAAGTATGCTATCATATATCTATAACATTGTGTGCATTGCATTATTATCCAAATGTGATCTATTATGAATGTGATAATATGCTCACCATTGTATCGGGCTACAGTGCCGGGTGTACCGATACCGGGACCCCAATTTGTTTAAATTATGAAAACTGCTCTATGTCATCCTAATCTATATGTGTCATGCCGTACTGGTACCCGGGTACTAGATGGAATGGGACGTTGATGCACCTGAAATACCTCTCGGGACGATAGGACTTACATATAGTATAGTTGTGACTAGGATGCTTATTCCCTTATGCTACGACCCTTGCCAACAGGGGTTTATGTGTTGGATAGTCTGAGCACCTGCGGTCTGTGGAGGTGGGAGAAGCCAGGACAGCGGTAGTGATGGCTCTCGGGGTCTGTCACTGGTTGGTCATGATGGCTTCTACCGGCGTAGGTCCCTTCGTGATAATTGAGGTTTCATTGGGGCGATAGGATAAGTGACTCTCAATGTCTCTCGAGTTATCACAGTAGCATATACTTGATCGATAGAATTGTGTGCTTGGTGAAAAATGAATCTAATATTAGCATGCATCATTCTGCTTGATATTGATTGTATGATGTATGTGCATTCCCCTTTGCTCCCTCACTAGCCAGTGTAGCTAATCCCGTTGCGCAACCCCTTTTTAGTTGTTATGCAGGAGGTACTACTTAGATGAGCACCGTTGGATGCAAATCAAGTGAAGCCGGTGACTGTGATTTGGATGTAGACGTACACCCAATATCTGTGCCCTTGTGGCAATTATTATTATTAAATTTTCTATCTTCATTCCACAATCATGTATAAACTGTATGTTTATTTGTAAGTAGAGTAATGAATGGTTACTTATATTAGAATTGTACTATGTGTTATCATTAGAGAACCGATGCTCTATAATTTCACATGATTTAACTTAATTTCACTTCTGCTAACTCTGTAATTGGAACGGTTTATCCCACATTAGTACGTTCCTTTTTGTTATCAAATTGTGATGACAGGGTGGACTGTGGCTCGGGACACTGTATCTGCGATCCTGGTAGGTATTGGGATGATGTGTGATTGTCCCAGTCACCCCCTATGTGGCAGTATATATATTATATCGGGATGGGGGCGTGACACCTAATGTGGTCGGATGTTGAGACTTCACCTGCAAATGTCAGACCCTTTCTTGATGAGGAGGCTTTAGAATCTGTTAGAATCGTTTTAGATGGTAAGATGTTCGACTTACGGGACCTCAATGATGAGCATGTTCTTAGGAGTTTGAGTTTGAGCCAAGCTGGGTGTTGATCAAGGTGAACCCTTAGTTGCCTTAGCTTTCCTTTATTTTTGATTTTGTGTTGCATTTCTTAACTCATATTCTATTTGCTTCAGTGAGAGTGAATCCCAATAAGTTTGAGGCGAAGTTGAAGAAGAAGAATGATGCTGCAGCTACTCCGATCTCCACTGCGGCCTAGGTCATTAAGGCGACGTCCAGTGATGGAGGCTCCCATAAGAAACGAAAAATCCTTCCAGCATCTGGCTCTAGGTTGACACCTTGCTCTGTGGACAAGGGCAAGGGTCTCATTTTTCCCATGAAGAAGAGTGCTTCTCTGCATGTTGTGTGTATTCCAATGGTATTCACCAATTCTGCTATTGGGGAGGCTTTGGCCATTAGATCATCTTTAGTGGAGGCTATTTCGAAGGGTTTCGACCATGTGCAATTAGAGTCTAATAACAAGAGCATCATCACTCATCTACAAGGAGATTTATCTTCATTACCACTCAACCTCCGTCCAATTTTAGAAGATATTACTTATCTTTCCTCTTGTTTGGAAACATGTAATTTTTATTTTGTTCCAAGGGAGATAAACAGAGGCCCTACGGTGACGTGTATGATAGTATAGCCTATTTCTGATCCATGGATCCTGGAGTTATGTAATCTTCAGCCATGAGTTTCCACATTACTAAATAAAGTGCTAGTACCCAAAAAAAAAAAAAAAAAAAAAGTCAAGCATGGTTTGTCACCCCTAAAGACAAATGCAAGTTTTTTTTATTTTTTTATTTTCCTCTTAAAGAGTAGAGAGCTCGTACTACGTTGAGCTCTCTAAATTTATCAATCATAATCCAAGTTCACGTAATTTCTACTTCGATTTTGATTTTTCTTTGTATTTATGTTTTTTTTTTTGGTAATAATTCTTTGTATTTATGTTTGATTGCTCAGTTTGATCGGCAAAGAAAGATGCAGTGAGCTGAAGAATACTATGGAAGAGGTATTTTAGGAGTCTAGGAGACGGTAAAGTGTTCTCTCTACAAAAAATTGATGTAGAAACCCAAAGAAATAAAGCAAGAACTAATGCTTACTTCGAACAAACCTTTCAAGCCTCCCCTAACAACTACGAATAAGGAAATCTTTTACGATAAAAAATTAACTCACATCTCACTGAAGAAGGAAATTTGCAGTCTTTGTTTTGGGGTTTTCTTTTGGCTTTGCATTATGATTGCAATATTGTGATGGGATCGTATATCCATTCCGCAAAACTGCCTTTGCCTTATTTATTATTGGTTGTATACAGTGTGATCAAAATAAAGGACACCTTTACTATCGAGCAAATCCTCAGGTTGCCCATGAAGTGTTCCACTGAAATGCAAAATGCATTGTGAAGTCAAGAATGTATTTTAGCCAACATGTTAATGAAGAGAATGACAAATCGAGATATACCCAGTTAACAAGCACCGTAGAACAAAAAGAATTCTTTCCCCTCTTGGGTGAACCTAATAGGAAGCAATCAAGTAGAAATAGATGGAGCAAAATATTAACCACAATGAGGGTAATAATCAAGTTCCCAAATCAGCAACTAAAAGCATCACAAGCATACACACATGAATACCATCAATTTTTTACGTGAAAAACCTCCTCAATGAAAGGAGTAAAAACCAAAGGACCATAGTCCACCAAATTTCACTATCTCCAAATAATAGGAATACACACAGGAATCTTTTCTCTAATCAAAATTAGAGAAATACAACCATTCCTCACATCAAGAACAACATATTTTGACTCCAATCATCAACAGAATCCCATAAGAGGAATGAAAGAAAATGGAAGAAATCTCACCAAAACAAAGGCAACAAAAACAATTCTGGCACACTGAGTTGGAGGACTTCAACCAACAATCATACTTTTTAGAATGAATAACTGTCTTTTGAATCTGCTTTTCAAAATCATCTCAAATGGACCACAAATGACCATCCGGTCGAACTATTGAAGATGACTGCGTAGAGCTTCAAAACCCAGAAAAAAAAACCTGTTCATCTCCCCTCTATTCTTTTCTTTTCTGATGGCCAACAAGTCTCTTCTTGTCTCAATAAGACCAAAAATGAGGAAACCCCTCATTAAACAAGTCTCTTAACAAAAATACCGTTCATATAGGCTTTAGCACAAATAGGCTTCATCCAAAAAGAGGTGAGCTTTGGGCTGTCCTCCACATGAAGAGAAACCTAACCCAACACATGTGTCCAAAGAGTGTTCTGCAATCTGAGAATAGGAATGCCTACCAAAAGCCTGAAAATGGATTACATTACTTGACAACTTAGGAGCTGTCTGTGAAGAAGTTCCCTTTATATTATCTCTGCAAATAAATGAACACAAGTCCCATTCAACATTTTTTTTTTTTGGGGGGTGAATCCAGACATTTAGATTACAATTTTGATATCCATTATCCATGTCATATATCTTTCATCTACGGGAATTCACAAATAAATGAACACAAGTCTAATTCAACATTTTTTTGGGTGATTCCAGTCATTTAGATTATAATTTTGATATCCATATCCAAGTCATATCCTTCATCTACAGGAATTCAAAGGCATCAGGACAGGGATGTACTTTAAAAAAAAAAAAAAAAAAAGTGGCGGAGGAAAAGGTCAAAAGATATAATTGCTCTCCTTTCTTTCCTTTCTCCTATTCTTTTTACCCTTTCAAATGATGGAAATGCATACCTTCACTACATGATATAATCAGTTACTCCAATAGAATCTACTGATCTGCTACCCCTCCCTAACAGAAAACCATGAAACAAAGACATAGGCTGCCTCCTCTGAGACAACCCCCCCCCCCCCAAACCCCCAACCCTCACTCTTCATCCCCTTCAATATACATTTCCTTTTCCCACTTCTTAACTGAAAGAACCATCCTCTAATACATCCTTGTCATGCCATACTGAAGAGTTCCCACCTTTCTGTGAGCAACCACAGCCGCAGCTGCAGCAGCACCAATCCCACCAAACTGAGATTTAGCTTGCAGCAGATTCATATCAATAGCAATTCGATCGGTTACTTGGTCAGCCTTCATTACTCCTGCCCGTGTTAGATAAAATGGAGAGTATATGTCAATGGCAATTTCAGGGGCTAATTTGGCTGCCATGCTACACTCCGGGAGTTGTGGTTTGGTTTGTGACAAGTCCCTCTCACCTTCTGCCCCAGATCTTTCATGCTTCATGCTAGGCCTTTGGAAACAGTATGATGAAGGGATGCCTTGAGGAGGAAGAACTGCATTCCTAATACATCCTTGTCATGCCATACTGAACAGTTCCCACCTTTCTGTGAGCAACCGCAGCCACAGCTGCAGCAGCACCAATCCCACCAAACTGAGATTTAGCTTGCAGCAGATTCGTATCAATAGCAATTCGATCGGTTACTTGGTCGGCCTTCATTACTCCTGCCCGTGTTAGATAAAATGGAGAGTTTATGTCAATGGAAATTTCAGGGGCTAATCTGGCTGCCATGCTACACTCTGGGAGTTGTGGTTTGGTTTGTGACAAGCCCCTCTCACCTTCTGCCCCAGATCTTTCATGCTTCATGCTAGGCCTTTGGAAACAGTATGATGAAGGGATGCCTTGAGGAGGAAGAACTGCATTCCTGATCAACATTTTTGGGTCAAAGCCATCTTTCATGTTGCTACCATTCTCATTAGGTACAACTGGTCCAACAACTTTCCCAGGTTTGGCTGCACAAGAAAAGGAAATAGCTATTCTTTCATTAAACTTATTCATTCATACAACTTTTTTTTTTTGGTAATAATTCATTCATACAACACTGACGACTTGCTACTAATTTTTGGGCAAGTAATACAACTGAAAGTACATAAAGTTGGGTAAAACTAAACATCAGCTAATTGATAAATAAATAGAACAAAAATATTAATTAATGGGTAGCTGACCTCAATCTGTTTCCTGTTCATCATAATTTTCCCAAGGTTTCTAAACCTATTATGTCTCTGTCTAGTAAGGATTTCCTTGCCTATAATCAACAAGGGACTTTCTCATTGATTTGTGATGGGAGCTTCAGTCGTGACTCTTGTCAAGCTGGCTAGGCAGCTGTCAATATCTCTCAGAATCAATTTTGTTGTAACATGGGTACAAAGGTAGAATTGTCTTATAGGGCTATTTTGGTTTTATATTCATTCCAGATTGTTCTCCATATTATAAATAAAACTGGTCTGTGTCTTATTAGACAAGTCATATTCACCAAATCCACATGGTATCAGAGCAGAAGATCTGAAACCCTAATCGCAGACCATCTCTCTTTCTTGATTTCAGCACCTCCACCAAAACCAAGACTCTCCCTCTCTCTTCTCGGTTTGCATCTCCCACCATAATCACCCTTCTCCCGTCTCTTGGTGGTTCCTCCCTAGTCCGAGTTTTTTCTCACCTTGAAAACGCCTCTCAAGATCTAGATCTATATGAGACTTTTTTCCGATAATCTGAGAGGTTTACCAGTTTTTCACAGGCATTTTCCTGTGGTTTTATTATTCGATCTACAGGGCCAACCCTGTATGTTGACTTTCCAGGGCCAATCCCTGCCTTTTCTTCATCAAAGCTGGCTCATCGTTCTCCAGTGCCAACCCTGTTATCGATTTCTCAGGGGATAAACCCATGATTATCGATTTCTTGCTCAAGGACACTCCCTGCTTTTGATGCTACACAGGGCTATCCTTGCTTGTTGATTCCACTCAGGGCCAACTCTGCTTTACTGTTTCTTCACATGGACCAAACCCTGCTTCATCGACTCTACAGGGCCCAAAACCCTAAAAATCGAATTTTTTTTTCAGGTTTCCACACCTGATCGATTTTCTACAGGGACTGATCCCAGGCTGTGGCTGCTTTTTTTGTTTATTTTTGGTTGTCACCTTGCCAGATACCTCTGATATCTCTACTGCATCTACTGGCATGGAAGGACAGACTCAGGGAAATTTTCGTTCCTTCCCTATGTGTTCTATCAAACTCGACAGCACAAATTATCTGATGTGGTCATGATCGTGCTGCTTATCTATCAAATCCCATGGTTATTATGGATACCTTACAGGAGATACAAAGAGGCCTACTTCTGTAGGTACAGCTGTTGATAATGGAGTGTGAAAATTCCCTAGTTATGGCTTACCTCATCAACTCTATTCAGCCACAGATTGCTCAAGGCTACCTTCTACTTGATTCCGCTACTAAGATACGGAAGGCTACCCAGGACACTTGTTCCCAGGTTGGGAATGATGCTCAGGTATTCGAACTCCGCAAGAAGGTTCATGAATTAAAGCAAAAAGAGCTGACTCTGTCACAATATTACTGTAAGTTACGTTCTCTATAGCAGGAGTTGGATATTTATGAGGAGTTTCAAACCACCACATTTACTGATGTTGCCAACTTCAAGAAGCGAGAAGACAACATCAGGGTTTATGATTTCATGGCAGGGTTGAATGTTGAATATGATCAGCTCCGTGCTCATGTTTCAAAGTCGTGACCCCTTCCCTACTCTAGAGCAGGCCTACTCTATGATTCAGCTTGAGGACAGCCGCCGTATTACTATGTTACCACAACCTATTTCAGTGCCCCAGAGAGATCAGCTCTTGTTTCTGGCTCTCAGCCCCACAGTGACACCCCACGGTCTGGCAGCTCCTCCTCCAAGGCACCTGTGAAGTGCAACTACTGCGGTAAGGAGTGTCATACCAAGGAGTACTGCTGGAAACTCCATGGCCGTCCTACTGTTGCTTCTAGTTGTGGTCGTGATCGTGATTGAGGTTGTAGTAATTCCAGCCAGGCCAACCATACTAAGGTATCTGACTCTACACAAATTGGCTCTTCTCTGTCATCAGCCGAGCTTCTTGCATTTCGGCATCTTTTGACTAGAATGGAGCTTCCTCAACCTACACCTTCTACTTTTGCCTCCGTTGTCGCTACTGCTGACTCCAACCTTGACAGTTCAGGAGTTGTATAAGCAGTCCCTCATAGCTCTACACAAAGAAGCTCTGACTCTCATCTTGAGGTGTTTCTTAACCAATCGCTTGATTTGGTCAGGGTTAAACAAACAAATTTCAAGACTAGCGTCATCTGTAGACTGGGCATCATAATACATCTGTTCCACCATGCTCGTGGATTATCAACTCGAAGGCATTAGATCACATGACAGGTTCATCCAATCTTTTCTTTCAATATGTCAAAGCAGGGTTTGGATAACCAATGGGACTCATTCTACAATTTCTGAAAAGGGTTCTGTTTGTTGTTCACCTATTGTGTCCCTTTCCTCTGTTTTGCATGTTCCAACTTTTCCCACTAACTTATTGCCCGTTAGTAGTCTTATTTCCAATCTGGTAACAGAGGCAACGATTGGCTCTAGTACAATGCATGATGGTTTGTATTTGCATGATGATGGATCTTCTTTGGTCTCCGGTCAGGCTCTTCAGACATCTTCGTCGCCTACCGTTTCTCAGTTACTACAGTGGCACCGTTGCTTGGGACATTCTCCTTTAGGGACTTTAGCTAGGATTTCTTCCTCTTTCCAACATTGTAATTTCGAGTCAATTTTTTGGTGAAGCATGTGTTTTGGCCAAACAAACTCGAACAAGTTATTCTATTTCCGACAATAAAAGTGTCACTCCTTTTTCTTTAATGCATTCTGATATTTGGGGCCCATCCAGTTCCATGTCTATAACTAGCTTTCGGTGGTTTGATACTTTCATCGTTTGCCACTCTAGGACCACTTGGGTTTATATGATGTGCACCAAGGGAGAGGTTTTTCATTGCTTTTAACACCTCCATCGTATGGTGCTGACTCAGTTCACTGCTACCGTTAAGGTTCTTTGAAGTAACAACCGCCGTGAATACTTCAAGGGCTCTTTTCAGTCTTATCTTATTGCTCATGGGATCCTCCATCAAAAAAGTTACGTTAATACTCAGCTCAAAATGGAGTTGCTAAACGGAAGAATCGACATTTGTTGGAAGTTGCTCGGTCTTTCATGTTTGAGATGCACGTTCCTCCCTAATACTGGAGCGACAAAGTTCTTGTTGCAGCGTTTCTAATCAAGACGAATGCTCTCTCGGGTCCTTAGCTTCCGCTCTCCTTTGGACCTCCTCCACGGCTCTGCTGCATTTCCAGTCTCTCCCAAAGTCTTTGGTTGTGTTTGTTATGCTCGTGACCATCATCCCCATGGGAAATTTGATCTTGTAGCCTTGGTGCATTTTTTTGGGTTACTCTACCACTCAAAAGGGCTATCGGTGTTATCACCCTCCATCCCGGCGCTGGTTTGTGACTATGGATGTCAACTTTCATAAGTCTGGCGCCTACTACACTACGACACAACTTGAACTTGATATACCGCAACCTAATGTACTTGTTCAAGGGGAGACTGATACTACTACCCTGGTTTAGCCACAGAAACCAGAGATGTGTGTCTATGTTCGTAATCGTCAGCAAACTAAGACCACTAGTGCTACTACACCAACTCTACCACGCCAATTGCCACCTCTCAATCCTAATCCAGTTACCTTGGATCCTGGTAATTGTCTTCCCTCTTCTGATGTTGATTCCTTTGTAGACACTACTCTTGATTTGCCTATTTTTGTTCGCAAAGGTACTACGTCCTATACTTACATCCGATTGCTAAAAGTATAGTTGTCAAGGCGCCGCCTAGGCGTCCAGGCGGTTTTGTTGAGGCCTAGGCAATAACCGCCTTATTGCAGGGCTCCTTGCACTGGTTTTTATTGGTACCGGGTTCCGGTATTGACCCTTATTTATGCCAAATATCATTTAAGTAAATGTTTTTATATTTTTAATTTCATTTACTTAAGATATTATTCATAAATAAGCAAATACTCCCCTACTTGAATCCAATAAAAAATTAAAAAAACCAAATTCCAAAAAGATAAAGTCAACCCCCCCCCCCCAATCCAAGAACAAAAAATGGATTTTTGGCGGTAGGTGAAATTTTCAATTTTCAAATGCTGGGATTTTTCTCAAATCTAAAAATTCTATAAATCTAAATATGGTAAAACATTGCTAAAAACCAAGAGTGCGGTAAAATATTCATTTGTTTTTGTTGGAACCACTTCCTCTAAAAGGCCAACCTTGTAGGAAAGGAAGGAAACAATATAGATATCAAACATGAGCTCTAACACCGCGGACTATCCAAAGAGGGACACGGGTGGATAAATAATTTCAACACCTGCCCGCTCCCAGAGGGACTGGATACCGTGACCCTTGCCTGCTCTAATACCATGTTGGAACCGCTTCCTCTAAAAGGCTGGCCTTGTAGGAAATATTGGAATATGTAATCCAGAATACCGCGGGGGTATTCTGGTCCTTTTAAGGTAGTTTAATTCCTATGTTATTAGGTTTAAGTCACTGCTCTTATAGAGACAGTTAGTTAGGGGTAATTAAATCTACAGTCGGCTATGTGGGTTTTAGTCCCACATCGCCTAATTCAGTCCCTTTGTATTTTCCCCTCTATTATAAATAGAGGAGCTTACCTATCAACGAATACAAGTTATAATTTTCTCTCATTCTCTTTTTTCTAACCCACGGTTCTTCCAACATGATCAGAGCTGGTCTGATCTAGGTTAGAAAGAAAGAACAAGACCTTCAATCAATCGACTTCTCCCTTCTTCTCTCTTTCTCGACTTCTCCTTCCTCTGGTTTTCTTCTTCTTATCCTTGTAAGGGGGCAGCACTAATGAGGTAAAAACCTTAACCAATGATTTAGTTGCTGCCCTCCTCCATTCTATCGATTTTTTTTCATTAAAATTCTACTGGAACCACCTTTGCGATTTGGGGCTTTCCAGAATTTTTTGGAGATCTTATTTCTATCACTAAATATGGCAGATCCTCCCTTGTTGGAGACTCCTATGCACCCTTTTCCAACCCCTTTCTACCCTATTCCATTGTCCTCCTTCCCTTTTTTCTTTTTCTCCATCTTTCATTAACCTATCCAGCCTCCATACCCAAATCGATCCCAACTTGTCAAGGTTTATTTTCAAAACCCTTACTCCGATCGATTTTGGGGTTTTCCTTTTCAGATGCAGCTGATTTTTTAGGGGTGATTCCCTACTACTATATGCCCCACTCGACCTAAGTTTGGACCTTTTCTGATGGCTGGATTAGTTTTTACCGCAAAACCTCCTTAACCTTCTAATTTGGTTACCTGCCAAAAAATTCTTCCAAAACCTTGAATCCAATCGACTTGAAGGTTACAGGTTTCAGCTTTTGCTGATTTTTGGAGGGCTGATTACTTCCACTTCAAGGACCAACCAACCTCAATATTGCACATATCCAACTTTTTGAAGACCTCTACCCCAATCGATCTCAGCTTGTCAGGGTTTTCCAAAATGCTGATAAAAATCGACTTGGGATCATAATACTAAATCTCGCAAAATCTCGGTCGAGATTTCGGAAATTTCGAAAAACTCGACCAAGGCGAAACGAAACAGGACTTCGAATTAAAAAAAAATCAAAATCTCGATCGAGATTTTGACCATATCGCAATATCTCGAGATGAAGGCTAAATCTCACGAGATATCGAGATTCTTCTCAAAACCACTTTACATAAAAGACCAAAACTCGTCAGTCTCGGTCGAAATTTCGACCGCGACTACACAAGCTCTTCATTTTGTGATTTTTGCTCATATCTTCATTCTTTCACTTCTCATTCGAATCTTCGCCGCATCTACACCGGAACCATTTGGAGAACACAAGATTCAAACTTCTTAGCACATATGTGAAGCCTTTCCACTATTCTAGGTAAAACCATATTCTCAAAATTTTTTTTTTTTTGGGAAATGCATGATCAATACATGTTTGTTTGTGATGAAATTAATATATGTTAAACACCGGAGGTCGATCTACAACTTCTCGATGTCGAAATTTTTTTTGGTATATATATTATTTTTTTATTTTTCTACTTCAAAATTTTGATTTTCTTACAACAAAAATCTAAAAATAATAGGGGTTATGTACATTGTATGGTGATGAATTAAATATATGTTAGACACCATTGGCCAATCTATGGCCTCACGGTGTCGAAAATAATTTTTTGCCAATAATTAATTATTTTAATTTTCAAAAATTATAAAAACTATTTAAAAAATTCAAAAAAATAGGAAAAAAATTTACGGTTTTTGTTTTAAAATTAATGAAAAATATAAAAGTAAATTGTACATACTTTTTAATTGCTGCCCATTTGCATATCATTTCGGTTTTGTTGTGCTAGGCCAATAATTATTTGAAAAATATTTTAAAAAATTATTTTTAAATATAAGAAAAATATGAGGGTTAGGGCAAAAATACTAAATATCTACAATTGGTTCTTCATACTTTGGTGACCCATATCCTATGATAGATTACCTTCAGCATATTGATAATGCAATTTACAAAGCAACTGTGGATGACTACACTCGTTTCTTCTCCCGAACTATGACATGGCATTCATATGTCCTACAATCGGAGAACAATACACGTCAGCTCCCTCGGACTATGAGTGGGATCGATCCTGGATGGCAGAGTAATTATTAGCAGAATATTTGTAAACATTTGAGTCACTTGATGACTACTTGACTTGTATTGGGGACTTGGGATATTAATATCATCTTGTTATAGACTTATTGTACTTAAATTATGAGTCATTCACTTTATGTATCCAAGTGAATTTACTTGATTAAATTGCTTATTAATTATTAATTTATTATGTCCTCTAGTACTTGAAGTCCTAAACAATGTATATGTGTAATTAACTAAGTTATACATTAGGATTCGACCGTATACTGCCAATCAATGGTGCAAATCTAAAACATCACCTTGGGTGATTAATTTTGCAATTTGAGCATTTACATGTGTTTATAACCTAAAATAGGATTTCCATGAAGTTTCAGGCCTTAACTTGACCTAAAACCCACCGAAATGACCTACCAAAATCATGCAGAAAAAATACAATATTTCAGTCAAAATTTCGGATATTCGGTCAGACCAAAACCACCAAAACGAAATGAAATTTTAAACATTGGGAGTAAGAACCTTAGACTGGTCTTAATTGAGAATGGACTCTCTTCTGAATTAATTTTATTTTCTTTTTCATCCTAAAAAATTAGAACAAAAGGTATAAAAAATGCATTTGCAACTGTACTACGAAGAATCAAAGGGGGGAGGGGGAGGCTACAATGACTAATCAAGTATTGCAGGCCACCCCAAGGGTGTAGCTCAGTTGGCAAGGACCAACACCTTACAATGAAGAAGTCATAAGTTCAAACCTCTATGGGACCACCTACCAATCCAGAAGAAAAAAAACCTATTGCAGGCTGCAATAATTTTGAAGTTCATTTTTTTAATGGTAATAGGAAAACCGAAACGTATTATATTGCAATTTGAATTATGTAAATCTATATCAATTTCAACTAGTATTATTTTTAATTCTATAGATGGTAGTTACTCCTCGAACTCCCTCACACTAATTTCCTATTCCCTTCTCTAAATCCTATCAAATTATATGTCTAAACATCATTCTGTTCCCATAGCCTATGCATAGGTTGAAGGCCAACTGAACCTAATCACAGCTCTCTACCAGCACTAGACTCCTGGAGAAATCAAATTAATATCAGCCACCCACTTCCACACCAAAAAAGATTAAATTTTCTGGGCTTGAATCAATATCTCCCTAATTTGAGTTTCAAAAATATTAGAATATCCCAAAACAGCCAGCAATCATTAGTTATATCTATTATGCATTTTTGTTTTGTGCTTGATTTAGGACAAAATTTCATCTATTTCCACATCCAAATGAGCACCTTCAGTTCAATCTCACATTTGAACCCTTTCTTCAAATTTCCTGTCAGGTGCACGCAAAAATATCTCAGCCAGAGTGGGATGACTTATTTTATCTCTACATCATTCAATTGGATACATAAATATTTTTCAGATGTACCTGATAAAATATATACAGAAACCTCTGACCAACTCGACATCCAGAAGTCTTTGCACGTACACAAAAATAATTTTATACATACGCAAAACAAGAGGGTTGGGAGGAGGAAGAGTGTAGTACCCATTGGAATCCGATGTGATGCCTGCAAAGTCCTTGGCATATGTCCAATTCCATTTGTATCCCTTGAGTTCTTATTACATGCTTCCTCTGATATTTGCCGATCTCTGAATGTACCCATATTTGGCTGTTCCTTGGGGGGAATTGTATTTGAATGAACAACTGTTGATCTGAAAATAAAGGACCGGAAAATGATGAAGTAATGATTACCCAATTAAATAAATAGTCACTGCACAATTATAGCTTAGTAGATTCATGGTTGGTCATGGTTTATTCTCTTTCTTTTCCATTTTTCTCTTTCATGAAACTGATAAATAATTAAATGATCAAGCAAGAAGACTATGATGCAAGCTGCTAAAATGAACTCATTAAAAGAAGTACCTTGGGAGAGAAACATGTTTTCTCTCAAATGGAATCACCGGCCCACTTTTACCACCATTTTCCTCAAGATGTGCAAACTGCTTTCTGAATTGATCGACAGCACTGCACATTAAAGAAGGAAAGAAAACCAACAGTTGAGGAAAATGCAAATAACCTCATATCAGACTGAACAAATCAAAAGAACTATAACTAAATAACAACCTAGGATAAAGAAAACTTGTCCTTTCTGTTCCATTCATGTAGTCTTTCAGCAGTTGTGAATGATACTCTAATATTTCCCGGAAAATCAATTCCCTAATGTCTTCTTTTGTCACCCTCCGCCGCTCAAATTCAAACTCTAGCTTTGTAATCGGCTGACAAGAGGGCTCTCTCTCCACTTTCGCTAGGCCTTTGAAGTACGGATCAGCAAGACCCTAGAAAACGAACGAACAACCAGTAAGAAAACATGACCACTAAAAATGACCAACAGATGGAACAAGAAAACCTAAAGGGATGCAGCAAAGCAGCTCCGGCTAAAAGTAGAGAACAAAATGGCAAAGAAATAATGGATGATCCATCTAGACTTAGACATATCAAAAGGTGGCTTACTAAACAGATGCAGGAAAAGCCAGACACTAACACTTTCGTAATAATACTAACTATAAGTAGTTGCCCAATCCCAAATAACAAACAATATCAGTTCAGACCAATTCTAGTACATAACAACAACAACAACAACAACAATAACTCAACCTTATCCCAACTAAATGGGGTCGGCTATATGGATCCTTACCATCCAATCAGCTGTATTCAAGATCCTACTTGATACTAGGATATAGAAGCATAAAATTTAAAACCCTTTTTAATTGCTTTAATGATACAGACCTGTTCAGCAGTTGGCCTATCCTTTGGATCAAATGCTAACAGTCTTTCCAATAGTTTAACTGCCAGAGGATCAGCATTAGGGAATTTTTGAGAAAATGACATGGGTTGCTTCTTCCTCATGCTCGTCAAGTATCTCCTAGCCTTTTCATTGCGGATCTGGAGCCAATCAGGTACAGAAATGGCATTAAGTCTAGAAGAAGAAAGAAGATTATAGACTTTAGGTATTAGAAATAAGATCTTAGTCGTCAAATAGTAAATTTTGTTATAACAATAACAAGAGTAACGAGTTGTACCCGTGAAATGGTATCTAAAGAGGGTGTTCCAAGCAGATCAGTCATCAAATCCAACTGATGAACCACATTTTTACCAGGAAACAGAGGTTTTCCAGTTAGCACCTCAGCAAAGATACAGCCTATGCTCCAAATATCAATTGCAGGTGTGTACTGAAACCAGAAACATTATTAGTTAAACACATTCTAAGAAAATGAAAAATTCTACAGCGAAGTATAAAGCACTTGACTCAATTACCTGAACAGAAAGATTTTTTAACATGAGAGTTCAATATCAATATCCCTTCCTGAGCAAGCATTTTTCTATGAATTACTACATTACTTAAAAGCATACAGAACACATTACTTAATGAAATTAAAAACAGATGTTCAAGTAATCAAGCTATTGTATGAACAGCATTAACATGTAACTGAAGATACGGTCACAGAGAAAATTACAAATATTTAACCTTAACCTGTATTTCAACACAGGTGCACAGAATGACGAATGCTTCCAAAAGACCACTGTATCACCAAATACACATAAGCTTTCTTATATAATGTGTTCCATTGAACGTAAGTCAACTATGAGAATGGATAAACACTTTAGAAACTCCCTTTATGAAGTGATACACTAATTAAGTCAATTGGCAAATGCTTGGATCAAGAACAAGAAATATCTTGCGCATGTTGCCATGGTAGCAGCAGCAGCAAGCTACATTGCAGACCAGACATAACTTGTCCAAAATATTGGTGTTAAATAAGAACACAAGGTGGTCAACATCAAATTTCAAAGCATATACAAGCACTTAGATAGCAATTGATTGATTCTATAAGGGAGTTGATGTAGGTCCAAGCCTCCTCGAGTTGAAGAAGCCACCCTAGTCATAGGGTCATAGTAGGAGCCTTAGATTAGTTCTATACTTAGTTTTATTTTTATGTTTTTGAACCGGTTCAAATTGGTTGCATCCAATTGGTTCAATTTAAGTTGGTCTAATTTAAGTGAAGTATTCCTATTGGCTAGTAGGATCTTCTATTAGTTAATTAGGAATCTCAGCTATTTAAAGTGTTTTAAGTTGTTAGGGTAAATAAGTGTCACACCCCAAACCACCCCCTGGGAGGATTTAGGCAAGTGACCAGATATCCTACGACATCCGCCAATCCCCAAGGATTAAGAAGCAGTACTTACACGTCACAAACCACACAATGAGGGTAACAAGATAGTAAAAGAATATCCAAGTGCAACGAAAGATTAGACTACCCACAGATGATTTATATCATCGATAATACAATCCCAAATACCTATGTTTTACCATATACATATCCATTTATGTCCAATAAGTACATTATCTTGGTAATACACTTCTTGAAAGAAAGAAACTTAAAAAATAACAAAATCATCATTAAGCAACGAGATGAGGAAGATCTGCAATTCCATCGACAGCTTCCCCGCCTATTGGCAAACCTGTTCTTACAAAATTAACTAAAAGAGAATATACAAGAGTGTGAGCTCCACCGAGCCCGTGAATGAAATATAAACCATGCATGCACATGCAAGCACAACCAAATGAGTCCTACATGAGGTGCAGATCATTTTATTTATTAGCCACTTAACATCACAACTAAGTCAGGTCAGTGCTACTACAATCCCCAATACATGTATCCCTGGTGCGGGCTTAGTTACCCCTTCCCGCGATACACTCATTGAGTTGTCGGAGAGGACCAGTCAGCTCCAGCATCCTTTCACCAAGGTCAGCCCGACCAGCCCTCTGTGATTAACCTGTGGGGTAACCGTTAGTATTTAGCTCAATTCTTTTCTTTTCTTTTATTCTTTGGATTATATTGTGGCATAAAGCCCGGCATATAGCTCCTGACATTAATTGTGGCATAAAGCCCGGCATATAGCTCCTAACATTAATTGTGGCCCCCACAGGCATCCAACACCTTAATCCCTGTTGGCAAGGGTGCGTAGCACGGGTGATGAAACTCTAACCCCATGTCTATATGGCATCATATGAGTCAAGCGGTGTCAACCGTATCCCATAATACGGGCTACCACAGGCCTTATTTCCAAGTCGGCTACGGCATCTAATCTAGTAATTCCACATACAAACATTATCATACATTTCCAATGTTCATCAGATAAGATTCAGAATTCAAATGAGAACATAACACAATTTAAAGTAATTAAAGACAGTAAATATTGTTGTTGTTGTCATGACCCATCGATCATGTTACACCTACACTCATGGTGTAATTCCACTCACCTTGGTTTAATCCTCTGGTTCGATTGTTTGTTCGATTTAGCCGGTATCTGGCTGTGCACCTCGAGCACGGAATCAAATCCTAAAATAATAAATTAGAAATATGTTATTTTAATTATTCAAAACTGTTTTGGATAACCCAGTGTTAGTCTAGGCTCCTAGGTCTAACTCGGTGCTCAGTCCGAGATCACTTTGAATTCTCCGGGCCTTGCACTGGGCTTTAGGCCTATGTCCCAGTGCATCAACCAGTGTCAGTGGCTCAAGGGGTAAAATGGTCATTAATAATGTCTGCACTTGACCCTAGGTCAGAATATGTTTACAATGCTGTCCACAGCTTGTCTGTGCTGTGGGACCAAGCACAGCAGGGTTTCTTCCACCTGCGGGACCCACTAGGGTTCCAAAGCATTTTCCAATCAAGGACAGATGTGGGGAAGGGTTTTTTGGTAATTTTCCAGCCTTTCCACAGTATCCAGGAGTCAGTGGGTGAGATCCCCCAGGTCTGTCCACCAATCCAGCAATTTTCCCTTCACTGGACGATGTCTCTGAGCCTTACTGCATCGCCCAGTGGCTGCAAATCGACACTGGGCTGAGATTCCAAGGCTGGGCTCACAAGGCTGGGATCAGACCTGATCCTTTGCATGTCAGGGGGTTAGGTAGCCCCAGTGATGGTCTACATCATGGTCCAAGCTGATCATCCCTCAGATCCACCATCAGGCTGACAGTGGCTGCCCAAGCAGTCCAGTGAATAGTATCACAGGGTTTTGCCAAGCTTGGGAATCTGGTTTCAGCCACATGCAGGGCTGGAAAAGCCTAAAAAACAATGGTTCAAGGCTGCAACCACCTAGGGTTTGGTCTCTGCAGCCTTGGCTCACACTCAGTGCTTCAATCGGCCAACTAGAAGCGGATCTGGGCAGTGCAGCTGTGCACAGCCAGAATCGGCTCACAAGAACAGCAAATCAGAATTATATTTTTGTTCAAAAATCACAGATCTTCCATGCTTAAAGCTTGCATGGCAGATCTGAAGCCATACCTAGCTTCCCCCAGCTATTCTGGGCTGGAAGAGAGCAGTTATTCAAGCAAAACACAAGAGGAGAAGGGGGCAGCAGGTATAAGTGTGCAGATGTATACCTGAGCAGGGTTGAGAGGTCTGAGAAAATAGATTCCAGGCCCCTTCCTTCTTCCTTCTTCTCCTTCCTCTTCTTTCTCTCCTTTCTCCCTTCTTTCTCTCCTCACGGTTTCCGGGTTTCTAAGGGTTCTAAATGAGCTCAAGAACCCTCTATTTATAGGCCAGCCCATGACTAAGGCATGTTTGGCTGCTTAGGTCTCTTTTCAAAATGCATTTTTAGACTCATTCTCAGTCATTCCGGGCACTCTGGTGAGATCCACAGTGATCTGAGGGTATGAGTTGGTCCCCCAGACTTCCCTCAACCTATGGAGAGTGCCCATGTCCAATATGGGTGGTCCCCACACATCTGTACATTAAAATACAGCAATTTCCCACTCTGGGTGATGTCACTGGGCCTTGCTGCATCGCCCAATGCCATCGCCCAGAGAATTCATCTGCAGAATTATTTGGATTGAAATGAAATTTCAGTCCATTTAGAGACATAATTGGGCCATGGTTCCTTCTAAGAAAGTAAAGCTCTGTGAATCTAGTTTCTAGGAAAATTGGAATCAAATGAAATGAAGATTGGGTTATGAAGTTATGCTATTTTTATTACACAAAAGTCAACCTGTCAAAACAGCAGGATCCCATTTTGACAGCAACTTGAGCTAAGCTTTTAACTAACTTAGAGACAGATCTAAGTAATGGTGTCTTCTAACGAAATGCAGCCCTATGAGTCTAGTTTCTAACAAAATTGGAACCAACTCAAATGAAGTTCAGGTGGTGGAGTTATATCCTTTTAACTAAGAGAAGGTCTATCTGTAAATTAGCAGAACTTGTCATTTATGTTGGGATTTAAGATGTATGTATGAAATTGGGTTCGCATCATCAAATCAATCATGCAAATTGATGTTTGGGTCTTAAAATATTTTACCTAAAACATTCGAGGTGATGAGGGTCATCATTAGTTTAGCCTAGAACTAGGATTTAAGTCCAAGGGTCCTAGAATCAAGGGTTGGTACCTTCCTTGGGCTGTACATTTTGTGATGATCTGTACAGTCACAAGGAGTTGGTTTTTTTTTTTTTTTAATTTCTTAATGGTATGTAGATCCTCACCAATGGGGCTACCTCATTATGTTCAACCTCGGGTTCAATGCACCATAGTATACTGGTAGCCTTGACCTCGGATTCTGGGCTTTCAACAAAATTCCAATTAGCCCCCTATTTTTGGGCAGGGGTTTTACAATAGGTCTTTTTGTTTTAAGTTGTTTATTAGTCTCACACTGCTTCCACGATTTTGGAAGAGAGAAGGATTTTAAATTGTATTAGGATTTGGCCCTTAGACCTTTATTAATAGAAAACATGGGAGGCTCCCCCACAGAATTTAGTTTTAAAAAAATATTTCGTTTGATGCTGCCATTGTTTCTGCTGGTTATCTCCTTTGAGAGTGAGTCTTGTGAGTCATATCAAGACAACCTTGTGAGTCATATCAAGGTGGAAGGGTAGCTGGATCTCCTTGCATCTGTTCATGATCGGGAGGTCTTATACAGTCAACTTTCAAGCTACTACAGCTGCTGATCTTCATCCCAGCAAGTTATTTACTGTTTCAGCATTCCCTTCTTCTTCGTAATCCTCCAACCCAAGCATCATCTGCCCTAATCAATCCACATTACCTTCCCCCATTAAAAACCCATCGATTTTCCATAAACCCTAATTCTTCTAAAATCTGTCCAGCACCATTCCGTCATTAGAACACCACCAAAATTGGACCACAGCTCCGTCTCCTCACCCTTTACACTCGATATGAACCCCTAGAGCCAGTCTCCTTTCAAAAACCCTAATTTCCCTCAACCCTATTAAAACCCAAAAACCCTAACTACTGCCTAGACCTATCTATCTAGCCATCCAAAACCATTCAAAACACAGCCGAATCTTCCCTTCATTGCCTAGAACACTCGACCCAAAGCCCTCTCCAAAAATCCAATCCTAAACCCTAGTTTCACCTATTTTCCTATTTTTCAAAACCCGAAACCCTAACCCTAATTTCTGAAATTTGAAATTATATCCAAACCTACACTATTAGCTTCTCCTAGACCTGCCTATTAAAACCATATAAGAGTTAACCACATTCTCATAAACCTAACCCTAGAATTGCCATAATTTACATCAATTCTGCCCCATCGAGTTAGCCATTCAGCAGATCCTGGTTATCTGGCTCCTAGTAGGTCCCCTACCTATCTAGGACAACATTAAGTGGTATCAGAGCCATGGATCACCATGGCAATCCAGTGTTGAATCCAGATCTGCCACCCCCACCTGATCCCATGGCTGCCATCATGGAGATGCTCCAGAAGCTTTTGGCAGATCAGAAATCTATTAATGATCGATTACAAGTCATGGAACAAAGGCAGACTACACCTCCTGGGGACAGCAACATTCCCTTAGAAGAGGACAGATTCCAGGTTAATTCTGAAATACATGGAACCTTGGGAAGGAATAGAAATCACAGAAATAGATCCAGGGATTATAGAGATCATAGAGATAGGTGCAGACATGACAAAGATGGATACAAAGAAGACAGAGACAGAATTAGAGAAGACCCTCAAAGGCCTAATTTTGAGGAGTATTTGAGATCCTACTTAACTTCAGATGAAGCTTCCAACCGAAGGTATGACACACAGAAGGTTAAGCTTGAGCTGAAGGAGTTCGATGAGAACCATGATCCTCAGGTATTCCATGACTGGTGTGTTGCTCTTGATGATTATTTTGATTGATATGATTTGCCTGAAGGTAGAAGATGAGATTGGCACATACCAAGCTGATTGGCCCTGCTCAGGAATGATGGCGAAATGCAGAGAGAGACATGGAACTTGATGGTCATGCACCTACTACCTAGGAAGACATTAGGTATGACTTGAAGGAGAAATATCTACCCAGGCACTTCAGAATTCAGCTCGAGGATCAATTCAACTCCCTACGACAAGGGACTATGATTATAGCTGAGTACATGCAGCAGTTTGATGCTCTTACTTCTCGTACTGGCACTAGAGAAGGAGCCACTCAGATGTTATCTCGGTTTCGATTGGGATTGAGAGCAGATATTGTTAAGGGCTATTAGAGTGG
Organism: Telopea speciosissima; assembly: GCF_018873765.1. NCBI lineage: Eukaryota > Viridiplantae > Streptophyta > Magnoliopsida > Proteales > Proteaceae > Telopea > Telopea speciosissima. The sequence continues at coordinate 28,407,103 of NC_057924.1, read as the reverse complement.
CTGATGTTACAGACATCAAGGACTGGTTTGAGAAGGCATTGAAGGCTAAAGAATTATTAGATGAAAATAGAAGGTTCGATTCCTCTACTGAAGACACCAACAGAGCTTTTCCAGCATTCAAGTCTACTACCAATGGTCGCACTCGAGCTGGAAATTCTACTGCTGGTTCTACCCGATCAGGCTATTCTGTTGGTAGTTCTTCCCGCCCTACAGCTCCTCCACGTGTTGATCATAAGGGTAAAGCCCCCATGGACAATAGTGATTCTCACAAGTGTTCCCATTGTAATGAGATTGGACACTATGCCAGGGAGTGCCCACAAAAGCATAAATCTGTCAATGTGGCTAAGAAGGAAGATAAAACCCCTGATGATGACAATGAACCTGGTTTTACATGCTTATTCCCCATCTAATGATGATGACTTAGGTAGGTACTATGATGATTTGGCTGGTGATGCTCGAGGTGTTCATCTTATTACTCAAGTCTTAATGGATGATGTGGCAGAAGATGGAGAAGTGGTTGAGAACAATCCACAGGAAGACATTCAAGTTGCTGCTCTTGAAGAGGTGGAGCTCGATGAGAAGGTTATTAACATTGAAGACCCTATAGAGGTTGAACATATAAAATTTGTGATGCCACCTTGGTTCTTTGAAGAGAAGGCTCCACGACTTGAAGAGCTTATTCCTACTGTTCCAGCCTCACCAAAATTCTGCCCGGGAAGTGTTAGAGCCGCTGTCCACATGTTGCTTCCCCCTCATCATCACAAGATTCGTGGACGGGTTTCTTCCAAACAGCATAGTACTTGGACTCCTACTAATGAAGTCAAGAAATTTAGCCCCAAGTTGCAGGAGTGTTGCATGGGTTTCACCCATTCATCGGTGATGAATGTTTTTAAGTCAGGGAGAGTTGATGTAGGTCCAAGCCTCCTCGAGTTGAAGAAGCCACCCTAGGAATAGAGTCATAGTAGGAGCCTTAGACTAGTTTATATATTTAGTTTTATTTTTATGTTATTAATTGAACCGGTTCAAATTGGTTGCATCCAATGGTTCAATTTAAGTTGGTCTAATTTAAGTGAAGTGTTCCTATTGGATAGTAGGATCTTTGATGGGGGACCAGGAAGGAGAAGAGGGGAGCGCTGCAGAAATCAAATTAGCAGGGGAGAAAGAAGAGATAGCATAAGAAGAAGGGGGAGGGGGAGAAGGAACCGTAGAAGGAGAAGAAGGAGAGGGGGGGGAAGGGAGTGCATACGCACAAAACTCTTCAATTCATTCTATTCTTCATCTTCAACCATCAATACCTTGGATTACAGCCCAATTTAAAGAAAATAAAATCCTAACTAGATGGAAACTAACTAACAAAGAAACCGGAAACACAATCTTATCTCCCTACCCAAAATAAAAGATAACTACAAAAATAGATCCTAGCGCTAAGACCAGATTTGCGCAAAAGAAAACTAAAATCCAAACTATCCTGTGGGCAAGCAATCCAAATCTGGAGGATCTTCCGCAATCCACAGGAAAATATGGCTGATCAAATGCATCTCCAAGGGACTGGCCCATCTCGATCGAGATTGCTAAGAGGGTGCACTTGCCTGGCATCAACTCTCCCGTGGTTAAGAAAAACTCAACCACGAGTTCTAAAAAAGGAAAGAATCAGCACCACTTAATCAACATCCACGATCAAAAGCTTAGATGGGGTGATGATCATGCACATTTCATAATCAACTGTTACGATTTCCCGATGGTAGTCAACAAATGATATGACTTTGATTAGAATATGACCATGGGGTTTTGCCACTATAATCGGACCATTGATCGGTTCCATGCCTGCAATCTTGATCGGATCGTTCAACTCCACCTTTTCTTGAACGACTATCGACGCCATCACGTCCATCAGTGGTGGCTCGCCTTTTGGCTCTTCAGAGACATCTTCAGTAGAGTCTTCCGTCAATGCAATAGAATCTCTTGGAAGTGATTCAGTCGGTTATGCCTCAATCACAATTTCCCTGTATTTCTGTGTTGAAGGCACGGATGTGTTCTTGAAACCCTTTGACCGTCTGTAGTTCAATTGTACCTCACATAGGCATGAAAATTGAATGTCCAGTGTACAGCAATCATAGTTGTCACGGCGTCACGGTGATCCAAGTCGGTGGAGGGGTGTCACATCGATATATCGACATGTCGCCCGCCATGGCGTTGCCATGACGAGTATGTCGACCATGTTTTATTTTTTATTTTCTCTATTTTTAATGTTTTAATAGATGTATACTCAAGCCATGTTTTATTTTTTCTCTATTGTTTCTCAAGTTTTAAGAAGAAAATTCAGAAATCGAAGAAGAAATCGAAGAGGGAAAGAAGACAGGAAGAAGAAATCGAAAGAAATCCAAGAGGGAAGAAGAAATCGAAAGAAATCCAAGAGGGAAGAAGAAATCGAAGAGGGAAAGAGAGTTAGGAAGAAGAAATCAAAGAGGCACGCCATGGCGTAGGTCGCCATGCAACCAAGGAGAAAATACCTGATGCAGTGCTTCCACCATTACAGGACATAATAGGTGATGAATTGTAACCAAGAGAATTTGGTTGCATTGTATCCGAGTGCTACTGTTGGTCAGTTCCCGTAAATATGCTGAAGTGTAGAACATTGATGGCACAATTGTAAATACAATGGGATTTATGATATCAATGGCAGAATTGTAAATATGGGATGTTCAATTAGAAACACACAAGAAAAGAGTCACGGGTATGGGGAGGGTAAACTTTGGAAACTAATAAAATTAAAGGAGAAAAGGAAATTAGAGAGAAAGATGGGGGTAATTCTGGAAAAATAAAGAAAACAAATAGGCAACTCTTAGGGGTGAGGGTAATATGGAGAAAAAAAAGGATTTTAACAAAAGAACTAATCGTGGAAGACGTTGAGGAGACTTGGGATTGTCTTCTACTGGAAGAGAGAAAGGCTGAAGTCGATTTCGACAAGGAGACGCCAATGGAGATACCAAATCAGGTACGCCTTCTTACTCTGAAACTTCTGCTCTCTCGTCTCTCCTCCTCTTTTGCACTTTACTTTTTTTTCTGATGGTGGAACCCTAAGTGAAGGGGAATTGTTCAATCGGTTCAGAGATGGGGGGGGAGGGGAAGGCAGTGGGAATCGAGGCGATGGGCTGGGGTAGGGTTTCAACGAGAGATGGGAGAGGGAGAGAGTTTCTGCAAGAAGGAGATGGGGTTGGAGTTTCGATTCAATTTTTGTTTTCAACAGAATCCCTTTTTTTTCACTGTATCGCTGATTTGGGTTTTGCAGAAACAAACAGGAAGATGGGAGTTGGTGCTGGATGCGAGGAGGGCGGCAATGAAATGGAACCGGGAGATGGAGAGCTACCGTGAGTTATATCGCCAGGTTTGGCTCTAATACCAAATTGATGGGGGACCGGGAAGGAGAAGAGGGGAACGCTGAAGAAATCAGATTAGCAGGAGAGGAAGAAGAGATAGCATAAGAAGAAGGGGGAGGGGGAAGGAACCATAGAAGCAGAAGGAGAGGGGGGGGGAAGGGAGTGCACACGCACAAAACTCTTCAATTCATTCTATTCTTCATCTTCATTCAATACCATGGATTACAGCCCAATTTAAAGAAAATAAAATCCTAACTATATGGGAACTAACTAACAAAGAAACCGGAAACACAATCTTATCTCCCTACCCAAAATAAAAGATAACTACTAAAATAGATCTTAGCGCTAAGACCGGATTTGTGCAAAAGAAAACTAAAAATCCCAACTGTCCTGTGGGCCCCACATACAGCCGTAGAAGCAATCCAAATCTGGAGGATCTTCCGCAATCCACAGGAAAATAAGGTCTGATCGAATGAATTTCCAAGGGACTGGCCCATCTCGTCGAGATTGCTAAGAGGGTCAACCCGGTTCAGCACTTGTCCTGCATATCCTATTGGTTAATTAGGAATCTCAGCTATTTAAAGTGTTTTAAGTTGTTAGGGTAAATAGGTCTTTTTGTTTTAAGTTGTTGGAAGAGAAAGATTTTAAATTGTGTTAGGATTTAGCCCTTGGGCCTTTATTAATAGAAAACATGGGAGCCTCCCCCACAGAATTCAGTTTTAAAAAAATATTCCGTGTGATGTTGCCATTGTTGCTGCTGGTTATCTCCTTTGAGAGTAAATCTTATGAGTCATATCAAGACAACCTTGTGAATCATATCAAGGTGGAAGGGTAGGTGGATCTCCTACAACTCCTTGCATCTATTCATGATCTGGAGGTCTTATGCAATCAACTTTCAAGCTACTGCTGCTACTGACCTTCATCCTAGTTAGTTATTTACTGTTTCAGCATTCCCTTCTTCTTCGTAATCCTCCAACCCAAGCCTCATCTGCCCTAATCGATGCACAGTACCTTCCCCCATTAAAAACTCATCGATTTTCCATAAACCCTAATTCTTCTAAAATCTGTCCAGCACCATTCCCTCATTAGAACACCACCAAAATTGGACCACAGCTCCCTCTCCTCACCCCTTACACTCGATCTGAACTCTAGAGCCAATCTCCTTTCAAAAACCCTAATTCCCATCAACCCTATTAAAACCCAAAAACCCTAACTACTGCCTAGACCTATCTAGCCATCCAAAACTAGGGGTGTCAATTCCAGGCCCAGCCCGGCCCAATTACTAAAGCCCGACACTTTTAGTAATCGGGCAGTCCCGGTGTGGGGTCCTAGCCCATCGGGCGCCTGACCGAACCGACCGATTCTAGGCCCGACCTAGACTGCCCGGTTACAGCCTGACCCTTTAACTTATAAACTTCCCCTCCCCTTCCCTCCAAATTTCCTTTTTTTGTTTGTTTCTTTGTTGGTCTTTGACATTTATTGGTTAGATACACTTAACGTAGGTGAGATGAGGCTTAGTTTTAGTTTTTAGATCTTACTTTGTTAGATGTACTTCTATTCGGTGTTGTGTTGCTATTTTTTTATTCCCCTCTACTTACTTTGTTAGATGTGTTTCTATTCGGTGTTGTGCTGCTATTATTTTTCCGTCTACTTACTTTGTTAGATGTGCTTCTATTCGGTGTTGTGCTGCTATTTTAGTTGGGATAAGCTTTATTTGACTTTGAGTTAAGGTGTACTGTGACTGCCAACGATGTGATGGTTTGAACTTAAAATTCTGGTTGCATGTCAATTAGTAAGCCCACACCGTTTAGAGACCATTTAGAATTAAACGGCTCATTAGCCCGTTTTGGACTCGGTTTAGGCCCGTTTAGCCCGAATAAGGCTGCCCCGATTAAAGACCGAACACCAACCGACCGAAATGAAACCATACCATGCCCGCCCAAGGCAAGCCCGAATGCCTAAACGGTCGGACACGGTGCAGCCTGTAAAATTGGTGAGGCCCGGCTAGGTCCGACCGAGCCCAACCGGTTGACACCCCCACCCAAAACCATTCAAAACACAGCCAAACCTTCCCCTCACTGCCTAGAACACTCGACCCAAAGCCCTCTCCAAAAATCCAATCCTAAACCTTAATATCACCTATTTTCCTATTTTTCGAAACCCAAAACCCTAACCCTAATTTCTGAAATTTGGAATTTTATTCAAACCTACACTATTAGCTTCTCCTAGACCTGCCTATTAAAACCATATAAGATTTAACCATATTCTCATAAACCTAACCCTAGAATTGCCATAATTTACATCAATTCTACCTCATCGAGTTAGCCATTAAGCAGGTCCTCGTTATCTAGCTCCTAGTAGGTCCCCTACCTATCTAGACTATATTAGGAGTAATTTCTGAACATTTCTTCTTTTACTGATTAAGCAAATTGCAATTTACAAAATGCACCATCAACACAGGTACAAAACATCAAGCCCAACAGCCGATGTTATGTAAAACTAAATCCAGTGCCAGGATCAAACTAATGTATTATCATGCAACCACTGTAAAAAAAATAAAAAAAAATAAAAAAGAATTACAAATGTTCCCCTATCAAATCATAGGCAATTATCATGCTATTATTTGGTATGAAAACAAATAATGCACTATACATTAAAAGTATGCAAGATTATACCTTGGAAAAAAATGATCCACACAGCTCTGGAGCTCTGTACCATCTTGTCGCCACATAATCCTGCTAAATGCAATGTTTCAGAATAAGCGATAAAAACATTTATATTGCTTCCATATGAACCTTAGTCACGTATATCTTAGACATTAACCAGGCCCTAATTTATTCTTTTTACCGTCCAAAATATTGTTGTAGGAGTATCATTGAAGGCAACTCTTGCCAACCCAAAGTCACAAATTTTGAGTTTGCAATTTGCATTAGCCAATATATTCTTTGGTTTCAAATCTCGATGGTAAACATTTGCTGCAGCAGAACAATTTAAAATCAGCATGGAACTCCCATACATTCTCCAAACCCCAATCAAATGACAAAGATGGCATCATGAATCACTATCATCTATATAACAATGACGATCATGATTCATCACAACAATATAAAGGATGTTAAAAGTGTACAGTAAATAGGGAGGTCTCTAGTTACCTGTATGAATATACTTCAATGCTCGTAGCAACTGATAAAGAAAAAACTGATAATGTTCTCTTGTTAAGTCATCATTAGCTTTAATGACTTGGTGAAGATCCGACTCCATGAGCTCAAAAACAACATATATATCTTTGAAGTCCCTCCTTGAGGGTGGCAACATAATGTGCTTTATTTCAACAATGTCAGGATGTCGTAGAAGCCTAAGCAGCTTGATCTCACGCAGGATTCGTGCAGCATCCGAGATGTGCTCAAAAATATCGTGAATTTTCTTTATTGCCACTTTCTCTCCAGTATGGATGTCAGTGGCTGAGCAGACAACGCCATAGCTTCCTTTTCCTATGATTTCCTGAACTTTGAATCTATTGGCATCACCATACTCAGTAAAGAAGTCCATCTCTATTGTTGGATTCTGCAGAAGAAAGCAACCAAGTCAAATTTCATTACATTAAACAACAGCCAAGAAATAAATAAGCTCATAAAAGCAGGACTGGTATATAATAAGATGTGGAAAAAGGAAAAACATATCAAAGAGATTCCAGACACCCCTTAAGAGACAAATAACTGGTAAAATAGAACAACAAATCATAACAAACACTGAATGGCGGATTACATACAATAGGAATTTTCTGCATTTGCCTTTCACTGACAGAAATATATGTTGTTCAAACAACTAGAGAGTATTACTGCTATCATTTTTAATCTTGATGATGCATAACTTCACTCTTTTGTATTAATTAGGCAGAATCATCTCTACACCCGATTTCAGTGAGAAATGAAGACATCCTACTGGGCTTACAATAACAAATACCCAAAATTTCCTAGTTATCCATATACAACAATAATTTAGTCAATAACAACCAAATTTTCCATAATCATTTGACAGAAAATGAAAATAAATTAAATAAAAGAAAAAATAATTCAGATCAGATAAAAGCAGCAACAGATCCTGTAAAAATCGTATCAAAGACAGATAACCTCTAGAAGAGACAAGCATATGGATTAACAAGATTACCACTTTAGGAAGCGGAAACAGGTTCTAAAGTAGAAATAGCCATGCCCCAAACATTTACTTGATCCTCAAAAACAGTAGATGCTTTATCTCTTGGAAGTAAGGATAGAAATTCCCCGAAAAGAAAGCACCAATTGAATAACAAAAAAAGCACATTTAGTAGGGGATACGAAGAACCTAACCAGTGATCATAACCTTTCAGCGGAATCCAGAAAACAAAAGGAAAAGAAAAATTCAAGCAGAACTGCAGAAGACTGGCTGAAGCGAGGTGGGATTAGAAAACGAGAAAGTTAAACATGTAATCAGAGGTTTTAATAACTGGAGCTGGAAATTCCAACAAGCAAAAGTAGACAAGCATTCTTAGCCATCGATCGCTCTTAATTCGCAAATAGATCTAATCCACTGCTCAAATGATTCAAGGATCCAACTTTCACATGAAAAACCAGATACTTCGAATTTTCAGGAGGGGGAATTTGTCCGACCAAACCCGATCCTGCACCACCCCTCACTCCACAAAGATCACAAAAGAGAGAATAAAACAGAAAACAGCTCTGAAAGACAACCTTCTTTCGCTGCTCTTGCTGCATATTTCACAATCTTCCAACCCAGCCGCCTAAAAAAATCCGTTTCAGCTCCCTTTTCTGCTGAGAAACAATCAAAGAACAACTCAAAAAAACCAGGTGCCAAGCGCCGGTAAAATCAGCCACATTTCCCCCACCTACTCCTGCTCCGGATCACAAGCCCAAAATCTCGCCTCACTCTCTTGCAAATCTTTATGTAACATAGAAAACGGACCAAATCCTTCATGCACTCCTCTGCCGAAACTTCCTTGCAAACTCTAAAAACCACAAGGAGAAATGCGAAGACGAAGATCATAGAGCGTGCAAGCGTAACCTCATGAACTTCTGCATTTCAAGACCGTTTCTTCCAGAACTCAACTGAAGCATATATACAACATTTAATAATTAATATCTTAATAAAATAAATAACAAGCTAATCGTCTTTTCAGCCCCTCCTTCACGCAGGTTTCATGCCAACAGAAATTTCAGTTCAGATCTCACGGAACTCAATACGCTTTCAATTCAACAAAAGATCAAATTTAATGGAGTTTAGAGCTCAAGAAAACCCTAGCTTTCAGAAAATCCAATGAAGAAAAAGAGAGAGGGAGAGAAGGCAGAGGCTCTTACGTATTGCCCTGAATCTAGGGTGATTTATACTCAGTCGTGTGGTTCATCCCGATCCGTAAATACCGAGTTGAGTTGGACACGGCACTGGCTGCTTATGGTAAATAAAATCAACTTTTAGTGGCATTTTCTGTTGGATCCGACTTCCGAGTTTGTATAACCCCGGTTTATGAGATTCTTTACCCAATTAGTAAAGGCACCCTATGGCTTGATTGCCACTCTCTCGAATTACCTACCAAAAATTTGTTGTTTTTTTTTATTTTTTTCTTTAAGAAAATATTATTGTCGATTTTATCTTGAAGAGCAAGGCACGTGGCCTATAATAAGTGGCCCCCCTAAGATAAAGATATATATATATATATATATATATATATATATATATATATATATTATCATCGAATAGATGAGGCTGAGATGCTCATTCAATTATCCATTTGGTGTGAACATCTAGCCGTTCATTCAAGTATATTCTTTCTTATTATGTTTCTTTCACGTTTCACACACCAACACTTTGTTTTTTTCTAAACATGAGGTTAGCTGTGAGGGATTTTACGCGGTTCCGGTCGGTTAGGTTTAAATTTTGAATCCCAGAGTCTAACCGTCACTTATCCAGCCTGGCTAAAGCTCGTCGGCTTTGATTCGGTTCATTAATCATTATACCTTTTGTTTTTTTTTTCTGAATATTCATTACACATTGTGATGCTTACTTATTAATCATGTTTTATGTGTGTTGCTGCTGAAAATGTCTTCCGGGTTCACTTGAGCTCCATTGGCTGATGAACTTGTGGATCTCAAAGAACAAAATATTGTGAAAGGATGAAAGGGCTGTAGAGGACTCCAGCAAGGGCTCTCGGAGGTCTAAATAAGATTTCTAGCAACTAAAAGGAACAGTAGATCAAGATCACAAGTTCATCATGGAAAATATCATATGCAGATATGGAATATCACATGCCCTCATATCAGACCAAGGGCACATTTCTGGGGAAAGGCAAATAGGTATTGCATCAAGTTTGACATCCAAAGGCATCGATCTACAACTTGCAGACCACAGATTAATGGAGCAGTAAAAGCAGTTCCGACACTCAGAAAGATTGGGCAGATAAGCTCCTCTATGCATTATGGGTTTATCGAGCGTCGATCCGAACATCTACAGGGGCAACCCCTTCTTCCTTAGTCTCTAAGATGAAAACTGCATTACCCGTAGAAATTCAGGTGTCATCTCTCAGGGTGTTCCTAGACAGCAAATCACCTGAAGGAGACTGGATACAAGCAAGATACAATAAGCTCCATCTTTTGGATGAGAAGAGAATGAAAGCCATGGATAATATCAATATCAACTCATTATGGCAAGGGCATTCAACAAAGGAGTTCACCCGCGCAGCATTGAAGTAGGAGATCTGGTTCTCCGAGAACAAAGAGCACCTATCCATGATCCAATGGGCAAATTCAGGCATAATTGGAGCGGACCTTACATGGTGAAAGAAATCTTGACAGGACAAGCTATTAGTCTTACAAACTTGGATGGAGAGGATCTAAAGGGCCTTGTCAACGTGGACCAACTTAACAAATATTACGTGTAGACATTTGGTTTACACGAACTACGTCCGACTTGATTCCTTTTCAAAGGATATGTAGGCAACTTGGCATGCCCAACTGCGATTTCAACAACTAATATCCATAAGGGACATGTTCTCCCAAAATCCATCCAACTCCACCACCCGGCATCCCCCATCAAAAAGAAAATAAAATATCCACCGATCGGCATATTCCCCAGTATTACTAATAGGAGCTGACTATTCCCTGAGTCTAAAAAAAAAAAGAGAGACATTTTTCAGTTTACTAATGAAAGCTCAGTTGAGTGCAGGCAACATGCATCCACCAAAGAAGGCAGCCCTCGATGAGGTGCTACGCAAATGGACCCTCAACATGCATTCTGATGATCTGACAGTTTTGGAAGATGTCTAGCTGCCAATCCTGAAAAGAATCATGTGTTTGGAAATTCACCATAGCTTGCTTCAACAAGTGCATCAATGTTGGGATCCAAAGCTACACCTTTTCAGGTTTGGGAAAGTAAAGACAACACCCACAAATTGAAGAATTCCAAACTTGCATGCTTTCACCACCCCAAGGGAGACTCTTCCCCCCCCCCTGCAAAAGAACTACGAAGAAGCATTACAAAAATTCTTCGGATGGACCAAGCAAGAAGTCGGAAAGACTATGAACTATAATAAGGTAGACATATTGAAGGTGTCAAAGGTCGTCTCAGAATAGAAAGGAGCCAAAGGAATCCAACAAAAGAACAGGAGGAAGGCATACCTCTTCTACATGATTAGAAGGTACTTGTTACGGACTCTGAAAAAAGGGGTTTCCCTATAATTGCAAATCTCGTCTAGCAGCTCCTGGAAGGATGTGACATTGTCCCTACCATACTGACAGAAACTTACAAAGGTCTAGATATGATGAGCACCTCCCGGAAATATGGAGCAAATTACTGCATGGGGTTACCCGCAATCTTCCAAGTCTGGTTAATGGAAATGTTACAATTAATCAAGCCCATAAGTTGTGCCAAACTCCAGTCGAAACATTTTCAAATCCAAAGAGAGACAAATGAGTTCCGCAGAACCAAGGACTGAAAGAGGTATTTGGAAGAAAAAACAACTGGGGAGATTCAATGGGATTGCCACTGGTGGAAGATAGAAGTTCCCGTCCTCAAGACTCAAAGGGACAACTAAGGTTAATGGGTCTCACCCATACCATCTTCTATTTGCCCGAACATGTGCCTTTGCAGTACCCATCACCTTCAAGAGCATCAGAAGCAAATGTTCGACCACCAAAAGAGTTAACACCAAGAATTGTCAACTTGTTGGACGAACTATGAATGAAATATGTAATTTCGAGGAGACATTATTGAACAATGTGCCTATTCCATTACCTCTTTCCTTACTATTTTCTATGCATGTAAGAAGTAGAAATTGAATGAAAATGTTCAGAATTGTGCATTGCAAAGGAAAGAAATCATGTCCATCTCTAACAAATAACATCTTAATTCTTTTCAAGCAAAAAAAAAAAAAGGGAAGAAGAAGAAACAACAAAAATAATAAAAGAAAAAAAATTGTCTAATTGTCATCTCCAAATGAAACATCCTCATCATCCGCATCCTCGTCATCACCACCCTCATAATCACCATCCTTGTCATCTTGAGCAAAGACCAACGGACTGGGGTCGGCTCCCATGGACTCCATTATTTTCTATGCATGTAAGAAGCAGAAATTGAATGAAAATGTTCGGAATTGTGCATTGCAAAGGAAAGAAATCATGTCCATCTCTAACAAATAACATCTTAATTCTTTTCAAGCAAAAAAAAAAAAAAAAAGGGAAGAAGAAGAAACAACAAAAATAATAAAAGAAAAAAAATTGTCTAATTGTCATCTCCTAATGAAACATCCTCATCATCCGCATCCTCGTCATCACCACCCTCATAATCACCATCCTTGTCATCTTGAGCAAAGACCAACAGACTGGGGTCGGCTCCCATGGACTCCATCTGCTTCTGAAGCCTCTTGATCTCCCCTGCGTAGACTCGGCTACGATCCTCCAGAGTGTTATGTGATGCCCTCAAGGAGCCAAACTTGCCACCCTAACCATGAAAGATATAAGCACTTCCTCAAGGAGACTAAAAGTTCTAGCAACAAAGGAAGGAAAAAAAGCTCACCAACTGTCGAAGCGGATCTATCCACTCAGAGGACCACATCCATGCTCGCTAGCATCTGGCGCAGATCGGCATACCTCTCGGTATTAATCTGCCATGATAGGATCACGTCATTACCATGATCAAAATATTTAGTGAATTCAAAAAAGAGGTGATATACCCCGTCAAATGGAAGAGTAAGTCCTAGGTTGTGGTTTGAAACCGCGTAAGCAGGAAGAGTAGTGGAGATACAGGCATCAGTCACCAAAGGCATGGTCCATCCTTGATATCTCGAAATATGATCGCTCATAGCGACAATCAGTAAAGCAGGACCTCTACCCTAAGGAGGACGAGAAGAACCGGCACCACTCCCAGAAGGGAGTTCCAGCCCATATACGTCAGGAATGAGGCGACGTCCCGGATACTGCAAGAAAAAGAAAGAAAGGATTCAAAAAAAGGGATCGTTGAGAAGGACATTAAGGAATAAAGATGTAAGAACATACCACAAGACCCTCTTTGGTCAAAGGGACACAAACCGTCTCCTAAAGCAGATAAGCCTGGTAGTCCTGACCTGGCAAAGTCAATTCAGAGGCAAGGATCCCAGCCTTTAGATCGTCATAATCTGGCACCAAAGCAATGTCATGCACAAAGTGAGGAGGAGGCTGGGGCACTAGCTGAACACCGGACCACTGAAGAGTGACCCGCTCCCTTAAGTAAATCTTGCTAGTGGCCGGGCCTCTAAACACAATCTGCCTTTGTGTGAATGCAAAAGCGTATGCATACTTGTCCCCATCACCCTCCCCGACTGCTTGCTCCTCGTCATAAGGTTGCTAGTTGACCTGTGAAATAATTCAAGAAAGGGATTAGTCATGATGACTTATAGGCAATGACTGCAAGGAAGGTAAGGACAGTACCTACTGGACAGTTAAGGTGTCAAATTGATGGTGCACCTCCTCCTCTGAGATGTTGACGACCTTCCCTGTTCCCCATTGTATTGCCCTCAAGATATAGCAAGCCGCCACATCTGGTGGGATAGGAGTGTGGATCCCTAGCACCTCGTGATGGCAAAAATCAGGAAGCAAAAAGAATTGAGATGTACCCAGAGAATGTAGGTGCAGCCAGTAAGTCCAGGCGCTCCTAGAGGAAGCCAGTCCATCATCTCCAAGAAGTGAGCATAGGCCGACCCACCTCAGTTAAAGAACCTCGTCTCCTCGAAATCAATGAAAAAGCAGACGAAGGAAATGTTTACACGGCCTTGGGCATCACAAAAGAGGACGACAACAAGTAGATAGAGGAGAAAGCTCCTAGCGGCCTGATCCAGCAACTCGGAAGTAGAATCATCGGTCACCTCCTTAGTATCCCAGTTTCCCCTCAGGGCGGTCAGAAGAATGGAATGCTCCTTTACCTTAAAGCCAAGGAGCTGGCGAATCTCCCTCAGCGATCTCGCATGATCCGCTCGAGACAATGAAATAGGGTTCCTGCCAAATGGCAACCCGGTAATCATATGAAAATCTAAGGAAATAATGGTTACCTCCCCTACCAAAAGATGGAAAGTATGTGTCCCTGACCACCAGTGATCGGCGAGATCCTGGACCACCGAGGTGTCAAGCTTTGGAGCAACCACTTGGGCTGTAAGGCCAAGCCCTGTCCGGTCTACTCTCTCCCTCACTAAGGGGTGAAGCCACAAATACCACAATCATACGTCGTCTGTACGATAATACTTTTTACAGTGAGGACAGTAGAGTTCCTGCAAGACAGAAAATAAAAACCAGACCAACCAAGATTGCAGCATGATGAAAGATAGTTGTGAGACACTGCCCCCATACCACACACCATTTGTGCCTAGTACTATCCCTTAGAATGGTACTTGTGTACCACTCTGCTCGATCATTCCCTATGGTCCCCATCACAGGCTCCCCAGTGCGGGCCCTCTTCTTCGACGACATATCAAAAAAAGAAGAGAAAGAAAGAGAGAAAGGAGCTAGGGAAAGGACAAAAGAAAGAGAAAGAAAGAGAGAAAAGCACAAGAGAGAGGACAAGAAAAGGAGAAAACGAGAAAAGGAGGAAAGAGAATAGAGCAAGAAGAAGACTTAAGAAAAGAAAGTAAGAAATGAGGGGGGGACCACTCCTTATATAGATTTCGTGCTTTGCAACGTCACGGATGTCTGCAGTGCCGCAAGATTTTGTAACGCTGCGTCCATAGCACCGTGTAACTCTGCAGAGCCGCCAAAAGACCAAAAAAATGATGAAAGGGTTTAAAAGCTTAAAAAGTATCAATCAAAAGATCAAAGCACGGTTGAGTGATGTCGTCTCATCCTCAAAAGATCAAAGCACGGTTGAGTAATGTAGTCTCATCCTCAAAAGATCAAAGCACGGTCAAGTGATGCTGTCTCATCCTCAAAAGATCAAAGCACGGTCGAGTGATGCCATCTCATCCTCAAAAGATTAAAGCATGCTTGAGTGATGCCGTCTCATCCTCAAAAGATCAAACCTAGGTCCAGTGATGTCGTCTCATCCTCAAAAGATCAAAGCACGGTCGAGTGATGCCATCTCATCCTCACGTGACTGATAATGATTAAATGTTAGGTTTTTACCGAATCTTGAATTTTTTCGAACATTGCCTTATTGTCAGTTTAAAGATTTATCGAAATGTGGTTTTATCATTCAACTCCGCCACCTTTAAGCAAAGTGGTGGTAATACATGCTTCTGGTGACAAAATCACGCGGCCTTTTGTCTTTGCCCTTCGACAGTGGCACAGGCCTTGACCAAAGAATGACAAACTGTAGACGCTGGATTTTGTCACCACCCCTGGCAATGACGACAATTAGACACGGATGACTGACGATGTCCCTGCGAACACTCCTCCGACTCCTCAAGTCAGAAACACAAACCCAACATGAGCTATGCTCACATCCTAACCACTTTGAGGCACCACTACAGCACCAAAGGCCTGCAGTGCCGTGACAGAATGAAGCAATTTTGTGGCCCCGCACTCATGGTGCCAAAAGATTGTTTGGGATTCTGTAGCGCCGCATGCACAATGTTGCCAGATTGTTTGGGATTTTGCAGTGTCGCGTACGCGGTGTCACACCCCAACCCCCACCCTAGGGTTTTGGTATGACTAGGATGCTTCCCAACATCCCAAACCACCAATGGGATCTCGATGCAGTGGCCCGAATCACAGTCAACTAAATTACAATTCACATGTACATTAGAGTGCGGAAGAAAACACATTGACAGTATACGCAAATGTAAAATCAAGAGTATGAAAGCGTTTATCAACGATAAAAAGGGTTCAAAAGTCTAAGAGATAGATAATATTGTATATTACATTTTATCCCAACAAATTAACTAAATAACTAAAATAGCAGTAATATTACAAACTTTTATTCAATGCAAATGATAAACCAAAAAGAAACAAAAGATGAAATTCCTCGATCCAGGTACTCTTTTGGCACAGTTCTTGAATGTACACCCAACATCAGAGTTCTAGGTCACCGACTCTGAACAGATCATAACCAACAGAAAGAGCACCCTCAAAACATCACCTGCACACATCTAAAAGGGTTGCACAATGAGGGGTAAGCTCCACTGAGCCCAATGAGGGGATGGGGTGCACGCACACACAAATACACATAGTCCATGATGCATGAATTTATTAGCATATTTTCACCTAACACACAATCTAGGTCACTAGGTATATGCTACTGCAACAACTTGGGAGATACCATGGATCACTTATCTCATTACTTCAATGAGCCTCAATTGTTACCTTGGGCCTACGACAGTCGAAACCCCAGACCACCCAGAGGTAGACCCTGATAACCAATGATCATCCTTGACCTGGCCTTGTATCACTCCTCAAGCCCGTAGGGAGCCTTGGTTACCCAATGCCTAAACCCCTGTTGGTAAGGGTCGTAGCATAGGGAACATAACCCTAACCGTAGTTATACTACATGATTCTATCGTGTCGAGAGGTATTCCGGATGCATCAACATCCCATTCCATCTAGCACCCGAGTACCAGCATGACACAACACATAACATGCCAATATGACATATGACAACAATTTATCTCATAGGGTTCCGATGTCGGCACTTCTTGACATCGTAACCCGACATAAGCAATAAAATCCCAAACCACATCACATAATCATCAACAAATCAACAACCATAGTTATAAAAATGCAAGAATGCAACATGTATAATCAATGATATATTCATGTTATATGCAAAGCATTCCCAAAGCAACAAACAAACCCAAAACCACTCACCTAGTAGTTTACATATTGATTATAAGGTTCATCGCCCGATCAGTGTATTATATGTCCACCGTACAGGTTTAGTTACCTAGGGATGCGTGAAAAATAGTGTTAGTTAGTGTAGGAGGGACCCCAAAAGGGTTCCCAAGTTTAACCTTTAAGAAGGTATAAAAGTGTACGAATGGACTCAGGGGCAGATGCATCAGTATCTGGGTACGTCCTTGGGTCCGCCCAGGGCAAAAAAGCCTAAAAACAAGGAACGGTGTCAAGCCCCTATCCCAGTAGGGATATAATAATAATAATATAATAATAATAAAAGGGATGTGATTTCGCTATCAATTTCATCATACTTTGAGGCCTGGGCCTTGAGTCCAGCAAGGTAAGCATCACCTGCAACAACATCTAAAAGAGTGTGCACAAAGGGAGTTAGCTCCATTGAGCCAGTGAGGGGATGGGGAATCCACAAACACACATAAATCATAGATAGTCTATGGTGCATGTAATTATTATCAAATTGCCACCTAACACACAATTCTAATTCAAAGGCATATGCTACTACAATAACTCGGGAGACACTACGGGTCCTTCCTTTCTCGCCATAGGGAAACCTCAGTTATTACCTTGGGGCTCGAGCTAGCCGTAGCCTCATACTGCCCAGAGGCATACCCCGATAATCATTACTACCCCTAGCCTGGCCTCTCAAACTCTCCACAGGCGACAGGTGCTCTGGCTACCCAATACCTAAACCCCTGTTGGTAAGGGTCATAGCATAGGAAACTGATCCTAAGCACAGATATACTACATGAATCCTTCGTGTTGAGAGGTATTTTGGGTGTATCAACGTCCCATTCCATCTAACACCCGGGTACCAGCATAACACGGTGCATACAGGCAAGAGTAACATGCAATTTACAAGTTCACATATCTCTGGGGTCCCGGCATTGGTACATCCTGACAACGTAGCCCGATACATTCCACATCATCAATATCATCATCATCATATATGAAGAAATGCAATATACAATCATGCTTGAATGATAATGCAACCATCATGATATAATCGTTGTGTCTAGTGTAGGTTGTTTGGTATACGTTTCCCTGTACTATTTAGATAGCCTAGGGATGCGTGAATAAGGTGTTAGAAGTTATAGGTTGGTCCCATAAAGGGTCCCCTAGGTTTACTATTTAGTTTAGCAAAATAGAGCACGAACGGATTTATGGATGTAACCCACACTAGGTGAATCCGTCCGTGGTTCTATCCTTAGTTAAGAAAAGCAGAAGCTTTAGCATTTGGGATGGACTAACGGAAGTAACCCACTCCGGTGGTTCCGTTCGTAAGTCCGTCCAGGCCAAGCCTTAAGGGATTGAGTAGATATATGGAACAGATTTTTGGATGTAAGCCACGATACTTGGGTCCATCCATAAATCCATTCGAGGCAGAACATGTGTTCCTTAAGTCCCCGAATTCCAACTTAGTTCCTTGTGTGTCTATAGATTTTAGAGCTTAAGGAAGATCACTATAACCTAGCCTAAGCTTCGTCTTAGGGATTCAAGTATTGATTCCTCCCAAGGTTTCTATTTTTAGGTTAAGTTTATTAATGGTTAAGAATCTAATAGGGAAGTTTAAATAGGGTAGGTAGTTGTCCATTCATGAGTATTACCCACATTGGAGCTAAGCTAGGAACCCAATCACCATGTTGGGTCCCAAAGGGAACCCTAGGCTAGAACTGATCCAAGAGGAGGGTGTTCTTAATAGGTTTAGGAAGAGGGAGGAGAGGATGGGTTGCACTTACTTACCAAGTGACCCCCAATAGATGAGCTCCACCTTAGACCCTCCACCAACACCTTCTCCTTCTTCTTCTTCTCTACTCTCTTAACTCCCACGGTCTGGGTTGGTGTAGGTAGTAAATGAGCCAATGAATGGTTGAGTAGTGTTTATATAGTAAGTTGTCCCTTAGGTGCTGTTTGGATTGGTCTGTAAGTAAAGAAACACATTAAAATACATTATAAGGGTTACGGGCACCTTTGAGGAAGTGTGTAAAATCCCCTATGTGGCATGTGGGGACAAAGCCCTGACCAAGGGTCAAACCCCAGTGCAAGCCCCATTGAATTTCAGCTTGCTGGAATTATCTGGGCGATGCAGCAAGGCCCAGTGGCTGTTTTTGTATATTTGATTGATTTTTAATTATGGGGACCACTCCATATGGACATGGGAACCCTCCATTGATAGAGGGAAGTCTGAGGGACCACCTCATACCCTTGGTTCATTGTGGACCCCACCAGAATGCCCAGAATCAGTTTAAAAATTGATTTTTAAAAGAGGCCTTCTCAGGCAAACATGCCTCAATGAAGGGGGTCTATAAATAGGAGGGGTCTGAGCTCATTTAGAGCCCTTGGCATATCTGAAATCCGTGGGAGAGAAGAGAGGAAAGAAAGGAGAAAAGAAGGAGAAAAGAAGAGAGGAAGAAGAAGAAGGAAGGGGAAAGAAGGAGGGAAGCTTGGCTGCCACCCATCTCAGCTGGAACCGAGCTTCTTCAGACCATTTCAGGTATAAAAATACCCCTATATGCCTGCTGTCCCCATTGTTTCTTTGCATTTGATATGATTATGCTTCCTGGGTAGCCCGAAACTACTGGAGTTAGCCTAGATCTGCTCTAGATCTCCCATGCAGATCTTATGCATGGAAGATCTGTGATTTTTGAATAAATTTAATGGGCTGTTGTGCTATTCCTTGGGCCAAAATCTGGCTGTGCACAGCTGCACTGCCCAGAATCCCTCCTGGTTGACTGATTGAAGCCTTGAGTGCAAGCTAGGGTTGCACAGACCTAACCCTAGGTAATCACAGCCATGAAACCCTACTTTGCATCCATTCCAGCCCTGCATGTGGCTGGAATCGAATTCCAAGTGTTGAGAAAACCCTGTGATACAATTCACTGGGCTATTTGGGCAGCCTGATGGTTGACTTGATGGATGATCCATTTGGATCCAGAGGTAGGTCACCCCAGGGGCTACCTGATCCCCCAAACATGTAGAGGATCAGGTTTGGGCATAACCTGAAAAGCCTAGCCTTGGATTCTCAGCCCATTGTCGATTTACAGCCTCTGGGCGATGTAGACATTGCCCAGAGCCAACGCCCAGTGAATGGAAAGTTGCTGTATTGCTGATCTGACTTGGGGGACCTCACCCAATGGCCTTTGGACACTGTGGAAGGTTGGGAAATGACCAAAAAACCCTTCCCCACATCTGTCCTTAATTGGAGAATGCTTAGGAACCCAAGTGGGCCCCGCAAGTGAAAGAAACCCTACTGTGCTTGGTCCTACAGCACAGACAAGCTGTGGACAACACTGTGGACTTGATTTGACCTAGGGTCAAGTACAACCATTGAAATGACTATTTTACCCTTTATGCCACTGACACTAGTTGAGGCACCTGGACATAACCTAAGGCCCAGTGCAAGGCCCAATGATCCCAAATGAGTACCAATCAAGTACCGGGTCAACCCAGTAAGATTAGGTTAACCCTAGGAGTACCAGTGATAGACTGAGACCCTAATATAACAACTTTTGATTTACATCTAGGAATTGATCCCGCACTCGAGGACAACAATCAAACTGTTGTTGGAACTGAGTTTGCTAACGAGTATCTAGAACCCAACTCAGGTGAGTGAATAATATTATCATTTGTGTATGTGTAATTATGACATGATGCCGGCTAATATGAATTGAAATTATAAATGTTGTGTTGCTTACTTCTATTTCAAGTTACTCAAATCACTGCATAATGACTATCTGTTGATCAACACTGTGAACTCTTATATGATGATTGTGATTGTAAAACTAGATGTCGTAGTCGGCTCAGAAATGAGGCCCGTGGTAGCCCGTAGTATGGGATGCGGTTGACACCACCTGACTCATACGATGCCATATAGACATGGGGCTAGAGTTTCATCACCCGTGCTATGCACCCTTGCCAATAGGAGTTTAGGTGTTGGATGCCTGTGAGGGAGACCATCAGAAAATGAGAAAAGAGAAAATTGAATGAAAGAACATCGGAATGGTGCATAAATGAAAGAACACCGGAATGGTGATATTTAGCTATATGCCGGGCTATAAGCCAGAAAAAAAAAGAAAAGAGAAAAGAAATGGATTGTCCCACGGGTTAATCACAGAGGGCTGGTCGGGCTAACCTTGGTGACTGATGCGGGAGCTGACTGGTCCTCTCCGACAACTCAATGGGTGTATCGCGGGAAGGGGTTAGAAGTCCGCACCAGGGATACATGTATTGGGGATTGTAGTAGCACTAACCTGACTTAGTTGTATTGTTAGGTGGCTAATAATAAACTGGACTTGCATATCATGTAGGATCATATGTGTCACACCCCAAACCACCCCCTAGGAGGATTGGGAAGGTGACCCGAATTGCATATCGGGAATTCTAGAAGCAGTGCTTATGATCATAGAACCACAGCCATCTCTTCCAAGGGCAAGATCAGAGTGTCGCAGATAACTAGAATTTAATAAACAAAAGGAAATGTAGCGATACGGGAAACAGTTATAATATTTACATATAAAAGATTTACATTTTCCATCAACCCACACACAAAGAAAACAAAGAAACAAAGCTGATAAGTACAGTACTACAGTACAAAAATATATACAGGGTGAACATACTCAACCCCAAAAGGAAAAAAAAAGAGTAAAAACTAAAAATAGCAAGTTAGAACGGGAATAACTCCAGATAACCCAAAAGGAGTCCCCGGGTCAAAAAGCTAACATGAACACACTTCAATGGTCTTCATCAACAACCACCGAATATGTGTGCAAGATCGGTATGACCTCCGTCAGGGTCCATACCAACATCGTCATAACAACCAAAACTCTCCTCCTCGAGATAGCCCGCCATGCCACAGTGGCATCTACCTGCAAAATCATCTAAGAAAAACATTGCACAACAGAGTGTGAGCCCCACTGAGCTCGTGAGCAAATAACATCAATCATACATGTACATGCAACCACAATCCACAATTTATATGATCCTACATGATATGCAAGTCCAAATTTTATTATTAGCCACCTATCATTACAACTAAGTCGGGTCTGTGCCACTACAATCCCCAATACATGTATCCCTGGTGTGGGCTTCTAACCCCTTCCCGGGATACAGCCATTGAGTTGTCGGAGAGGACCAGTCAGCTTCCGCATTCGTTCACCAAGGTCAGCCCGACCAACCCTCTGTGATTAACCCGTGGGACAATCCATTTCTTTCTTTCTTTTCTTTCCTAGCTTATAGCCCATATGCACCATTCTGGTGTTCTTTTCATTTCTTTTTTTCTCTTTTCTCATTTCTGATGGTCGTCCCCACAGGCATCCAACACCTTAACCCCTGTTGGCAAGGGTGCGTAGCACGAGTGATGAACCTCTAGCCCCATGTCTATATGGTATCGTATGAGTCAAGCGGTGTCAACCATATCCCATAATACGGGCTACCACAGGCCCCATTTCAAAGCCGACTATGGCATCTAGTCTAACATTCACAATCATCATAAAAGAATTCACAGTGTTGATCAATAGATAGTCATTATGTAGTGATTTGAGTAATTGAACAGAAATAAATAACACAACAATTATATTCAATTCTTATTAGACGACATCAGATCATGATCACATTTACACATATGATAGTATTATTCACTCACCAGTGCTTGGTTCTAGGTACTCGATCCACAAATACGATTCAGCGGTTGTGCAGTTTGTTGTCCTCGAGCACGAGGATCAAGTCCTAGATGTAAATCAAAAGTTGCCATGTTAAGTTATTAGTCTGTCATTAGAAGTCCTAGGGTTACCCTAATATTACTGGGTGACCCGGGGTTCAATTGGTTCACTCTTGGAATCACTGGGCCATACATTGGGCCTTAGGTCATGTCCCAGTGCATCAACCAATGTCAGTGACTTAAAGGGCAAAATGGTCATTTTTAGGGTTGTACCTGACCCTAGGTCAGAATATGCTTACAGTGCTGTCCACAGCCTGTCTGTGTTGTAGGACTAAGCACAGCAAGGTTACCTTTACCTGCGGGGCCACTAGGGTTCCAAAATATTTCCAATCAAAGACAGATGTGGGGAAGGGCTTTTTGGTCTTTTCCCACATCCCACAGTGTCCAGGGGGCCATTGGGTGAGATCCCTAGCTCTGTCCACCAAAACAGTGATTTTTCACTCACTGGGCATTGGCTCTGGGTGTTGCTACATCGCCCAGTGCCTGTAGAATCAATGCAGGTTGAGTTTCCAAGGTGGGGCCTGCAAGGCTGGACTCTAAATGGATCCTTTGCATGTTAGGGGGATCTGGTAGCCCCTGAGATGGCCTACCTCATGGTCCAATTGGATTCTTCATCAGATTCATCTTTAGGCTGACAGTGGCTGCCCAAGTAGCCCAGATGAATAGTGTTTAGGGTTTTGGCTAAGCTTGGGAGTTGGTTTCAGCCACATGTAGGGCTAGAACAGCATGCCAATTGTGGATCCATGGCTGCAATCATCTAGGGTTTGATCTCTGCAACCCTAGCTTGTACCCAGGGTTCCAATTCAACCATCTAACAGGGCATCTGGTAGTGCAGGTGGGCACACACAGATTTCGGCCCAAGGAACAGCAAAACAGATTATTAAAAATGCATAAAGATCTCAGATCTTCCATGCACAAGGTCTGCATGGGAGATCTGGACCAAATCTGGGCAAAACCCTAGCTAGTTTGGGCTGCCCAGGAAGCAAAAACACAGCATACACAGAGAGGGAATGGGAACAGTAGGTGAGGATAGGTATTTTCATACCTGAAGTAGCTGAGGGTGAGCTCGGATGCAGCAGGGATGGGTGGCAGCAGCTCCCTCCTCCTTCATTTCCTTCTCCCTTCTCCTTTTTCTTCTTTTTTCTCTCCTTTTTCCTCTCTTTCTCTCCTCTCGGTTTCAGTAGGTAGCAAGAGCTCTAAATGAGCTCAGGCCAGCCTATTTATAGGCCCAAGACCAACTGAGGTCTGTTTGGTCCTTAGGTCCCTTTTTCAAAATCAAAATTTAACTGGATTCTAACTGATTCTGGGCTCACTGGTGGGGTCCATAGTGAACTGAAAGCATGAGGTGGTCCCTCAGGCTCCCCTCTATCAGTGGAGGGTGCCCATGTTCATGTTGGGTGGTCCCCATAATTATAATAATTAAAAATAATCAAAATCAGCCACTGGGCGATGTCACTGGGCCTTGCTGCATCGCCCAGTGCCATCGCCCAGAGAATTCCAGCAAGCTAAAATTCAATGGGGCTTGCATAGGGGTTTGACCCTAAGTCAAGGTATTGTCCCCACATGCCCATTAGGGGTTTTTGGCACATTTTCCATAGGTGGGTCCCACTATTTGGGGTGGAGAGAGATTACCTGGGATCCAAGTCATACATCAAACTGTGAGCTGCACAATTGCATGAATTTGCTATCCATCTTCTAATAGGCATATAAGGAAACCTGTTCAAAGTATTCTTATTGATCTCATTGAGTGGAGTGATGCTCCACAGTGATCCTGGTTGCCGGGATAGGGGTTCCTGCCCTTCAATCAAAACTCCAGTCAGTCAGGGGCAGGGTTTGACATTTCTCCCCACCTTACAAAAATTTCGTTCTCAAAATTTGCTCACCTTATAATCCAAAAAGTTGAGGATATTTCTCCTTTATTTCTTCCTCATGTTCCCATGAAGCTTCTTCTGCTGGATTGTTTCCCCATCGAACTTTCATGAAAGTGACGGTGCGGTTACGGAGGTTATGCTCCTTTCTATCCAATATCTCCGTGGGATGTTCTTCATAGGTCATATCCACGTCCAACTGTTCAGGTTCAATCGATAGTATATGCGTCGGATTGTTTATATACTTTCTCAACATCGACATATGAAAAACATCGTGGACGCCTGACAAGGATGGTGGTAGAGCCAGCCGATATGCTATGGGTCCCACTTTATTAAGAATTTTATATGGACCAATGAATCTGAGGCTCAACTTGCCTTTCTTGTTGAAACGTAGCAATCCTTTGGTTGGAGATACTCGAAGGAATACTTTTTCTCCGACTGCAAACTCGATATCTTTCCTTCGATTATCCGCATAACTTTTCTGTCTTGACTGGGCTGCGTTGATCTTCTCTCTTATGATATCCACCTTGCCGCAGGTCGCTTGAATCATTTTGGGTCTGAGATATTTTCGCTCACCAACTTCATCCCAATAAAGCGGAGTTCCGCACTTCCTGCCATAGAGTGCTTCAAACGGTGCCATGCCAATGGTGGAGTGGTAGCTATTATTGTATACAAGTTCCACCAGAGGTATGTGAGCATCCCAACAGTCATTCATTCCCAAAACATAGGCTCAGAGCATGTCCTCCAGAGTCTGAATGGTTCTTTCTGATTGTCCGTCCATCTGCGGATGGAAAGCTATACTAAGATTCAATTGAGATCCCAATGCCTTTTGTAAACTTCTCCAAAACCTTGAAGTAAATCGAGGATCTCTGTCAGACACAATACTAACAGGCACGCCATGTAAGCGGACTATGTTGTCAATGTATATCTGGGCAAGCTTCTCCATTGGATAACTTATTTTGATCGGTATGAAGTGTACCGCCTTTGTCAGTCCATCTACAATTACCCAAATTACGTTCACGCCCTTCCTGGTGTTGGGCAAGTTTGTCAAGAAATCCATAGTGATTCTTTCCCTCTTCCACTCAGGTATGGAAAGTGGTTGCAACAATCCGTACGGTCGGTGTCTCTCTACTTTTATTTGTTGATAGGTGAGGCACTTGGACACGTATATTGCTATGGTTGCTTTCATTCCCATCCACCAGTAGTACTTCTTCAAATGTTTGTACATTTTTGTGCTTCCGGGGTGGATAGTATAGGGTGAGTTATGCGCCTCTTTCAGAATTTGGTCTTGGATATCATAGTCATCTGGCATGCATAATCTATCTCGAAACTTCAATGCACCATCTTGGGCCAAGGAAAAATCTGGGTCCTTATGGACACCTTGTTGAACTTCCCAAATTATTTTGGCTAGCTCGGGGTCCAATGGTTGTTTCACAATTATTTCCTCTCGTATCGACAGTTGTAGGTTTATAGCTGCTAATTGCATAGCCGTTCCTTCGATCACGAGTTCCAGATCAAATCTTCGAGCTTCTTCTATTAATTGCTTACTTACGACCAAAGATGCAAGGGATGCAGTCCGAGATTTTCTGCTTAGTGCATTCGCCACAACATTGGCCTTGCCGGGGTGATACTGGATTTCATAGTTGTAGCTTGCACCAATTCCAACCATCGCATCTGTCTCATATTCAGCTCCTTTTGGATGAAGAAATACTTTAGACTTTTGTGATCGCTGAAGATCTCGCTCTTTTCACCATGTAGGTAATGTCGCCAAATTTTCAATGCGAAGACTACCGCTGCCAACTCTAAATCATGAGTGGGGTAATTCTTCTCGTGTTCCTTCAACTGCCTAGAGGCGTATGCGACTACTTTACCTCTCTGCATTAGGACACCACCTAAAACTGTTCTAGATGCGTCCGTATATACCACCATTCCTCCGGTTCCGTCCGAAATGGTCAAAACTGGAGCCGTTACCAATCGATTCTTCAATTCTTGAAAACTCTTCTCGCATGTCTCATTCCATTCAAACTTAGCACCCTTCCTCGTGAGTTTTGTCATGGACGCCAAGATGCGCAAGAAATTCTCAATAAATCGGCAGTCATAACCAACCAATCCTAAGAAACTTCGGATCTCGGTGGCATTTTTCGGAGTCTCCCACTCGAGAACCACTTTCACCTTGTTGGGGTCTACTTTGATGCCGTCTTTGGTGATGATATGCCCTAGGAAACCAATTTGGTGAAGCCAAAATTCGCATTTGCTGAACTTGGTAAAGAGCTGGTGTTCCCGCAATCGCTGTAGCATGAAAGTAAGGTGTCACGCATGCTCTTCCTCATTCTTAGAGTACACCAGGATATCATCAATAAACACTATGACAAACTTATCCAGCACATCATGAAATACTCTATTCATCATATCCATGAACGCTGCCGGGGCGTTGGTTAATCCAAATGACAGAACTAAAAATTCATAGTGTCCGTATCGAATTTGGAATGCCGTTTTATGAATGTCACCGCTTTTGATCTTCAGTTGATGGTATCCTGACCTAAGATCAATCTTAGAGAAAACTCTTGCTCCTTGTAGCTGATCAAATAGGTCGTCAATATGCGGCAACGGATATCGATTCTTGATTGTC
This sequence comes from Telopea speciosissima, assembly GCF_018873765.1. Taxonomy (NCBI): domain Eukaryota; kingdom Viridiplantae; phylum Streptophyta; class Magnoliopsida; order Proteales; family Proteaceae; genus Telopea; species Telopea speciosissima. The sequence goes on along the minus strand of NC_057924.1, from coordinate 28,380,161 downwards.
AGTTTATTCAACTCGCGGTAGTCGATACACAGCCGCATGCTTCCATCTTTCTTCTTTACGAACAACACAGGTGCTCCCCAGGGTGATACACTGGGCATGAATCTCTTCTTCAGCAGATCTTGGAGTTGAGCCTGCAACTCTTTCAGCTTGATTGGTGCCATCTGGTATGGTGCCTTGGATACCTGTGTTGCACCAGGAATCAGATCAATCGCGAACTCTATATCGCGGTCCGATGGTAGTTGAGTCAGATCTTCTGGAAATACATCAGGAAAGTCTCTGACAACATGGAGTTCCTCCAAGGGTTTTATCTTCACTTCCATGTCTATCACAGTGGCCAAAAAGCTTTGGCATCCATCATCAAGCAACTTCTGCACCTGAAATGTAGATAATGTTATCCTTCTGGACTTCCTTCTTGGTTCACTTTGATAGGTGAAGTCTGACCCATCTTCCAATTTAAATTTTATCTTTTTCTCCGCACATAAGACGTTCGCACCATAGGCAGACAGCCAATCCATGCCTAGTATTATGTCGAAATCATTTATATCCATCTTTTTTAGTCGTGCGGTTAGAGTCTTCCCACAAATTTTGATCTGACAAGGGTCGTAAACCTCCTTCAATCTCACGACACTCACTATCGGTGTACTGACTACTAACTCATGCCTGATGTCCCTTGGTTAATCTTCCATCTTACTCGCAAAGGTTGAGGAGACGAAAGAGTGGGTTGCGCCCGAGTCAAATAATACTCGCGCGGGTATGGTTGAGACATTTAGGGTACCTAGGGTTTGTAGGTAATTTAGGTTACATGATGTAAGCCAATTATTCCCTATAGTCAAGTAGTGTTCAGCAACATACCTATCAATACGTTGGGGTTCGCCTCAGCTTCTTCATTCATCAAAGCATACACCTTTCCTTGTGTTCAATTGTCCCATGGCTGAAATGGCCTAGTGTAAGGCTGGTTTGATGAATTGTTGCCATATCCACGCAATCTGCAATCTCTGGCCATATGGCCTTCCTTGTTGCACAGATAGCACTTAACGGGTGGAACTCCAGGTGTTGAGGCTTTGCTCGCTTGACTTGTTGCTGGTTGGGCTGGCGAAACTGCTGTCGTCGCTTGACTCGTAGCAAGTTGAGTGGGTCGAGTGAATGTAGGGCAAAAAGAATTTTGATCTACGCTCAGCCTACGATACAGAGTCGAATTTGGACGTGAGCTCGAACCCCTATAAAATTTACTCGGCCATCTAGAGGTTTGAAAATTATTTGGCCTTTTATTCAACCTAGACGATGTCACAGTCTTTTCTTTCTCTTTTTCCTTGAATCTATCCTCCATTGTCTTCGCCTTATCAACCAGTTGAGCATAATCCCGAATATCCATAATTGACAAAACTGATCCAATCTCAGTTTTGAGTCCTGTCTCAAATTTCTTGGCCTTACTAACTTCCCCTTTCAGGTGCTCTGGAGCGAAATGGAACAGATCTTCAAATCATTGTTGATAGTCCGGCACCAATTTATTTCCTTGCACTAGTGTGTTGAACTCAGCTTCTTTTCTATCCCTGAAACTCTCGGGAAAGTAGTTCTTGAAGAAAACTTCCTTAAATTGTTCCCACATGGGATTTGGGTGAGCAGCTTCCAAATTAGGCCTAGTCGCCTTCCACCAAGATTCGACTTCATTCTGCAACTGATAACCCACACAAATAATCTTTTATGCGTCCGTGCATTCAAGCACTTCAAATGCTTTTTCCAGGGCACTAATCCATCGTTCTGGCTACATTGCCTTAGAGGTTATTTTCGAAAATGTAGGCGGTTGATGTTTCTTGAATCTCTCCATAACCTTGGCGGTGGAATTTTCAGCTAAGTGTTGAGGTACTGGTGGTGGAAATAGTACGGGTTGATTAGGTGGTGGTGGTGGTGTAGCGCGTTCATGCATCATGGTAGCAAACTGTGTAGACATCTGACTAAGCAACTCTTGTTGTTGTTGCATGGTCCGCATCATCGTGGTCATGGATGCAGTCACGTCGCCGGCTGCCACACTTGGCTGAGGTGCTGCTGCAGTAGCTTGTGCAGCCGCTGGTGCTCCTGATGAAGCAGCCGATGCCTCAGAGTTTTGAGCCTCAGTTCCATTAGGCAGCTCAACCTTCGATACAACTCTAGGTTGTTTACCTTTACGACCTCCACGAGAACTTCTAGTGTTGACCATTGTTGCTTCTCTGAAAAGAGGAGCGTGTTCAATATTCCCAATTTCATCCATGTGGATAAATAGTTGTTTCTTAACTAAGCAGGTACAAGTCCAGTCCACAATTCCAATGAGTATCATAAGTCATACCAGTAAGGTGAATTATTAGATTCATTATTGTAGTTTGTTAAGTGATGTGTTTTATTGAATACTTTTGTGTTTCTCTTTCTTATGCATTTTATGTGTCAATATGCTATGCATGACACTAATGAAATTTTTTTTTTCAGATTTTAAATAAAAGCTTTTAATTAATTACCTGACCTAGCAGGCAAGCATCTCCAGCTTCTTGCCGGTCACAAACTCCATACCCAGTAGGAATTCTATGTCAACTCTTACTTCTTCAGCTAAAGTCGTAAAATAGTCTCGCTCTTCAGGTCCACTAATGGTAGCAATAGCCAAGTAAAAGTCCAGTCGATTCTCAGCCCGGGGTAATACTAGTCGTATCTGTCTCAGTCTCTCTCTCAGGTGTCTAAGATAGATCATGATGCTGGGGTTTCCAGACTTAGGTAAGCTAATATCTGTCACATAAAATGGTTCTAGGTATGAGGGCATACTTAATTAAAAGAATTGAGTACACAACTACTGAAACTTAAACAACTAAGATCCAAGAAACTAATTTTTTTTTTTGGGTTGGCTCGAGGTACCTTAGCGTCTAAGTGTTTTGGTTGACTAGGAGCCCTATTAGGTCCTATTCTCAATTATCCTAGGCCTCGGTTAGAGCAAGATCTACATTTCCCACACACGTAGTACATATGTATTATAACATACCTATGTAACTATGTCTGGTTTTCACAGCAACACTCCAATCAGTTTATACATCACAATATTCAAAACATGTAATAATTTGGGTAGTACACACCTTAGGTTAGTGTACGCATTCATTTATATATATTAAATGCTCATTATAAACATATCAACAAAAGCTCTATATACTTTATTCACTCCTCAAATAGAAAATTTTACCCCCTTTTTAAGAAGTTTATGGTATTAAATATTGTTTATTATATTATATATATATATTTTATTTATATATATTTTTTAAAACCATCTGTGAAAGTTCATATTTTATGTTTATTGAGGCTAATATGGTCAATTCTCAAGTACCTACTTTTAAATCCGAGAATGACCCACTTTGACTCCATTCTCCTCTAACCTCTTCTAAACACCTAGGGAATAGTTTTGGAGGGCAGTAGGACCTATTCCACACCAAATCTTCGCAAACCCCCGCAATTTGCATGAGCTTACATGTGTCTAGGTAAGTTTCTTCTCCACATTTACCTTTTTGATCATTTACTTTATTAAATTAGTTCCTAGATTAGGTTTTCTCTTTTCCTTTCCCTAACCTAACCACTTTTATTATTATTATTTTTTTACTTCTTGTAGAAAATGTCTACAAGCCGCCATACCACTCGAAAATCGGTAGCCCAAAAGAGGCTACGGGTCGAATCCGAGGAATCTTCCTTTTCTTCGGTTCCACCTTCATCCCCTAGAGATCTTTTCTCTAGGTTTGAGTATGCTAAGGAATGGAAGAACTTTGCTTTGGTGAAAATAGTGAATGGTCGGGTGGTGAGAGTTGAGGACTTCGAGCAGTATAACCTCTATGCCCGATTTAATGCCCTAGGTTGGGCATCCATGTTATCCCCCACCGAGTCATGTTATCCCAACCTGGTTCTGTATTTCTACTGTAACCTAGGGCCCTCTAGTGCACCAGGGTTCGGAGTGGAGAGTAGGGTGAAAGGAGTGGACATCAGATTGACTACTTCCCTCCTAGTAGAGATCTTGGATTTACCAGACACAGGAGAGCGGGTTTACTATCAGCCTTGCATGGACATCTCAGAGATGTTCACCCTAGAGACCAGGAGGACTGTATTCGGGGCTTTGACAGGTTCAGGAAACACTCCTAAGTCTTAGACTACCTACAAACCTAGTGCCAGGGTAATTAGCAGGTGTGTCACCTATAACATCTACCCTAAGGGTGGCAACAAGGGTAGTATCTCTATGATGAGGGCATACCTTACCTACTGCTTACTAGGAGCTGGTCAGGGCGGTCCAGTCATCAACCTTCCATACTTGCTTCTTCAGGTCATGCTTTATCATGCGAGGAACCCAGCTGATGGGAACCTTCCTTATGGGAAGTTTCTCACCTTGATTTTTCAGCATTTTGGGGTTCCATTGGAGGGCGAGTTTATTGATAGGACCAAATCCAAGCCTATAGATAAGACTTCAATCTTGAAGATGAAGGTGTCTGGGGAAGATCCAGTAGTGAGCGAGGAGCAGGTGATGGCTGTGGATGTGCAGTAGGGCGGAGAGCAGGGTGGTGATGCACAGGGTGAGGGTCAGACCGGAGAGGAGCAGGGCGACATTGGAGTAGACACTCAGGGCATGTATACAGAGGAGCTAGGCATGGATCAGGGCGACTTGGAGGGCTTAGGCACCCCGTTCACTGACCTACCCACTTATGAGTCAGCCGGTGCCACTAGCTCACAGGTTCCAGGTCCTTCAGAGTGGTCTCAGATGATGGGACATTTCCAGAGCCTCGGTACCCAGCTCACTACCTTGACGACCAGAGTGGATCAGGGTTTCACTTCCCTGGAGCGCAGAGTGGATTCTGTAGAGCAGCGCCTCGACTTCTGGGACAGGTTCTATAGAGTTGATTCATGCCAGACACAGGCTCTGCCTAGTGATATTCCTCCTACAGAGTAGTTCCTTATCAGTTCCTGACAGTCTGCTACGTGGTCTAGATCATCATCATTTTTTTTTCCATGCTTATGTATTTTTTTCTTTCTTTGTTTTCAGTTTATGTACTTGTTGAATTGCAGTTATGCAATCAAACTTTTGTAACTATTGCTGAGTTAATGAAAATTTTGCATCTTTACTTAATTGCAGCTACCTCCCCTGTGGTTTTTAATTCTTGCATATTTTATGGTTTAATGCTTATTAGTCCTAGTCTGCAATCCATAATAGTAAGAAGAGCATCATGCTATGATACTAAGCTCTCTCACACCCCAAACCACCCTTAGGAGGATTGGGTAGGTGACCTGAATTGCATATCGGGAATCCGCCAAATCCCACGAATCTAGAAGCAGTGCTTACGATCATGGAACCACAACCATCTCTTCCAAAGGCAAGATTAGAGTGTCGCAGATAACTAGAATTTAATAAACAAAAGGAAATGTAGCGATACGGGAAACAATGATAATATTTACATATACAAGGTTTACATTTTCCATCAATCCACACACAAAGAAAACAAAGAAACAAAGCTGATAAGTACAGTACTACATACAAAAATATATACAGGGCGAACATACTCAGCCCCAAAAGGAAAAAAAAAGAAGTAAAAACTACAAACAGCAAGTCAGAATGGGGATAACTCCAGATAACCCAAAAGGAGTCCCCGGGTAAAAAAACTAACATGAACACACTTCAATGGTCTTCATGAACAACCACCGAATATGTGTGCATGATCGGTATGACCTCCATCGGGGTCCATACCAACATTGTCATAGCAACCAAAACTCTCCTCAAGATAGCCCATGTTTGAGTTAAAATAAAACTGCAAGCGTACGGGTCAATCGTAGCTATGGGTCGAACACGAGGAGATATACGCCACTCTATTTAACTAACTTTAAAGTAATGCAAAGTGAACCAAATTAATGTGTTAAATTAAACTAATTAAACTAACAAAAATTAATGCATCCTAACTCATAAGCATCTAACAAAATTAAGGGATTAAGTTGGCGTCCTAACACATGAGCATCTAACCTATCAAACTAAAACGAATTGAAAGGAATAAAAATTCAGCCACAATAACCACATAAAAAGAAATAAGGGAATAAAAGTGCATCCACAAACCACAACCATATAAAAAAAAATAAAAGAAATAGAGGGAGAAGAAGAAGAAGAAGATAGAGAGAATGAGATTGAGGAGAGAGAGAATGAGATTGAGAGTTTAGAGAATGCAAACCTAGATGTGCTTAAACTGGATTAATTGAAGAAGCTTGAATGAATATTTGCATGAACTTACCATTGCTTCCTCTTCTAAATCTCCAAGTCTTGTCATTAACATAAGAGCTTAGACTAGGAAGCTTTAAACTAAAACTATTACAACCATATTGAAGACATTAAAGCATAAACTAATCCTATTACAATCATTAACTAATCTTATGAAAGCAAAATTAAGAACTTGAAAGAACTAATCTTATGAAATCAAACTAAGAACTAAAGCCAAAAATAGAAAAATAAGAGAAAACTTCACTAAGTGAATGAACCAAAAATTACACTAAAAACTGAATTAAAATTGAACTAGAAACTAACTAAAAACTGAACTAAAAAACTAGCTTCTTACAACCCAAAGGGCAAGGGGTATTTATAAGGGGAAGAGAGGAGAAGAGAGAAGAGGAAAGTGTAGGAGAAATATTCCCTAAGAAAAGAGAATATTCTCTTCTCCTTCCTCTTTTACAATGCCTTGAATCCTAAGAAAAAGAAAAAAATAGAAAGAAGAAGAAGAGAAGATTGTTTACATAGACCTTCTATTTCTAGAAAAGTAAATTTCCAATTCTAACAAGTACTTTCTTTTCTTTGTAGATATCTTCTCCAAGCAATAAAATCAAAGCATCTTTGATTTTTCAACCTTTCATAAATGAAAAAATATCTTTTAAAATAAATCTATCCCAAGTAGAATTCCAGAAGTGCCCTTAGAAAGTTGGAGGAGAGAGAGAGTGATGACTAGGATTTCACTCATAATTAATGAAATGTCAAATCTGTCCTTCAAAAAACGTGGAGCATGGAGTGGTTATATAGGCCTCACCATTGTGTTCCTTGAGAAAAATCACCCAAAATAGGCCCAAATTTCGTCCAATTTGGAGTTGGAGAGCCCAAGATATCTCAAGTTGAAGTTGGACTGTCTAGAGCCCTCCAAATGGAATCTTTCGGGTACAGGAAAGTAACTTCTGATAATTCGTTAAGGCCCCTAGAATCTGAACTTCCGCTTCACTTTATCCCCGGCCGACTGTCAATAATTATAAATAAACTCCTACAGACCATTTTCGCGCTTCATTATGGAAACGACCATAACTTCTTCGTTTCAACTCGGAATCAAGTGCCGTTTGAACCGTTACGAAGCTTACTCGATGGGCTACGCATCCATTCCATTAACACCTCTAAATAGCTTAAAAACATCTCCTTAGCATCATCTCCTCCATTTTCACAAGAATTCACCTAAAATTTGAAAAGCACAAGAAAGCACCGAGTAACTCTGTCCAATGTGGTAAAATGTATGCTTTATGCCCTAAGATGTCACACATAAATGTGCTCATCAGATTCCCCCACACTTGAACGTTACTTGTCCTCAAGTAAAGCAAAAGAAAAACTAACCTAAAATGCAGAAAATCCTAACTCACTTTCGTAGGAATCACGGTTGCACTTAGCATGTGCAACAAGCCTTTAAACCCCTAGGTTACCCCTAGTGGACGAGTTTTGTCTCGTGAGTGTTTGTAGTGAGTGTACGCCCAAAATTCAATTGTAAATAAATACTACAAATTTTAATCATGGCATAAATAGGACAGTGCACATAATCCCAAAAAATGTTCAACTAAAGATCAAGGAGCCAAAAGTTCCTCCACACTTGAATTTTATCACCCCACATCAATTCAAGTAATAAGCATGCATCAAGGTCAAGGGATCTCCTCATATTTTTTAAACACTACTCACCTTTAAGTAAATCACTCATAGTATCGATAGAACCAAAGACTTAGGCTTTGAGTATTTTTTACCATACTTTCTTTTCAGGCATTAAGGCAAAAAATATATATATATTTTTTTTCCTTTCTTTCTCAATCACAAACTCTATTTCTACTCCACTACTGTTCTCTGAATGACATGGTGGAGCATACACCAGACACCCAAATACTTGGTAGCTTCGCTTTTTGCATATATCCATAAGACATTGAGACATTGATGCAAGAGTTTTTTTTGAGTTTCCTTCCAAAGAATTTTGATCAAGTCACCCTGCTTCATGAGGCACAGTGCCCTGTCTAGTCCCAAGGAATTTCACTTTCCTTTCTTGTTCCTTTCTTTTTTTTTTTTTTTTTTTTTTTTTTTTTTTTCTTTTTTGTCATTCACTTTCACTTTCATGCCTTGCCTTGCCACAAACAAATTGGTCTCAACTACTAGCCAAAAGATCAAGGGGTCCATAAAATATATAGAGAAATCTAGCCATCAAATGAAATAACGCTCATATTTTCCAACTCAATCCCTCTCACCGGATACAAACCAACTACCGTCCTTGAAAAGGGATTTTTTTATTATTTCGCATGCTAGGGCACCTAATTCCCTCTTTCTCACGTTTTGCAATTAAAGAGACATATGCACAAAATCAAACTATTGCCACAATCAAAATTCACCAATTAAGCCCAACATCCCCTCCACTTAATTCATGCAGTGTCCTCAATGCATGCATAAAAGAAAGAATAAGGACAAGGGAGGAGATGAAGGGGCTTACCAGATATAATCAACAAAGAGGATCATGAAGAGTCATGAGCTCTACAAAAAGTGCTAGGAGCAACAACAGAAATCTCAATCCATGGCCAGTAATGGAGAAATAGCTTCAGACCCAGAAGACACTCGACCATGAATTTTAGTAAAACAAGAAATAATATAGAAGTTAAGCACAACTGAGAAATATCCAATTGAAAAATCTGTCCTCATGGGACAGTGAAAAATGAAGGCACTAAAACTCAGGCCATAAATCCGTCCCTCCTCTCCCATTTGCAATGTAGAACACCTATCATTCTTTAAAAAACCAATCAAAACGGATCACAATAAGCATAAAAAGGATTATGAATAACCTCATCTAAATAATCATAAAAAATTGGAGGTTTACTCAAATCAATCCTTGCAATACAACTATCCGCTCTTTGTATAACTTGGTTTGCTAAATAAGGATCATGGAAATTTACTTGAAAAGCATCATGACTAACATTGTCCTCCTCAATAAAATCGTCAAACCTAGGAGGTTTAGACAAATCAACATGTGAGACAATGACATCCTCAAAATGACAATTATCTAAGTTTTCCAAAGAGAGAGGAGGAGATCGAATTTTCTGGGTTTCTATGTTATCATGAAAATCTGATTCGAAATCAATAGAAACACTAGGCTCACTAAAATCAGAAAGTTCAGGCAAAAGTTGGACTTCCCCAGGTAGCTCATCAAATCTCGCTTCACTAAGGAGACTCAATCTCAACAAATAAATCATCATGAAAAGCAGCTTGTTGGGAATGACTCTCATTAACCTCAAACTGGGGTGGTGGACTTTCAATATCATTAAATTGGGGATGGGGTGGTTCAGGCTGACTAGGTAATGTATCCGTTTCCTCCTCTTGCACCATGGTTATCAGTTGAGAGAGTTGCTTCTCCATGGTATTTTGGCTTGTTGTGAGAAGGTCTATGTATTTCTCAAGCTCATTCAGTTTGGCCTCCTCACCCATGTTTTGAAACTCAAGGGGTTGATGATATGGTTCAAGGAGAGGTGACCCATTGAGATTTAATGGAGGGTTGGGCATTGGAGGATCAAACTGACCATGATATTGGAAATTAGGTGGTCCAGCTTGGTTATTCCATTGATCCCACAAGAAATCAGGATGATCACTCCACCCTTGATTGTAAGTGCCAAAAGAATTATATTGAAATTGAGAACTCACATTCTCATCACCATAGCTACCCCCATAAAGATTAGGGCATCCTTCCATAACATGGATTGTCTAGGAAAGTGATCAATCAAAATTTCCCGAAAGCCCTTAGTTGGGTTCGGGAGCAAAATTGTACTGGGGTGGTGCATATCTCACTACTTTGGATTTCCTAACCTGTTTAAACATTTCCTCCATCATGGTTGCCTTAGCATAGGTCCATCTTTCCTCCAAAGTCTTATATGGAAGTGTATCGCCCATTATTCTAAATTAACCACCTATCCCAAATTGAGGTCTCCCTTAGAAAAATAAATAAAAATAAATAAAAAAATAAATACAAGACTAGAAAAAAATTCACTAAAAAAACAAAAAAAACATGAGGGAGCCCAAGGTAGAAAGTGCTTCTATCTCTCAAAAATCGAAACAGTGGTTCCAAAGCTGTAAGGTTGCCATATAGGTTGACAGCAAGGGAACCCGTATAGTCTTCACGAGCCACCTACAGGCGACTCCTAGTGGATTCTGATGTAGAGTGGAGGACTACTATACGTTTCTGTTTTCAAACTCTCTCACTATGTCGCTTTCCTGTTATCAAGAGTGGTCTCCTCCAAAGATAAGTCACATGCCAATCCAAACCACCCAACGAATCAAGGGGCACCAAGATTGGCTGGGTTTGGGCATATGAAGGACTTTAGATTGGGCGCACACTATTTGAAACAGAAGAGAAACAAGAAGAGGTTTTCAAAAATTGATTTTTTTTTTCAGAAAAAGAAGAGAAAATAATAAACTAAAACACTTTGAACTATTTAAAAATCAGAAAAATAAAATGGACTATAATCTCCTCGGCAACGGCGCCAAATACTTGTTTGAGTTAAAATAAAATCGCAAGCGTACGGGTCAATCGTAGCTACGGATCGAACACGAGGAGATATACTCCACTCTATTTAACTAACTTTAAAGTAATGCAAAGTGAACCAAATTAAAGTGTTAAATTAAACTAATTAAACTAACGAAAATTAATACATCCTAACTCATAAGCATCTAACAAAATTAAGGGATTAAGTTGGCGTCCTAACACATGAGCATCTAACCTATCAAACTAAAGCGAATTGAAAGGAATAAAAATTCAGCCACAATAACCACATAAAAAGAAATAAGGGAATAAAAGTGCATCCACAAACCACAACCATATAAAAAAAAATAAAAGGAATAGAGGGAGAAGATGAAGAAGATAGAGAGAATGAGATAGAGGAGAGGGAGAATGAGATTGAGAGTTTAGAGAATGCAAACCTAGATGTGCTTGAACCAGATTAATTGAAGAAGCTTGAATGAATACTTGCATGAACTTACCATGGCCTCCTCTTCTAAATCTCCAAGTCTTGTCATCAACATAGGAGCTTAGACTATGAAGCTTTAAACTAAAACTATTATAACCATATTGAAGACATTAAAGCATAAACTAATCCTATTACAACCATTAACTAATCTTATGAAAGCAAAATTAAGAACTTAAAAGAACTAATCTTATGAAATCAAACTAAGAACTAAAGCCAAAAATAGGAAAAGAAGAGAAGATTTCACTAAGTGAATGAACCAAAAATTACACTAAAAATTGAATTAAAATTGAACTAGAAACTAACTAAAAACTGAACTAAAAAACTAACTTCTTACAACCCAAAGGGCAAGGGGTATTTATAAGGGGAAGAGAGGAGAAGAGAGAAGAGGGAAGTGTAGGAGAAATATTCCCTAAGAAAAGAGAATATTCTCTTCTCCTTCCTCTTTTACAATGCCTTGAATCCTAAGAAAAAAGAAAAAAATAGAAAGAAGAAGAAGAGAAGATTGTTTACATAGACCTTCTATTTCTAGAAAAGTAAACTTCCAATTCTAACAAATGCTTTCTTTTCTTTGTAGATATCTTCTCCAAGAAATAAAATCAAAGCATCTTTGATTTTTCAACCTTCCATAGATGAGAAAATATCTTTTAAAATAAATCTATCCCAAGTAGAATCCAGAAGTGCCCTTAGAAAGTTGGAGGAGAGAGAGAGTGATGACTAGGATTTCACTCATAATTAATGAAATACCAAATCTGCCCTTCAAAAAACGTGGAGCATGGAGTGGTTATATAGGCCTCACCATTGTGTTCCTTACGAAAACTCACTCAATATAGGCCCAAATTTCGTCCAATTTGGAGTTGGGGAGCCTAAGATATCTCAAGTTGAAGTTGGATTGTCCAGAGCCCTCCAAATGGAATCTTTTGGGTACAGGAAAGTAACTTCTGATAATTGCGTTAAGGCTCATAGAATCCGAACTTCCACTTCACTTTGTCCCCGGTCGACTATCAATAATTACAAATAAACTCCTATAGACCATTTTCACGCTTCGTTACGGAAACGACCGTAACTTCTTCGTTTCAACTCGGAATCAAGTGCCATTTGAACCGTTACGAAGTTGACTCAATGGGCTACGCATCCATGCCATTAACACTTCTAAATAGCTTAAAAACATCTTCTTAGCATCATCTCCTCCATTTTCACAAGAATTCACCTAAAACCTGAAAAGCACAAGAAAGCACTGAGTAACTCTGTCCAATGTGGTAAAATGTATGCTTTATGCTCTAAGATTTCACACATAAATGTGCTCATCAGCCCACCATGCCACAACAGCATCCACCTTCAAAATCATCTAAGAAAAACATTGCACAACAGAGTGTGAACCCCACTGAGCTCGTGAGCAAATAACATCAATCATGCATGTACATGCAACCACAATCCACAATTTATATGATCCTACATGATATGCAAGTCCAGATTTTATTATTAGCCACCTATCATTACAACTAAGTCGGGTCTGTGCCACTACAATCCTCAATACATGTATCCCTAGTGCGGGCTTCTAACCCTTTCCCACGATACACCCATTGAGTTGTCGGAGAGGACCAGTCAGCTCCCGTATTCGTTCATCAAGGTTAGCCCGACCAGCCCTCTGTGATTAACCCGTGGGATAATCCATTTCTTTCTTTCTTTTCTTTTCTGGCTTATAGCCCATATGCACCATTCTGGTGTTCTTTTCATTTCTTTTTTTCTCTTTTCTCATTTATGATGGTCGCCCCCATAGGCATCCAACACCTTAACCCCTATTGGCAAGGGTGCGTAGCACGGGTGATGAAACTCTAGCCCCATGTCTATATGGCATCGTATGAGTCAAGCGGTGTCAACCATACCCCATAATACGGGCTACCACAGGCCCCATTTCCAAGCCGACTACGACATCTAGTCTAACATTCACAATCATCATAAAAGAATTCACAGTGTTATCAACAGACAGTCATTTTGTAGTGATTTGAGTAATTGAACAGAAATAAATAACACAACAATTATATTCAATTCTTATTAGACGGCATCAGATCATGATCACATTTACACATATGATAGTATTATTCACTCACCAGTACTTGGTTTTAGGTACTCAGTCACAAATACAGTTCCAGCAGTTGTCTGGTTGTTGTGCTCGAGCACAGGATCAAGTCCTAGATGTAAATCAAAAGTTGCCATGTTAAGTTATTAGTCTGTCATTAGAAGTCCTAGGGTTACCCGAATCTTACTGGGTTTACCCGGGGTTCAATTGGTTCACTCTTGGAATCACTGGGCCATACACTAGGCCTTAGGTCATGTCCCGGTACATCAACCAATGTCAGTGGCTCAAAGGGCAAAATGGTCATTTCTGGGGTTGTACCTGACCCTAGGTCAGAATATGCTTACAGTGCTGTCCACAGCTTGTCTGTGTTGTAGGACTAAGTACAACAGGGTTACCTTTACCTGCGGGGCCCACTAGGGTTCCAAAATATTTGATGAGCACATTTATGTGTGAAATCTTAGGGCATAAGGCTTCATTTTACCACATTGGACAGAGTTACTTGGTGCTTTCTTGTGCGTTTCAGGTTTTTGGACTATTTATTGCTATTCTGGACTATCGGAGGCTACATCTCCAATTTTACACGTAAAGCTGCCCAATATTTGTGCATGGTTGTAAAGAGGACTAAATTTGGAGCAGGTTGGACGTGATGGAACGCAAGTACGCATTCGTCTAGGCCACCGTATAGTCAATTATTCTTTTCAGCTCAAGAAATGATAATGGGCCAGAAATGAGCCGAAACGCAAGCCCGGGCCAGTTTGAATTTTTTGAGATTTATATTTGCCATTGAGGAAGACGATTATGATCAAGGGTTGAGATCCTCTCAAACATTTACCTCTTTTTGCATTTTTTTATTAGTGGAGGAGAGAGAAAAGCCACATGTGACCTACACCTGTTCACATGTGACCAAGGGTAGGATGGGAATAATTCCCACTAAAGCTACCAAGGACAATGGAGGAATTTCATATCCAAAGTAGAAGTTTAGTGGGCTACAAGCAAGGATCGGCCAAGATGGGAGAAATAGTAGGAGAGATAAGAGGAAAAAGAGATTTAAAAAAAAAAAAAAAAAAGAAGAAGAAGAAGAGATAATCTCTCTCATTCCATCTCTAATCCTATTCTCTATTTCTTTCTTTAACTCCCTCCCACTCACGGCCTATCTCTCTCTCTCTCCCTCTTTTCTATATCTTCTCTCTCCCACTTCCTATTAAACTCTCTCCTATCTCCTCTTACCCATCTCTCACTCATGGCTCTCACCACCTCTCATCCTATTTTCTCTTTCACACCCCATATCTCTCACGGGTTCTCACTCCCTCTTTCCTAACTTATTCTTTTCTCTCTCTTCCCCCCTTCTCTAATTAGATTTTCACATTCTCTCTATCTCTTATCTCTTATCTTTTATTTTATTTTTCTCCTACGTTATCTCCTCTCCACGATTTTTAGAGGGAGAGAAGCCCCAAATTCGTTGGAAGCCTCCCTCCCCCTCTTCTCCCCTTTCCCCTATAAATACCTCCTCTTCTCTTATAAAATTATTCATTTAATTAGTGAAGTTTTTTCTTCTTTTCCTAATTTTCGCTTTAGTTCTTAGTTTTGATTTCATAAATTAGTTCTTTCAAGTTCTTAGTTTTGCTTTCATAAGATTAGTTTAATGGTTGTAATTTTGATTTCATAAATTAGTTCTTTCAAGTTCTTAGTTTTGCTTTCATAAGAGTAGTTTAATGGTTGTAATAGGTTTAGTTTTTGCTTCAATGTCTTCAATATGGTTGTAATAGTTTTAGTTTTAAGCTTCCTAGTCTAAGCTCCTATGTTGATGACAAGACTTGGAGATTTAGAAGAGGAAGCCATGGTAAGTTCATGCAAGTATTCATTCAAGCTTCTTCAATTAATCTGGTTCAAGCACATCTAGGTTTGCATTCTCTAAACTCTCAATCTCATTCTCTCCTTCTCCATCTTCTTCTTCTCCCTCTATTTCTTTTATTTTTCTTATGTGGTTACTTTGTTTATGTGGTTATTTTGTGTATGTGGATGTGTGGCTGCATTTTTATTACTTCCAACTTGCGTTAGTATAGGATTTTATTTTTAATTACTCCCAATTTGCGTTAGTTTGATAGGTTAGATGTTCATGTGTTAGGATGCCAACTTAATCCCATAGATGCGTAATTTGTTAGATGCTTGTGGTTTAGGATCCGTTAGTTTAATTACCATTAATTTAGTAATTTAATTAATTTGGTTCACTTTGCATTACTTTTAAGATTAGTTAAATAGAGTGGCGTATATCTCCTCGTAGCTACGATTGACCCGTATGTTTGCGGTTTTATTTTAACTCAAACAATAATTCCAATCAAGGACAGATGTGGGGAAGGGATTTTTGGTCTTTTCCCACATCCCACAGTGTCTAGGGGGCCATTGGGTGAGATCCCCAGCTCTGTCCACCAAAACAGTGATTTTCCACTCACTGGGCGTTGGCTCTGGGCCTTGCTGCATTGCCCAGTGCATCGCCTAGTGCCTGTAGAATCGATGCAGGTTGAGTTTCCAAGGTGGGGCCTACAAGGCTGGGCTCTAAATGGATCCTTTGCATGTCAGGGGGGTCTGGTAGCCCCTGAGATGGCCTACCTCATGGTCCAATTGGATTCTTCATCAGATCCATCTTTAGGCTGACAGTGGTTGGCCAAGTAGCCCAGATGAATAGTATTCAAGGTTTTGGCTAAGCTTGGGAGTTGGTTTCAGCCACATGCAGGGCTGGAATAGCATGCCAAATGAGGATCCAGGGCTGCAATCATCTAGGGTTTGATCTCTGCAGCCCTAACTTGCACCCAGGGTTCCAATTCAGCCATCTAACAGGGCATCTGACAGTGCAGGTGGGCACACACAGATTTTGGCCCAAGGAACAGCAAAACAGATTATTAAAAATGCATATAGATCTCAGATCTTCCATGCACAAGGTCTGCATGGCAGATCTGGACCAAATCTGGGCAAACCCTAGCTAGTTTGGGCTACCCAGGAAGCAAAAACACAGAATACAAAGAGAGGGAATGGGAGCAGCAGGTGAGGATAGGTATTTTTATACCTGAAGTGGCTGAGGGTGAGCTCGGATGCAGCAGGGATGGGTGGCAGCAACTCCCTCCTCCTTCCTTTCCTTCTCCCTTCTCCTTCTTCTTCCTTTTTCTCTCCTTTTTCTTCTCTTTCTCTCCTCTTGGTTTCAGTAGGTAGCAAGAGCTCTAAATGAGCTCAGGCTAACCTATTTCTAGGCCCAAGACCAACTGAGGTCTGTTTGGTCCTTAGGTCCCTTTTTAAAAATAAATTTTTAACTTGATTCTAAGTGATTCTAGGCTCACTGGTGGGGTCCACAGTGAACTGAGAGCATGAGGTGGTCCCTCAGACTCCCCTCTATCAGTGGAGGGTGCCCATGTTCATGTTGGGTGGTCCCCACAATTATAATAATTAAAAATAATCAAAATCAACCACTGGGCTCTATTACTGGGCCTTACTGCATCGCCCAGTGCCATCGCCCGGAGAATTCCAGCAAGCTGAAATTCAATGGGGCTTGCACAGGGGTTTGACCCTAAGTTAGGGTATTGTCCCCACATACCCATTAGGGGTTTTTGGCACATTTTCCATAGGTGGGTCCCACTATTTGGGGAGGAGAGAGATTACTTGGGATCCAAGTCATACATCAAACTGTGAGCTGCACAATTGCATGGATCTGCTATCCATCTTCTAATAGGTATATAGGGAAACCTGTTCAAAGTATTCTCATTGATCTCATTGAGTGGAGTGATGCTCCATAGTGATCCTGGTTGCTGGGACAGGGGTTCTTGCCCTTCAATCAAAACTCCAGTCAGTCAGGGGCAGGGTTTGACAATATGAACTGTGAATTGTGATTGCATGTGCATGCATGATGATGTTATTTGCTCACGAGCTCGGTGGGGCTCACACTCTGTTGTACAATGTTTCTTAGATGATTTTGCAGATCGATGCCAGTGTGGCATGGAGGCTTATCCCGAGGAGGAGAATCCTGGTTGTTATGATGATGTTGGTGTGGACCCCAATGGAGGCCATACCGATCCTACATACCTTCTCAATGGTCATGGATGAAGACCGTTGAGGAGTGCTTCTGATGTTTTGTTGTGGGAACTCCTTTTTGTTTTGCTAGGAGCTTTTCCCGTTCTGACTGTGGATCTGTTGTAGTTTCTTTTTTATTCCTTTTTGAGGTTGAGTATGCTCACCCTGTATATGTCTATGTATGTAGTTCTGTACTTATCAGTTTGATTTCTTTGTTTATGGGTGGTGGGAAATGTACAAACTATCTTATGTATATATTATCATCATTTCCCCGTGTCGCTATGCTTCCTTTTATTATTGAAATTGTAGTTTTTCTGCAGCACTCTGATCTTACTTATGGTAATGAGATGAATGTGGTTCTATGAATGTAAGCACAACTTCTAGATCTGTGGGATTTGGCGGATTGCTGTTATGCCATTCGGGTCACCTACCCAATCCTCCTAGGGGGTGGTTGGGGGTGTGACAAATGAAATCCAAGGTTTTACCAATGGCTTAGAGGGTGGTCAAAGGGGCATCAAGGGGATGGCATTGATCCTACAACGAGTTTACTCACATGTAAACATTCATCCCTTGGGTTCCAGTTGGAACCCAATGTCATTCCTCACCCATGAGATTTCTCCAATCTCCAAATAGAGGAAAATAAATGGTAGGAGTTTCATGGACTTACCTAAGACAGGTGTGAGGAGCTTCAAAGGCTGAGCTTCCAAAGTTCCACGCCTTCACCAACCTCCTTCTCTCTTCTTCCTTCTCCGGCTTTTCCTGTTCTCCTTCTCCTTCACCTTCAATTTCCTTCTTCCCTTCTCCTTCTCTAGGCCAGCTTCAAGAGGGGAGGGAGAGGGTGTGTGAGGATGAGGGGAACAACAACAGTTCTCTCCCCTTTCTTCCTTCTTTCTTCACCTTCTTCTTCTTCTTCTTTCCCCCTTCCCACGGTCTTGGCTGAGGAGGGAAAAATGAAATGAGTTTGGGAACTTAAGCACTTTTATAAACGAAAATGGGCCTTAAGGCCTATTTGGCTGACCATCTCTAAGATTCAAATCTCATTAAAGCCCATGTTGAGCAATGTGGGCCCACCAACTTGACCCAACATGGTATGGAAGGATGGGGATGGGGTCCACCATGCTCGAGGACACCAACACAATGTCTGGGATACAGGGCAAGTGGGTCCCACGAGATTCACATCACAACAGGCCTAACAGCATGAACGGACTCATGGGCAGACTCGTCGGTAATGGGTCCGGTCGTGGGTCCGTTCCAACTTAAGAGGCAAAAAAAAAAAAGAAAAAAAAAAGCCAAAGAGTAAGGCCCCCAGGTCTTGGCCTACACTTCAAGGACTTCAAGGGGGGGGGGGGATGCATACATAACATTTAGGGTTAAAAGCTTACTTTTGGGTGGTCTCATTGCTCACCAAAACGTGGTTCCCATCCTTTAGTTCAAACTTTCCCCTTGACTGTCATAGCCTAAGATCACAGGTATCGAGAGTTGGCAGCGTTGCCACAGCTACTAATGAAAATTCAAATAAGCCCAAAAATTAGGGTGTATTTTGGGGCACGGGTATGACACACGGCACCACCAAATTGTTTGAGATTATCGCAGCGCTGCAGAGGGGTGAGAATCCCTATTGATATGCCCAACCAATGACATTTGGCCACGTGTCCCCTCAACAGGTCAGGTATTTGCCAAACCAATCTAATTATAATAGAATGTAAGTTAAAATAGGTTGGCATGGAAGGTCATCTCTGAAAGCTAATGATGAAGCTCGGATCGGTGATACCACAAGTGAGCCGAGCTTACCACGTCTACTGATCAACAAGCAGGCTTAAGACAGGATCCCTTCACTAACCTCACAAATTTTGCATGAGCTAGGGTCACACATCTTGCATGACCCTCTAGGACAGATGTCCTCTCCAGAAGAGCTCCACCCATGAATTTGTAGACCATAACAATGGTCTAGCATTGATGAAAAGCCTATGACGATCCATGATATAAATACTATAAATAGCCAAGCATTACATAGGTAAAGGGCACTTCACTTCTTGATTTCTCAACTTTGAGATCATCTGTTGTGCGAGGCCTACTTTAGGCATCAGAGCTAACTCCCCCAGCTCAGACTAGCACTCTTCAACCTAATTTTCTACTTTGTGCAGGGCAATTTGGTTCAAAGATCAGCTTGCTAGATCTCGTCACAATAGAGTGGCGTTGTCTGTGGGAAAAGAAGAGAAAGAGACGAGACTCCATAAGTCAATCTATTGTATCAGCCACGTACTAGTAAATGCGGAAGTGCGGTACTCCCAGATCGAAAAGCTTGCCTTCGCACTAGTGATCGCGGTAAGAAGGTTGTGACCTTATTTCCAGGCTCACACAATCACCGTCCTGACGAACCATCCCTTAAAAAAGATCCTACACAGGCTTGACCTTTCAAGACGACTCGTCGGATGGGCAGTAGAGCTGAGCGAATCGAGTTCCAACCTCGGACTGCCATAAAAGCCCAGGCGCTGGTAGACTTTGTGGTTGAATGTACCCTTTCTGAAGAAGATTTGTAGGTGGGTCCAAGCTGACCAGAAGAAGGTAATTGGAACCTGTTCATCGTGTCGAGTAGCTCAGCTGGGAGCAGAGCTGGCCTGATCCTAACAAGCCTAAAAGGATTCAAGATCCAATATGCATTGCAATTCAACTTTCCAGCATCAAATAATGAAGCCGAGTAAAAGCACTTTTGGCCGGATAAAGGGTCGTCTGAGCTATGCTGGCGTCCTGACTTTTAGTCTATAGTGACTCACAACTAATCATGAACCAAGTATGAGGAGATTACGAGGCGAAAGAAGAACAGATGGTCGAATATCTGACGAAGACAAAAGAGATGATTGCTCAGTTCGATAGCTTTGACATCTAACAAATCCCTATAAGAGAAAATAGCTCAGCCGATGCGCTATCAAGACTAGTAATGGCAAAGCATTCTACCTTGGAGAGAACGACATATATTGAAGAGCTAAGCCGACCTTCTTATTGCGGGAGGAGGTCAATATTGTGGAAGAAGGACCAAGTTGGACAAATCCTATTGTTTGCTATTTGAAGGACGGTATTTTACCAAAAAATTGAGCCAAGGCAAGGCTGTCTGACGACGAGCTGCAAACTACACACTTATAGAGGGTGTTCTATACAAAAGATCTACATCTAGCCCACTGCTCCGGTGCTTAGGCCCTAATGGAGCCCAATACGAACTAGTTGAAGTACATGAAGGGATTTGTGAAAGTCATATAGGTGGACAAGCCCTAGCTTATAAAATACTTTGGCAGGGTTTTACTGGCCAAAAAATGCAGTATGATCTGGAAGAGTATGTTAGGAGGTGTGAACAATGCCAATTACACGGCTCAGTACCGCATCGACCTGCTACCCCATTGGCTTCAATGCTGAATCTGATCCCCTTTGCAATGTGGGGAATGGATCTGTTTGGTAACTTCAACCCGGCTTTAGGAAATCGGAAATTCCTAGTCATAGCGATTGACTAATTTACAAAATGGGTTGAAGCCGCACCACTCGCATCAATTACCGAGAAAAATATGGAGAAATTTTTCCATGACAAGATCGTTTATCGGTTCGGTCTACCCTGAGTCCTACTTACTAACAATGGCAAGCAATTCGATAATAGAGCTAGAGCGTTCTAAACTTTTTCCGAGATGTATCATATTGAATTTCGTAACACCTCGGTTGCTTACCCTCAATCCAATGGTCAAGTAGAAGTGACGAACTGAACTATTCTTGACGGCATTAAGAAATAGCTATTCGAAGCAAAGGAAAAGTGGGTTGATGAGCTGCCTAGCGTGCTATGGTCTTATAGAACCACAGTTCGAACCCCAACTGGAGAAACCCCTTTCAGGTTGGCGTATGGTACCGAAGCATTGACTACTATTGAAGTCGTGGCCACTTCACATCGGGTCATAACTTTTGATGAAAAGTTGAATGAAGATGGATTTTGAGCCAACTTAAATTTCCTCGAAGAAGTATGGGAGAACGCACTGATGAGAAATGTCAAATACTAGAGAAGTACGGCTTGCCACTATAATAGTAGAGTCCGATCTCAAACTTTTCAGCCTGGAGATCTTGTCTTACGAAAAGCTAGTGCTTCTGATCCACGAAACGTTAGCAAACTATTAGCCAACTGGGAACGACCATATATTGTTTTCAAGTTGATCTAACCAGGGACGTATCGCCTAAAAACTCCCAAGGTTGAAGAAATACCTTGGCCATAGAATTTAGAAAATCTGAAGAAATATTACTAACGAAGCAATAGTTTTTGATCAGTCCATATTTCTGATCGGTCATAATGAAAGTTTTGTTTAGTCCATTTTTGTTTGGCTCATACTTGTTGTTCAGAATGTAACAAATTGTACAAGGATAGTTTTTCATATTCAATGGAAATCTTTCTCCTCACGTCTCATCATGCCTTGATAAAAGAATACCCGAAGATCGTCCTCATTCGTGAGTAGACGAGGCTGACCTCCGGGTTGGCATAGACCTCAATTCTGAAGCAACAACGAAGATCGTCCTCATCGATGAGTAGACAAGGCTGACCTCTGGGTTGGCAAAGACCTCAATTCTAAGGCAACAAGAAAGATCATCCTCATTCATGAGTAGACGATGCCGACCTTCGGGTTGGCAAAGACATCAATTTTGAGGCAACAGTGAAGATCATCCTCATCCGTGAGTAAACAAGGTCAACCTTCAGGTTGGCAAAGACCTCAATTCTGAAGCAACAATAAAGATAGTCCTCATTCGTGAGTAGACGTGGCTACCTCCGGGTTGACAAAGACCTCAATTCTGAGGCAACAACATAGATTGTCCTCATCCGTGAGTAGACGAGGCCGACCTCTGGGTTGGTAAAGACCTCAATTCTGATGCAACAATGAAGATCGTCCTCATCTGTGAATAGACAAAGCCAACCTCCGAGTTGGCAAAGACCTTAATTCTGAGGCAACAACAAAGATCGTCCTCATTCGTGAGTAAACAAGGCCGATCTTCGGGTTGGCAAAGACCTCAATTCTGAGGCATTAGCGAAGATCGTCCTCATCCGTGAGCAGACGAGGCTGATCTCCGGGTTAGTAAAGACCTCAATTCTGAGGCATCAATGAAGATCGTCCTCATTCGGATACACAGAGGGAAAAGAAGAGAAGAGAAAGAAACACAAAAGATCATCCAAAATGTCCAAGATACTTTAAATTTACCTTTAAAATTTCTTAGGTCGGTACAAACAAAAACCAACCCGAACAAAATACTTGGCCATCTATGGGCTGCCCAAAGTTCAGTACATCCTTCTTAGTAAAGTCAAGACAAAAAAAAAAAAGCTAACTAAAAACAAAATCTCCCCGTCCTCCTTCCTTGTAAAGGTCGCATCAGTAATTTCACTATCTTGGTTCACTTCCAAGCCTTCCTCCACCCGACCATCCACTGCTTCAACTACAGTAGTCTTGCTCGGAGAGTCAAAATGCGCGTAAGTAAAGAAGTTGTAGGTCGGAATATCTTTCAAAATGTGCTGACAAGCATCATTAGCACCCATAGAAAAAGCCTCCATATTATACGAAGTAATTATCCGACCAAACTCCTTAGAAGCCTTGAACTCCTTGAACACCGACATGTTAAAGGAGAGCCGATCCTCACTAGCCATCTACTGTATTTCTGTAGCTTCCTTCCCAGCATTGGCCAATCATTTTGTTAGATCCTTATTTTCACTATAATACCAATCCCTCTCCTCAGTAATTTTGGAAGTTTGCTCTTCTCGGGAGGCAAGTTTAGCCTGAAGATTGGCAATAGTGGCCTCGGCCCGCTCAAATTTCTTTTTAAGATCTTTCTTCTCCCCAAGGGCTGAGCTTAGCTTCAAACTGGTGTCCCATTGCTTATTGTTAAGGTCCTTTAGGTGAAGACCGACCTCGGCAGCATGCACGAAACCCTGCAAAAAATCTAAAAGGTAAATGTTCATCTCAGCACAAAAAAAAAAAAAAAAAAAAAAATACAAACAACAAAAATAACAACAAAATCGTACCGTGCTCATATACTTGTAAAATTCTTGGGAAAAGGCCCTGATCGAAAGCTTCCCCAACGCATCTCTGTCTCGAGGAAGTGAGCACTTAGAGACCCACTCCCTGGACACAACATTATCATCCATGACTGAATCTCTGACCTTCAAATTCCACCGAATTGAATAGTTCAGCTTTGTCGAATCCTTGGACTGAGCTTTGGTCTCCATTAGGCCTTTCCCCTTATCTTCGGGAGAGATAACGACCCTCTCCCTATCGGTAAGCTTGGCGGGAGGAAGAGCTATTTCCTCCCCTCTTCTCTTGGGGTCTCTCACACCATGGTCATCCTTGCCGGCCCGATCATCTTTGTCCTTGATGGTGATAATTGTAGCATTGGGGGGTACGGTTAAACTACCCTTCTGGGATTTGGGCAGGCTCATCTCATCTACATTCCCTTTTTCCCGTTGACCCGAAGTCGGCGTGGTTGCTCGGCTAGGTTCCTCCTTCTTCTTGGAACCCTTGGCCTCATTTGCCTTCCTTTTCTTCTCCAGGGCGGATCTGGCGAGACTCTCCTTATCCAACTTGAAAGTCACTGCAAGCAAAGACAGAGCTAAAAAGTTAGAATAAATTTAAAGAGATCTAGGAATTGAGCAGCGACACCCAGATTCATTTCTTTTAGCAAATCTTTAGAGTTCAACTTCTTGGCATCAAACTTCTTTGCCTTAGCGGCCTGGGCAATTGCTCTCTCTTCCTCACCATTAAGTGGAAGAGATCAGTTCACACGCTTCAAACCAATCTCCAACCACTCCGATCTGAAGGGCGACTCGGGGAAATCGACATAAGAGAACCGATGCTTCCACTTCTTGACCAAACTGGGCATCACTACAAAAAGTTTATGCCCCTTCTTGTTCTTGCCTAAATTACGTCGGGTAAAGTAGAACCACTTGTCCTTGTTACATTTCTTTAACATAGAATAAAAAGAAGAAAATGGGTAGGGCCGGCTCACACTTGATTCTCTTAAAAAACAAATAGAAGTCGAGGATGATCCTCTAAGAATTTAGAACGAGCTGGCATGAAGTCAGAAGCCAATGGTTGAATATTTCTTTAATAAGTCCCAGAATGGGAAGTCTGAGCTCATTGAAAAAGGACATCTTGTAAAGACTGACCCAAGGTTTTTGTATGTGGCATGCCATCTCATCCTTGGATAGAATTCATAGGGCGACCTGGTCAAGAATCTTGTACTTCTTCCTTATTCGGATCAGGTCGGACTCTACACGGATACTGGATACAAAATCAACACTCTCGTCTTGCTCGTTCGATTCGGACCCTTCACTATTGTCATCATCATCATCATCATCGGTACCGACCTGATCCTCATGACCACCCTGAGCCTCTTGATCGGCCTGGACTTGATCTCCATGATCGACCAAACCTTGACTCTCCATGGCCTCGACATCAACCTCTTCATCCTTGTCCACCTTAATGGCAGGACCGGTAGTCTGGGCCCTTCTTCCCAAATTAGAACTAGCAACTAAGGTACTATGGATCTCTCGATCGGGTCCCACTATGTCGTTCTGATTAGGATGAACATTTTCCAAGTCACCACCAACCATCTGATCCCTTAACTGAACCTCTTCAAAGGCTGAACTGAGAAGTTCCTCAGCATTAAGGCTGTCTAGAGTGGCAGGATCAGAACCTTGGCTAAAGCCCTCTACTGTGCCTTCTACCTTAGGTAATTTATATTCACTACCACTATAAGCCATGGTTAAAAAACTTACTTTTTCCGATCCGAGCAAAGACTTCTTCCCGAAAGCAAGACAACGACCACCGACCTAAGGATCAATCCGAACTAGCTGCGTGACCTTCTGAGCTTCAAAGACGAACAACGAATGAGAAAAATGAAGGTTGAGGCTCTCCTATTTATAGTCAGAAGAAGAAATAATCTAATAGACGAGATCGATGCAACGGACAGATGAGATCAAGAGACACTTCGACGACCCAAGGCATAATAATGATGCTCCGACACATGGTAAGGCAGTGACACATTGCTCGAGAACACGTCATGTGTGAGCCCCCCCAAGAAGAATGGTCTGGCTCTCGCGTCATGAATAAAAACAACGATGGAAACACCAACTCACTTGGATCATCATCGAACCGAATGAGTGGGGAGCATTTGATATATCTATTCCTACCTAGCCAATGACATTGGGCCACGTGTCCCCTCAATAGGTCAGGTATTTGCTGAACCGATCTAATTATAATAGAACGTAAGTCAGAATAGGTCGGCATGGAAGGTCATCTCTGGAAGCTAATGGCGAAGCTCGAATCGGTGATACCACGAGCGAGCTGAGCTTACCATGTCTACTGATCAACAAGTAGGCTGAAGACAGAATCCCTTCACCCACCTCACGGATTTTGCATGAGCTAGGGTCACACATCTTACATGACCCTCTAGGACAGATGTCCTCTTCAAAATAGCTCCACCTATGCATTTTGTAGACCATAACAATGGTCTAGCATCGATAAAAACCCTATGACGATCCACGATCTATACACTATAAATAGCCAAGTATTACATATGTAAAGGGCACTTTACTTCTTGATATCTCAACTTCGAGATCATCTATTGTGCGAGGTCTAATTTAGGAATTAGAGCTAACTCGACCGGCTCAGACCGGTACTCTTCAGCCTAGATTGCTACTTTATGCAGGGCGGTTTGGTTCAAGATCAGCTCACTAGATCTTGTCATAACACCTATAAACAGGGGTCCTCCCCCTCATTTGGAACAAGTCCAAAAATCTCGGGAAGTGCATCCCCAGAGCCTATTTTTTCCCTTTTTCCTTCCAAGGCCTTATTTCCCTCATTCGGGGGTCCTCCCCATCCCTCAGTCTGAATTTCCAAGCCTAGTTGCCTTGTCCGAAGTCTGGGTTATCCGAACCTGACTTTCAGACCCATTTCTACCCGATTTCTTTAAAGATTGAAGAACATCTTGTAGAATAGTTGTTTCTTCTGAGGATTGAGCATCCGGCTCGCATGACCTCGTGATACCCTTGCTCTGCCCGAGTTACTTTGATTCAACGTTTGCAAGCTATTACTCTGTTCAACAGAGGATGAAGTCAGTCGTTTGTCTCCACCTGAGCTGAGGGACATATTCCATCTTGCATTATTCATAATCGCATTGGTTTAGCACACAGGTATACATTTCTATCGTTAACCTTTGATTTTGGCATAATGTGGACTCTTAAGTTTCATGTGTAGTTTACATAGTAGTTAGTATAATGTAGTTTAGTTTTTATTTTAAAAAAATTTATGCATCATCATTTAGCCATGCATGTTGGTATAGGACATTTATAAAGGGAGAATATTCGAAAATAAGCATCTAGTAGAAAGATTGGTTTACCGAAGCGAGGTGGGTGCCTAACACCTTCCCACTCTCGTAACCTAATCACATACCCCGAATCTCTAACCAAAACAAACAGAATCATGTTGCACTTCACAGGGCTACACCAATTGGGTCCTAGGCCCTAACCCTAGGTGGCGACTCCATTCCATATGATTACATGACCCCCATCCCCTGATAATTGGCATAAGACCCCTTCTCTCCAATCGAGTTTACCCCCTAAAAGGACTCGTGTTCTGTGCTTGGAACGGATCCTCACAACGTCCGCTCTCTCTATAGGGACGAACGGATTTAAGGGCAGTGGCAATGGCTTGCCTCCTTGTTTGCTTTTACCTAGCTATAATCCTTGGGTGTCAAATGTGTCACGCCCCTATCCCGATGTAAGATATTTTACCACATAGGGGTATGACTGAGACAATCACACATCATCCCAACACCAACCAAGATCACAGATGCAGTGTCCCAAGCCACAGTCCACCCTGTCATCACATTATGATGACAGAAAGGAACGTACTAAAAGGAATAAATCATTCCAATTACAGAGTTATCGGAAGCAAAATTAAATTAAAATATGTGAAATTATAAAGCATCGGTTCCCTAATGATAACATATAGTACAATAACAGTGTTCGTAACCATTCAATCTCTCCTAATAAATAAACATACAATTTATACACGGTTGTGGAATGAATACATAAAATTAAATAATAATAAATAATAGCCCCAAGGGCATAAATGCTTGGGTGCACATCTACATCCAAGTTAAGTCGTAAACTCCACCTGATCCGCATCCAATGGTGCTCGTCAAGAGGTTATCTGTATATAAACTAAAAAGTGGTTGTACAACAGGGTTAGCTACACTAGCAAGTGAGGGAGCAAAGGAGAATGCACACACATCACACAATCAATATCAAACAGAATGATGCATGCTAATGATAGATTCATTTTCCACCTAACACACAGTTTTATCGGTCAAGTATATGCTACTGTGATAACTCGGGAGACACTGAGGGTCACTTATCCTATCGCCCCAGTGAAACCTCAATTATCACGAAGGGACCTGCGCCGGTAGAAGCCATAATGACCACCCAGTGGCAAATCCTGATAGCCATCACTACCCCTACCCTGGCCCCTTCCAATTCCATAGACCGCAGATGCTCAGACTATCCAACACATAAACCCCTGTTGGCAAGGGTCGTAGCATAAGGGAACAAGCATCCTAGCCGCAGATATACTATATGCAAGTTCTATCGTCCCGAGAGGTATTTTGGGTGCATCAACGTCTCATTCCATCTAGTACCTGGGTACCAGCATGGCACGGCACATACAGATCAGGATGACATATAGCAGATTTTATAATTAAATAATTTATGTTCTGATACCGGCACACTAAGCATCCTAGCCCAATACAATGGTGAGCATGCTATTGCATTCATAACAAATCACATTGAGATAAAAGATGCAATGCGCAAAATGCTTATAAATATATAGAAGCATGCTTACAATTAATAATTATATAATATTCAAACCCAACAAAGTTACCCAGAACCCACTCGCCTAACATGGGTGTAGCCCAGCGTGATTGGCATGAATCTCCCTGGGCATCGGGTGTCATCCGGCGTGGTTCATATGAATCTCAGCGGTGCACCAGTCTAGACATACAAAAGAAATCATTAAAACAGGTATAGAAGGGTCCCATGCTAGGCCCCCAAGGTTAAAATCGAGTTTTAACCAAGACAGCACGAGTAGACTCACGGGCGGTCTCAATAGAGGTGAATTCGCCCCGACTCCGTTCAGGCCAAATGGTAAAATTAGGGCGAGTGGACCCACGCGCGGAACTTCATACTTGAATCTAGTGGTTGATCCATTCGACACCTGAGGCAATAAAAAAAGGGAGCGGATCCACGGGCGGATGTGCTTCTTGGGTCTGCCCCTACATTCGTTCGATTTCCTGAGACAGACCCGAGGGCAATAGGCCCTGGGCAGAGGTAAACAGAGTGAATCTGTGCTTTCATCCACTCAGGTCAATTTGTAGGGTTTACACTGGGCGGACTGATGGGCGGTACCACAATAGATGGATCCGATCGTTCGTCCGCCGACAGTCTCTTCCAAGGTTTCAAAGAGTTTCAGCTCCAGCTTGAAGCTTGGAGCTCCATGGCATCTCAAGAACATGGGAGGGGTGTCTAAGCCATCCTAGGGTCATTAGAGCCTAGGCTTAATCTCGTGGATTCAAGATCCTACAAGGTTTGGTCTTAATTAGGGTCCAAGGGTTGGGTTTCAAGTTCAAAACCAGGGGTTCTACAGCCATGGCTGCAAATGCAGCACCAAGGGGTCCAAACCATACCTAGGTCAGCTCCATTAGAGCTCCATCTAAGGACCGAACTTCACCTTGAGTCCCAAATGGAACTCTAGGTTAGTCCAAGCTTAAGGAGTCTACCAAAATACAAAAGGGAAATAAACAAGGAGAGGTATCAAGCTTGGAGTCATACCTTGGTGAGGGGCTCCAATGGAGGAGTGGAGTCCAAGGCTAGGTGAGCCCCCTTGGTCTCCTCCCTTCCTTTCTATCTCTTCTCCTTCACCTTCTTCTTCCTTCTTTATCCGATCAGCAGGAGGAGATATGGGGCAGCCAACCATTTTGGTATAACTCCCATCTTCTTCCCTTCCCCTCTCATTCCTCTTCCACTTCTACTTCTTCCCTCTTTTTTCCTCCTTCTTCTCCTCCACGGTTTTGGGGAGGGGGAGAGATATGAGAATAAAAGGGATTCTCCTAGCTTTAAGGGGTAGAAGGGGCTTTAGGGTGTGTTTGGTTAGGGGTTTTAGAATGTAGTTTAGTCTTTAGGCTTTAAGTGGGTTTTGGGTTAGGCATTAGGCCTTTTTTGGTCCAAGTCATGGCCCTTAAGTCTATTTAGTTAGTTAGGGTCTGTTTGGGTTGGGTCCAAGCCTCACTTAGACCTAGGGCCTCCAATGGAGTTGACCTAGGTATGGTCTGGACCCCTTGGTGCTGCATTTGCAGCTATGGCCGTAGAACCCCTGATTTTGAACTTGAAACCCAACCCTTGGACCCTAATTGAGACCAAACCTTGTAGGATCTTGAATCCATGGGATTAAGCCTAGGTTCTAGTGACTCTAGGAAGGCTTAGACACCCCTCCCCTGTTCCTGAGATGCTATGGAGCTCCAAGCTTTAAGCTGGAGCTGAAAGTCTTTAAAATCTCGAAAGAGACTGCTGGCGGACGAACTACTGGATCCATCTATCGTGGTACCATCCATCAGTCCGCCCAGTGTAAACCCTACAAATTGACCTGAGTGGACGAAGGCATAGATTCACTCTATTTACCTCTGCCCAGGGCCTGTTGCTCTCGGGTCTGTCTCAGGAAATCGAATGGATGCAGGGGCGGACCCAAGAAGCACATCCACCTGTGGATCCGCTCCCTTTTATGATTGCCTCAGGTGTCGAACGGATCAACCATCGGATTCAAGTAAGAAGTTCCCCTCGTGGGTCTGCTCGCTCTGATTTTACCCTTTGGCCTGAATGGAGTCAAGGGCGGATTCACCTCTGTTGAGACCGCCCGTGAGTCCGCTCGTCCTGTCCTGGTTGAAACTTGATTTTAACCTTGGGGGCCTAGCATGGGACCCTTCTATACCTGTTTTAATGATTTCTTTTGTATGTCTAGGCTAGTGCACCGGTGAGATTCATGTGAACCACGTCGGATGACACCCGATGCCAGGGGAGATTCATGCCAAGCACGCCGGGCTACACCCGTGTTAGGTGAGTGGGTTCTGGGTGACTTTGTTGGGTTTGAATATTATATAATTGTTAATTGTAAGCATGCTACTATATATTTATAAGCATTGTGCGCATTGCATCTTTTATCTAAGTGTGATTTGTTATGAATGCGATAGCATGCTCAACATTGTTTTGGGCTACTGTGCTGGGTGTGGTTCCATAAAATCTTCTATATGTCATCCTGATTTGTATGTGCCATGCCGTGCTAATACCCGGGTACTAGATGGAATGGGATGTTGATGCACCCGGAATACCTCTCTAGACGATAGGACTTGTATATAGTATATCTGCGGCTAGGATGCTTGTTCCCTTATGCTACGACCCTTGCCAACAGGGGTTTATATGTTGGATAGTCAGAGCATCTGCGGTCTGTGGAGGTGGGAGAGGCCAGGGCAGGGGTAGTGATGGCTATCGAGGTTTGCCACTAGGTGGTCATGATGGCTTCTACTGGCGCAGGTCCCTTCGTGATAATTGAGGTTTCACTGGGGCGATAGGATAAGTGACCCTTAGTGTCTCCCGAGTTATCACAGTAGCATATACTTGACCGATAGAACTGTGTGTTAGGTGAAAAATGAATCTAACATTAGCATACATCATTCTGTTTGATATTGATTGTGTGATGTGTGTGCATTCCCCTGTGCTCCCTCACTAGTTAGTGTAGCTAACCCCGTTGTACAACCACTTTTTAGTTTATATACAGATAACCTCTTGATGAGCACCGTTGGATGCAGATCAAGTGGAGTTGATGACTGTGACTTGGATGTAGATGTACACCCAAGCATTTGTGCCCTTGGGGAGATTGTTTATTATTTTTTAATTTTCTATATTCATTCCACAACCATGTATAAATTGTATGCTTACTTATTAGGAGAGATTGAATGATTACGAACACTGTTATTGTACTATGTGTTATCATTAGAGAATCGATGCTCTATAATTTCACATATTTTAATTTAGTTTTGCTTCCGCTAACTCTGTAATTGGAACGATTTATTCCTTTTGGTACGTTCCTTTCTGTAGTTATAATGTGATGATAGGGTGGACTGTGGCTCGGGACACTGCATCTGTGATCCTGGTAGATGTTGGGATGATGTGTGATTGTCTTAATCATACCCCTATATAACAAAATATCTTACATCGGGATAGGGGCTTGACAGAGTAGTATCAGAGCAATGATGCTTTGCACCGACCACAGTCTGGACGTAACTACTTGATTTACTCTCCATAAATTAGGTCCTGAATTAAAAATCTCAAGAATATAAATGGTTGTATGCAGACTTAGGAAGAAGACTGATTGTGATGAAATAAGAATCTAGATGATAATAGACAACATGGAACCTAGTTGCTTGGGTGAGCCTTAAATAGGTACTGGGCGGTTATATATATATGTGATGATTTATGTTCAGTATTATATTAACTTAACCAACTGTAATAGTCCACAATGATCTAAAAGTGGGAACTAATTATATAAATAATGCTAAATACAACTATTGCAAAGAATTTGATTTTCCTAGAGGCAACTAGTGTTCTTCACCATTTGGCATCTGTGATTCTATTCTGATTAACTCAGTTCATCGAATCCAACCATGATTGTATCATTTCCTGTTTGGGTATACCTGTGCCCTCTCTAGTCTAAATACCAGATTTACCTTTTTGACCCAAAACACCTGATAGTGGCTATGCAAGATCATTTTATACATCTATTAATTTTGAAGGTTCCCAGAGTTCTCACAATTTTGATCAAAAAGAAAAGGAAGAGAGAAAAGAAATGCAAGCAACTAAAGGAAAGTAAAATGAAAATAGTTCCACAGAGTACCCATTGAGGGCAAGAGACTAAGAGAGCTGATAAGACAATTTCTGAGAATTTTTGGAGGAAGAACAGAGCTAGTCGTCGGCACTAGCGTCACCACAGCGACCGAGGAAGAAATTGATGTCGTCTATTCCTTGCTCTATATCCGCCATACACAAAGCTTGAGCATTGAGTTATTTCCTGATCCTGTTGAAGCCATCTGCTACCCGCACACCCAGCCACTTGATGGCCATATTTAAGTCATCATCTCCCCCTATAACCTTTGAAGTACCTGTTGTAAATGGTTTGGGACCTCAGAGCTCAGAATCGGCATCACTGTCATTCTCCTCATCATCTCTGATTCCTTTCCCTTACCATGCTGAATCTGTCCCCCTGCACTGTCATAAGCAGGGTATAAGTTCATCTCTCGTAGTGCATCGAACCTGATAGGCTCCCGAGTGCTTGACTTCTTGGGTTTCTGGTCCAGATTAACCTCGAAGCATAGGAAAACCCAAGTGAGCAATCGATCGTAGGGTAATGCGTGCCTTCGAGTGGAATCCATAATAGCTCGGGCCATGTGCTTCATAATTACATAAGGGAGACAAACAAGTTGGCCAGTATATAGGGAGTGAGCCAATACTGCGAACATCAGAGAAGGGTGTGTACTGCTCGCCTTGGAGGGAACCAGATTTGTTTTAGCAAAGAAAATAAGGACCCACTGAGAAGGAGGAAACTTGGAGAGATCTTTATTCTTCTTGTATCTGTTGTTTGTTAAAACTTGGAACAACTCCTTACTCTCTTTCGGGTGTAGGCTTTGGTTTGGGTGGCTGTTCGAAGAATAGTTAACCTTTTTCCCTTCTGCAGAGACGTCAAGGATGATTCCCAATTCTGCAGTGGTAAAGCTGATGGCGATCCCCTTTACTACAGTAGTAGGTTTGAGATCACCATCATCTCCCTCTAACAGCAGCAATTTTGAGTAGAACTCTCTGGTCAGAGCAGGGTAGTAGAACTCAGGCAGAACTAGCATGTTGGACCATTCCAACCTCTCAAATCTAGTCTCCACCTGGTATGCCAACATTTCCTCCACGGTTATGTCCCTTTCTACGAGGATTCTCCTGCTAAAGAGGCATCCCCAGGAATGTCCCTCGGCCCCTTCAGTGGTCAACTGAGACACCCGATGAGTGATGGGAATGGTAGGCACAATGGCAGTGTCTCTTTTCCTTTTTGGAGCCATGAGTGACCTACACACATGAGGCAACACCAAGTAGAATAGCAAGATGGTAAGCCAAATTGGAATAATGATGTATATGATTGGCAAGTATGTTTAGAGAAATAAAATGCCCAATTGATGTGGAGATGATTTGAATGGAAGACTATGCATGATGGGAAATCAAAGGAGGAATGCCTATAAATGTGATGTAAAATGATAATATATATGATGGGGACGAGGAAAATCATTGGGGACGAGTTGGAGAAAGGAGAAGAGATAAGAATAGTATGTAAATAAGGCCCCAAGTGTGATCTCTTATGTGTAGATGTGAAGGATGGGACTGAAGTAAGTAATGAGCATATTGATTATCTTACACCCCATTATATGACAATAAAACAAGTCATGGAATGGAATACTCCAACTTGAGACAAGAACCATTGTTGAAGAGAGAGAATGAATACCAAAGATTGTACAAGTAATCTCAAGAATAAAGAAGGCATTTGGGAATACATTAAGGAGATAGACTCCAAGGATTTTACCTACTCTTATATCAATGTATAACAAATGTACTTGATGGTATATCAATGAGATGATTTGACAAAGTCTAGGTACATGTAATGGATTAGACATGATCTTGAAAGGTTTCTCAAGCATGAAGGAATGGAAGAGCTTATTCAATCAAGAGTTGGAACTTAGCCAAGATAACTAACTAAGCAAGTTAAGCAATCTCTAAAATGCTTGAAAGAATGCAATGAACAAGTAAGAAGCCGTCCCTATAGTGCCATTGGTCATTAGAGCATGATTCCCAACCCAAAAGCCTTAGCCTAGACCGATTTTGACATGAACTTGGTGTTTATGGCCACGAGAATGCAAGTAAAATCAAGACATGATCATATTTGGGATGAATTATCACAAATCCAAGAAGAAATGAAGAAGAAGATGAAGAGACACAAGCAAAATCTCTCAATGAGAAGAATAGAGGATTGAAAGGAAAATGGAGAAGATAAATTTTACCTTAATCAAGTAGTAAGTGATCTTTGAGGCTTGAACTTGCAAGAAAACTCCTCAAGAAATCTGTAGAGTCTTTCTCCCTCCCTACGGTTATGTTTTCTTTGGAGCCAAAGTGAGTTTTGAAACTCACAATTCTGTTTTCGTTAAAATTTATCGAATGGACGAACGAACGGAATCAGTTATTGTGACTCCGGTCGTCAATTCGCCCGGCCTAGAATTTAAAATTTTATGATTTTAAAACTGACCGGATCAACGAACGGATCCACCGCCATGAGTCCATTCGTAGATCCGATCGATTCATATTCTCTCAAACTTTTGATCTTTTGAGAACGGACGAATGAAAGGATTCGCGTTCCGCATTCGCCCATTAGTCCGCTCTCCCTGTCTTGCGAGGGAAACATGAACGGAACCAGAGCACTGTACCGCTCGTGAGTCCGTTCGCTGTTCTTTTAGAATTTTGACCCTAGACTTTTGGGACCTTTGGACCACCCCTTGTGTGATGATTTCCTATTAATATCCTAGGTGGGACACCCATTTTGCTTGGCCATGCATGGTTAATTGCTTGCCCTTAGAGGCAAACTATGATGTCTATATTCTTGGGCCTAAATCGGCTAGACTAGCCAATAAGGAATGACAAGCAATAGTGTGAGCTGTGACTCCCCTTTACCTAAAAGGGAGGAGAGTTACTCTTGGGGATGAAGACCCTTAGGTCCCGCGAATTGGTAGACTCAGACCTTATGGATAGGAAGCCTAACCCTGTGGGTAGATATTAAGAAAGGGAGAGTATTGGGCTGGCTTGAACTGGTTCATTTGAAATGAACCACAGAGGCCATGTGTAATTGGAGGCCTTTCGTGACACCCCGAGTTAGTGACAACCCTATTTGTACTTTACTTGGTTCCTCCAAACCATGTTTAGACTCATAGGGGAAGTCCTACACCGTGAGTTGATCCTCCAAAAAAAAACTTAGCAAACTATACTCAAGAACTTTGGTTCTTGTGAATTGACCTAGATGGCAGATATGTCCATAGGGATATGAATGTAATTCTTAAATTTTGCCTATGAATTTGTGTGGTATATGTATATATGTATGTATATATAGGTATACCCCTTAAGACCCTTGACTTGTGTGACTAGAGTGATTCTCTGGTACTACAAGTATGACCTTACCTTGGCCTTACTGTGACTACTTGGCTGAACCTAGACCCTTGATCATATTGATCACAAGGTAGTGATTAATGGATTCATCAATGAATGGGTAAATTAATTAGCATGAGTTGACTTATACCTAACCATTGAAGATTGTTTGGCTCTCGAAAGAGAACCATAATGGACCTTTCCTGATAGGAGTTTGGTTTGAGATTGAAAGCTGGATATGGAAGTAGGATTATGATCATCAAGAATGAGAGGTTTAATGGTTTTGAAAGAGATAGACCTTCCGAATCGAAGATTGTAACAAGACCTTCTCCAACGATGATATGAATGGAGTAATGGGTCACCAAATGCGTTCGCTCCGTACTGGGAGTGAACAATAGGAGATTCCATCAATATTCCAAGTCATTCTAAAGTTGGGTGAGGTAATAAGATAACCAAAAGTGAAAGCATTCAGAGTGTGAACCCTATAATGGAGACTGGACAGGTTGATCCATGTAACCCAAGTGCGACCAGAGTTGTGAAGGCCAGAGTGGTGCTCTACACACTAGACTAAACCACTAGGAATGGGAAAGTTCCCTAGATTTTAGACTAAGTGATATCCTTTGACCTACTGGTACATTATGGCCACCGACTCTAAAAGTTTAAATTGAGCTTGGGTACTGTGGACCACACCCCAGTGGTAATGTAACCATGTAAGGAAGTGAAGTGTGGAACCTGACCTGTTGTGTCAACTAGACACTACATTACCTTGACCCGACCTTGACTTAGCTCCAGTAGTGGGTATTTGGAGGTATTGTTGTTCAACAATCCTTCGCCTTGAGACCCTAGTTGCCTTAAATTTTGAGGGTGAAATTTTTAATAAGGTTGGGGGGATGTTACACCCGCACCCCAAATATACCCCTATACCCCGGGGCAGTTTAGACCTTACCCAATGGGTAATGCCTTAAGGCCATGGTCAACACTGATGACCTTGAACTGAAAATACCATAAAAAGGATCCCCTCAAAGTTTTGGAAGTGTGGGCCAAAGCCCCACCACTTTCCTTGAGGTTTGGGCCATGACAGCAGCACCGGAGTCACGAACGAACTCACCTGAATTGAATCCGCTCGAGGATCCTCCCGTGCTGTCATCAGTCTTTTTGGGTTATTTTCCTATGGGGCCCACACCCTCGTGCCCTAGACACCTTAATTGAACCCTTGGACCTTATGAACCCCTACCCTTGCCATGAATTGGTTATTTGGACCATGAAGTGGGGCCCACAAAGCCTAACTTACGGATATAATGGGTTTTCATAACCTTACTAAAAACCAAACCTGACCTAAAGGCAAATAGGTCTAAGTGAGGCTTGGACCCAACCCAAACAGACCCTAACTAACTAAATAGACCTAAGGGCCATGACTTGGACCAAACATGGCCTAATGCCTAACCTTAAACCCACTTAAAGCCTAAGGACTAAACTACATTCTAAGACCCCTAACCAAACACACCCTAAAGCCCGTTCTACCCCTTAAAGCTAGGAGAATCCCTTTTATTCTCATATCTCTCCCCCTCCCCAAAACCGTGGAGAAGAGACAAGAAAAGGAGAAGGAGGAAGAAAGAGGGAAGAAGTAGAAGTAGAAGAGGAATGAGAGGGGAAGGGAAGAAGATAGGAGCTATGCCAAAATGGCTAGCTGCCCCACATCTCCTCCTGCTGATCGGATAAAGAAGGAAGAAGAAGGTAAAGGAGAAGAGATGGAAAGGAAGGGAGGAGACCAAGGGGGTTCACCTAGCCTTGGACTCCAATCCTCCATTGGAGCCCCGCACCAAGGTATGACTCCAAGCTTGATACCTCTCCTTCTCCATTTCCCTTTTGGTATTTTGGTAGACTGCTTGAGCTTGGACTGACCTAGAGTTCCATTTGGGACTCAAGTTGAAGTTTGGTCCTTAGATGGAGCTCTAATGGAGCTGACCTAGGTATGGTTTGGACCCCTTGGTGCTGCATTTATAGTCATGGCTATAGAACCCCTAGTTTTGAACTTGAAACCCAACCCTTGGACCCTAATTGAGACCAAACCTTGTGGGATCTTGAATCCACGGGATTAAGCCTAGGTTCTAGTGACCCTAGGAAGGCTTAGACACCCCTCCCCTGTTCCTGAGATGCTATGGAGCTCCAAGTTTCAAGTCGGAGCTGAAACTCTTTGAAATCTCAGAAGAGACTGCTGGCAGACGAACGATCGGATCCAACTATCGTGGTACCGTCCATCAGTCCGCCCAGTGTAAACCCTACAAATTGACCTGAGCGGATGAAGGCAAGGATTCAATCTATTTGCCTCTACCCTGGGCCTGTTGCTCTCGGGTCTGTCTCAGGAAATCGAACGGATGCAAGGGCGGACCCAAGAAGCACATCCGCCCGTGGATCCGCTCCCTTTTATGATTGCCTCAGGCGTCGAACGGATCAACCACTGGATTCAAGTAAGAACTTCCGCTCGTGGGTCCGCTCGCTCTGATTTTACCCTTTGGCCTTAACGGAGTCAGGGGCAGATTCACCTCTGCTAAGACCGCCCGTGAGTTCGCTCGTGCTGTCTTGGTTGAAACATGATTTTAACCTTGGGGGCCAAGCATGGGACCCTTCTATACCTGTTTTAATGATTTCTTTTGTATGTCTAGGCTGGTGCACCGGTGAGATTCGAAATCCACAAAATACGATTAAACAATTTAATCAAATACATAATAATAAATTATCATTTTATGTGAAAATATGTTATGCAAAAACCATTTAACAAAACAATATAGGATCCTGATTCAAATCTAACCATCCACAGACTAACTCCCTTTGATGTTTTTCAATCGAGCAGTGCAGACCATGTTGAGTGACTCTTTCACTCACACAATATTTACACATTCCCAGAACACCGGCTGTAGTTCTCTTGAACCACAGTCATTGGTGAACCAAAGAATATGTTCATATCATGTAGTGACAAGGCCTTCTTAGGTACTGGGTCTCAGTGATAGATGTCTATCCCAAACCCACATCTGGTAGTAATACATGAGGGAATCGACAAAATAAGATTCTTCACCAATACACACATCAATAAGTGAGTACTCGCATTCGTACCCCAACATCAAACATGTCTAGGCATACCCAATGCAACTACCATATGATAAGGGCTACCCAACCCAAAACTTAGTCATGACTACCAATTTAAAGTAATACTTATGGACATACATTGCCCAATAGTTTATGTCGTATATGATCATATTAAACAAAAATGTATTCAATGATTAATATATAATAAACTAGATCGAACCGGCATGAACCGGGTTTGATGGACACATATCCAACAAATTTGACATCCAAAGGCACCGGTCTACGATGTACATGCCACAAACTAATGGAGCAGTGGAAGCAGTTAATAAGAATGTTAAAGTCTTATTGCAAAAGATGGCTGATACTCACAAAGATTGGGTGGATAAGCTTCCATATGCATTATGGGCTTATCGAACGTCGATCCGAACCTCTACAGGGGCAACCCCTTTTTTCTTGGTCTATGTTACCCACATAAATTCAAGTGCCATCTCTTAGGGTACTTTTGGATAGCAGGTTACCTGAAGGAGAATGGGTGCAAGCAAGATATGATGAGCTCAACCTTTTGGATGAAAAGAGAATGAAAGCCATGGATAATCTTAAGAAGTATCAACTTAGGATGGCAAGGGCAATCAACAAGGGAGCTTAACCACGTAACATTGAAGTGGGAGACCTGGTTCTTCAAGAGAAAAGGGCACCAATCCATGACCCAAGGGGCAAATTTAGACCTAATTGGAGTGGACCATATATAGGGAAGGAAAACCTGATGGGACAACTTGTTAATCTCACAAACCTGGATGGAGAGGATTTAAGGGGCCTTGTCAACATGGACCAACTCAATAAATATGTCATGTAGACACCGGTTTACACGAACTGCGTCTGACCTGATTCCTTTTCAAAAGATACGTAAGCAACTTGACTTGCTCAAGTGCGGTCTCAATAACCAATACCCATGGGGGCCTGTTTTCCCAAAATCCATTCAACTCTACTATGAGGATTCGTTCTGCATGTGCACGTGAGAGGGGGGGTTTGGGCTCCTTAATGGAAATAGAAAGGAAGGAGTCTTTGCATTATGTCAATTTATCAAGGGACGGGGGTCATACAATCATACGAAATGGAGACGCCACCTAGGATTAGGGCCTAAGATCCGCTTGGTGGATCCCTATGAAGGGCTTCATGATTTGGTTTGGTTTGGTCAGAGATTCAGAGTAAGTGGTCAGGTTATGAGAGTGGGAAGGTGTTAGGCACCCTCCTCGCCTTGGTAAACTGGTCATTCTACTAGATGCTTGTTTTTGAATATTCTCCCTTTATGAATATCCTATACCCACATGTATGACTAAATAATGATGCACAAACTGTTAAATGAATCAAACTACGTTATACTAACTACAATGTACACTACACAGGGATACTTAAGAATCTACATCAGGCCAAAATTAAAGGTTAACGATAGACATGTATACCTATATGATAAACCACTGCAATTATGGGAAATACAAGATGGACAGCGTGCCCCGGCTCAGATGGAGACAAATAATTGACTTTGTCCTCTGTCGGACAGAGTAATGGCCTTCGAAAACTAGTTTGGAATGATTTCAAAAGAGTATGGGTGTCGTGGGAAGTTAGGAGTTGAATACTCAATTCTTAGACAAAGTGGCTACACCATGGAGGATTTCTGAGAATCGGGCGGAAAAGGGTCGAAGAAGTTAGGTTCACATAACTTGAACTTTAGATAAGGGGACAAGGTTTGAAAGCTCAGAAATAGATTGGGAAAGGCCCCGAAGCAAGGGAAATAGGGCTCTCGGGGGGCGGAAAGTTGGAGGAAGGGATCTAGGAGCACCCCTCTCTGAAAAACTTGGATGTTGCAAATGAGGGGGATCTGGGACCACGGCACCGTGTGGAAGTGCTGCAGACTTGTGTGGCATCTTGCAACAGGGCCTGCATAGCTATGGTACCTCGTGTGGCTACAGTGCTGTACGGCAGGGCCACGTGCGTGCTGCCACGTTAGGCTATAGTGCTACGCACATGGTGCACATTCTGCAGGGGTCATGAACATTCGTGCTATTTCTGCTTTCGCAATGACAGGGGGACGGGTTCCTAGGGACATCTTCAGTTATTCACGTCCGATTGTCATCATTGCTGGGGGTGACAAAATTTAACTTGTACAGTTTGCCCCTCTTTGGCCAAGGCGTATGCCAATAGCCGAAGGGCGAAGATAAAAGATTGTCTAATTTTTTCACCAGGAGCTTGTACTTCTGCCACTTTGCTCATTGGTGGTGGAGTTGAATGATAAAAACCATGTCTTGGTAAACCGCTGAAAATCGATAAAAACCAAGATTCGATAAAAAAACACCTATCGATTTAGGCTCCTTATGATTAATTAGTCAACAGGTCAACGGTTGATCGAGCTGATAGTAATGATTGGATGACAACGGGTGATCTTACGAAGATCAGTCGTCAATGGGCGATCATACAAAGATCGGATGACAACGGGTGATCAAGTAAAGATCGGATGACAGGGGCGATCATGCAAAGATCGGATGACAATGGGAGATCATGCAAAAATCGGTTGATAATGGGCGATCATGCAAAGATTGGATGACAATGGGTGATCATGCAATGATTGGGTGACAATAGACTATCAAGCAAAGATCGAATGACAATGGGCGATCATGCAAATATCAAATGATAATGGATGATCATGCAAAGATCGGATGACAGTTGGCAATCATGCAAAGGTCAGACAACAATGGGCGATCAAACAAAGATTGGACGACAATGGGAGTATAATGGAGATTAATATGGCAATGAATTTGAAATGTGAGGGTGAGACGACATTGCTTGACCCGATCAATGGATAAAAGATGAGACGACATCGTGATCGAATTTTTCAAACATGAGGGTGAGACGGCACCGCTCGAACGGTTCTTTTAAAAGCAAAGGACAAACGATGAGACGACATCGTGACCAAATGTTTGAAACATGAGGGTGAGACGGCACCGCTCGACCATTTAAAAAAAAAAAAATGGATAAACGATGAGACGACATCGTGACCTAATTTTTTAAACACATGAGGACGAGACAACACTGCTCAATCAGATCTTTTAAAAGATAGGGATAAACGATGAGACGGCATCGTGATCGACTTTTTGAAACATGAGGGTGAGGCGGCACCACTCAACTAGATTATTTTTTGTGCGCGGTGCATGACCCTGCCCCTGCAACGCCGTAGTCGGAGATTTTCTATAAAAGGGGGGGTCCTCCCCCCTCATTTCTCACTTTCTCATTCTCTTGTTCCTATCTTTGCTCTTCCTTACTCTGTTCTCTCTCTTGTTTTTCTATTTTTTATAAAAGGGGGGGGGGGGGGGAGTCCTCCCCCTCCTTTTCCTATAGCTCTTTTCCCATTCTCTCTTTTTTCCATCTCCTTAAAGAAATGGGCTTGTCCTAGGAACCCGCCATGGGGATAGTAGGTAATATTCAAGTGGAGTGGTACACGGGTACCACTATGAAGGACACTACTCGCCACAAGTGCTGAACTATGTGGGCTCAGGGACTTAAGAATGTAAGTGGCTTCTAATCTTTTAGCATAATGTGATCTTGCTCAATGTTTAATCCTTGTTTTCCATCTTGCAGGACCTCTATTGCCCCTGCTATAAGAAATATTGCCGTACAGATGACGTACGGACATGGTAATTGCAACATCATCCCACGGTGAGGGAGAGAGTAGACCTGACGGGGCTTGGTCGTACAACTTAGGTAATTGTTCCAAAACTTGACACTCCGGTTATACGAGCTCTTGTGGACCACTGGTGGCCAGCAACACACACTTTCCACCTACTAGCAGGGGAGGTAACTGTTACTCCCTTAGATTTTTATATGATTACTGGGTTACCTTTCTCTAGGAGGCCTATTTCTTTGACTCCGACCGACCGGATGAGGTCATTGGTTCCATTAGCGACCTTCTTGGCTTTGAGGTGAAGGAGCGTGTCATGGTGCTGTGTGCCTTGAAGAAACAGTATGATGATCGGGAGATAGATGATGACTCCCCTGATGAGTTGTTGGATCAGGCTACTGGGAGTTTTCTCCTCTACTTGGTCTCCAATGTCCTCTTTTGTGATGGCCGAGGATGCATAGCCACTTCTTTTATTTGTTTCTTTTTAGATTTTTACAATGCAAGAACCTTTAATTGGGGCGGATCAGCTTACGCCCATTTTCTGGAGATGTTGGATCGATTACCTCTAGGGGCACCTGGTCTTACTAGCCGTGCTTATGTGCTCTGGGTATATTTTGACTCCCTTGCCTTTTATTTGATGTCATTTCCTCATGCTATCCTTTCTTGACAGGTGTGGTGCAATGAGGTACTGGGGATTCATGTTCCTTCGCTGCCGAATGAGGAGGTTCCCTATATCCTGAGAGCGGCACGCTGGGGGACAGGGAGACATACTATCATCGACGATCACCAAGTGCTCCTTCTGCTCAATGGTTTGACTGCCCATCAGGTAATGTCAAGCCTTTTTGGCTATTTTTACTCAATCATGTGGTTGAACTTTCTTGGAACTGCCTTCAGGTTCAGTGGCGGCTGTATGATGAGGCAGAGATAACCGAGGAGGGCGACGCGGATGAGTATACATATGCTCTTGCACTTACCCAGAGGCAGATAGTTTTTGATAGTTTGACCGGGGTTGAGCTCAATTTAGGAGAGAGGGTCACTCTTCAGTGGTCCACTATTCAGCTGGTACCCCGGCCTCCTTCCTACTCTATGCATAATGCCCTTCTGTCGCTAGTTATTGAAGAGTTGAGGGTTGGGATTTCTGCCATGGGTTTGACTTTACCTGATCAGAACTACCAGGAATTCTTTTATCGGGAGACAATCTGTGTCCCTCTGACTTAGGAGGGCCCAATGGTACTCATCCAAATTTTTCTCCCCTTGATATTCTTTTTTGTCCTTCCTTTTCTATTTTTTGTTTGAAATCCGTTCTTTCATGTCTTTTTTGTAGTATCCGGGTCGCTGCCCGATCCCATGTGTGTACAAAATGCCTCTTCCTTCTGGTTGTTACATCCACACTCCAGCTAATCTATTCTTGAACCCTTGCTTGCAGATCCAACCCCATGAGGATTAGACTTTACAACTGGATCTATGCCTGGAGTGTTGAAGGTAAGATGATCATCCACTTAATTGGATGATTGGATCTCATAACACTTTATTTAAATCCTTCAAACTATATGATATAATTCCCCTTCATGCAAGCTCTTTAATATATTTTTATGAGTATTATTGTTATCCATTTATAGTTATTTACACCCCCTCCCATGCATAAACACCTATGAGAAGAACTCCCAAACATTAGAGGTCAGACCTGGCAAGAATACCCTCTGCGGAGGATGTTTTGGGCAGCCCACAGAGGATGCAGGGATCCTCTGCAAGGGCTAAAAACAGCCTGGATCTGATTGGTTTTTGCTTTGGACCACTTGGACTCGAGCCTAGGGTTCAACCCTGAGTTAGCCCAGCCTATTTATGACCTAAGGGATCTCATGACCTCAGGCCAAGCACAGACCCGAGCCTTGCTGAAAAACACTAATTCTGGGCTGTACAGAGGATGAAAACAGCTTCTGCAAGGATCCTCCGAAGAGGCCAGAATGGACTAAAGTGTTGCTATTTCTGGGTTTGACCTCTACCATTGTTTCAACCATAACTTGATCGATACATAAAAAAATGATACAATTAAAATTGAGTTGTAAACTAGACTTAAAGGGATACAATTCCTATGAAGAAACCTTTGACCCAATTAGAGGGGAAGGCTCTCTAAAGTGGGCCCAAATCAGGCTGTGGTGCAATTATAGCATTAGTGAAACTGAAATTACTCTGGTGACCTCGCTCACTTCTATGATGTTTTAGCAGGGGTTGTGTGAAAATTTGATGGGAGTTGTTTATAACTATTAACAACATCTAAACATATTAAATTAGACAAACATAATTGTCTAGACAGATCATACAGTTGCACATGGGAATCAGATTTTGGTTAGAGTCACCGGTTCGAAG
Organism: Telopea speciosissima; assembly: GCF_018873765.1. NCBI lineage: Eukaryota > Viridiplantae > Streptophyta > Magnoliopsida > Proteales > Proteaceae > Telopea > Telopea speciosissima. Next base: position 28,335,323 of record NC_057924.1, on the reverse strand, counting down.
AACAAGGTGAGTGGATTAGATACTTTAACTTAATTTTTGGAATGTTTTTATGTGACTCGCATAGAATTCCATCCATGCGTATGTCATGCTATTTAGATGTGCTGATCTGTGGTAATCTCAATGCATGCTATGTCAGTTTCGAATACTTATTAAATGATGGATCCCGATAGGTGTGGTTTACAAATATCATGTTGAATGCGAGATGCTTAGGGTTTTACGAATATACTTGAACTATTATCATGAATGTGGATATTGGACTTGTATTGAGACATGAATATGAGACGTGCTTTTATAACGGTTATGCAATGTGATGGGAATATGGATATTGGTTAGGTATTGAGACATAGACATGAGATGTGGTTCTATTATAGTTATGCGATGAGATGGGGGTTGAATGGTGATAATGTGTTGGATATGCGATGTATATGTGATGAGTGTAAGTGATGGGATCCAAGTGCCACGAATGGGCGCCAGATTTGGGATCACCATGAGTTATATGGGTTTGTGATGGGCTGATCATGATTTTGGTATCACATACATCGTATCCTCGTGTATGTACGTGTAAGCTAAAGGGGGTGAGAGGATAGAGGGCCGACCAGTAGTTTGGCACTATGGACTTGATCTCTGACCTATACATATGCATGCATCTTTATTCATTTAGATGCATATGGTTAGGACTATATGTCCCCAGTGCTATACCCCTTACCAACAGGGGGTAAGATGTTGGGTAATCGGCAGTGACTTCCGATGAGTTGGGGTGCCATTCTCAATAGATTGGTTCCATAAGTGGGCGCTGGAATCAAGTGTGAGCTAGGGTTATATCGGGGTTTGCCGTGCAGGACTACGTACACGTGTATGGTAGGCTTCCAACTGTGACTCGGGTTTGCTATCGTCGGATAGTCAGTGGTGTTTGACTCTGATGGCTGGGGATGCTGCCTAAGGGATGCTGCCTAAGGGATGTTGCAGTAGCACTTTACCTCATGGACTTAGGCATTTGAGTGTCAGGTGGATGCATACTAAAACTTGAACTCATTCATGTGCATGACTACAAAATGAATCTGATGTACAAATTGTCCTAGTTGTCACACCCCAAACCACCCCCTCGGAGGATTGGGTAGGTGGCCCAAATTGTATAATGGCAATCTGCCAAATCCCACGGATCTAGAAGCTATGCTTACATTCACGGAACCACATTCATTCACTTTACCAAAGGCAAGATCAGAGTGCTGCAGATAAACTATAATTTCAATAATAAAAGGAAGCATAGCGATACAGGGAAATGATGATAATATATACATAAGAAAGTTTATACATTTCCCATCAACCCACAAACATAGAAACAAAGCTGACAAGAACAGAACTACATACATAAATATATACAGGGTGAGCATAATCAACCCCAAAAAGAAAAGAAAGTAAAAACTACAATAGGTCCACAGTCAGAATGGGGATAAACTCCTAGCAAGAACAAAAAGGAGTCCCCAAGACAAAAAGCATCAGATGCGCTCTTCAACGGTCTTCATCAATGACCATCGAGAAAGTATATAGGATCGGTATGACCTCCGTCGGGGTCCACACCAACATCATCGTAACAACCAGGACTCTCCTCCTCGAGATGACCCTCTAGGCCACACTGGCATCTATCTGCAAAATCATCTAAGAAAAACAATGTATAACAGAGTGTGAGCCCCACTGAGCTCGTGAGCAAATAACATCAATCATGCATGCACATGCAATCGCAATTCACAGTTCATATGATCCTACATGATGTGCAAGTCCAGTTTATTATTAGCCACCTAACAATACAACTAAGTTAGGTCAATACTACTACAATCCCCAATACATGTATCCCTAGTGCGGGCTTCAAACCCCTTCCCACGATACACCCATTGAGTTGTCGGAGAGGACCAGTCCGTTCCTGCATCTCCCTCACCAAGGTCAACCTGACCAGCCCTCTGTGATCTAACCTGTAGGGCAATCCATTTCTTTTCTCTTTTCTTTTCTTTTCTTTGGCTTACAGCCCATATTCACCATTTTGGTGTTCTTTCATTTATTTTAATTCACCATTCTGGTGTTCTTCCATTTCTTTTCTCATATTCATATGGTCACCCACATAGGCATCCAACACCGAAACCCTTGTTGGCAAGGGTGCATAGCACGGGTGATGAAACTCTAGCCCTATGTCTATATGGCATCATATGAGTCGACTGGTGTCAACTGCATCCCATTCTACGGGCTACCACAGGCCTCATTTCCAAGCCGACTATGGCATCTAATCTAACAATCACAATCATCATCAAGAATTCATAGTGTTGATCAACAGATAGTCATTATGCAGTGATTTGAGTAATTTGAACAGAAGTAAATAACTCAGCATTTATATTCACAATTCTTAATAGCCTGCACAGTATTACAATTACACATACACATATGATGATATTATCCACTCACCTGAGTTGGGTTCTAAGACCTCAGTTGCAAACTTAGTTCCAAAAGCAGTTTGGTTGTTGACCTCGAGCGCGGGATCAATTCCTAGATATAAATCAAAAGTTGTCATATTAAGTTTCCAATCTGTCTTTGATAGGTTCAGGGTTAACCTAAGCTTACTGGGTTGACCCGGTGCTTGATTGGTACTCATTTGGGATCACTGGGCCTTGCACTGGGTTTTAGGTTCATGTCCCAGGGCATCATCTAGTGTCAGTGGCATAAGGGTAATATGGTCATTTTTAATAGTTGTACCTGACTCTAGGTCAAATCAGGTCCATAGTGCTATCCACAGCTTGCCTATGCTGCAGGGCCAAGTACAACAGGGTTTCCTTCACCTGCGGGGCCCACTAGGATTCCAAAGTATTCCTCCACCAAGGATTGATGCGGGGAAGGGCTTTTTGGTCATTTCCCAACTTCCCACAGTGTCCCACAGCCAATGGGTGAGGTTCCCATAGCCAGATCAGCATTCCAACAATTTTCCATTCAATGGGCGATGGCTCTGGGAGATGTCTGCATCGCCCAGTGCATCGCCCAGAGGCTGCAATTGACAAATGGGCTAAGATTCCAAGGTGGGGCTTCTTGGGCAGTGTGCTCAACATCACCCTATGCATGTTAGGGTGTTGTGTAGCCCCCGGGGTGGTCTTCCTACTGGTCCAAATGGATCACCCATCTGGTCAACCATTTGGCTGCCAGAGGCTGCCCAGACAGCCCAGTGAATAGTGTCATAGGGTTTTCTCTAAACTTGGAATTCGATTCCAGCCACATGCAAGGCTGGAAATGGATGCAAAATAGTGGTTCAAGGCTGCAACCACCTAGGGTTTGGTCTCTGCAGCCATGGCTTGCATCCAGGGCTCCAATCAGTTAGCCATAAGTGAATCTGGGCAGTGCAGCTGTGCACAGCTAGATTCGACTCCAAAGAATAGTGAAACAGAATTATAGAATTAAGTAAAAATCCCAGATCTTCCATGCTCAAGGCTTGCATGGCAGAATTGATGCTGTTCTGGGCAAACCCTAGCTGTTCAGGGCTGCCCAGGGAGCAAAATCACATCAAACATAGAGAAACAATGGGGACAGCAGGCATATGCAGGTATGTTTATACCTGAACAGGTCTGATAGAGCTTGGGTTCAGGCCTGGTGCAGGGCTGCAGCAGCTCATCTTCCTTCTTCCTTCTTCTTCCTTCTTCCCCTTCCTCTCCTTTCTCTCCTTTCTCTCCTCACGGTTCCAGCAGAAATAAGAGCTCTAAATGAGCTCAAGACCCTTCTATTTATAAGCCCAGCCCACACTGAGGCTTGTTTGGCTATGAAGGCCCCTTTTGAAAATCAATTTTTAAACTAATTCAGACTGATTTTGGGCACACTGGTGGGGTCCACAGTGAACCAAAGGTATGAGGTGGTCCCTCGGACTTCCCTATATCAGTGGAGGGTACCCATGTTCATATTGGGTGGTCCCCATAATTAAAAATCAATTAAATATGCAGAATTACTCATTGGGCGATGTCACTGGGCCTTGCTGCATCGCCCAGTGCCATCGTCCAGAGAATTCTAGCAAGCTGAAATTCAATGGGCTTGCACAGGGGTCTGACTCTTGGTCAGGGTATTGTCCCCACATGCCCCATAGGAGATTTTACACACTTTTACAGAGGTGGGTCCCACCATTATAAGGAGGAGAGAGATTACTTGGGATCCAAACCATATATCAGGCAATGGGCTGTACATTTGCAGGGGTCTGCTGTCCACCTACTGATAAGCATGTAGAATGATCTACACAGAGTTTTCTCATCAATCCAAACCACTGGAGTGATACTCCATAGTGTTCTTAGTTTCCTGATCAGGGGTTCCTATCCTTCAATCAAAATTCCAATCAGCCAGGGGTAGGGTTTGACATTTCTCCCCACCTTACAAAAATTTTGTCCTCGAAATTTGCTTACCTTGCATTTCAAAGAGTTGAGGATACTTCTCTTTCATTTTATCCTCACATTCCCATGAAGCTTCCTCTACTGGGTTGTTTCCCCATTGAACTTTTACAAAAGCGACGATGCGATTACGGAGGTTATGCTCCTTTCAGTCCAATATCTCCGTGGGTTGCTCTTCGTAGGTCATATCCACATCCAACTGTTCAGGTTCAGTTGATAGTACATGTGTCAGGTTGTTAATATACTTTCGCAGCATTAACACATGAAAAACATTGTGGTCGCCTGACAAAGATGGTGGTAGTGCTAGTCGGTAAGCTACGGGTCCCACTCTATTGAGTATTTCATAAGGACCAATGAATCTTGGGCTCAACTTGCCTTTCTTGTTAAATCGTAGCAATCGTTTAGTTGGAGATACTCGAAGGAATACTTTCTCTCCGACTTCAAACTCGATGTCCTTCCTTCTATTATCTGCATAACTTTTCTCTCTTGACTAGGCTGTCTTGATCTTTTCTCTTATAATATCCACCTTATTGCAGGTCGCTTGTATCATCTCAAGTCCGAGATATCTTCGTTCTCCGACTTCATCCCAATATAGCGGGGTTCGGCACTTCCGTCCATACAATGCTTCAAATGGTGCCATGCCAATGGTGGAGTGATGGCTATTATTATATACAAATTCCACCAAGGGTATGTGAGCATCCCAACTATCATTCATTTCCAAAACACAGGCTCGGAGCATGTCCTCTAGAGTCTGAATAGTCCTTTCTGATTGTTCGTCCGTCTGCGGATGGAAAGCTGTGCTAAGATTTAGTTGAGATCCCAATGCCTTCTGCAAACTTCTCTAAAACCTTGAGGTGAATCGAGGATCTCTGTTAGACACAATACTAATAGGCACACCGTGTAACTGGACTATGTTTTCAATATATATGCAGGCAAGCTTCTCCATCGGGTAACTTATCTTGATCGGTATGAAGTGTGCCACCTTCGTTAGTCCGTCAACAATCACCCAAATTGCATTCAGGCCTTTCCTAGTGTTGGGCAGATTTGTCCCGAAATCCATAGTGATTCTTTCCCACTTCCACTCAGGTATGGGAAGTGGCTGCAACAATCCATACGGTCGGTGTCTCTCTGCTTTTATCTATTGATAGGTGAGGCACTTGGACACGTATATTGCTATGGTCTCCTTCATTCCCATCCACCAGTAATACTTCTTCAAATCTTTTTACATCTTTTTACTTCCGGGGTGGATTGTATAAGGTGAGTTGTGCGCCTCCTTAAGGATTCGGTCTTGGACGTCAAAATCATCAGGCACGCATAGTCTATCTCGAAACTTCAATGCACCATCATGGGCCAAGGAAAAATTTGGGTCCTTATGGACATCTTGTTGAACTTCCCAAATTATCTTGGCTAGCTCGGGGTCCAATGGTTGCTTCACAATTATTTCCTCCCGTATCGACGGCTGTAGGTCCATAGCTGCTAATTGAATAGCCGTTCCTTCGATCATGAGTTCCAGATCAAATTTTTGTGCTTCTTCTATTAGCTGCTCACTTATAATTAAGGATGCAAGGGTTGTAGTCTGAGACTTTCTGCTTAATGCATCCGCAACAACGTTGGCCTTATCGGGGTGGTATTGGATTTCACAATCATAGTCTTTCACCATTTCTAACCACTGTCTCTGTCTCATGTTCAACTCCTTCTGGGTGAAGAAATACTTCAAACTTTTATGGTCACTGAAGATTTCACTCTTCTCACCGTATAGGAAATGTCTCCAGATTTTTAACGTGAAAACTACTGCTGCCAATTCTAGATTATATGTGGGGTAGTTCTTTTCATGTAACTTTAATTGTCTGGAGGCGTAGGTGACCACTTTACCTCTCTGCATTAGGACGCCACCCAATCCTGTTCTGGATGTGTCGGTGTACACCACAATTCCTCCAGTGCCGTCCAGAATGGTTAGAACTGGAGCTGTTACCAATTGGTTCTTCAATTCTTGAAAATTTTTCTCACATGCTTCATTCCATTCAAATTTGGCTCCCTTCCTTGTAAGTTTTGCCATTGGTGCCGAAATCCGTGAGAAATTTTTAATAAATCGTCAGTAATATCCGGCCAATCCTAAGAAGCTTTGTATCTCAGTAGCACTCTTCAAAGTTTCCCATTCAAGGACTGCTTTCACCTTGCCTGGGTCAACTTTGATGCCATCCTTGGTGACGATGTGCCCCAGGAATCCAATTTGGTGAAGCCAAAATTCACATTTGTTGAATTTGGGAAAAAGCTGGTGTTCTCGCAATCGCTACAACACAAAAGTAAGGTGTCGCACGCATGTTCTTCCTCATCCTTAGAGTACACCAAGATGTCGTCAATGAATACTATGATGAACTTATCCAACACGTCATGGAATACCCTATTCATCATGTCCATGAATGCTGTCGGGGCATTGGTTAACTCGAACGACAAAACCAAAAATTCATAACGCCCGTATCGAGTTCGAAACACCCATATCGAGTTTGAAATGCCCGTATCGAGTTTGAAACGCCGTCTTATGGATATCACCGTTCTTGATCTTCAATTGATGGTATCCCGACCTAAGATCGATTTTGGAGAAAACTCGTGTTCCTTGTAACTGATCAAATAGGTCATCAATACGCGACAGCGGATATCGATTCTTGATGGTTAGCTTATTCAACTCGCGGTAGTCGATACACAGCCGCATACTTACATCTTTCTTCGTAGCAAATAGCACAAGTGCTCCTCAGGGTGATACACTCGGTCGTATAAATCCTTTCTTTAGCAGTTCTTGAAGTTGAACCTACAACTCTTTCAGTTCGATTGGCGCCATCCGGTATGGTGCCTTGGATACCGGTGCTGCACTAGGAATTAAATCAATCATGAATTCTATGTCGTGGTCAAGCGGTAGCTGCGTCAGATCTTCTGGAAAGACATCAGGAAATTCTCTGAGGACTTCTAGTTCCTCCAATGGTTTTATATTTGCCTCCATGTCTATTACTGTGGCAAAAAAGCCTTGGCATCCATCGTCAGGCAACTTTCGCGCCTGGAGGGCTGACAAAGTTATTCTCCTGGATTTCTTCTTGGGTTCACTTTGATAGGTGAAAGTTAACCCATCTTTCAAGTTGAACATTATCTTCTTCTCCGCACACAAGACATTTGCACTATAGGCGGATAGCCAATCCATGCCTAGGATTACGTCAAAATCATTTATATTCATCTTTATCAATCGTGCGGTTAGTTTCTTCCCACAAATTTCAACCTGACAAGGGTCATAGACCTTCTTCAAGCTCACGACACTCTCTATCGGCGTGCTGACTACACAGGGGGTTAGCTCCACTGAGCCAGTGAGGGGAAAGGGGAGTGCACAAACACACAATCACACATAGTCCATGATGCATGTAATGTTAAATATATTTTTCACCTAACAAATAGTCTAAGTCATGGTATATGCTATTGTGATAACTCAGGAGACACTGAGGGTCACTTATCCTATCGTCCCAGTGAAACCTCAATTATCACGAGGGAGCCTACACTGGTAGAAGCCATAGACCACCCAGTGGCAGACCCTGATAGCCATCACTACCCCTGACCTGGCCTCTCCCACCTCCACAAGCAACAGATGCTCAGACTATCCAATATCAACCCCTGTTGGCAAGGGTCGTAGCATAAGGTAGCATAAATCCTAGTCACAGATATACTACATGCAAGTCTTATCATCCCGAGAAGTATTCCGGGTGCATCAACATCCCATTCCATCTAGTACTTGGGTACCAGCACGGCACAGCGCATTCAAACCAGGATGGCAAGCAATAAATATGATAAAGAATTTCTGGGGTTCCGGCACCGGCATACCCGGCACCGTAACCTAATGGTATGAAGTAAAGTAAGCATATCCACATTTCATCAATTCGTATCCAACAAGGTTTTATATGCAAGGATGCAACATGGTAAAAATGAACCCAAGCATACACCATCATGTGATCTATATAGTTATATTTTATATATCAAGCCCAAACATCACCCAAAGCCCACTTACATTTTGCTTGCTTGTCGTTCGATGTGTTTGGTAAGGTTTGCCTTGATGCACACACTCCTGTATAGATTTCAAAGTTTGAGGATATATGAGAATAGAGTTAGAAGTGTATAGGTAACAACTTAATTAAAGTTTGGGTCAAGATGGCAGGGGCGGATGCAGGAACGGAGGCAGCCAGGTGAGTCCGGTCGTGGATCCGTCTAGGCCAAACCCCAAAAATATATGGAATGGACCCATGAGCGGATGTGGAACGTGGATCCGCTCATGCATTCGTCTAAACCCTGAGACATTCTCGAGAGTGAACTGAGCTATGAGCGGATTTACCAAGTGGGTCAGCTCATGGCTCCGCCCAGGTTAAACAGCTAGGTTATACTGGATGGACTAACGAGCGGAAACACGATAGTGGATCTGCTCATTAATCTGTCGACTTTCCTTTGAAATCTGTGAAGATTTCCACCTTCAACCCTTCATCCATGGAACCATAAAGGTCTTAGGGTTGGGGAGGTGAGTCCAATCCTTCATTGGAGGTCCAAAACATGTGGTCCTCTAAGGAACATAGAGGATTCAAGGGATTTAGATCTATCTCCAAGGTTCTTCCCAAACCTAAACTAGGTCTTCAATGCTTAAACATCATTCAGGTCAACGAGCCATGAAGGAACTAAAGGAAAGGGAATGCAAGTCTTAAAGGGAGCATTCATTAGGGATTATTGGGTTTCCAAGAGAAACCTCAAGCTTGGAATTGATCCCAAGGGGATCCCCAAACTAGAAAATGGAAAAGAGTGGGAGGAAGATGAGGACATTTACCTCAAGGATGAATCAATTGATGATTTCGACCTCCACAACCCCTCCAACCTCTTCTTCTCCAAGGCCTTCAATGCTTCTCAGCTCCCAACGTTTTGGGTTGGTAGGAGACGTAATGAGCCTTAAAGGCCAAGTCTTGCCCTTAAGACTAATCCCCACTTAGGGCCTGTTTGGCTTGGGCCTTAAGAGCCAAAACTCATTTAAAAGCCTACTTAGGCAAATGGGTCCACCTTTATGGTGCAACCACGAGCCAAGGAGACTAAGTGTGGGGTCAACCATGTCTAGGTGTCTAGATAGGATGTCCGAGGTATGGGGTGTGGGTCCCACACAAGGAAAACACCCAAAAGCCTAAAATAGCATGGACGGACTAAAGGACGGTAGCAGTCTTAGTGAGTCCGCTCGTGCGTCCGTTGCTGCTGTAAAGGGCAGGACCCTAAGGAAATTGGTCGAGCTTTGGCCCACACTTCAAGGCCAACAAGGGGAAGGTATACTAATATTCATAAGGGCAGTATCTTACCCCTCGACCATCACTATGTGTCCTTACTTATCCCAAAGAGTTTCCCGATCGTGATGCTGAGCTGATCGCCAAAAGATGTGTCTATGTGTGGGGACACAGGGAACGCCTTCCGGTACTCTTCACTCCGAGGACTCGTGCTAGGAGGATGGTCGACGAATTCACCATCGATAAATCTTTCCCACTACTGGTTAAGGAACCTCTCCTCCACAAGCAGGCCTGTGAATTGGTCAACTATCTTGTGGCTAGGTTTGACCACAAGTGAAAATAGCTCACCAGCGTACATGGCAATAGAAACTACACGTCATAAGAGAGAGAAAATATAATTAATAGCAAATCTAGGCACGGATATAACATCCTCCTCGCCTTACAAAAATTTTGTCCCCGAAATTTGTCTTCCCTTGTAGGAATCCAAGGGAAGGGTACTTTGCTCGCATCTCCACCTCGGCTTCCCAAGTGGCTTCTTCTTCTGAGTGGTTGCACCACTTCACTTTCACTTAGTGAATAGGTCTATTGCAGAGATTCACCACCTTGCTGTCCAAAATCTTCTCAGGCACTTCTTTATAAGACATATCTGCTGCCAGTTTTGGTGGTTCTTGAGATAGAACATTGCTGGGATCATGCACGTACTTTTGCAACATAGACACATGGAAGACGTCGTACACGCCATCCAAAGATGGTGGAAGTGCCAACCGATAAGCCACTGGTCCAATCTTCACAAGAATCTCATAGGGTCCAATATATCTCGGGCTTGCTGGCCCTTCTTGCTGAACCGCATCACGCTCTTAGTAGGCAACACCTTGAGGAATACCTTGTCACTAGTAAGGAATTCTAGATCCTTTCACCTTCGGTCTACATAGCCGCCTAGATTGGGTAGCCTTGATTCGCTCATAGATCAAGTCCACCTTATCACAAGTTGCTTGGATCAATTCTGGCCAAGGATACGCCGCTCACCTACTTCGTCCTAGTACAATGGAGTATGACACTTCTCCCATACTGAGCTTCAAATGGAGCCATTCCGATAGTAGGTTGATAACTATTATTGTAGGCGAATTCGATAAGCGAGACGTGCTCATCCCAATAGCCCTGTATATCAATGGTACAGGCTCGAAGCATGTCTTCCAATGTTTGTATTGTCCTCTTCGACTGTCCGTCAGTTTGTGGATGGAAGGTAGTGCTAAAACTCAATAGGGTACCCATAGCTCTCTGAAATCCGCCCCAAAACTTGGATGTGAATCGAGGATCCCGATCCAAAATAATGCTAACTGGAACTCCTTGCAGGCAAACCACGTTATCAATGTACAAGCGGGCCAGCTTATCTATAGAATAGGTGACCTTAATTGGGATGAAATGAGCTATCTTCGTCAACCTATCCACAATAACCCATAGAGCATCAACACCTCTGGGTGTACAAGGTAGTCCAGTGATGAAGTCCATGGTGACATATGCCCACTTCCATTCTGGCATGGGCAATGACTGTAGAAGGCCATGGGGCCATTGTCTATCTGCCTTCACTTGCTGATAAGTGAGGCACTAGGCCACGAATTCAGCTACATCCCTTTTCATTCCACTCCACCAGTAATGTCCTTTCAGGTCCTTGTACATTTTAGTACTACCTGGGTGAATTGAATAGGGATAATCATTTGCTTCTGACAATAATTCCTTCCTCAGCTGATCATCTTTAGGAACACATAGGCGACCTCTAAACATGAGAACGCCATTATCTGTCAATGTGAAATCTAGATCTCACTGTGTGTCACCCTGGATAGCTTTAATTATCTCCTTGAAGCGTTCATCTGAAGCCTGAGCTGACTGAATCCTTTCTACTAAGGTTGATTGCACAGATAAGGTTGCCAGAGATAGAGTAACGTCCTCTACCAATAACTCTAAATCCATCCTTCTAGCTTCTTTAACAAGTTCTTTGCTGACAACCAAGGATGTGATGGATAAGGTCTGGGACTTTCGACTAAGAGCATTCGCCATGACATTTGCCTTACCCGGATGGTAATGGATGGTACAATCATAGTCCTTCATGAGTTCCAAACAACGCCTCTGTCTCATGTTGAGTCCCTTCTGAGTAAAGAAATATTTGAGGCTTTTATAGTCACTGTAGATTTCACTCTTCTCTCCATACAGATAGTGTCTCCAGATCTTCAGGGTAAAGACCACAACCGCCAACTCTAAGTCATGAGTTGGGTAATTTCTCTCATAATCCTTCAGCTGACGAGAAGCATAGACTACCACTTTTTCATCCTACATCAAAACACAGCCAAGGCCCATCTTAGAAGCATCACAATAAACTACCATCCCTCCGGTACCATTCGGAATGGTAAGTACCAGAGCCAAAATCAGTTGTTGCTTTAAATCCTGGAAGTTTCTCTCATAGTTATCAAACCACTCAAACTTCACCCCTTTTCGAGTCAGTCGAGTCATAGGAGCAGAGATTTTTGAAAAGTTCACGATAAATCTCCTATAATAGCCGGCTAGACCGAGGAAACTGTGAATATCTGCTACATTCTTGGGTGTCTCCCAGTCAACTACTGACTGTACCTTGCCAAGGTCAACTTCAATACCCTTCGCAGAAACCAAATGACCTAGGAAATCCACTTACTGTAACTAGAAATCGCACTTGCTGAATTTAGCATATAATTGTTTTTCTCTCAGGCGTTGCAGCACAAAGCGAAGGTGGTCAGTGTGCTCTTCTTCGCTCTTAGAGTAGACTAGGATGTCATCAATAAACACGATGACGTACTTATCCAACACGTCATGAAACACCCTGTTCATTAGCTCCATAAAAGCTACTAAGGCATTGGTCAACCCAAAGGACATAACCAGAAACTCGTAGTGTCCATATCGCAATCTAAATGTGGTCTTGCTAATGTCACTACCTCTGATCTTCAATTGATGATACCCTGAGCGGAGATCAATCTTGGAGAATACCCTTGCGCCTTATAATTGGTCCAATAAATCATTGACCCTAGGCAGCAGGTACCAATTCTTGATCTTAAGCTTGTTGAGTTCACGGTAGTCAATGCACATATGCATACTACCGTCCTTCTTCTTTATAGACAAAATAGATGCACCCCACGGGGAAACACTTGGCCTGATGAAGCCCTTCTTCAATAGATCATTAAGCTGCTCTTGAAGTTCTTTCAATTCTGACGAGGCCATTCTATATGAGGCCTTAGACACTGGAGCAGTACCGGGCACCAAGTCAATCATAATTCTGTTTCCCAATCCGGTGGTAACCGTGTGAGGTCTTCCGAAAAGACATCAGAAAAATCTCTTACTACACTTATCTCTTCATAGGTGTAACCTTGGCTTCAGTGTCTAGTACGGAGGCTAAGTAACATTGGCAACCTTGTGCTAAGAGCTTCTGAACTTGGAGAGCCGAAATAATTGTCTTTCTAGGCTTTTTACTTTTGTTGCCCTTGAACACAAATTCATTGTCTTCCCCAGACTTGAAGAGTATCTTCCTCTCTGCACAGATCAGGCTAGCTCCGTGAGTGGACAACCAATCCATTCCCAGAATGATATCAAAGTCCCTCATATCTAGGATTATCAAACTAGCCTCAAGTCCATGGTTGCTCACTCGAATAGGGCAAGAGTTGAAGGCTTGGCCAAGCTCGACCTTGCTTCTAGTCGATGTATAAACTATCAACTTCTGTTCCATACTAGCTGGTTCAATTGGTAATTTCTTGGCAAAGGAAGGTGATATAAAGGAGTACGACGCTCCCGAGTCAAATAACACATATGCAGGTAAGGATCACACAGACATCATGCTTTACAAACACCGAATAGCCAAACATGATAAACTCAACATAAAGAATTTTACTAAGGTGGTTGAGTACAATACCTGTGATGACACCAAGGTTAGACTGGGCTTCTTCATGAGTAACAGAATAAACTCGCCCCTGAGTCTTATTTGCTGGAGGAGACATAAGTGGGCGAATAGCAGCCTTTACTTGGGGTGCCTTGAAAGTCACAACTGGCCATGAACCTGGTTGTCGAGGTTGTGGCAATCCTTAACCATGTGGCCGGACTCCTTGCAATTGTAACAAACAAGAGTTTGGATCCCATAATAAGGAGCAAATGTAGTTTTAGGCACCTGGGCCACATCATGTCAAACCCTGCTCCTAATTGGCTGGATTTTTTATTGAAGGGCAGGAACCCCTGGCCAGGCAACCAAGATCACTATGGAGCATCACTCCACTCAATGAGAACAATGAGAATACCTTGAACAGGTTTCCTTATATACCTATTAGAAGATGGATAGAAGACCCCTGCAATTGTGCAGCTCACAGTCTGATGTATGACTTGGATCCCAGGTAATCTCTCTCCTCCTTATAATGGTGGGACCCACCTCTAAAAAAGTGTGTAAAATCCCCTAGTGGGCATGTGGGGACAATACCCTGACCAAGGGTCAAACCCCTGTGCAAGCCCCTTTGAGTTTCAGTTGCTGGAATTCTTTGGGCCATGGCACTGGGCGATGCAGCAAGGCCGAGTGACATCGCACAGTGACTGATTTTGAATATTTTAATGGATTTTATTTATAGGGACCACCCAATATGAACATGGGTACCCTCCACTGATAGAAGGAAGTCTGAGGGACCACCTCATGACTCAGTTCACTGTGGACCCCACCAGTGAGCCCAGAATCAGTCAGAATCAAGTTAAAAAAACTGATTTTTAAAAAAGGGACTTAGTGACCAAACAGACCTCAGTTGGTCTTGGGCCTATAAATAGGCAGGCCTGAGCTCATTTAGAGCTCTTATTTCCTGCTGAAACCGAGAGGAGAGAAAGAGAAGAAGAAGGAGAAGGAAGAAGGAAGAAGAGGAGGGGAAGACCTGCTGCAGCCATCCTAGCCTGGAACCGAGCCTATTCTCAGGCTACTTCAGGTATAAAAATACCTATCCTCACCTACTGTTCCCATTTCCCCTCTGTATATACTCTGTTTTTGCTTCCTGGGCAGCCCAGACTAGCTAGGGTTTGCCCAGTATTGGTCCAGATCTGCCATGCAGACCTTGTGCATGGAAGATCTAGAATATTTATGCATTTTAAACATTTAGATATGTTGTTCTTGTGAGCCGAATCTGGTTGTGCACAGCTGCACTGCCCAGATTCACTTCTGACCTATAGATTGGAACCCTGGGTGCAAGCTAGGGCTACAGAGATCAAACCCTAGATGATTGCAGCCCTGGACCCTCATTTGGCATGCTGTTCCAGCCTTGCATGTGGCTGAAACCAACTCCCTGAACACTATTCATCTGGGCTACTTGGGCAGCCACTGTCAGCCTAATGATGGATCTGATGGAAAATCCATCTAGGCCATGGTGTAGACCATCTCAGGGGCTACTAGACCCCCCCTAACATGCAAGGGATCAGGTCTGATCTTAGCCTTGGAAACTCAGCCTGTATCGATTCTACAGGCACTGGGCGATGCACTGGGTGATGTAGCAACGCCCAGAGCCAACGCCCAGCGAGTGGAATATCACTGTTTTGGTGGACAGAGCTGGGGGGATCTCACCCAATGGCCCCTGGACACTGTGGGATGTGGGAAAAGACTAAAATACCCTTCTCCACATCTATCCATGATTAATGAATGCGTTGGAACCCTAGTGGGCCCCACAAGTAAAGGAAGCCCTACTGTGCTTGGTCCTATAGCACAGATAGGCTGTGGACAACACTGTAAGCATATCCTAGACTAGGGTCAGGTACAACCCTAAAAATGACCATTTTGCCCTTTGAGCCACTGGCATTGGTTGATGCACCGGGACATGACCTAAGGCCCAGTGTATGGCCCAGTGATTCCAAGAGTGAACCAATTGAACCCCGGGTTAACCCAATAAGATTAGGGTAATCCTAGGACTTCTAATGACAGACTGATAACTTAACATGACAACTTTTGATTTACATCTATGACTTTATCCTGTGCTCAAGGACAACAACCAGACAACTGCTGAAACTGAATTTGTGACAGAGTACCTAGAGCCAAGTACTGGTGAGTGAATAATATGATCATATGTGTATATGTAATTATGATCTGCTGCCGGCTAATAAGAATTGAATATAATTGTTGTGTTATTTACTTCTGTTCAACTACTCAAATCACTGCATAATGACTGTCTGATGATCAACACTGTGAATTCTTCTATGATGATTGTGAGTGTTAGACTAGATGCCGTAGTCAGCTTGGAAATGGGGCCTGTGGTAGCCCGTATTATAGGGTACGATTGACACCGCTTGACTCATACGATGCCATATAGACATGGGATTAGAGTTTCATCACCCGTGCTACGCACCCTTGCCAATAGAGGTTAAGGTGTTGGATGCCTGTGGGGGCGACCATCAGAAAAAAAAAGAGAAGAGAAATAGAAATGAATAGAACACCAGAATGGTGCACATTGGCTATAAGCCAGAAAAGAAAAGAAAGAAATGGATTGTCCCAAGGGTTAATAACAGAGGGCTGGTCGGGCTGACCTTGGTGAACGAATGCGGGAGCTGACTGGTCCTCTCCAACAACTCAATGGGTGTATCACGGGAAGGGGTTAGAAGCCCGCACTGGGGATACATGTATTGGGGATTGTAATAGCACAGACCCGACTTAGCTGTATTGTTAGGTGGTTAATAATAAAATCTGGACTTGCATATCATGTAGGACCATATGAATTATGAATTGTGATTGCATGTGCATGCATGATTGATGTTATTTGCTCATGAGCTCAGTGGGGCTCACACTCTGTTATGCAATGTTTTTCTTAGATGATTTTGCAGGTGGATGCCGTTGTGGCATGGCAGGTCATTTCGAGGAGGAGACTTTTGGTTGTTACGATGATATTGGTGTGGACCCCGATGGAGGTCATACCGATCCTATGCACATTCTCGGTGGTTGTTGATGAAGGCCATTGTAGTGTGTTCGTGACAACTTTTTGACTTGGGGACTCCTTTTGGGTTATTTGGAGTTATCCCCGTTCTGACTTAGTTGTTGTAGTTTTTCCTTTTTCCTTTTTGGGGTTGAGTATGCTCGCCCTGTATATATCTTTATATGTCGTACTATACTTATCAGCTTTGTTTCTTTGTTTTCTTTGTGTGTGGGTTGATGGGAAATGTAAAACTTTTATATGTATATATTATCACTGTTTCCTCGTATCGCTATGCTTCCTTTTATTATTGAACTGTAGTTTATCTGCTGCACTTTGATCTTGCCTATGGTAAAGAGATGGTTGTGGTTCCATTATCGTAAGCACTGCTTCTAGATCCGTGGGATTTGGCGGATTGCCGTTGTGCAATTCGGGTCACCTACCCAATCCTCCTAGGGGGTGGTTTGGGGTGTGACACATCAGGTCTATGGGACTGAATTGGAGCTACATTGGTGTAGGCCCCTCTCCTCTGGAACTTGTTAGGTCCCCTAGAATCATGTGATGGCATTGGCCTCTTGCCCGCTTGGATGGCCCTATAGTTCTCCCTTTACTGATCTTCTATCAACTTAGCGGCTTCAACCACTTCTGCATAGGTGGGATACTTGTGTAGTACCACAGAAGTACTTAAGCTGGCCTTAAGCCCCCTTTCAAATCTTCTTGCTTTCATGCCCTCAGTTTTTAAATGGGTCGGAGCAAAGTAGAAATACTCCTAAAAAATCTGTTGCTATTCAAGGACCGACTTGGATCCCTGACTGAGGCTCATGAATTCAATTTCTTTCTTCTCTCAGAAATTCCTTGGGAAGTAATTCTCGACAAAGGCTTCTTTAAATTGAGCCCAAGTTGCATTTGGGTACTTGGCCTAGAAATTTTCCTTTGAGGAACACCACCATGCATCAGCATCACCTCGAAATTGGAAAGTGGCACATCGAATCTTCTCAAGGTCACTACATGGTAGTACCTCAAAGATCCTTTCGAGATCCCGTATCTAGGTAGCTAGGAACATAGAGTCATCGATCAACTTATAAAAAGTAGGTGGACGGTGCTTTTGGAACTTCTTAAAAAGTTTGGAGGCATCGGCCCATTCTGGTACGACATTGCTGACTGGTAAGGCAGTCAGAGCAAGAGGAGGTGGATTTTGGATCACTTGCACTGCAAGAACCTCATTTATAGTTGGCCCAGGAGGAGGAATGATAGGAGTGGTATTAACTGTGGGATTAGGGACTTCGTGCACTGGAGGTGGCACTCTTGGTCCCTCTCGACCAACATTCTAAAGCTGGGCAGTCACATTCTGCATGAAAGCACGCTGTTCATCTTGGGATTCCCGGTGTTCCCTTTACATATCGCGTAGAATGTTCCCTAAGAGTACAGCAACATCCGCATTAGTGTTCACTGGAGGTGGTGTAGGCAAACCTTCCTCAGAAACGTTACTAGCATCATCCCTAGGAGGGGAACGATTCCAGTTGTGAGTATTGACCATGATTTAGCACCTGATATAGATAAGATGCCTCACTTGTTAGCATAAGAATAAGAGAAATAAATGCAAGGTATGGGATCTTAAGGGAAGCAAGCACAAAATTGTACACAAGGTGTGTGTACCAACACACAAAAGAAACTAGGGCCCTAAGAGTGAGGCTGAGCCAAAAATATAGGCCAAAAGCCCTTTAGAACACAGACGGATTCACGGGCGGATCTAATCTTCTGAGTCCGTTTGTGACTCCGTCGCAAAATTAGACTGAATGGACTAACAGACGGATGTGGAACGTGAGTTCGTTCGTCTGTTCTCAGGGTATTCATTGGTCAAGAAGACTGAGCCAAACGGAACTACGGACGGATCCTTGGATTGTGGCTCCGTTCATTCGTCCACGTTCATCAAACGAAAGGTCAGGGTTTTTATATTCAGCGGATTCACGATAGTGAGTCCGGTCGTACGTCCGCTCAAAAAATTTTAATAAGAATACTAACCGCTCCTTTCTCTTTCATTTTGGCTTGTTGGGAGAAGGCGGAGGCACAGAGCAGGGAAGCCTAAATTTCGTCCGCTCGAGATCTTACACTTTAGGTTTGTGGATTTTAGACTCCTTCAACCTCAAATCTAACCCTCTTACTTCAAGGTATGAGATCCCATCCCCTATTTAGTTTCTTGAATTTGTTCTTAACCTTTCTCTAGGGTTTTTAACTAGATTTTTCTTCCCCCTTTTTCATGACATTGTGTTTGATTGCTTGAATAATGTTAAAATCTTGTTCTTCTTGTTTTCCTTAAGTCCTAATCTGTTCATGAACATGTTTAACCCTAGATACACTCATCGATTAGGGCTAGGGTTAGTCAAACCCTTGCCACAACTGAAAATTTTCCACTGTTTTGGTTAATTAATCTTATGGCATGGAATGCATTTCTTATTCTCCCCACCTTACATGAGTTTGTTGTAAATTTTTTGATATACTATTACTTGTTTAGCATCATTGTCAATGCCCTAAAGGGAAATTTGCAAGAATTCCCAAGTTTTGTCATTTGAGAAGGAATTTATTTGATGCTTTGGGGTATGCTTTACTCTTCTTTTGATTTCTCTTACAAGCATGCTGCTTGCACAATTTGTTGTTTGATTCCTTGTTATCATATAAAACTTTATAAAGGTCTATTGGAATTTTCTTCCTTAACCCAAGTTTAAGAGAACTATTGTCCCATAAATTTTCTTTTAATGTCTTAGTGAATGTGAATCAATTATTTGCTGTGTTCTAGCCTTAAATTCCCATATTTTTGTTAACATTGGAACGATTAAACACTTACATTGTTTCCTTTGTTTCATTGGTTTTGTATAGGTTACTAAGGTGAAAAGATGGCTCCCAAAACTAGGGGAAACAGGGCTTCTGCAGCAGTAGCAGCACCAGCTCCAGCCCCAGTCCGCTTTGATGCCAACTTCTTTGTGTCAGCGGAGGCGGAGGACCTATACACTCGGAAGCTTCACAGATGGAAGATTGAAGTGGGAAGAGATGTCATTGTAGAGGAGTTGATTGCCTTCAAGGTGGGGCCGAGATTTGAGCACTTGGGGAGGTTTAATATGTTAACCTTGCCCAGGTACTACTACCCCAAGTTGATTGGGCATTTCTACTCCAACATGTCAGTCATTCTGGAGGAAGCGAGGAGGCTTCGAATTAATTCTTTTGTGAAGGGAGTCTGGATATCATTCAATGAGGTGGAATTGGGAGTTATCCTAGGGATCAGTTCGGTTGCGAACCGCATTTATCACCCACTAGGAAGGGATCCCTTAACTTGTATGTCCAAGGCAGAGTACAAACAGCTGTACAACACCATGACCAATGACAAGTATGAATACCGGATGAACATGACTACTTTTGGCAAATCTCAACGGATTTTGACTATGATAGCCAAGACCAACCTAGTTCCTGTCAAGGGGCACAACACTGAGCCTTCTCTCATGTCTGCAACTCTGGGGTACTATCTGCATCAGGGTGTCCAAGTAAGTCTACCCTTTGTCATAGTCAAACACATGGAACAAGTTCTGTTCAAGTCTAGAATAGAGAAGACCCTGCCCTATGGAAGACTTCTCACCCGCATCTTCGAGCATTTCCAGGTTAACCTGGAGGATGAGCCACCCTGTGAGAGCTATAAGGAACCTTTTGGGCGTAATTCCCTAGCCTGAATGCAGATCACATGCAACACATACAGTGATGGGGCGCCAGTGGTCCCAGAGGCTGGTAAAGAAGTGGGTGCAGAGGGAAGTGATGGTGATGATGAGGGAGGAGTTCCAGTGCAGTCTGCTGCTGGAGCTTCTAGTTCTAGAACCTCAGATATGGGTGCTATTCTTGATGCACTTGGCCAGCTAAACACCAACATGGCCAAGCTCAATTCAGACATGCTACAGGGTTTTGTAGGTATCCATGGACAGTTTGCATCATATAACCATCACTTCGAAAGGGTGGAGAAGGACATTCATGGCATCAATGCCTACCTGTATTATGAAGGCAACGATGAAGAAGACGGGGGCAGCAATGATGAGATGGGGGACTAGGCCCCGGACTATTGAAGTTATTCTCTATTTTTCTCAGTTTGTATTTGCATGGTTTGGATGGATGTTTTTGAACAATATTTTATTTTGACTCTTTTCTTTTCTCTTTTTTTTTTTTTGAGCATGGGATTATAGTTCTTCCAGTTGTAATTTTGGAGATTTTCTTGTTGGGTTTATGCGTGGCCTGCTCGCCTCCACAGGAGGTTGAGTAGTATAACAATTGGTTGTCTATGGAACATATTTTGATATATATATATATATATATATATTTGCTATGGTTCCTGGATTCCACCCTAGCTAGTCTTTTCCTTATATTTTGCACACATTCTAATTATGCCAGTTGAAAGCTTTTAAATTTAGACCCTATTATGTAGAATAAATCAAGAGTCCTTGGCGAACCATGTTTGGTGCAGAGCATCACGTTCTGATACCATGCTGTCATGCCCCTATCCCAAGCTTATGTCTTAAGCACAGTCAAGAGGGTGATTAGGATGACACAAGTCACCCCAATTCCTACCAGGATCAACGACACAGTGTCCCAAGCCATAGTCAACAACCAAGAACCCACCTAAATAATTATATTTGAGAAAAAAAAAATAAATATTCCATTCATTTTCAGAGTTAATATGAGCGGAAGCAATATTTAAATACAACAGTTACAATATATTCAGCTGGCTAAGTGATACAGAAATAGTTTAGTGCTGACCACCAACTGGCCATGACATAACTACTCAAAATAATAGTAAGTTATTATAAAAAGTATTCATCACAGGCACAAAGCCCCAAAAGAATCAAAAGGTGGGGACAATCCCCGAACAACATCAATGCCCGTAAGCACAATCATCACAGGGGAAACCATCGTCGTGTTCATCCAACACAAACTTAAGCTCCTCTATGCCAATACTATCGTACTCTGCCGGTTGAGCTTCTAAGCCAGCCAAGTAGCCACCATCTGCATCAAAATCTAAAAAGTTGTGTACACAGGGGGTTAGCTCCACTGAGCCAGTAAGGGAAAAGGGGAGTGCACAAACACACAATCACACATAGTCCATGATGCATGTAATGTTAAATATATTTTCCACCTAACAAATAGTCTAAGTCATGGTATATGCTACTATGATAACTCGGGAGACACTGAGGGTCACTTATCCTATCGTCCCAGTGAAACCTTAATTATCACGAGGGAGCCTACGCTGGTAGAAGCCATAGACCACCCAGTGGCAGACCCCGATAGCCATCACTACCCCTGACCTGGCCTATCCTACCTCCACAGGCAACAGGTGCTTAGACTATCCAACACATAAACCCCTGTTGGCAAGGGTCGTAGCATAAGGGAGCATAAATCATAGCCACAGATATACTACATGTAAGTCCTATCATCCCGAGAGGTATCCCAGGTGCATCAACCTCCCATTCCATCTAGTACCTGGGTAGCAACACGACATGGCGCATACAAACCAAGATGGCAAGCAATGAATATGATAAAGAATTTTTGGGGTTTCGGCCCGTTAACCCAATAGTATGAAGTAAAGTAAACATATCCACATTTCATCAATTCGTATCCAATAAGATTTTATACGCAAGGATGCAACATGGTAAGAATGAATGCAAGCATAAACCATCATGTGATCTATATAGTTATATTTTATATATCAAACCCAAACATCACCCAAAGCCCACTCACAATTTGCTTGCTTGTCGTTCGATGTGTTTTGTAAGGTTTGCCTTGGTGCACGCACTCTTGTACAGATTCTGAAGTCTGAGGATGCGTGAGAATAGAGTGAGAAGTGTATAGGTGGGTCCCTTGAGGGGCCCCAACAACTTACTTGAAGTTTATGTCAAGACAGTAGGGGCGGATGCAAGAACGGAGGCAGCGAGGTGAGTCTGGTCGTGGATCCGTCCAGGCCAAACCCCAAAAATATATGGAACAGACCCACTGGTGGATGTGGAACATGGATCCGCTCGTGCATCCATCCAAACCCTGAGACATTCCCGAGAGTGAACTGAGCTATGGCGGATTTACTAATTGGGTTCGCTCATGGCTCTACCCAGGTTAAATAGCTAGGTTATACTGGACGGACTAACGGGAGAAAACACGACAGTGGATCCTCTCATTGATCCATCGACTTTCCTTTGAAATCTATGAAGATTTCCACCTTCAGCCCTTCATCCATGGAACCATAGAGGTCCTAAGGTTGGGGAGGTGAGTCCAATCCTTCGTTGGAGGTCCAAAACATGTGGTCCTTTAAGGAACATGGAGGATTCAAGGGATTTGGATCCATCTCCAAGGTTCTTCCCAAACCTAAACTAGGTCTTCAATGCTTGAACAACATTTAGGTCATCAAGCTAGAAAGGCACTAAAGGAAAGGGAATTTAAGTCTCAAAGGGAGCATTCATCAGGGATTCTTGGATTTCCAAGAGAAACCCCAAGCTTGGAATCGATCCCAAGGGGATCCCCAAACCTGAAAATGGAAAAGAGAGGGAGGAAGATGAGGACATTTACCTCAAGGGTGGATCAATGGATGATTTCCACCTCCACAGCCCCTCTAAGCTCTTCTTCTCCAAGGCCTTCAATGCTCCTCAGCTCCCAACGTTTTGGGTTGGTAGGAGAAGTAATGAGCCTTAAACGCCAAGTCTTGCCCTTAAGACTAATCCCCACTTAGGGCCTGTTTGGCTTGGGCCTTAAGAGCCAAAACTCATTTAAAAGCCTACTTAGGGAAATGGGTCCACCTTTATGGCATAACCATGAGCCACATAGACCAAGTGTGGGGCCAACCTAATCTAGGTGTCTAGATAGGATGCCTAGGGTACAGGATGTGGGTCCCACACGAGGAAAACACCCAAAAGCCTAAAATAGTACGGGCAGATTAATGGACGGTAGCAGTTTTCGTGAGTCTGCTCGTGCGTTCTGTGCTACTGTAAAGGGCAGGACCCTAAGAAAATTGGTCAGGCTTTGGCCCACACTTCAAGACCAACATGGGGAAGGTATACTAACATTCATAAGGGCAATATCTTACCCCTCGACCATCACGATGTGTCCTTCGTGATCCCGAAGAGTTTCCCAATCGCGATGCTGAGTTCATCGCCAAAAGAGGTGTCTAGGTGTGGGAACACAGGGAATGCCTTCCGGTACTCTTCACTCCGAGGACTCATGCTAGGAGGATGGTCGACGAAATCACCATCGATAAGTCTTCCCCACTACTGGTTAAGGAACCTCTCCTCTACAGGCAGGCCCATGAACTGGTCAACTATATTGTGGCTAGGTTTGACCACAAGTGAAAACAGCTCACCAGTGTACACGACAGTAGAAACTACACGTCATAAGAGAGAGAAAATATAATTAATAGCAAATCTGGGCTCGGATGTAACATTAACACCTTCGGGCGATAAAGAATTCCTCAATCAGTGTCTGTCCCTATTCTATCGGAGGAATATGGAGAACTTCCTTTAACGACCCCACCTTTTTGCATCCTTGCAACCTCTTGGGTGACTGTCATTGATGGAGGCATTCAACTCTTCTGAGGGGAGTGACAAAGTTTGGATCAAGGAGGTGAGGTCGAACCCTCCTAAATCTTCTTCGAGAACATTGATTGTTAGATCATTAGGCTACTGTTCTGTCCTAATCTTGACTTGTCCTGCATCTATCAGGTCTTGGATTGCATGCTTGAGGTGTATACGCTGTTAGTGTGATGACCCTTTTGTTCATGGTAGTGGTAGTATAAAGCCGGCTTATACTCGGTGGTTAAATTAGTCATATCTACATACCGAGGTGACATTGTATTTAGCATTCCTTCATTCTTTAATCTGAAGAAGAGGTGGATAGGAGTCATGTTGCCAAAAGTGAATTCTCTTCGAGGGAGTTTCCATCCAACTTGAATCACCAGAGGGGGAGTGGGGACTATTTTATCTTGAACTTTAGTGCATTGGGTTGAACCAATCATGTTCACTTCTTGACCTTCTCCCTTTTCTTCTTCAGAGTTTCTATCTGAGTAAGTCTTGGAAACTTTTCTCACTGCACCTTGGGCTATCTCCCCTTTGCACGGCTCATTGGTGACCGTGGATGTTTTAGGAATCTTTGGGCACTAGGGTAGAGATAATCATGATATTTTCTATACAGGTTCTCTAGGATCATCTCTACCTGTTATGCTTCCGTGAGGTAGCTCTGCATTATTGTGGCCTTCTCTCTAAACCTTGTGATGAAATTAGAGAACCCTTCACTCTGCCCTTGCCTTCGGGTTTCTAACTCATGCCAAGTAACGTCCACTCCAGTATTGTATGAGTACTGTTTGGTGAAAGCCTTCACAACTATTGACCAAGTCTGAGCTTGAGTTTGGTCTAGTTGTGTAAGCCATCATAAAGCCAGTCCAGCTAACGAGTAGTGAAAAGCTTGAATCATTTAATTCTCTATAAAATTCCAGGCTTTGGCCACAGTTGTGAAGATCTCAAGGTGGGCCTTAGTGTCTCCAGTCCCATCAAACTGATCATGCTCCCATTCAAAATCCTCTAGTATCTTTTCTTCTGGACAATACACCAAGTCATCTTCAAGCATCTCATGTGTCACACCTTTGATGATGACTTTGGGTTTCTCAACTTTCTCTCCCATCTGATGCTCCCTTTCAGTCTCGGGATTCCTCTAGGATGTGTTGGTTGTGGTGACTTCCTTTTCTTTCATTAGAATCCCAGTGGGTACCCTAGACACTAAAGAGGCTACCTTGGGCCTCATAGGTTGAGTATGCCTCAGCTCTTCGAACGTATACATTGCATTTCCTTGGGATTGGGCTTGCACTATCTATAAGATTTAGACCATAAGCTGCCTCATCTCTGTTATTGCTTGCTGCATGCGATTCATCCACTGATTCCACACTTCTTCTGACGGGCCGATATCTGACAGATCCATGGTGCCCACACTAGGCGACGACCTTACTGGACTCTGCTTCCCAAAGTCAAGTGGAGGAATGGAAGTACTTAAGGCCTCGGGGATTAGATCGGACTAGTTCAAATTGGCCTATTGTCATGACGGGCCCACACAGGTAACAAGGATCTTTCTTGATGTGAATCGTACTTTACAAAAGTAAGTAAAACTTATTTTAGTGCTTAAAAAGATTTTTTTTTTTAATTTTTTTTGTTATTATTTATATCAAAACAAATATATACAAACAAGGTTAGTCTGCAACAATTTGCCTTTGACCTCTTGATTCCTTCCTACTCAGGTAATTAATGGTGTAATTACATTGACACCCAGGATTAATCAGGGAATACCCTTATAATCTTAGAATTGATGTAGTGACACTATAAATCCTTCATTGTTCGATGGTTTTTTAAGGTTAAATTTGAATCATCACACAACAACAAATAGAATGGCCTAATTGAGA
Organism: Telopea speciosissima; assembly: GCF_018873765.1. NCBI lineage: Eukaryota > Viridiplantae > Streptophyta > Magnoliopsida > Proteales > Proteaceae > Telopea > Telopea speciosissima. Next base: position 28,309,255 of record NC_057924.1, on the reverse strand, counting down.
ATTTCCTGGTGGTTTATCCTTTGCTAATATAGAAAGCCTTTCATTGCGGGAATCAGAGTGCCATCATTGACGTGCTATACTGGATAGTGTATCATTCTCCAAGGGACAATCAAGGCTACATTTTTTTTATACGCTAATACAAATAGATACGTCGCTTTTGACGAGGGACTATCGAGGGGCCGATAGAGCTCTTTTCTGTGACAGGCAATCCACATTAGGAGGGGTATACCACTGAGAATATTGCTTATAGCCCTAAACAGACTAAGTTAGTTCATGGCATGTCCTAATTGTATACGGTCTAGTTTCCTACATGATGCATGTAATAGGTAGGCTGATAGGACAGAACAAGGTCACCCTTGATAGAACCGATATACCTATCGTTTTATGCGAGTCATGGGTATGTGGTCCTTTTGATATACCTAGGGAATAGGTCATGCGATCTCAGAGTAATCAATCTAGTTCCTTTTTTGGGTTTCGAAAGTACCCCACGACACACTAGTGAATACCTTCGTCAGTGATTCTAAACTTGTAAAGTAAATATCAAGGGTTGTGGCTTTACCACAAATTACCCATGACTACCCATGGGATCCAATGACTAACCACGGGGCTAAGTGTGTTCCCATGGCGTGTGTAGAGACACAACAGGGAGTACTCTTATCATTTGATTTCACTTCAAACATGATGCATGATGCAGTTAGTACAACAAAAGGGGCTAGCCAAGCATGTTATCGATCAAACAATGCATAAGGGAGAAAGTTCTTATGTTCAATGGTAGCATCTAGTATTGAAAGTTTGACCATCAATCCCTAGTGGAGTCGCCACTATGAGGATTCGTTCCCGCCGCGCCGCAATGCTTTAGGCATTGGTTGCTCCTTGATGGAGACAAGGAGTCTAATGTCAATTAACAGGGGATGGGGGTCATACAATAATATGGAATGGAGTCGCCACCTAGGATTAGGGCCTAGCACCTGATTGGTGTTCTGTTTGGTCTAGTCAGAGATTCGAGGTAAGTGGTCAGGTTACGACAGTGGGAAGGTGTTAGGCACCCACCTCGTCCAGATAAACCAGTCTTTCTACTAGATGCTGGTTTTTGAATATTCTCTCCCTTTATGAATGTCCTATACCCACATATATGGCTAAATAATGATGCACAAACTTTTAAATGAATTAAATTATGTTACACTAACTACTATGTACACTACATAGAAATACTAAAAGAGTTTGCATTGTGCCAAAATTAAAGGTTAACGATAGAAATGTATACCAGTATGCTAAAAACCAATGCAATTACGAAAAATGCAATGCGAAAGACGTCCCCCCGGCTCAGGTAGAGATAAACAACTGAATTTTTCCTCTATCGAACAGAGTAATGGCTTACAAATGTTGAATCTATAGGTCTTGGAAAGAATAACAGTGTTGCAAGGTTTTGGGAGCAGGATCCCCGATTCTTGGACAGAATGGCTACGCCGTAGGGGATTCTTTAAAATAGGCGAAAAAGGTCAAAGAAGTTGGGTTCAGATAACCCAAACTTCAGATAGAGGGACAAGGCTCAAAAACTCAAAAATGAGTTGGAGGAAGGCCTCCAAACAGGGAAAATGGAAAAAGGGCAAAAACTAGGCTCTGGAGGGCTCCCTGTTTGAGTTTAAAATAATACCGCAAGCGTACGGGTCAATCGTAGCTACGGGTCGAACACGAGGAGGTCAACCTTGAATAAATTTTCACTTTTAATTAAGGCGAAGTGTACAACTTACCAAATATGGAAACAACCTATATATGAAAACTACCAACTATGGAAACTAGCAAATATAGAAGCAACTAAATTACCAAAGATAACAAATTAAAAATAGAAACTAGGGCAACTGCTAAGGGAATGGATGAATTAAAAATAAGATAGTCACTTGGGAATGGGTTCCACCATGAGAATTAGGGCAGATCAATGACTAGCATATTAGGGCAAAGCATGCATACGGCCTAGGTCTATAAGATATGCGGCATGGCTCATATACGGCTAACATATCCTATGAAAATAGTGCTCATACAACATACAATGTAAACAAAAAATGCATGAACATAATGGTGTCACAATGGATACAGCTAATGAACATGTATATAGTTCCCCTTGGAATGACATACAAGCTGTGGGCGGTCATCCATTGTAAGTCCAATATTGATCATGTCCATTAATCACATAGACAATGCTAGCCATCAATTCTTCCTTCTCTCATGTTTTCACCCACTCCCAAGAGGAGAGGTTTAGCTACCCATGAAAGCAATGAAGAGGGAAGGAAGGATTGATGGAGAAAAAGACATGAAAATTACTAAAACTAAAATTTATAAGAAGAAGAACTTAGCTGATTCGAATAACTCCAATGAAGATGATTCCGTCACTTGAATCCCATCACTTGAAGCCGCATCCAATATTGAAGAACAAATTATCAAAGTATATAATGAAAATTACGCATATGATCTTAGGGATGGGGAAATAAAAATTATCCTTCAATGATTCTCAAAATTAATATTACATATGATAACCTAATTACATAAGATCTAAAAACTAAAATAAAAAGAAGAGGATGAGAGATCGGGTATAACGAAGAGGAACGGCACTGCTGCTGCTATTATCATTCTAGAATAGAAAATTAAAACTGAAAAAGAAAACAAAGGACTGAAGGGAGAGAATGCGGCTGGATTGCGGTCAAGATGGATGTTATATGTGGAGAGAGAGAGCTCGTGAAAAGAGATGGGTAGGAGATAGGATAGAGAATTTGAGAAGAAGTGGGAGAGAGAAGAGATACAATCCGAATTTACCAAAATAAAAGAGATACAATCCAAGAGAGAATCCGAGAGAGTTTAGGAGAGAGATTAGAGAGAAAAGATATTTTTCTCTTTTTTTTTTATTATATTTTTTATCCTAAATTCCAACTTCACTAAGAATCGTTTTTGGGCTATATCTTTTTATCCGGGGTCCAGATGGAACTAACCCGAGAATTAAAGTTGCACCATTTTAAATTTCAGACGATATGAGCCCAATATCCAATATTTTCCAAAAGATTCTTAATTTTCCAAAATTACCCTTATGCCCCTATACTTGATTTTTTTCTCTTTCCTCTCCTTCTTCTTCTCTCAACTCGTATCGACTCTCTCTGGTCTTCAGCTTCTATCTTCATTGAATCTTTTTTTTTTTTTTTGGCTCTTTTAGCTTTATTACTCCACTTCTACTAAAATTATCCTAAAACCTGAAAACACAGAAAAATACCTCGAGTAGCTCCGTAAAATGTGAGTAAAATGCATGCTTACGATCCTAAGATTTCACACATTACTGTGCTCATCAGATTCCCCCACACTTAGACTTTGCTCGTCCTCGAGTAAAGCAAAAAAGACAAACTAACCTAGAATGCAAAAACAAAAAAAACAAAAAAACCTAACTCACTTTCGTAGGAATCATAGTTGCACTTAGCACGTGCAACAAGCCTTTAAACCCCTAGGTTACCCCTAGTGGGCGAGTTGTGTCTCGTGAGTGTTTGCAGTAAATATACACACAAAATTCAATTGTAACTCCATACTATGGTCAAGATAGAGAATGCAGCCGCTCCAAATAATTTACTTTGAGATTTTTTAGATATTCCCCCACACTTGAACTTTATTATCCCACTCTGAGTTAGAGAACTATCATACATCTAACTTAGGGAGGTTTGGGGTAGGGTGAGTCACACTGCTTTCCTTCAAGACTAGATTGAGTAGGTCATCTAGGCTACAAAAGATTTCAGCTTGGAACCTTGGTAGAACCTTTAAACACATGCACAATTTTAATTTCACTTTGATTTTACTTGCCATATTTTTTCAAATATTGAACTCAAGTTTCCCTCCACTACAATTGGCTTGAATCACATGCAGGGCTTGCACCAGACACCCAAGTTACTAACTAGTGTTGGAATAGATTCTCAGTGCATATATCATTTGATTGCTACATTGTGGCTTTAGCCATTGATGCAGTATGAGTTCAAACTTCTTCTTTTATATTTTTTCTTTCAACACACATTTTTTTTCAGCACATACTACTCCAATCTGTGCAATGTCCTGACTTCTTAAGCTTTCTAGGTGGCTCTTGTAGCGGGCTTTAGGCCAATTACTCTCAAACCAGACGGTTTTAAGGAATTAGGTGTAAAATACCTCTCGGGCTTACTTACTCAAACCAAATAGGCTACAAGCCAAGACTGGATCAAAGAGCAAATAAATTTTTTCTTTTTGGCAATCAACTATATCATGCAAGTGTATCATGGTTCAGCCTTAGCACTTAACCAAAACTCGTGTACACAGGATGACTAACGAAATCGGCTCTCTCAGTAGACAGTGTACTTTTAAAGAATTTAAAATCCCTTTGATCGGTATATTCCAATTCCCTCCTCAGTGCGGAATTTTTTTTTACTTCAAAGTGTAGGGTATTTTGGATGCTCTTAAAGTCTTTCAGAAAAGTAAACTAAAGAGGCTACACACTCGCTCTCAAACCAAAGTAAAGATTGTTGGTCAAACAACGGTCCAGGGATCAAACCATGGTTCCGTAGGGAAACCAATTATAAACCAATTAGGGTATTGCAAGCCCAAGGTTATCCCATGGTGTCCCATGGGTGCCCCATTTTAATTTTAGGGTGTCCCATGGTTTCCCATGGGAACCCTGGTGCATCCCTATTAGGGTTTCTCCTTCCCTATTGCGTCCCATAAAATTAATTATCACAATAGGGATGGAGAAATTCGTCTCTAGTCCATCACATGGCAAGAGGGATCCATCCCATACTCGAATGCGCAGTGAAAATTAATCGATTCGAGTTTCTTTCGCATCCTATAAATATTAATAATCAATGAATAGAAGGAATTAATAAAGAACTTCTAACCTTGTGAGCCTCAAGTGCTGCTCCTCCACTAGACAGTGGTTCTTCCTCCAGTGAGCGCTCCAAGCAAACAGATCTGAACCTCCAATGGTGCTACCAAGGTTCTACACGCCAATCCTAGATGCCCTCAAACTCCTCAGCACATATCTAGGGTTTCATAAACCCCAACTCTCAAACACAGGTGAGAGAAGCAAGAAGAAGAAGAGAGATCACAAAAGGGAGAGAGAGAAACCAAAAATGTAGGAGAGAGAGTGTCTGCTCCAAAAACATGGAGAGCTTCCTCTTCTGTGTTTTATGGTCCCCTATTTATAATAATAGGGTTTAATTAAATCCTAGATAGATTTAATAGAGCCCTAGTGAGAGTCTGACTCTCTCTCTCTCAGTCTGGCAGTTCTGTTTAAACTCAAAGTGCTACACAGGTGAAGAAGCAGAATCTAATAGGGAAAGTATTAATTAGATTCTTTATTTAATTATTAATGGATAATTACAATTAGCACCAAAACCATTAATTAAATAAAGAGCCAATTAAATTAGCAAATTCCAAATAACTCCTTATATGATAACAATTTATCATATACACCCCCCACTAATCAACACCATCATTATGGAATCTAGGGTATGTACACATGTACTGCCAAACCCCAATCCATAGTACATGTCCATATACGAGCGTCTGTGCATCCGATCGGGTCCCGCAAAACTTGATAAAATACTTTATTTGAAATAACTATAAATAATGTATCATTTTATGTAAAATAAATTTTGCAAAACCATTTCCAAAACGGTACTGGATCCAGATTCTGATCCGACCATGCACAGACAGTCTCTGTCTTGGTGTTCCCCAATCGGGCAGTGGTGACCGTGTTGGATAACTCCTTCACTCACAAAGTGTTCACGTATTCCCAGAACACCGGCTTTGACTCGCTTGAGTCTCAGTCATTGATGAACCAAAGAATGCGATCACACTTTGCGTGTGAGGTTCCCTCAGTATAGGTGTCGGTGACACATGTCTATCCCTTCCTACATCCGGCAAGAATACATGAGGGAATCGACAAAGTAGATTCTTCGCTAATGCACACATCAAACATGTGAGCACTCGCATTCGTACCCTGACATCACATGTCTAGGCATACCCAATGCGACAACCATATGATAAGGGTTCCCAGCCCAAACCCTAGTCGTGACTACCATTTTAAGTATAACTTACGGACACATAATGCTCAAAAAGTTTATATCGCATGTGACAATATTAAACTAAAATGTATAAATGTTCAATACAAAGGTGAACCGGGTTGAACCGGACCAAACCGGGTTTGATGGACACACACTTGTCCAACAATCTCCCACTTGTACATCAAAGCCAATTCCCCATACATTTTAAACCCATGCCCTCCATGTGTTTCTCAAACACTCCTGGTGACAAACCCTTTGTCATGGCATCAGACATATTTTCAGTTGTGTCCACTTTGGAGATACTCACGTCACCCTGCTGGATAATCTCTCTGATGAGGTGATACTTCCGCTGCACGTGCTTGTTCCTCTGATGACCCTAGGCTCCTTAGCTTGTGCAATGGCCCCTCTATTGTCACATAACAGGGGAATAGAGGCCTTGACAAGATCAGGGACTACCTCCAAATTTGATAGGAATTTTCTCAGCCAAACACCTTCTTTTGCACAAGCTGCAAGGTATTCTGCTTTGGTAGTAGAATCGGCTGTAGACTTTTATTTCGCACTCCGCCACACAATGGCACCTCCACCCATTAGATATACCATCTCGGACGTGGATTTTCTGTCATCCTTGTCAGTTTGGAAATCCGAATCTGTGTATCCCAATACTAACAACTGATCAGATCCAAAAACCAAGAAATATTCCTTAGTCCTTCTTAGGTACTTGAGGATATTCTTGATAGCACTCCAATGCTCGCGTCCAGGGTTAGATTGATAACGACTTACCATGCCTACTGCATAGCAAATATCCGGCCTCGTACGTAACATGGCGTATATAAGACTCCCTACTGCTGAGGCATAGGGAATTCTCTTCATCTCTTCAATGTCTGTCTGAGACTGAGGACATTGAGATCTAGAAAGACTGACTCCATGTCTGAAGGGAACACTTCCCCTCTTGGAGTTCTCCATACTAAATCTGGCCAGGACTTTGTCTATATAGGTAGCCTATGACAAGCCTAGCATCCTTTTCTGGTGATCTCTTACGAGTTTGATCCCAAGGATATAGCTAGATTCACCAAGGTCTTTCATCGAAAACGTTGTGGATAACCACTGTTTTACTGATGAAAGGAATCCTACATCGTTACCAATCAGCAATATGTCATCTACGTATAAAATAAGAAAACATACTGCCCTCCCACTGATCTTCTTGTAAATGCATGGTTCATCCATGTTTTGATCAAAACCAAATGATTTGATTGATTGATCAAACCTGATGTTCCAGCTCCTGGAAGCCTGCTTCAACCCATAAATGGACCTCCGCAATTTGCACACCTTTCTTTCTTCCTCCAAGGAAAAGAACCCCTCTGGCTGTTCCATGTAGATTTCCTCATAGTCTATACCCTCTTTCTGGGTATAACCCTTTGCCACCAGTCTCGCTTTGAATCTCTTGACCTTTCCATCTGCACCCTTCTTCCTCTTGAAGATCCATTTACATCCAATCGGCTTGACGCCAAGTGGTGGATCGACTAGAGTCCAGACCTTGTTGGAATGCATCGAATCGATTTCAGAGCGCATTGCTTCCAGCCACCTAGTGGCATCAACATCCTTTAGAGCCTCAGAGTATGTCATCGGATGATCATCCGATTCAACCGATACCATGTGGAACTCTTCCACTGTTTCCTCTTTGGTTAAAAGAGTTAGCCTGGTGGCTGGTCTAATAGTCCTCCCACTGCATCGAGGTTCCTCAAGTATTGGTATTTCAGCGGGTATGTCAGTTGGTCTCACTTTTGGAAGTGACGTTTCTGAGCCATCTGATAGCCCTTTTATGACTACTGGTTCGGACCTCTAGGTCATCATTTCTTCCTCAAAAAATATGACATGTTTACTTACAATGACCTTTTGATCAACTGGGTCATAGAAATAATAGCCTATCGTGCCTTTGGGGTAGCCTAAGAAATAGCATCTCGAAGTCCTGGATTCTAACTTGTCTGTCTGTTGCTTTCGCACATGTGCTATGCAACCCCATACCCTAAGGTGTTGAATACTGGGCTTTCGCCCTTTCCACAACTCAAAGGGTGTCTTGGCTACAAACTTAGATGGAACCCTATTCAAGATATATATCGCCGTCTCTAAAGCGTACCCCCAGAAAGAAAGAGGCAGCTCACTATAAGTGAGCATCGTCCTGACCATATCCAATAGGGTCCGATTGCGTCGTTCGGATACACCATTTTGTTGTGGTGTGCCTGGATTAGTTAGTTGACTAACTATCCCTTGGGATATGAGATGTTCTTTAAACTCATCCGATAGATACTCCCCTCCACGATCTGATCGTAAGGACTTGACGCATTTATCGAGCTGTCTTTCGACCTCGGCTTGGAATTCTTTGAATTTATCAAAGGCTTCCAATTTCCTACGCATCAAGTATATGTAACCATATCTAGAGTAATCATCGGTGAACGTGATAAAGTACTCATACCCATATCTTGCTTGTATGTTTATGGGTCCACACACGTCAGTGTGTATCAACTCCAACAGATCTGTGGCTCTAGCACCTTTACTGCTAAAGGATTTCTTGGTCATTTTGCCCTGAAGGCATGACTCACAGGTGGGGAATGGTTCCACCCTCGGACTCTCTAAGGGCCCATCCCTCACCAATCTACTGATTCGGTCCACATTAATGTGACCCAATCTTAGATGCCACAGATATGTTGAGTTTACTGGAGCTGCTTTCCATTTCAAATCAACATTTGAAACAACATTCGTTCTAATAGGGCAATCCAGAAAATACAAACCACTTTGCATATATCCGAATGCCACAAAGGAATTATTAAAACGAATAATCAATTTAGAATTAAAGGAAAAACTATATCCGTCCAAAATAAGTTTTGAAACTGAAATTATCTTCCTCTTGAAAGAGGGTACATAATAGCAATCCTTTAAAACTAAACTAGCAGAATTAAAATTTAAAATAAAAGTTCCCACAGCCAACGCCATAGTCTTGGCTCCAGTGCCCATCCGAAGACGCACTTCATTTCTTTCCAGGTTCCTTGTCTCCTTGAACCCCTGTAAATCATTACAAATGTGAACAGTGGATCCACTATCCACCAACCAAGAATTGGTCAGTTCAAAAGATAAATTAGACTCATAAAGAACGTGAACATCACATGTACCTTCTTTAGCAGCCTCTGTTTCATCCGGCTTCTTATCTTTCAAAGTTGCCAGGTAAGCACGACAGTTTCTTTTCCAGTGACCCTCCTTGCAATAGAAGCACTTGCCTTTGCCTTTATTGCCAGACTTCCCACCCTTGGCTTTCAGGGTCTTGCCCTTACTTCCCTTTTTCTTCTTCTTCCCATTTAAAGAAGGCTTTGCCTCAGTTGCATTGACCTCAGCCTTGTCCTTTTTCAAGGATGCTTCAGCCTCTACCAGTGCATTAGCAAGCTCGGTGAGCTCCATCTCCTTCTCGGACATCTTGTAGGACATCCTAAAAGGTGCGTAGGTAGAAGTGAGTGACACTAAGATCACATCAGTCTTGTATCGTAGGCTAAAATCAGTCCCCATGGATTCCAGTTTTTCAAACAGATTGATCATTTTCATTACATGATCCATCACTGGAGTCCCCTGAGACATCTTGGAGTTATGGATTTGACTCACCGCATCAGAATGTGCGTGTGTCAACTGCCTGTTGAACAATTCAGCAAGCTTATCCATTTTACCCCCAGCAGCAGTGCGTATATCCTTGACTGAGTCTACAACTGATTTTTTCAACGATCCTAGGATATAGAGTGATGCCTTGGAATCCCTCATGAGGAGCCCTTGCATCTCTTCATTTTCCCCAAAATTGTTCGGGTCGGGTTGAGGAGGAACTTGTTCATTTAGAACTGTGTACAGTCCTTCAGCAGTCAGGAGCAACTTAATGCTCCGGTACCAATCGACATAGTTTGTACCATTAAGTTTGTATTCACTAATGAGTGTTAACAGGTTGGAATTAATGGCAGCCATCGTATATTAATCTACACATGCACAAGTAAATAACCACATGCTACTTAATGACTATTGAAAATAATAAATTGAGCACACACACATCAATGGTCTTTCATGATTTGGGTTTCCCTCATAACCCAAAAGATGAATTGGATACCTACAACCCTTGCATGCATAACTTACCCTGTCAGGAGTCATTATACACACCATGGTAGTGTGGACTAAGCTGTCCGCCTCATAGGCTTCCAATATTTTCGGCCACCTAGGTGTCATGTCCAGATCCTATCGGCTGACATACACCCAAGTCATGTACTTACCTATTGCATTAGTTAGAATCATGGAATCATGAAAGATGGCCCACTGTCGTAGTGCCCTCTCACTATCCATACCCTAACGTATCTAGATGGAGGTAAATATAGATAAATGCGTGACAGAGGTCCTGGCAATATCCCGTCGGCTTATGCGGGGTCATGTCACACATTTTCTACATTTATCTTCAATAGGAGGCCTTGGACATGTCTACCGATTAAGACTAGTCCATATCATACATGTATTATGAATAAAGAGGGATTAATTAACTCTCACATACATGGATAGATTTAAACAACATAATTAATCAACATTAATTAAAAGTGATTATGGGATGGCGGCATTTTTATCAGAAGTAATTAAAGAACCCTCCCAATAAAAATAAAACTAATAACTTTAGGTGCATTTATCATGCCATGGATGCCACGCCTCGATCATCTCCTCTGCCCGATCACGTCTTCAAAGTAGGTGACTTGCATCTCCATAAGCTTTGAGCGCCACATGTGGATCACTATCTACATGCCCTGGGAGTTCTAACTGCTCTAAAATTATAATGGAAACCTAAAAAAATTATATACACTTTCTTTTCCATAATAATAAAGAAACCCCGCATGGAGGAACCAACCCACCATTTGGGTTGCCCATGGGGTGGAGTACATTTGTTTATAAAAAAGAAACGGGGAGAGAGAGAAAGAGAGAGAAGCATCACATCCACCCATAACCCCATGTATCACATACATAAACAATCCATCCATTTATTAGAATGCCATTCCCATAATCACATCACAATATAATTTCATGCATGGGCATTAAAGCAAGTGAACCAAAAATTAAAACATGGATTCCTTCAATTATTTAACCACCACATCGCATGTGATAACATGTATCCAAGCCCATAAAATTAAAATCGCATTTTAATTGCAAGTGGGTAAAGAGGGAATCTCTTCACCCATCATCATCCTCCAAAAACAAAACAAAATAATAAAATTCTGTTTTGAAAAATCAGTTTTTTTTTTTTTTTTGTTAAACTGGAGGGAAAACAAGGGGGGTGCATGTAGTCCACTTGCGCAGGCTGCAGGCACTCCCTGCGCAGCCCATAGACACAGGGCCCACGGACAGCAGCCTTGGGCTGCAGGCCGCAGCCTGCTGCCCGTAGGCTAAAGCCCACGGACAGCAGCCGCAGCCCGCAGCCCGCAAGCTTGCTGCCCGCAGCAGCAGCCCGCAAGGGATGCGCACAAGGGTAGGTTCATGGGGAAGGGCGTGCGCTCCCCCTCACATATAGAACATGATTAAAAAATTTTAAAATAAAAATTAGTAATCACAACCTAATTGGATACATGCTTCAATAATTGGAATAAACAAAACAAACCAAATCCATCATCACATGGGTAGGTTGTTACACTAACAACCTTGTAACTACTCATGTGCACATGGGAAGGTTGTTACAACAACCATATCCTAACCACCCATGTGCCAACTTGCATCCCACTCACGATAATCATAATAATCATTAATTATCTAATATTCATTCGTGGGAAAGGTGGCTCTGATACCACACTGTTGGTCAAACAACGGTCCAGGGATCAAACCATGGTTCCGTAGGGAAACCAATTATAAACCAATTAGGGTATTGCACGCCCTGGGTTATCCCATGGTGTCCCATGGGTGCCCCATTTTAATTTTAGGGTGTCCCATGGTTTCCCATGGGAACCCTGGTGCATCCCTATTAGGGTTTCTCCTTCCCTATTGCGTCCCATAAAATTAATTATCACAATAGGGACGGAGAAATTCATCTCTAGTCCATCACATGGCAAGAGGGATCCATCCCATACTCGAATGCGCAGTGGAAATTAATTGATTCGAGTTTCTTTCGCATCCCATAAATATTAATAATCAATTAACAGAAGGAATTAATAAAGAACTGCTAACCTTGTGAGCCTTAAGTGTTGCTCCTCCAATAGACAGTGGTTCTTCCTCCAGTGAGCGCTCCAAGCAAACAGATCTGAACCTCCAATGGTGCTACCAAGGTTCTACACGCCAATCCCAGATGCCCTCAAACTCCTCAGCACATATCTAGGGTTTCATAAACCCCAACTCTCAAACACAGGTGAGAGAAGCAAGAAGAAGAAGAGAGATCATAAGAGGGAGAGAGAGAAACCAAAAATGTAGGAGAGAGAGTGTCTGCTCCAAAAACATGGAAAGCTTCCTCTTCTGTGTTTTATGGTCCCCTATTTACAATAATAGGGTTTAATTAAATCCTAGATAGATTTAATAGAGCCCTAGTGAGAGTCTGACTCTCTCTCTCTCAGTCTGGCAGTTCTGTTTAAACTCAAAGTGCTACACAGGTGAAGAAGCAGAATCTAATAGGGAAAGTATTAATTAGATTCTTTATTTAATTATTAATGAATAATTACAATTAGCACCAAAACCATTAATTAAATAAAGAGCCAATTAAATTAGCAAATTCCAAATAACTCCTTATATGATAACAATTTATCATATATACCCCCCCACTAATCAACACCATCATTATGGAATCTAGGGCATGTACACATGTACTGCCAAACCCCAACCCATAGTACATATCCATATAAGAGCGTCTGTGCATCCGATCGGGTCCCGTAAAACTCGATAAAACACTTTATTTGAAATAACTATAAATAATGTATCATTTTATGTAAAATAAATTTTGCAAAACCATTTCCAAAACGCAGTGCTGGATCCAGATTCGATCCGACCATGCACAGACAGTCTCTATCTTGGTGTTCCCCAATCGGGCAGTAGTGACCGTGTTGGATAACTCCTTCACTCACAAAGTGTTCACGCATTCCCAGAACACCGGCTTTGACTCGCTTGAGTCTCAGTCATTGATGAACCAAAGAATACGATCACACTTTGCAGTGACGGGGTTCCCTCAGGTACAGGGTGTCGGTGACACATGTCTATCCCTTCCTACATCTGGCAGGAATACATGAGGGAATCGACAAAGTAGATTCTTCGCCAATGCACACATCAAACATGTGAGCACTCGCATTCGTACCCTGACATCACATGTCTAGGCATACCCAATGCGACAACCATATGATAAGGGTTCCCAGCCCAAACCCTAGTCATGACTACCATTTTAAGTATAACTTATGGACACATAATGCTCAAAAAGTTTATATCGCATGTGACAATATTAAACTAAAATGTATAAATGTTCAATACAAAGGTGAACCGAGTTGAATCAGACCGAACCGGGTTTGATGGATACACACTTGTCCAACAAAGACTACAATTCGATGAAATCCCCCCATACTTAAATGATGCAGTGTCCTCAATGGATGAAAAAAAAAAAAACTAAAAACAAAGACAAAGAAGAGGGGGCGTACCGGATATGATCATGGTGGCTCAAAATAAGAAGGTGCATAGAAATCCATGACCTCGTAAGAATGTGGTGAAGAAAGTGGCATGAGAAAAGACTTAAAAGATATGCTAGAGATTATAGAGTGTGTACCCTTACCCGGATCAAATATTACAGCGCCTCCATTGTGTTGTTGGGACAATACCTCTTGTTCCTTTTCAGGCAGTTCCACTGGTGGTGACTTAGGAAGAGAAGTAGACAGATTACCATCTGGCTCAATAGGTGGTGGCTTGGTCCACAATTTAGAAGGCTCTCCCCCATACTTGGATTGAGGCAAGTCCATTAGACATTGATTGATACCTGTGTTAAGAGCAGTTGTAACCAAATCAGGTGGTTCAAAAATTAGATGCACGTCTTCATCTAAGCATGGTTGCTTTCCCAATCTAAAGACATTAAAATTACGAGATGAATTCCCAAAAGACAGCCTCATCAGACCATTTCTATAATTGATTAGAGCAGTGCTAGTAGCTAAGAAAAGTCGACCAAGGATAATTGGGATTTGGCCTTTGATATTGGTCATAGGTTGGATATCTAGGACTATAAAATCCACGAGAAAAAAAAATTTCCCAACCTTTAATAACACATCCTCAATTACTCCCTTGGGAGTCTTGATTGATCTATCTACCAATTGTAATGTGACAGATGTTGGCTTAAGGTCACCTAACCCTAATTGTTGGTGCACTGAATATAGCAATAAATTGATACTAGCTCTTAGATCAAAAAGGGCATAGTTAATTCTAGTGTTACCAATCATACATGAGATAGTTGGGCAACTAGGATCCTTATACTTAGCCACTATCTATTGTGACAGAACTGAGCTCACATTGGCAGTCAAGAAGGCTTTCTTAGGTACATTGATTTTCCGTTTTTGAGTACACAAGTCCTTGAGGACTTTTGCATAGGTAGGTACCTAGGAAATAGCATCTAAAAGAGGGATGTTAACTTGCACATTTTGAAGACATTGAAAACTTTTTCAGTTATTGCATCATTCTTATTGCTTTTAAGCCTATTGGGAAATGGAGCCTTAGGGACATAAGTCTTCTCAGATGGCTCTTCATGTTTCTCTTCATTAACCACTATAGGTTCATCAGACAAACCTTGGATAGGGGTCTGGTCATTCATAACTATGGGAGGGGCATGTGGGGCACTTACAATAGGAGTCGGATGGGAAACATTCACAACATCAATAGGAGGCTCAAAAGTTAAAGGAGTTGGTTGAATTGGAACCTCTTGTTGGTACTCACGTCCACTCCTCAGAGCATATATGACATTACATTGACTAGAGTGTTCTGAGTGGTGTGGACTCTGATGGATAGAGTTCAGCTGAGTGTGAGGTGGATGGGGCATAGAGGTCCTAGGGTTTGGATCTAGCTGACTCAGCATCTTACCCTTTTCCCTTTTATAGAGAGCATTGGCATGTTGAGAGATTTGCCTCTCCATGTTATGTTGGCTAGTCATGAATGTGCTCATGAGAAGCTCCATACTCTTCTCAAGGGAAGTTATCCTGGTAGACTCATCACTATTTTTTAGAAATTCAGGTGGTTGTTGATTCATCACTGGGGTTGGTGGTGTGGGTCGGAGATTATTGGGAGGGGGGACAAATATAGGGTTAGTCTGTTGGGGAGCAAACTGACCTTGGATTGGAGGCTGGAATGTAGATGGACCAACTTGATTGGGGCCTTGGTTCCATGAGAAGTTAGGGTGATTTCTCCACCTAGGATTATAGGTTTCACTATAAGGATTGTTCATTTCATGCACACTCTTATAGCTTCCATGCCCACTAGACCTATTAGGGCACTCATCCATCACATGTGATGAAGATTGATATCCACTACACAAAGGGAGGGTCTGACAAACCTGATTTATCGGGGAAGGTCCCTTGGTCACTATGGCTTCCAGTCTTTTAATAAGACTATCCAACTAAGCTTCTTTGGCTACAATTCCCTCTACCAAAAATCCCTTACCGGAGTTTTCATTTTCTTGAGTGGATTCCCACTCTCTGATCTTGTTCGCTAAGTCAACCAAAAACTCCCAAGCTTGATTTTCATCGGTGAATGATGTGATCCAGTTGGGCATATGGATTCCACCAACTGCTTGGTTTGATAATCTATACTCTCATAAATGATTTGGCACAGATGCCAAATATCTAGGCCACGGTGAGGACACTCTTGAAGAAGGTTGTTGAATCTCTCTATGAATTTGGAGAAGGATTCATTTGGTCTATGTCTGAACTGCAGAATGTCATTCCTAATCCTATTGGTCTTATGCAAGGGAAAGAACTTCTTTAGGAAGACAACTGTAAATTGATCCCATGTAGTTATCGAGTCTCTAGGCAAACCATAGAGCCACTTTTTAGCTTGATCCTTAAGTGCAAAGGGGATGAATCTCAACTTAACCGCATCATCAGTCAATTGTTGCATCTTAATGAGCACACATACCTCCTCAAACTCCCTAAGAAACAAATATACATCTTCGTTAGCTACCCCATGAAAGTGGATCAACATACTAATGAAATTAGATTTAAGCTCATAATTGTTTCCCTGGGCGGCGGGTAAGCGAATGCATGAGGGTTGTGCAGCTCGTGCTGGATAAAAGCGGTCCCTAAGGGTCATAGGTTGCCTTTCTCCTTCCTCAACCATGGTTGGAATCTCAACTCGTTCAATCCGGTTCTTAGAATTCCTCACCCAAACAAGCATACAAAAGCCACAATCCGAAATTAAAGCACTCCTCAAAGCTTCTTTTTTTTTTTTGGGATTTTACAAAATTTTTTTTTTTATTGAAAACACTACGAATCAATTAAAATTGGAAACTAAACAAGCGTCACCTCCCCGGCAACGGCGCCAAAAACTTGTTTGAGTTTAAAATAATACCGCAAGCGTACGGGTCAATCGTAGCTCCGGGTCGAACACGAGGAGGTCAACCTTGAATAAATTTTCACTTTTAATTAAGGCGAAATGTACAACTTACCAAATATGGAAACAACCTATATATGGAAACTACCAATTATGGAAACTAGCAAATATAAAAGCAACTAAATTACCAAAGATAACAAATTAAAAATAGAAACTAGAGCAACCGCTAAGGGAATGGATGAATTAAAAATAAGATAGTCACTTGGGAATGAGTTCCACCATGAGAATTAGGGTAGATCAATGACTAGCATATTAGGGCAAAGCATGCATACGGCCTAGGTCTATAAGATATGCAGCACGACTCATATACGGCTAACATATCCTATGAAAATAGTGCTCATACAACATACAATGTAAACAAAAAATACATGAAGATAATGGTGTCACAATGGATACGGCTAACGAACATGTATATACTTCCTCTTGGAATGACATACAAGCTGTGGGCGGTCATCCGTTGTAAGTCCAATATTGATCATGTCCATTAATCACATAGACAATGCTAGCCATCAATTCTTCCTTCTCTCATGTTTTCACCTACTCCCAAGAGGAGAGGTTTAGCTAACCATGAAAGCAATGAAGAGGGAAGGAAGGATTGATGGAGAAAAAGACATGAAAATTACTAGAACTAAAATTTATAAGAAGAAGAACTTAGCTGATTCGAATAACTCCAATGAAGATGATTCCGTCACTTGAAGCCGCATCCAATCTTGAAGAACAAATTATCAAAGTATATAATGAAAATTACACATATGATCTTAGGGATGGGGAAATAAATATTATCCTACAATGATTCTAAAAATTAAAATTACATATGATAACCTAATTACATAAGATCTAAAAACTAAAATAAAAAGAAGAGGATGAGAGATCGGGTATAACGAAGAGGAACGGCACTACTGTTACTATTATCATTCTAGAATAGAAAATTAAAACTAAAAAAGAAATTGAAGGACTGAAGGGAGAGAGCGTGGTTGGAGTACGGTCAAGATGGATGTTATATGGGGAGAGAGAGAGCTCGTGAAAAGAGATGGGTAGCAGATAGGAGAGAAAATTTGAGAAGAAGTGGGAGAGAGAAGAGATACAATCCGAATTTACCAAAATAAAAGAGATACAATCCGAGAGAGAATCCGAGAGAGTTTAGGAGAGAGATTAGAGAGAAAATATATTTTTCTCTTTTTTTTTATTATATTTTTTATCCTAAATTCCAACTTCACTAAGAATCATTTTAGGGCTATATCTTTTTATCCTGGGTCCAGATGGAACTAACCCGAGAATTAAAGTTGCACCATTTTAAATTCCAGACGATAAGAGCCCAATATCCAATATTTTTTGAAAGATTCCTAATTTTCTAAAATTACCCTTATGCCCCTATGCTTGATTTTTTTCTCTTTCCTCTCCTTCTTCTTCTTCTCTCAACTCGTATCGACTCGCTCTAGTCTTCAGCTTCTATCTTCATTGAATCTTCTTTTTTTCGGCTCTTTTAGCTATATTACTCCACTTCTACTAAAATTATCCTAAAACCTGAAAACACAGAAAAATACTTCGAGTAGCTCCGTAAAATGTGAGTAAAATGCATGCTTACGATCCTAAGATTTCACACATTACTGTGCTCATCACTCCCCCTCTCCCAGAAACTTGGATTGTGCAAATGAGAGGGGAGGGGTCTATTTATAGGCAAAAATGGGTCTTATGGCACCGCAAGGGAGGGGGGAGGGCTCTAAGGCGCGTGCGGCACCGTACAGCGGGGCCATGGGTGGTTGTATTGCCAAACGGCGGGTCCATGAATGGCTGCACCACCCGTTTATCTTGGGGGGATTCCTACAAATGATGCTTTGAAGACATTGGGCATCCCCATAATGTCTAAATGTCATTGTTGGGGCATCCCATCCTATGAATCAGCTTCTCACTGCTTGGTGTGAAGTACTTCTTCACTCAGAAGGAGTTGAATATGAGACAGAGGCGATGGTTAGAGCTGATGAAAGACTATGACTGTATGATCTAGTACCATCCAGGCAAGGCAAATATGGTGGCCGATGCACTCAATAGTTTCTCATAAACTTTTTCCCTGGTAGCATTGACAGTCAATGAGCACCTTATAGAGGAAGCCAGAAGGATGGAGTTGGAACTATTGGTTGATAGTACCACTATGTCACGTGCCGCCTTGACAATACAACCCTCATTGGTAGAGACGATCAAGGAAGCCCAACCCACTGATGCGGAACTACAGAAGTTGATAGATGGCATTCGAGAAGAAATGCAAGAGGAAACAGATTTTACCTTATCGGGGGATGGTACCCTTCGATTCAGGGGTAGGTTGTGCATACCCAATGATGAATAGTTGAGGAAAGAAATTTTGAGTGAAGCCCATTGTTCTCCATATTCTGTACATCCCGGCCGCACCAAGATGTACAAGGATTTGAAGCTACATTTTTTATGGATAGGAATGAAAGCTGACGCGGCCACTTTTGTATCGAAGTGCCTCACTTACCAGAAGATTAAGGTGGAGAGGCATCAGCCCTTTCGGTTGTTTACAATCACTCCCGATCCAAGAATGGAAGTGGGAGCATATCACCATGGACTTCATCACCGGATTGCCCTGAACAGCTAGGGGTGTTGATGCCATTTGGGTGATTATTGATCGGCACACCAAGACTGCACACTTTGTTCCAATAAAGGTGACTTATCTGATGGAAATATTAGCAAAGTTATACATGGACAAGGTTGTTCGCTTGCATGGGGTTCTAGTGAGCATCTTTTCTGATCGTGATCCCAGGTTCACATCGAGATTCTAGAGTAGTTTCCAACAAGCAATGGGAACACTATTGAATTTTAGCATGGCCTTCCATCCATAAACCGATGGTCAGTCAAAGAGGACCATGCAGACGTTAGAGGACATTCTCAGAGCTTATGCCATTGATATGAAGGGTAGCTAGGATGAGCATATTTCACTCATTGAATTTGCCTACAACAACAGTTACCAGGCTACTATAGGTATGGAGTCGTTCGAAGCACAGTATGTTTTGTGCCGAACACCATTGTACTGGGATGAGGTAGGTGAACGAAGGATATTGGGACCCAAGTTGATGCAGGCTATATGTGAGAAGGTAGACTTGATTAGAGCCCAAATCAAGGTAACATAATCGAGGCAGAAAAGCTATGCGGACTTGAAGTGAAAGGATCTCGAGTTTAGTGTGGGTGACAAGTTATTCCTTCAAGTGTCACCAACAAAAGGAGTATTATGGTTCAGTAAGAAGGGGAACTTGAGTCCTAGATACATTGGACCATATGAGATCCTAGCAAGAATTGGACCAGTGAGATACCGGCTGGCCCTGCCCCCGTCATTGGCGGATATTCATGACATGTTCCACGTATCGATGTTGCGGAAATATATTCTGGATCCGGCCCATGTCATGACTCAAGAACTGCCTAAACTTTCTGAAGACCTGACCAATGTAGAAGAGCTTGTAAAGATCCTTGTGAGGAATGAACACAATTTTTGCAAGCGTGTCATCTCTTACGTGAAGGTACAATGGAGGAACCACACCGAAAGGGAAGCATCTTGGGAACGCAAGAGCGAGGTTCGAGCAAAGCACCCTCACTCATTCGACATAACAAGTAAGTCTTAATTTCGAGGATGAAATTCTTATAAGGTGGGGCGAATGTTAAATCTATGCCCAAAGCCCGGTCTAAAGCTTGGTCTGACTGGTCCAGTTTGAACTTGTGTAGAATCGGCGGTGGCGTACTCTAGAGAACTATGGGTGATGATACTCAGACCATCTCACAAGGTCATTGATCATATCACAGGGGAGGTCATCGAGGATAGGTTCATCGACAGAGATAGGGGGAAGTTTGTCAATGAAGGGGTATTCTTGGCATTCCCTCCGCAAGCAGACCCACAAGGCCTGTACCGGTTCCCTATACCACTTTACGACGACTGGGGGTAAGCCACTATTTGTGTATTCAACTTGTGAGCATAATTAATACTATTTTGATATCCATTTGGGCTTAGGACTATAGAACCCTTCAATTTAGAAATAGATTTGGACTATGGGCCTTATTGGGTTAAAAGGCCCAATGACTTAAGATAGGACCTAGAGTCAATGTCTACCTAAACAAGCCCTAGTCAAATAGACCTAAGGAGGTGGACCTAACCAAACATGCCCTAATGGCCATGTGAAGTTAAAAGGGGCAAAACCACTATTCACTTCACTTTTCCAAGAAACCCTAAATCGATTGAGAAGGAGAGAAGAAGAAGAGGAAGAGAAGAAGGAAGGAAGGAGGGGAAGAGGAATTGATTATAGCTTTACCCCATTTGGTAAGTTCCTTACCTAGATTCAAGTACCTCCTTCTCACCTCCATTAATCTCTCTATCCTTGGGTGTTATACTTGTGACCTACCATTAATGGTTTCACCAACTTATTAAAGGAACCATTAATGGAAGGTACTAATGCCCTTGATGGGTTAACTGTAACCTTAGATGCTTCCATTCTTACCCCATTAAATGACCTAAACCATTAATGCTAGATCTAGAATGAAAATGGGTAAGTTAGAGCTTATCCTTGGGTTGCTAGCAAATACCACTTGGCTATATTTTGAGCCAACCTTGTGAACCTTGCTAAGGTCCTTAAACCTTCCTTTACAGCTCCATCTACTCATCCTTGGAGCTATGTTTGGATAATCCATCAAACCCTAGGGTTTGTGAACCCTCTTGATTAGAAGACATAAAACCCTAATTTAAGGTAATGCTCATAGTTAAGGATGCATGTTATGACCCTAGGGTATGCCTATTTGAGCCAAGAACCCAAACCTACAAAACCAATTTAAGATTTGGACAATAAATGAAAAATGGTGGATGCTGTTGGGCAAAAATGGTAGATACAGCCCAGGTGCCCATCTACTATTTTAGCCATGACCCATCTACCGTTTCTATACTGCCAAGAAATGGTAGATATAGTCCATAACTGCATCTAACGTTTTACCATTTTGCACCTACCATTTTTCCTTTTTAACCTTTTGAACCCTTTGTTGGTTCTTGTCCTCTTGGGGACCTTTGTATTAGTCGTTTATGTGATTTAATGTGTACTTAGGGCACCCAAGCATGGGGGTCGTACCATGTTTTAGAACGCCGGATCACTTAACGCATAATCTACTCGGATCTCAAGGTGAGGAAATTGGATACCCGAACCTATTTTGGAAATGTCTAATACTTCATTAGTGATTGTTATACATGAACATACTTGTTTGATTGTCGAGATTGAATGAATAATGATGGAAATGCTTCCATGTTGAGTGTAGATGCTAGGATGTATTTTACTTTCAAAATTACTATTGTGATGTGATATTCGAATGAGAACATGGTTATGTGATGAGAATGAGAATGTGAATGGAAAGAATGTTGAGACAGGTACGTGTAATGAGATTAGATGTGGCTTTATGAGTTGGGAATAACCATGGTACTGTGTGTTGAGATAAATGTGGATGTGTGATGAGAATAAACATGTGATACTTGGTGTGTATGAATATGACTATGTATGTGAGAACGGATGTGGTTTTGGTGTTGAAAAGCTGAAAGGGCTAATGATTGTGAAATGTGTGAGAATGATGGGATCCAAGTGCCGTAGTGTGCACCGGGCTTGGAATCGATAACTAAATTGTGATTGAATGTGTGCGTGTAAGCTTGAGGGGGGGCAAGAGGATAGCGAGCCCGGTAGAGGGACTATGGACTCGAACTCTGGCCTACACGTGTACATTCCCTATTAGGCATTAGGTCACAGTTGGCTAGGTTGATACCATACCTAGTGTTACGACCCTTACCAACAGGGGTTTACGTGTTGGGTAATCCCCCACGAGGAAACCGGGGATTCTGATTGAGGACTGAAAGCGGCAGGAGGACAAAAACCGTGGCAATGGGATTAACTTAGGGGTTTGTTGGGTAAACCAACGATTCTGAATGAGGTACTGGGACCGGTGAGTCTGAAGGAGGACTAGGACCGGTAGGCTCCCTACGCAACTCGAGTTTGTCATCGCCGGATAGGGCATCCAGGTGTGAGTGATGGAGGGTCGGGGATGCTACCTAGGGTGTTGTAGTAGCACAATACCTGACTTAGAATTAGAGTTAGGTGCACACTGGTTATTGTATTCATTCATCATGATATTTGTCATCTATGCATGTTGTAACCAATTGCATGATTCGATTTGCTCATTGGGCTTAGTTGTCAAACCTACCCCTAGTAGGCTGGGGATTGTAAATGAAGGACAGGAAGCCCTGGCAAGACATCCAAACACACTGTGGAGCATCACTGCAGTGATTGAATTTAATGGAGAACCCCCAAGGATGTCCTCCTACATAGCTGTCAGAAGATGGATTGCAGACCCATGCAGTTGCACAACCCACAACATCATGTACTGCATAAACTCTGGGTAATCTCTCTCCTCTCCATAAATGTGGGGCCTACACCTAGAAATAGGTGCATTTGACCCTGGGTGAGGTGTAGGTGTAAGGCCTAAACCCTGGGCCAAGCCCTTGTGCAAGCACAGTGTGATACAACCTTGCTGTATTCTCTGGGTGATGTACTGAGCAATGCACACATCACCCAGTGAATCGCCTAGAGTGGTAAAAAGCATTATTTTAAACTACAGAAGTGTGGGGACCACCCATACAGACCATGGACACTCTCTAGATGTAGATGGGAGTCTTGGGCACCATAAATTACCCTTGGACTCCACCAGAGTGGCCAGAATGGCCCAAAATCAGTTCCAAAAATGCATTCTAGGGGTTGGGCCAGGCTGCCAAATAGGACCTAATTGTGGCAGGTCTATAAATAGAGGGTCTCAGCCTAATTTTAGAACTCTTATTACTATTCAAATCGTGGGAGGGAGAGACGAGAGAGAAGAGAGAAAAGAGAGGAAAAGAGAAGGAAAAGAAGAAGAAAGGAAGGAGAAGAAGAAGGGAAGGAAGAGGGAGTGCATACCTTGCCTCCGGATTCAGCTCCAACAGCATACCAAGGTCAGTTCAAGTATAAAAATCTATTCCTTACCTGCTGCCTCTGTTGGTTCTCTGCTCTTTTCCTTAGATCTCTGTGTTTTGGAGGTATTTCTAGTCATGGACAGCCTAGATCACCTGGGGGCTACCATGTACTGCTGCAAATCTGACATGCAAACCAATTGCATGAAAGATCTAAGCATATTAAAGTAATTTTGCTGTTGTTACCTACCAAAGACTGAAACCAATCTCTGTGCCAGACTACACTGCCCTGTTACACCTAGAACAGGCAGTCTGGGCTTGGATCTATGCATGCAAGCTGGTTCTTGCCTGGATCTTGGTATAGACAACCTACTACTATGTTTTAGGACGTAAATCTATCCTTGCATGCAGCCCAAACCATGGCCTTATGTTGAACTATTGTTCTCTGTGCTGACTGGACAACTCCTGGTTACCAAATGGTGAGCCCAGGTCATGATCCATGTGGATCATTAAAAACCACTCCACATGGGGTCCACAACAACCTAACATGCATGTAAGATCGACCTTGGCACTGCCTATGGTGAAAAATCCAAAATCTGGAGCATGTTCACGTTTTAAACAGGCTCTGTACGATGCACTGGGCGATGCACACATCACCGAGTGAATCGCCCAGAGAATTAAAAATGGTTGATTTGTTGTCCAGACCACTGTAGTGAATCACGCAGAGAATTAAAAATGGTTGATTACTGTCCAGACCTTGGGGGCTTCCACCAGTGGACCATGAACAGTGTAAGGAGGTGGTAAATGACCAACATACCCCTCCTCACATCTGTCCACTATTATTTACAATTTGGGTACCCAAGTGGGCCCCACAGGGCCTGGCAACCCTACCAGAGATGGTCCAACAACACTACCGACCTCAGGACTGTATTGTGGGACTGTCGTGACCATGTACTATGTATTACACTGGTAAAATACCATACCTAACCCTAAATCACATTCTCCGGATGATGCACCGGGACATACCTAAAGCCCAATGCAAGACCTAGAGAATTCCAAGTGATGCCAGACTGAGCACCGAGTCAGACCAGTGAACCTAGATCAACACTAGGACATCCAAAAATAGATTTGAATATTAAATAACACATTTCTAATTTAATACTTCAGGATTTGATCCTGCACTCGAGGTGCACTGCCAGACTCCAGCCGGAACTGAAATAGCAACTGAACTTGTGGAACCAGACCAAGGTGAGTGGAATGTCATTGCGTATGTAGATGTAACATAAATAATGTGCTGAAATTAATTTTATAATAATATTACTGAGATACATGTTTAATTCATAAATCTTAAAATTCAATTCAACACTGTGTTGACTGCTGGAAATTATGTTGGAATACTCTGTGCTGATTGTGAATGCTAGACTAGATGCCGTAGCCGGCTTGGAAATGAGGCCTCTGGTAGCCCGTAGAATAGGATACGATTGACATCACCTGACTCATATGATTCCATATAGACATGCGGTTAGAGTATCATCACCCGTGCTACGCACCCTTACCAACAGGGGTTAAGGTGTTGGATGCTTGTAGGAGTGACCGTATATATATGAGAAAAGAAAAAGAAAAGAAAAGAAATGTGATTATGGACTATATGCCGGGCTATAAGCTAGAGAAAAAAAAAAGAGAAAAAGGGACGGATGCCTCACAAGTTAATCACAGAGGGCTGCTCGGGCTGACTTGGTGAACGAATGCGGGAGCTGACTGGTCCTCTCCAACAACTCATTGGGTGTATCGCGGGAAGGGGTTGAAAGCCTGCACCAGGGATACATGTATTGGGGATTGTAGTAGCACTAACCTGCCTTAGTTGTGATGTTATGTGGCTAATAAATAACTGGACTGCATTTTTATGTAGGTTCCATATGATTGTGGTGGCATATGCATGCATGATGATATGTTTCATTCACGGGCTTAGTGGGGCTCACACTCTGTTATATATGTTTTCTCTATTAGATGATTCTGTAGGTAGATGTCACTGTGGCGGGGAGGCTTATTACCCGAAGGAGAGCCATGGTGGTTATGATGATATTGGTATGGACCTTGACGGAGGTCGTACCGTTGATGCGAGTATTCTCAGTGGTTTCTGAAGATGACCCGTGAAGGGTGTAATTGATGCTTTTTGTCTTGGGGACTCCTTTTTATCTTGACAGGAGTTTATCCCCGTTCCTGCTCTTAGTTTCCTTCTTTCTTTCTGGGGCTTGAGTTACCTCGCCCTGTGTATATTTTCTTTTTATTTTAGTTGATGTATATATTAGCTTTTACTGTTCTGTTTGTGGGTGTGAGAGAGGGAATGATTCAACTTACTATTGTATATAACATCATTTCCTGTACTGCTACGCTTCTCTTTTCTTTCAATGTAAATATAGTTTCTGCATCACTCTAAGTGTACTTATTGTATTACGATGGATGTGTGTCTGTGAATGGAGTAACTGCTTCTAGATCCGTGGGATTTGGCGGATTGCTGTTA
The DNA here is from genome assembly GCF_018873765.1 of Telopea speciosissima. Taxonomy (NCBI): domain Eukaryota; kingdom Viridiplantae; phylum Streptophyta; class Magnoliopsida; order Proteales; family Proteaceae; genus Telopea; species Telopea speciosissima. Next base: position 28,283,106 of record NC_057924.1, on the reverse strand, counting down.
TGCAATTCGGGTCACCTACCTAATCCTCCTGGGGGATGGTTTGGGGTGTGACAAAGCTTGGTATCAGAGCATTAAGCTCTTTCTACATTCATAGATGGCAAAATAGGAATAATAAATTTTCAAGATGATAAAATATGCAATAAGTAAAAGCTAGGGGATAACTGTAAATAAAAGACAGAATGCATATTTACATTAATAAAAAGTTAACTATGGTCGAAGCGACTACATAAAGTTCAACTGGAAGTACTACTTCCAAATACATAAGCTGACAAAAAAAAAAAAACTACTACATGAACCATGATAAAAAATAAAAATAAAAAAAAGTTAGAACTACATCAAGACAAGTCAGGCTAAATATAAGAAACTCAAGCTGGGAAGCTACTCCTGAGGATGTATGTCGCTCGGTGGAGGCTGAGTCTGACAGGAGTCGATGCGATAATAAGAGTCCCAAAAATCCAAGCGCCGCTCCACGGAACCTACTCTCCCTCCCAGGGACGTAAAGCCCTGATCCATCCTCGTAGACATCTCTGTAAGCAGGGTGTGGAGGCCCTGAAACTGCGCCATCATATCAGACCATCTGTAGGACTCTAGCATCTGCGAGCTAGTAGCACCAGTCGACACATAGGAGGGCAAATCAATTGTGCTCCAATCCCCTCTATATCACCCTGCACCTCCTGCTCCTGCTCTGTCCCTGCTCCATCTCATCTCCCTCCTCTGGATCACTCTCCGGTTCCCCTTGCACTTTCATCTTCAAGATCGAGGTCTTGCTAATAGGTCTAGACCTGTCCCTATCCATGTACTCTCTGGCCAGGGGAATGTCAAAATGTCGAAATACTAAAGTTAGGAACTTCCCATACGGTAGGTTCCCATCAGAAGGGTTCTGAGCATGGTAAAGCATAGCATGCATCAGTAGATATGGGAGGTTGATAACTGGACCCCCTTACCCGCTCCCAATAGACAGTAGGTGATGTAAGCCCTAAGCATAGAGATACTGCCCCGGTTACCGCCTTTCGGGTAGATGTTATATGAAATGCAACTACTGATAATCCTGGCGCTAGGCTTATATTCAACCTCAGACTTCGGGACCGCCTCCAAATCGGTCAATGCCTTGAAGACCCTCCTCCTAGTCTCCAAGGAAAACATATCTGAAATGTCTATCCTAGGCTTGTAATAACATCTCTTGCCTGCTATAGGCAGCCCTAGGATCTCTGCCAGGATGGTAGTGGTAAGTTTGATGTCCATACCCTTTACCCTACTCTCCAAACCAAATTCTCGTGCCCCAGATGGCACAAGGTTGCAATAGAAATACCGAACCAGGTTCGGGTAGCATGGCTCGGTGGGCAATAACATGGATGCCCAGCCTAGGGCATTAAACCTAGAATATAAGGCATATTGGTGGAAGTCATCCACCTGTACCATTCTTCCGTTCACAATGCGCTTGGACTTGAATTTGGACCAGTCTCTAGAGTGCTCAAACCTGGAAAACCAGAATCGGTCGAAGTCTGGCTCCTCTAAGGAAGAATCCTCTCTTGGTGAGGCTGATGGCACTGTAGAGGACGAGAAAGACTCGGGATCTGACCGCAACCTCTTGCGTGCCATGGTCTTCCTTGCCGTACTATGTCTAGTAGACATGGTGCTGCAAGAAGGTAGAATAAAAAGCAAGTTAGGACAAGAAAAATCTGGAAATCTAAGCAAAAAGAAGTGAAATCTATGGACAGCAGTCCAAAATAGTGAAGAAATGTGAAAAACTTACCCTAGGATGGCGTGGGTGCGCGGGAGACTCATGCAAACACTTGGTTTTGGCAAGGGAGATGTCGAAATAGCCCTTGGAGCTCTGCCCTGGGTGTTTGAAAGACTATAGAAAGAAAATGAAATGAAAAAGACCTATCTCGGACTAAAATAGGTTGGGCCCTGATTCTCTGGGCGATGTGGCCTAACGCCCAGAGAATCGCCCAGAGAATGATTTTTCTACTGTTTTAATATAAATGCATATGGACATGTAAGTTTCACCCAAAACTAGCATAATAAACCTAAAAACATTAATTAAATAATTAATTGAATAAAAAAATAATAATATAATATAGTAATTTAAATAATTAAATAACAATATATACTATTGGCTAAACAAGGCAATAATAGGTTACCATGTAAGGGTAAACTATTAAAGTAGGAAGTAAGATGCATAGGGGATAAAATTTTCTCTTCTATTGTAATGAATATAAATATATAAATAACAATAGTATGTACTTTAATATTAAATATTACGTGTCTATATTCGTGTGTGTATGAACCATGGTTGGTTGATGCTGTGTAAACTTGAACATAGATATGTAGGTATGTTGTATTGAGTAGTCTTGGGGAGCATAGATCCTATCCCATGCATAACCTAGTTCAACCAGGAATAGGATCTAATAGGCTACTGAGTGAGATTCGAACCCTATAGGTACCGAAACACCTTATGCAACGTCGAGCTGACCTATTTATTTTCCTGCTCATGCTACTTAATTTTCCTATAGTACTATACTTAATTCTTGTGATTAAGTGACCATAGAGGCCTGATACTTAGAACTTCTTCATGCCAGGACCCTATTGTGTTGTTCGGGCTTGGAGACCCTATCAACATGCGATATATTAGGCAACTGAGGAGGAGACTGATCCGGATACGAGAGATACAGGCCCATGTTGAGAACCAGTTGGTAGTTTATTTAGCTCTTGCAGACACTAGTGGACCCGTGGGTCAAGCCATTTACCAGACCCTAGCTGACGGAGTTAGGAGTGACATAGCATACCTTTACGTGCAGACTTTTATCACCAGTTGGAAGTTGCAGAGACTTGCCTGCTAGACACAGGTATATAACTAAGAAAATTGTTATTTAAATTAAATTCAAGATAACATCATGCATAACATACCACAACATAAAACACTCCTCAATCATAAAATAAATAACAAGAACAAAACAATAGACAAATAATACACCTTGCTGGGATGACAACATAATTTTGACTGGAAATGTGGAATGGGTAATGTACATGTGTTAAATAGGAATTGTTGTTGACCTTGATAAGAAGTATTGGATTATTGAATAAGTAGCTTTTTCCCAGAAAAGCAGACATGGTCAACACTAGAACCAACCGAGGTGGTCGTCGAGGAAGACGCCCCCGAACTGTCCCAGAAGTTGAGCTGTCGGAAGGAATCGAACCTCAAAATTTTAAAGTATCGGCTACTTCATTGAGGGCACTAATGGCTGCTCAAGCCACTACTGCGGCACCTCAGCCAGGTGTAGCAGCTGGTGAGGTGAATGCCTTCATGACCACTATGATGCGGACCATGCAGCAACAACAGGAACTGCTGGGCAAATGTCTATGCAATTTACGGCCATGATGCAAGAGCGTGCAGCACCACCTCCACCACCATACTGGCCAATACTTTTTCCACCACCTATACCTCAACACCTAACTGAGAACTCTACAATCAAGTGTTGGGGAATTCTACCCAACCTCCATAAGTGTTTTGATGATAGCAAACATATTGGACTAGGTCTTATATGTGTCTATGTGTCAACAGGACAAATAAGTCAAAGCAGTAGAAGATACATAGTATGAAGTAAAGATGTTTAGAACAAAGTCCTGAAGATCAAGAGCTCAAAGGCATGCGAAGCTGTTCAAGAAAAGAAGATTTTGAAAGACCTTTTGAAGATTAAAGAACATCATTTGAAGAAAGAAACCAACACCCTCATCAAGATGCTCGTGTGCACATACTTAGACACACACACTGCATACTTATAATTACAACTGCATAAAATAAATGAAAAAGCTTATGCATCATTTAAAGACCTTCGGAGGTTATAATTGAACCCCCTCTGACCTTAGAATATGTTAGAATTGGTTGGAGAAAGTCCCGGACCAATCCCCGCAGTCAAACTGTTAAAATCAAGCCAAGACTGGGATCCGATCAGTGATCTGGTTGACCGGATCACAGGGTATGCATCGACTGGGAGAAATAGTGGCCTTACTAGTACGTTCCTAAAAAGGATCCGGTCGATCGGATCAAGTGGGACGATGATTCGATCGACCGAACATCGACCGACTGTCACTTTTGTCTTCCAATGACTAGTTTTTAACGGCTAGTTTCTCCAATGGCTATGATCCAATCTACCGGATCAATCTTCTGATCGACTGGATGGGTTAAAAATAGATCCGTTAGAGAACATTTTGCACATGTTCTAAAGGCCATTAATGAGCCTATAAATAGAGAACATGTCAGACCTTTTCACCTATCCACTACAGTCCAAAATACAACTTTTGTGAAAGGTTAAAAGTTAATTCATGCTCTAATTATTGAAGTCTTCTTGTCCACATCTACATCACTCAAAGATTGACTTCAAAGCTCAAAGGACTTTCACATGCTTGCACTCTAAAGAATAGTCTTGCAGAAGGTCATCATTACAAGCACCCATTTGTATCATTTGACACTTGCAAGGAGTACACATCACACTCCTTGCCTAGGTAATCCTTACCTTTATTTTCTTATATTTGTTTATGCTTTTGAGTTTATAAAGCATTGTTGCATTAGCCTAGACTGTACTTAGGTTTTGCAAGGATCCTCTTATCCTTAAAAGATTCGGATTCTCTTATCCTTAAAAGATTGGGATCCTCTTTGTCAAACCTACCCCTGACTGGTTGAAATTGTTGATTGAAGGATAGGAACCCCTGACATGGCATCCAAGCACACTGTGGAGTATCACCCCAGTGATTGAACTTAATGGAGAACCCCCAATGATATCCTCCTACATACCTGTCAGAAGATGGATTGCAGACCCCTGCAGTTGCACTGCCCACAGTATAATGTATTGCTTGGACTCCAGGTACTCTCTCTCCTCTTCATGAATGTGGGTCCCACACCTAAAAATAGGTACAAAAGGTCTTGAATGACTTGTGGGTGCAAGGCCCCAACCCTGGGTCACACCCCTGTGCAAGCCCAAAGAGAAACAGCTTTGATGTAATCTCTAGGCGATGCATTGGACGATGCAGACATCACCCAGAGTGGAAAATGCATTATTTTATTAAATAGATATGTGCGGACCACCTATATTGGACATGGGCACCCTCCATTGGTAGAAGGGAGTCTGGGGGACCACCTCATACCCTTGGATCCCTGTGGACCCCACCTGAGTGCCCAGAATGGCTGAGATTCAATTTAAAAACATATTCTCAAAAGGGACCCAGGTAGCCAAACAGGCCTCAGTAGGAGGCTGGCCTATAAATAGGAGGCCTTAGGCTCATTTTAAAGCTCTAGGCACTGTTGAAATCTTGGAGAGAAGGAGAAGAAAGAAAAGAGAGAAAAGAGAAGGAGAAGAAGAAAGAAAGAGAAGGAGAAGGAGGGGAAGAGCTCACCTTGCACCAGATCTGCCCCAGCATCCATTCTTAGCTCAGTTTGGGTATAAATCCGAACCTATACCTGCTGTTGTGATGCTGCTACTCTTCTTCTCCATGAATCTCTGATGTTTGGTAGCCTTTCTGGCTATTGGCAGCCCAGAACAACTGGGGGCAGCCATGAACCACCTCAGATCCAACATGCAAACATGATGCATGGAGGATCTGAGCTTTTTATGATGTTTTTTATGGTTGTTCTACACCTGAGACCGAAGCCCTAGCTTGTGCCAGACTACACTACACTGTTACACCAAGAATAGGCAATCTGGGCTCAGATCTGTGTGCCCTGGCTACATGCAGCCTAGCTATGAGTTACAACAGCTTTAGATTACTGTATTACATGCATGCAGCCAAATCCATGGTCTGCAGCTGAAGATATACTAGGTTACTATTCACTAAGCTATCTGGGCAGCTCCTGGCAGCCAAGTGGTGAGTCCAGGTAAAAATCCATGGGGTCCAGTGCAAAGTACACCCCAGGGGGTCCATGATGACCTAACATGCATGGGAGGATGATCAGGGCACTACCCATGGTGCAGATCCTAGGAATTCGAGTCTGTTCACGTGTTAAGCAGGCTTTGGGTGATGCACTGGGCAATGCAGACATCACCCAGAGAATAAAAAGTGACAGTTTTACTGATTTTCTATGGGGACCTCCACATATGGACTGTGAACAGTGTAGGGAGGTGGTAAATGACCATAATACCCCTCCTCTCATCTGCCTATAGGAATGGATACCTTGGGTACCCAAGTGGGCCCCGTAGGGCTTGGAAACCCTGTTTGTGTTGGTCCTGCAGCATTGCTGAGTTGGAGTCAGTGTTGTGGGGCTGTTATGACCTAGAACCATGTACTGCAGGTGTAAATGACCATTCTACCCAGAGGCCACAATTTCTGGATGATGCATCCGGACTTAGGCCTAAGGCCCAGTGCAAGGACCAGAGAATTCCAAGTGATGTCCAATTGTGCACCGAGTCAACTCAGTAAGCCTAGATCAACCCTAGGACATCCAAAAATAGTTTGGAATATTCAATAACATATTTCTAATTTATACTTAGGGTTTGATCCCGCGCTCGATGCCTACTGCCAGACTGCAATAAGAACTGAAACTACAACTGAATTCCTAGAACCAGACCCAGATGAGTGAAATGTTATCGTGTATGTACGTGTAACAATATTCTTATGCTGGCAATTAAATTTTTTAATTATAATGCTGTGTTACTTGATCAATTAAAATTTCATAATTATTACACATCGTGTGACTGTTGATCAACTATGTTTGAATATATCATGATGATTGTGATTGATAGACTAGATGTCATAGTCGGCTTGGAAATGAGGCCTGTGGTAGCCCGTAGAATGGGATATGGTTGACACCGCCTGACTCATACGATGCCATATAGACATGGGGCTAGAGTTTCGTCACCCGTGCTACGCAGCCTTGCCAACAAGGGTTACGGTGTTGGATGCCTGTGAGGACTACCGTAAAACCTCAGGCGTTTACGCCAGGAAGCCTCGGCAATATGCTAGGATGCCTCGAGCTATAAGCTGGGATGCCTCGAGCTATAAGCTGGGAAGCCTCGAGCAACATGCTTGGGAAGCACCGAATGGTGAATCATGGTTATATGCCAAATAAAGTTTATCCTCGATCTACATGTCGGGAAGCACCAAAATGGTGAATTTGATATTAAGTCGGTTACCTCACAGGTTAATCACAGCCCTGGGCTAACCTTGGTGAAAGAATGCGGGAGCTGACTGGTCCTCTCCGACAACTCAATGGGTGTATTGCGGGAAAGGGTAACCTAGCCCACACCAGGGATACATGTATTGGGGATTATAGTAGCACTAACCTGCCTTAGTTGTATTGATAGGTGGCTAATAAATAAACTGCGCTTGCATATCATGTAGGATCATGTGGAATGTGGTTGCATATGCATGCATGATGATATGTTTTATTCACGGGCTCAGTGGGGCTCACACTCTGTTATATATGTTTTCTTTCTATTAGATGATTCTACAGGTGGATGCCACTGTGGCATGGAGGCTCATTACGAGCAGGAGAACCCTTGTGGTTATGATGATATTGGTGTAGACCCCAATGGAGGTCGTGTCGATGATGCAAGTGTTCTCAGTGGTTATTGATGAAGACCAGTGAGGGGCGCTCTTGATGCTTTTGTTTTGGGGACTCCATTTTGATTTTTGTTAAGAGTTTATCCCCGTGTTTCTTTCTATTTTAGTTTCTTCTTTTCTTTTTGGGGTTGAGTTGTCTCGCCCTATATATAGTTACTTTTACCTCAGCTTATGTATATGTCAGTTCTTACTGTTCTGTTTGTGGGTGTAAGGGGGAATGGAACAAATCTTACTTATGTATATGTATCACAGTCATTTCCCGTATCGCTACGCTGTCCCTTTCTTTTTATAATTATAGATTCTCTGTTGCACTCTGACCTTACTTGTGGTAATGTTATAGATGTGTGTGTCCGTGAATGTATTAACTGCTTCTAAATCCATGGGATTTGGCGGATTGCCGTTATGCAATTTGGGTCACCTACCTAATCCTCCCAGAGGGTGGTTTGGGGTGTGACAGAGCTTGGTATCAGAGCGTGAGGCTCTTTCTACATTCACGGGTTGCGGAATAGGAATAATAAGTTACCAATAATAAAACATGTCATAAAGTAAAAGCTACAGGGGAGGTAAATGTATTTAAAAGACGAAGTGCATAATTACATTAACACAAAGATAACTGTCGCTGAGCCACTACAAGGAGTTTGACTGAAAGTACTACTTTTAAATTTACATAAGCTGACAAAAAAATGTATATATATATATATATATACACCACAGACAAAAACAAAAAACTACATAAACCATGATATAAAAAAAAAAAAAAAAAAGGTAAGAGAAGACAAAAAGTCACAACTACATCATGTCAGGTCTGACTAAATAGAAGGTGGTTGGGATGCTACTCTGGCGGAGGTAAGTCACCCAATGGAGGCTGAGACTGGTGTGAGTCAACGCGATAGAATGTGTCCCAAAAGTCTAGGCATCACTCTACAGACCCCACTCTACTCTCCAGGGACGAGAAACCCCAATCCACCCTCGTAGACAACTCGGTGAACTGGGTACTGAGGCCCTGAAACTGCGACATCATCTGAGACCACCCAAAGGACTCTGGCACCTATGAGCTGGTGGCACCGGTCGCCTTATAAGGGGGCAAATCAGAAAACTATGCTCCAACCCCCTCAAAGTCGCCCTCCTCTCTCTGCATATCTCCCTGCTCGTCGCCCTGCTCCTCGTGAAGACCCTCCTCTGGATCACTCCATGGATCCCCTGGTACCTTCATCTTCAGGATCGAGGTCTTGTTGATGGGTCTAGACCTGTCCCTCTCCATATACTCGCCGCCCAAGGGAACCTCAAAATGTTTGAAGACCAAAGTGAGGAACTTCCTATATGGAAGGTTCCTATCAGAAGGGTTTTGGGCGTGATACAACATGGCCTGAAGTAGTGGATACGGGAGGTTTATAACTGGACCCCCCTGGCCCGCACCCAACAGGCAATAAGTGATGTAGGCTCTCAACATAGAAATACTACCTCTATTCCCGTCCTTCGGGTAAATGTTATACGAAACGCATCTACTAATGACCCGGGCACTAGGCTTATAGGCAGCCTCAGATTTAGGAGTCCCCTCTTGCATGCTATGGATTTCCTCGCCGTTCTATGACTAGCAGACATGGGGCTACAAAAAGGAAAGAATAGAAATAGTTAGGGCAAGAAACCCTAGTCAAAACAAGAAGGACATGGAAAATGACCTAAAACAAGGAGAAAAGTTAAAAAGAATCTTACCCAAAATCGCATAGGATTGCGAGGGACCCGTGAAAATGGGTGGAATTGGTGTGGAAGAGGTTACACTAGGCTCCAAAGCTCTGCCCTAGGTGTTTAGGAAGCTATAGAGGAAGAATGAAATGAAATGGGTCACTCTCAGACTGTTATAACTGGGCCCCGATTCTCTGGACGATAGCACTGGGCGATGCATCTAACGCCCAGAGACATCGCCCAGAGAATGGAATTTTTGCTGTCTCTGTAGGAAAACATGTGCACTTGTGAGATTTTCCTAGAAATGACTTACTAAACATAAAAATATTACTTTTGCAAGTATAAGGTTATAAATAAAATGATAAAATAATAATAAAACTTAAATAAAAAATAATTTAATTAATAATACATCTATGACTAGGCAAGGTAATGTTGTGGGCTGTCATAGGATAATGGGAAACACAGAGATTTTAGGAAATTTCTTTCCTTGTTTAAGATAAATGATAATAAATAATTATGCTTTTAGCTATACGTAAGTAGCGAGTACATAAATATTTAATAGCATGTGCTGAGTACTATGCGTGTATGAACCAAGTTGGAGTGATGCTATGCAAACTGGACATAGGTATTTAGGTATGTTGTAATATGTATTTGTGGGATTTTAGGGAACGTAGACCTTACCCTACCCACCACTTAGGTTAACCAAGAATAGGATCCGATAGGTTGTCCAGTCAAGTTGAACCCCCTAGACACTAAGATGCCTCGAGCCAACCCATTTATTTTCTCCTGCTCATAAGTTATTCCTGTAGCCATGTACTTAATTATTTTGATTAGGTATCTATAGTGACTTGATACTTAGAACCTCTGCATGGCAGGACCTTATATTACTTTTGCAAGTATAAGGTTATAAATAAAATGATAAAATAATAATAAAACTTAAATAAAAAATAATTTAATTAATAATACATCTATGACTAGGCAAGGTAATGTTGTGGGCTGTCATAGGATAATGGGAAACACAGAGATTTTAGGAAATTTCTTTCCTTATTTAAGATAAATGATAATAAATAATTATGCTTTTAGCTATACGTAAGTAGCGAGTACATAAATATTTAATAGCATGTGCTGAGTACTATGCGTGTATGAACCAAGTTGGAGTGATGCTATGCAAACTGGACATAGGTATTTAGGTATGTTGTAATATGTATTTGTGGGATTTTAGGGAACGTAGACCTTACCCTACCCACCACTTAGGTTAACCAAGAATAGGATCCGATAGGTTGTCCAGTCAAGTTGAACCCCCTAGACGCTAAGATGCCTCGAGCCAACCCATTTATTTTCTCCTGCTCATAAGTTATTCCTGTAGCCATGTACTTAATTATTTTGATTAGGTATCTATAGTGACTTGATACTTAGAACCTCTGCATGGCAGGACCTTACTACCTCATTCAAGCCTGGAGACCCCAGTAATATGTGATACATTAGGCAACTGAGGAGAAGACTGATCAGGATACGTGTGGTACAAGCCCATGCCGAGAACCAATTAGTAGTTTACTTAGCTCTTGCGAACGCCAGTGGACCTATGGAACGAGCCATTTACCTATCCCTAGCAGACGAGGTTAGAGGTGATATAGCCTACCTTTACGTGTAGGATATTATCACTAGTTGGCAGTTACAGAGACTTGCCTGTTAGGCACAGGTATAAAATTTCGGGAATTATTGTTGAAATTGTAAAATCATGTATAACTTGACACAAAACAAATAAAAGTAAGAACTAAATGAATAAGCCAATAAGACATACCTTACTGGAATGACTACATGAATTCCCTGGAATTGTGGAATAGGTATGTGCATGTATTAACTAGGAATTATTTCCTCGATAAGGAGTGTTGGATTATTGAACATGTTGCTCTTTTCAGAAAAGCAACCATGGTCAACACAAGAAGTTCTTGAGGTGGTCGTCGAGGAAAACGCCCTCGTGTTATACCGGAGGTTGAACTGCCAAATGGAACTGAGGCCCAAAATTCTGAAGCATCGGCTGCTTCGTCAAGAGCACCAACAGTTGCTCAAGCCACTGTTGTAGTTCCTCAGCCATGTATAGGAACTAGTGAGGTGAATGCCTTTATGACTACTATGATGCGGACCATGCAGCAACAACAGGAACTGTTGGGCCAAATGTCTACGTAATTTGCGGCTATGATGCATGAACGTGCGGCATCACCTCCACCACCCAACCGGCCCTTACTTTTTCCACCACCTGTGCCTCAACACTTAGGTGAAACTCTACTGCCAAGGTGATGGAGAGATTCAAGAAACTCCAACCACCTGTGTTTTCCAAGTTGAATTCTAAGGCCATGCAGCCAGAACAATGGATTAGTGCCTTAGAGAAGGCATTTGATGTGCTCGAGTGTTCGGATGCACAAAAGCTGAGATGTGTGGGTTATCAGGTACAGAATGAGATTGAAGCCTGGTGGAAGGCTACCAAGCTAAATCTTAAAGCCGTTCATCCGAATCCCACGTGGGAGCAATTTCAGGAAGTCTTCTTCAAGAACTACTTCCCAGAGAGTTTTAGGGACAAGAAAGAAGTTGAGTTCTCTACACTGGTACAAGGAACCAAATCAGTGCTAGACTATCAACAACGATTTGAAGATCTGTTCCATTTTTCTCTAGAGCACCTGAAAGGGGAAGTCAGCAAGACGAAGAAGTTTGAGAAGGGACTTAAACCTAAGATCGGGCCAGTTCTATCAATAATGGACATTCGGGATTATGCTCAGATGGTCGATAAGGCGAAGACCATGGAGGATAGATTGAAGGAGAAAGAAAAAGAAAAGGCTACGACATCGCCCGGGTTGGGTAAAAGACCAATTTGGGTGGCCAAACAAGCTTTTTTGAGGAACCAGTTCAAGTCCCAATCCGACTTCATACCTTAAGCCAAATGTGGGTCAGAACCCTTTTTGCCCCACTTTCAATCGACCTGCTCAAACGGCTACAAGTCAAGCGACAACAGCAGCTTCGCCAGCCCGACCAACCATAAGCTAAGTGAGCCAAGCCTCAACACCAGTTGCTCCACCATATAAGTGTTACGTGTGCAATAAAGAAGGGCACATGGCCAGAGAATGCAGGCAGTGTGGATACAGCAATAACTCTCCAAATCAGCCCTACGCTAGACCTTTTCAGCCACGGGACAATCGGACGCGAGGAAAGGTGTTCGCATTAACTAATGAAGAAGCTGAGGCGAACCCTGACGTAATGACAAGTAAGTCCACTGAATACTACAAAGTTGTAGGGAATAACCAGTGTATACATGTAACCTAAGCTATGTACAAACCCTAGGTACCCTGAGTGTCTCAACCATCCCTATACGAGTGCTATTCGACTCGGGCACATCCCACTCGTTTGTTTTCACTACCTTTGCAAGTAGGATGGAAGATCAACCGAGAGACATCGGGCACGATGTAGTAGTCAGCACACCGACGGGTAGTGTGGTGAGCTTGAAGGAAGTCTACGACCCCTGTCAGGAAGAAATTTATGGGAGAAACTTGACCGCATGGCTAATAAAGTTTGATATGAAGGACTTTAACGTAATATTAGGCATGGATTGGCTATCCGCCTATGGAGCAAATGTCATGTGTACGGAAAAGAAGATAGTATTCAAGTTGGAGGATGGGTCAGTTTTCACCTATCAAAGTGAACCAAAGAGGAAACTCAGAAGGATAACCCTATCCGCCCTCCAGGCACGAAAGTTGCTAGATGAAGGATGTCAAGGCTTTCTGGCCACGGTAATAGACACTGAGGCAAAGATAAAGCCCTTGGAGGAACTTGACGTCATCAGAGAATTTCCTGATGTTTTTCTAGAAGATCTGACCCAACTACTGCCTGATGGTGAGACAGAGTTCGCGATTGATCTAATTTTGGGTGTAGCACCAGTATCCAAGGCACCATACCACATGGCACCTATCGAATTGAAGGAATTACAGGTCCAACTATAAGACCTACTGAAGAAAGGTTTTATACAACCCAGCGTGTCTCCCTGGGGAGCACCCATGCTATTTGTTAAGAAAAAGGATGGTAGTATGCGGCTGTGTATCGACTACCATGAGCTAAATAAGCTGACCATCAAGAATCGATACCCATTGCCATGCATTGGCGACCTATTTGACTAGCTACAAGGAGCAAGAGTCTTCTCCAAGACTGATCTTAGGTCCGGATATCATCAATTGAAGATCAAGAGCGGCGATATTCACAAGACGGCGTTTAGAACTCGATACGGACATTATGAATTCTTGGTCTTGTCGTTCGGGTTAACCAACGCCCCGGCAGCGTTCATGGACATGATGAATAGAGTATTCCATGATGTGTGGACAAGTTCGTCATCGTATTTATTGATGACATTCTGGTGTACTCCAAGAGTGAAGATGAGCACGCTCGACACCTTACCTTTGTATTGCAGCGACTGTGGAAACACCAGTTATATGCCAAGTTCAGCAAATATAAATTTTGGCTTCACCAAATTGGATTCCTAGGACACATCGTCACCAAGGATGGCATTAAAGTGGACCCAGACAAAGTGAAGGCGGTTCTCGAGTGGGAGACTCTGAAGAATGTCATTGAGATCCGAAGTTTCTTAGGTTTGGTTGGATATTACCGCCGATTCATCAAAAATTTCTCGCGCATCTCGGCACCTATGAAAAAGCTAACAAAGAAGGGCGCAAAGTTTGAATGGAATGAAGCATGCGAGAAAAGTTTCCAAGAGTTAAGGAACCGGCTAGTAACAGCACCAGTGTTGACCATCCCGGATGACACTGGAGGAATGGTGGTATATACTGACGCATCCAGAACGGGATTGGGTGGCGTCTTAATGCAGAGACATAAAGTAGTCGCCTATGCCTCAAGACAACTAAAGGAACATGAAAAGAACTACCCCACTCATGACTTAGAATTGGCCGTGGTAGTCTTCGCGTTAAAGATATGGCAACATTACCTATACGATGAAAAGAGTAAAATCTTCAGCGATCACAAAAGTTTGAAGTATTTCTTCACCCTGAAGGAGCTGAATATGAGACAGAGGAGGTGGTTAGAACTGGTGAAGGATTATGACAGTGAGATCCAGTACCACCCCGGCAAGGCTAACGTTGTAGCGGATGCATTAAGCAGGAAATCTCAGACTGCATCCCTCGCTTCCTTGGTCATAAGCGAGCAGTGAATAGAAGAAGCTCAAAAGTTTGATCTGGAACTCGTGATCGAAGGAATGGCTATACAATTAGTAGCCATGGATTTACAGTCGTCGATACGAGAAGAGGTAATTGCGAAGCAACCATTGGACCTCGAATTGGCCAAGATAATCTGGGAAGTACAACAAGGAGTCCATAAGGACCCAGATTTTTCATTGGCCCATGATGCGGCATTGAAGTTTTGAGACAGGTGGTGCATGCCTAATGATTATGATGTCCAAATGCCTCACCTGCCAACAAATTAAAGCGGAGAGACACTGACCGTATGGATTGTTGCAGCCGCTCCCTATACCTGAATGGAAGTGGGAAAAGATTATCATGGATTTTGTGACAAATCTGCCCAACACCAGGAGGGGAATGAATGTAATTTGGGTGATTGTAGACGGGTTGACGAAGGCAGCTCACTTTATACCAATCAAGATAAGTTATTCAATGGAGAAGCTTGCCCAACTATATATTGAAAATATAGTCTGCTTACACGGCATGCCTATCAGTATTGTATCTGATAAGGATCCTCGATTTACCTCAAGGTTTTGGAGAAGTTTACAAAAGGCACTGGGACCTCAATTAAATCTTAGTACGGCTTTCCATCCACAGACGGACGGGCAATCCGAAAGAACTATCTAGACTCTGGAAGACATGCTCAGAGCCTGTGTCTTGGAAATGAACGACAGTTGGGATGCCCACATACCTTTGGTGGAATTTGCATACAACAATAGTCACCACTCCACCATTGGCATTGCACCGTTTGAAGCTCTCTATGGTCGGAAGTGCCGGACCCCGTTATATTGGGACAAGGTTGGAGAACAGAAATATCTCAGGCCAAAGATGATACAAGCAACCTATGACAAGGTAGATATCATTAGAGAAAAAATCAAAGCGGCTCAATCAAGGCAGAAGAGTTATGCTGATAATCGAAGAAAGGATATTGAATTTAATATCAGAGAAAAGATATTCCTCCGGGTATCTCCAATGAAGGGATTGCTACATTTTAACAAGAAGGGCAAGCTGAGCCCAAGATTCATTGGTCCTTATGAAATTCTCAACAAAGTGGGACCCGTAGCATACCGACTGGCATTACCACCATCTTTGCAAGGCGTCCACGATGTTTTCCATGTGTCAATGCTAAGAAAATATATCAACAACCCGACGCATGTACTATCAACTGAACCTGAACAGTTGGATGTGGATATGACCTATGAAGAATGTTGAGGAAAACACCTTATACACTCCAAGCCATGTTTTGATGATAACAAATAAAGCCTCTCTTGGACTAACATTTGTTTAAAGTGTTTAGATGAGAATGTAGCACCAAGTGAGGGGGAGCATACATAAGAGCATATACAAGAATAATTGCTCAAAATAATTCCAAAGACATGGAAGTCAAAAGTCAATACTTGAAGACCAAAAAGCCTATTAAAGATTGAAGACTTTTTGAAGACTTTGTAATCTTGTATTTGTAATCTTAAGTCACAAATTGATGTAATGCACACACGCACGCATACATCCATTTAGAATGTCCTTAGCATGTATTTTGACCCCTTAGACACATGACCATTTGAGTTTGGAACCCCCTAAACCAATCCCTTAGTGGAATTGAAGCATCTCCACTGAAATTGCCCAATCCGGCATACCAGTTTCCAATCTAGCATATCGGATCAATGGAAGTCTCAGGGAAATGGCCAAAGTAGCCCTCCGGCGTACGCTGGATAATGATCCAGCATACCGGATCCTATTTGGCTGCATTTTACCCTGATCCGGCATACGAATAGCTATCCAGCATACCGGATCCAAATACCACTGTTTAACTTTTTAACTATTATTCCTCTGTTTTATAAGGAAATTAGGTGATCTGGCATACCGGATTGATATCCAGCATACCGGATTATATATGGCTTTTGAAATCCGATCTTGATCTAGATTTCTAATTAATTTAAGCCATCTAGCCTATAAATACCCACTTGTTTAAGGCTCTAAACACTACTACTAATCACAATCAAGAGCCTCCAAGAACAAGTCACTCTCAAGTGAGAATCCAAGCACCAATCCAAGGCATTCAATCTCATTTAGCTCCCTTCATTCATATTTGCATTAAAGCTTCATAGTTTGAAAGGTAGCACATCCTTACTAAGGTTTGAGGTAATTTTAAACTCCTTAGTACCACTTTTACTTTATATAAGTAGGTTGAGTTCTCTTGCTCGGAATCAAGAGTAGGTTGAGTTCTCGTGCTCATTAACTCAAGATTAATTGTTGTTGAGTCCTCTTGCTCTTACTCAAGATTTGACATAGTGAAATTATTTCTAAGGTGAGAGGAATGGACGTAGGCCAGCTTTGGCTGAACCACTATAAATTTCTGGTGTTGTTTATTGTTGCTTGTTTGCATTACTTAGATAATTTTAATTCTGCATTATTTAGCATATTTCGCTATCTTCACCTATTCACCCCCCCTTTAGGTGAATTCACATTTGGTATCAAAGCGGGAGCTTAAGACTGTGATTATTTTTAATCCAATTAAGAGTTTTAAGATCATGGGATCCTTTTTCAATCGCAAGGTTGAAGGATACAACATTACCAGACCTCCCTTCATTGAAGGTGAAGGATTCTCCTATTGAAAGAATCGCTTCAAGAATTTTGTTTGTGCCAATAACATTGACGCATGGAAAATTATTGAAAATGGGCCAAACACTATAGACAAACCCAAAGAAGAGTAGACTCCAGCTAAAAAGGTAAAGGTTCAACTCAACTATGTAGCTATAAGTTACATCCAATGTGCCTTAGGAGAAAAAGAATATAATAGGACATGCATGTGTGACTCCGCTAAGGAGATGTTTGATAAGCTTGTTGTTACTTATGAAGGTACTTCAGAAGTTAAGCAATCTAAAATTGATATGTTAGTAAATGAATATGAGCTATTTAAAATGAAAAATGATGAAGACATATATGCTATGTTCACTTGCTTTACTAAATTGTGAACAAGTTGAAAGGTTTAGGAAAGGTTTACTCCAATAGTGAGAATGTTCGAAAGATATTGAGATCTCTCTCAAATGAATGGAGACCCAAGACTACAGCAATAAAAGAATCGAAAGACATCGATATGCTAAGTTTAGATGAGTTGTTGGGATCACTCCAAACTCATGAGATGGAACTCAAACAAGACACCAAAAAGGATAAACCAAAGGAACCAAAGAAGAAAGTTGTGGCATTCAAATCCTATGAAATCAGCGATGATGACAAAAAACTCTCAGATGATGAGATTGCCTATTTATCCAAGAAGTTTTTAAGATTCTTAAAGAACAAAAGCAAAACTTCATTCAATAAGAGAAGATTTTTCAAAGATCAAAAAGGTAAGAGTATTTCTAAAGATAACACTGACTCTTCTTCAAAATAATTGTGTGTTATGAATGTAGGAAACCAAGACATTTTAGAGGAGATTGTCCTAAAATGAAGAAATATAAGAAGGCCTACAAAGCTGAACACACCTTTGATTCAAGTGATGAAGAAGAGGATAATGAAGAATCACAAGAAGAAGAAGAACAAACAAATCTTGCATTAATGGCTACTGAAGAAGAAGAAACCCAAAATGAGGTGCACTTGAGCAACATGGAATGGTATATTGATAGTGGCTACTCGAAGCACATGATATCCAACCCAAAGCTATTTTCAAAACTCAAGAAACAAAAAGGAAGATGGGTATCCTTTGGAGACAACAGCAAAGGAAGAATCATCAAAAATGGATCGATAAAATTTGGAGGTACAGTGATCTCTAACGTTAGCCTAGTTGATAATCTTAAGTACAACTTACTTAGCATAAGTCAACTATGCAATAATGGTTATTTTGTTAACTTTAATGCCTTCAAGTGTGAGATTAAAGATTCTAATGATAATATGATTCTTGAGGGTTGTAGGAAGAACAATGTTTATACCTGCATATTTAGTGTAAACTCTCATAATGCTTGTCTTTTCTCTAAGTTTGATGATGCCACTTTATGGCATAGGAAATTGGGACATATCAATCCTAAGAGATCCCTTTCCTCTAAGAACTTGGTGAGAAACCTACCTAAGTTGAACTTTGATAAGCAACGCACTTATGGAGCATGTCAAAAAAGTAAACTTACAAAGGTGTCTCATAAGGCCCTTAATTCTGTTGCTACCTCAAGACCTCTATAATTACTTCACCTTGACTTGTTTAGACCTATACAAACTACAAGCCTAGGAGGTAAGAAGTATACTTTTGTAATTATAGATGATTACTCCCAATTCACTTGGACCCTCTTTCTTAAGCATAAAAATGATGCATTTGAGGAGTTTGTATCTCTTTGTAAGAGAGTACAAAATCAAAAGGGTTACTTGATCACTTCTATAAAAAATGACCATGGTGGTGAATTTGATAACATAGAAGAATTTGGAAAATTTTATCAAAAACAAGGTATAACACATAATTTCTCGGTTCCTAGAACTCCACAATCAAATGGTGTGGTTGAAAGGAAAAATAGAACTATCCCAAAAACCTCTAGGACAATGCTCAATGAGTATTCCTTACCTAAGTATCTTTGGGCCGAAGCTGTTCATACAGCATGATATGTGTTGAACCGAGTTTTAATAAGACCTATTTTGTTGAAAACTCCTTATGAATTATTTCATAACAAGATTCCTAAAGTTGATTATTTTAAAGTATTTGATTGTGTATGTTTCATTCTTAATACTAAGGACAACTTAGGAAAGTTTGAGGAAAAGGCTGATGATGGTATATTCCTAGGCTACTCTACAAATAGTAGAGCATATAGAGTATTTAATAAAAGAACACTAGTTGTGAAAGAGTTTGTGAATGTTAAATTTGATGAATCTATGGAAAAAGATAGGTAAAAAGCCCTAGAAGAAGATGATGAAGATAAAATACTTGAAATCAGGAAAAGAGTTGAGAAAGTCACTCTAGATGATCCAAATGATCAAGTACCTCAACTTCCTAAAGATATTAGAACTGTTAAAGACCACCCTCTTGACCTTGTCATTGGAAACCTGGATAAAGGTATATAAACTAGGAGTAAAATCCAAAATGTTTGTTCCAATGTGGCTTTCATTTCTACCATTGAACCCAAGAACATAAAAGAAGCACTTTTGGATAGTAATTGGATAATTGCTATGCAAGAAGAGCTCAATCGGTTTGAAAGAAATCAAGTTTGGGACTTGGTGCCAAGACCCTCGAACACCAAGATTATTAGAACTAGATGGATATTTAGAAATAAACTTGATGAAGATGGTAACATAACTAGAAACAAGGCTAGACTGGTTGCCCAAGGCTATAACCAACAGGAAGGCATCGACTTCTATGAGACATATGTAGCTGTAGCTAGACTTGAATCTATTAGAATGCTTCTTGTGTTTGTTTTGTCATAAGAATTTTAGGTTACATCAAATGGATGTGAAGAGCACATTCTTAAATGCCTTCATCAATGAAGAAGTACACGTCATTCAACCACCTGGATTCAAAGACTCAAAATTTCCTGACCATGTCTACAAATTGAAGAAGGCCTTGTATGACTTAAAACAAACTCCAAGAGCATGGTACGACAGGCTAAGTAAATTTCTCATTGATGACGATTTTACAATGGGTAAGATAGATACAACTCTCTTTGTAAAACATAAGAATAAAGACTTAATTCTTGTTCAAATATATGTAGATGATATCATTTTTTGATCTACAAATGAATCTCTTTGTCATGATTTTAGTAAAAGTATGAGTAGTGAATTTTAGATGAGTCTTATGGGAGAATTGAACTTCTTTTTAGGACTCTAAATAAAACAGACCCCGAATGAAATTTTCATCAGTCAAACTAAGTATCTTAAAGAATTATTAAAGAAGTTTGACATTAATGGACAGAAGTCATCTAGTACGCCAATGAGTACATCTGTAACTCTATCCAAGGATGAAGATGGAACTCTAGTTGACCCGACCAAGTATAGAGGTATGATAGGTAGTTTACTTTACCTAACGACTAGTAGACCAGACATAATGTTTAGTGTCTGTGCTTGTGCTAGGTTTCAAGCCAAACCTATGCAATCCCATTTGAGTACTGTAAAGAGGATTTTTAAGTACTTAAAAGGAACTCCAAACATTGGCCTATGGTACCTTATAGACAATGACTTTGACCTTATTAGCTTCTCTGACGCCGACTTTGCCGATTGTCATGTTAATCAGAAAAGTACAAGTGGTACTTGTCACTTTCTTGGATCATGTTTGGTTTCGTGGTTCAATAAAAAGCAAAACTCAGTTGATCTATCCACCACCGAAGCTGAATACATCGCCGTAGGACGATGTTGTGCACAAGTGCTATGGATGAGACAAACCCTCCAAGACTACGGAGTTAAGTTTGACACTTCCTCTATCCAATGTGATAACACAAGTGCAATCAATCTTAGCAAGAATCCAATTTTACACTCCAGATCTAAACATATTGACATTTGTCATCATTTGCTATGTGATATAGCTCGAAGAGGTGAAATCCGGCTTGATTATATTGAGACAGAGAAGCAACTTGCAGACATCTTCACAAAACCCTTAAGTGAAGAAAGATTCTGCTCTCTTAGAAAAGATCTTGGCTTGTGTGACCCATTTGATTTTTTAAAAAGCTGTTTTTTTCTCTATTTTTGCTAAAATGGTATACCGGATCTCAAAACGGTATATCGAATTAGTAATTCTGGCTATTTTTTATCGTTACTACTTGCAACGGTATACCGGATCTTCAAATGGTATACCGGATTAATTGATTTCTGACCGTTTTATAGCTGTTACATTTGAATTCAAGCCTATATAAGTCTCTCTTTTTGTCATTTTCTTGATCACTGTTCACTCATTCTTCACTCTATACTCTAATTCTCACTTGATACATAATTTCTTTTCATATTTCTTTCTCTCTCTCTTTCAAATATGAGTAGAAGAGGCAAGGATGTTGTGCCCGAAAGACAACAACCTTCCAAAAGGGGAAGAACTGGAAGCTCCTCAAGGCAACCTTATACTCCAAGAGAAGATCGTCTCTTTCGCTCTTCTGATTGCCGTGCTAGTTGACCCCTCTATCTCGCCCAAAAAATCAAGGAAGGCCGTGAAGTTGATATCTTTTCCTTTAATAGTATTCGACTTGAAGAAAGGTTCAAAGATATTGATTGGGAACCCCTTCTCAACATGGTGGAACCTTGCTACCCTCAATTAGTCAAATACTTTTATGCAAATCTCTATTTCAGCGGGGCGGATGGATCCTTAAAACTCCACTCTTATGTGCAGAGTGTTCACATAGAGCTTTCCATTGCCCATTTTGCTCGCCATCTTGGACTCTCTTACGATGGATCATGTATTTTTTGGACTCCAAAAAGCATTATCTTTAGAGACTTCATAAACCATGAAGAAGTTTACTCCTCCATCTTGAAGCAATATGATCCTCAGGCGGCAACCGTGGTAACTGGAAGACTTCGACTCATCCCTCATGTCATTTCCTATATTATTCAACACAATTATATCCCTCGAGGAGGTGATCGAAATAAGTGTCTCACCCCTCAAGCCTATCTCACTTTCTGTGTCTATACCAATACACCCACTTGTCTTCTATACTTCATTATGAGGTATATGGAATCTTGTGCTCACCCCCAAAGGCATACTAATCTACCCTATGGGCGGCTTCTCACTCGTCTCTTTCGAGCTTTTAGTATTGATCTCACTCGAGAGGAGGAATCCACCATCACTTTTTAACACATCACTCGCAATAGCTTCCACACCATTGCTATTCCTCCTCCTACCAATGTTTTCATTGAAGCCAATGAGATTTTGGATGACGATGCTCCACTGGCTCGTCAAGCACATGAAGAAATCCCTCCTTCTCTACTTGAATGGGTCCCTAGCATCGATGATTACATGGACGAAGCAAATACTCGAATCATGGAACTTGAATTCGGTCAACAAAGAATTCAAGATGATGTTACTTCTCTTCGCCACAATGTGAAGACCGGATTTGACTCTCTAAATGTTCGCCAAGATAAAATTCTTAATGCCGTGCATCAACTCTCTCTCAATCTTGGCTTTCTATCTCTTGACACACCGGGAGCTACTCCTTAAGGGATCATCCCTCAAGGAGTTAGACCACCACTTCCCGGTGCCTCAAGCTCTATTCCACCTATTCCGCCCATTGACCCTAATCCATGAAGTATAATGCCCCTTCTTTTGACAATGCCAAAGGGGGAGAATGTTTGGAATTGAAATATATTTGAATCTTTTGAAATTTAATGGGTATGCAAATGTGTATGCATGTTTATGTTTGGAATTGAAATATATTTGAATTTGAAATTTTTATTTCTTATTTATTCACTTGGATTATTTGTCATCATAAAAAATGGGGAGATTGTTGAGGAAAACACCTTATACACTCCAAGCCATGTTTTGATGATAACAAATAAAACCTCTCTTGGACTAACATTTGTTTAAAGTGTTTAGATGAGAGCGTAGCACCAAGTGAGGGGGAGCATACACAAGAACAAACACAATAGCGTATACAAGAATAATTGCTCAAAATAATTCCAAAGACATGGAAATCAAAAGTCAATACTTGAAGACCAAAAAGCCTATTGAAGATTGAAGACTTTTTGAAGACTTTGTAATCTTGTATTTGTAATCTTAAGTCACAAATTGATGTAATGCACACACGCACGCATACATCCATTTAGAATGTTCTTAGGAGGTATTTTGACCCCTTAGACACATGACCATTTGAGTTTGGAACCCCCCAAACCAATCCCTTAGTGGAATTGAAGCATCTCCACTGAAATTGCCCAATCCAGCATACCGCTTCCCAATCTAGCATACCGGATCAATGGGAGTCTCAGGGAAATGGCCACAGTAGCCCTCCGGCGTATGTTGGATAATGATCCAGCATACCGGATCCTGTTTGGTTGCATTTTACCCTGATCCGGCATACCGGATACCATATACCACTGTTTAACTTTTTAACCATTATTCCTCTATTTTATAAGGAAATTAGGTGATCCGGCATACCGAATTGATATCCAACATATCGGATTATATATGGCTTTTGGGATCCAATCTTAATCTAGATTTCTAATTAATTTAAGCCATCTAGCCTATAAATACCCACTTGTTTAAGGCTCTAAACGCTACTACTAATCACAATCAAGAGCCTCCAAGAACAAGTCACTCTCAAGTGAGAATCCAAGCACCAATCCAAGGCATTCAATCTCACATAGCTCCCTTCATTCATATTTGCATTAAAGCTTCATAGTTTGAAAGGTAGCACATCCTTACTAAGGTTTGAGGTAATTCTAAACTCCGTAGTACCACTTTTACTTTATATAAGTAGGTTGAGTTCTCTTCTCGGAATCAAGAGTAGGTTGAGTCCTCTTGCTCATTAACTCAAGATTAATTATTGTTGAGCCCTCTTGCTCGTTTCTTAAGAGTTGTACAAGTCCTCTTGCTCTTACTCAAGATTTGACATAGTGAAATTCTCTCTAAGGTGAGAGGAGTGGACGTAGGCAAGCTTTGGCTGAACCACTATAAATTTCTGGTGTTGTTTATTGTTACTTGTTTGCTTTACTTAGATAATTTTTAATTTCGCATTATTTAGTAAATTCTGCTATCTTCACCTATTCACCCCCCCCCCTCTAGGTGAATTCACAAAGAACAGCCTAAGGAGATATTGGATAGGAAGGAACCTAATCTTCGTAACTGCACGGTCGCCTTTGTAAAGGTTCAATGGGGAAACAATCCCATAGAAGAGGCTTCGTGGGAACGTGAGGAAGAGATGAAAGAAAAGTATCCCCAACTCTTCGAACTACAAAGTAAGCAAATTTCGAGGATGAAATTTTTGTAAGGTGGGGAGAAATGTCAAACCTACCCCTGACTGGCTGGAATTGTTGATTGAAGGACAGGAACCCCTGACATGGCATCCAAGCATACTATGGAGTATCACCCCAGTGATTGAATTTAATGGAGAACCCTCAAGGATGTCCTCCTACATACCTGTCAGAAGATGGATTGCGGACCCCTGCAGTTGCACTGCCCACAGCATAATGTACTGCTTGGACTCCAAGTACTCTCTCTCCTCTCCATGAATGTGGGTCCCACACCTGAAAATAGGTGCAAAAGGTCTTAAATGCCTTGTGGGTGCAAGGCCCCAACCCTGGGTCAAACCCCTGTGCAAGCCCAAAGAGAAATAGCTTTGCTGTAATCTCTGGGCGATGCACTGGGCGATGCAGACATCACCCAGAGACATCGCCGAGAGTGGAAAAATGCATTATTTTATTAAACAGATATGTGGGGACCACCCATATTGGACATGGGCACCGTCCATAGGTAGAAGGGAGTATGGGGGACCACCTCATACCCTTGGATCCCTGTGGACCCCACCTGAGTGCCCAAAATGGCTGCGAATCAGTTTAAAAACACATTCTCAAAAGGGACCCAGGCAACCAAATAGTCCTCAGTAGGAGGCTGGCCTATAAATAGGGGGCCTTAGGCTCATTTTAAAGCTATAGGCACTGTTGAAATCGTGGAGAGAAGGAGAAGAAAGAAAAGAGAAGGAGCAGAAGAAGGAAAGAGAAGGAGGAGGGGAAGAGCTCACCTTGCATCAAATCTACTCCAGCATCCATTCTCCACTCAGTTCAGGTACAAATTTGAACCTATACCTGCTGTTGTGATGCTGCTACTGTTCTTCTCCATGAATCTCTGATGGTTAGTAGCCTTTTTGGCTATTGGCAGCCTAAAACAGTTGGGGGCTGCCATGAACCACCTCATATCCAACATGCAAACATGATGCATGGAGGATCTGAGCTTTTTATGATGTTTTTTATGGTTGTTCTACACGTGAGACCGAAGCCCAATCTTGTGCTAGACTGCACTGCACTGTTACACCAAGAACAGGCAGTCTGGGCTCAGATCTGTGTGCCCTGGCTGCATGCAACCTAGCCATGAGTTGCAACAGCTTTAGATTACTGTATTACATGTGAAATAACCCTTGCATGTAATGAAATCCATGGTCTGCAGCTGAAGATATATTGGGTTACTATTCATTGGGCTGTCTGGGCAGCTCCTGGCAGCTAAGTGGTGGGCCTAGGTAAAAATCCACGGGGTCCAGTGCAAAGTACACCCCAGGGGGTCCATGATGACCTAACATGCATGGGGGAATGATCAAGGCACTACCCATGGTGCAGATCCTGGGAATTGGAGCCTGTTCACATGTTAAGCAGGCTTTGGGCGATGCACTGGGCGATGCAAACATCACCTAGAGACATCGCCCAGAGAATAAAAAGTGATAGTTTTGTTGATCTGCTATGGGGACCTCCACATATAGACTGTGAACAGTGTAGGGAGGTGGTAAATGAACAAAATACTTGGGTACCCAAGTGGGCCCCGTAGGGCTTGGAAACCCTGTCTGTGTTGGTCCTACAGCACTGCTGAGTTGGAGTCAGTGTTATGGGGCTGTTATGACCTAGAACCATGTACTGCAGGTGTAAATGACCATTCTGCCCATAGGCCACAATTTCTAGATGATGCACTGGGACTTAGGCCTAAGGCCCAATGCAAGGCCCAGAGAATTCCAAGTGATGTCCAATTGTGCACCGAGTCAACCCAGTAAGCCTAGATCAACCCTAGGACATCCAAAAATAGTTTGGAATATTCAATAATATATTTCTAATTTATACTTAGGGTTTGATCCCGTGCTCGAGGCATACTGCCAAACTACAATCGGAACTGAAACTACAACTGAATTCCTAGAACCAGACCCAGGTGAGTGAAATGTTATCGTGTATGTACGTGTAACAATATTCTTATACCGACAATTAAATTCTTTAATTATAATGTTGTGTTACTTGAACAATTACAATTTCACAATTATTACACATCATGTGGCTGTTGATTAACTCTATTTGAATATATCATGATGGCTATGATTGATAGACTAGATGTCGTAGTCGGCTTGGAAATGAGGCCTGTGGTAGCCCGTAGAATGGGATACGGTTGACACTGCCTGACTCATACGATGCCATATAGACATAGGGCTAGAGTTTCATCACCCGTTCTACGCACCCTTGCCAACAAGGGTTAAGGTGTTGGATGCCTATGAGGACTACCGTAAAACCTCGGGCGTTTATGTCTGGAAGCCTCGGCAATATGCTGGGATGCCTCGAGCTATAAGCTGGGAAGCCTCAAGTAACATGCTTGGGAAGCATTGAATGGTGAATCATGGCTATATGCCAAATAATGTTTATCCTCGATCTACATGTCGGGAAGCACCAAAATGGTGAATTTGATATTAAGTCGATTACCAAGCCCAAGCGTGGGGACGTCAGTCCTTGAGGTTGAAGCTCT
The DNA here is from genome assembly GCF_018873765.1 of Telopea speciosissima. Classification (NCBI taxonomy): domain Eukaryota; kingdom Viridiplantae; phylum Streptophyta; class Magnoliopsida; order Proteales; family Proteaceae; genus Telopea; species Telopea speciosissima. The sequence goes on along the minus strand of NC_057924.1, from coordinate 28,256,271 downwards.
GTGTTGGGAGTTTTCACTCAGGGTCTCAAAAAGATCCCATGCTTCATTCTCGCTCTTATGCATAAATGTTCCTCCACAAGAGGCATCTACCATCTGACGATACTGGTCACTAAGACCATCATAGAAGCACTGTACCAATTGCCATTTTGGTACAACATGGTGGGGGCATTTCGAAGTAGTTCCTTCAGTCTTTCCCAATACTCATGAAATTCTTCACCACTATTCTGGGAGAAGGTGGTGACGGCCCTTCTAATGGTATTGGTTCGGCCTGTTGGGAAAAACTTCTTCAGAAACTGCTGTTGCATTTTCGCCCATGTGGTTACTTCTGCAGAATCCAAGGAATGCAGCCAATGCTTGGCTTTATCCTTGAGGGAAAATGGAATAGCAACAATTTTAGGGCATCCTCTGAGAGGTTTTGGATTTTTACTGTAGAGCAAATTTCCAAAAACTCATCCAGGTGCTTATAGGGCTCTTCATTCTAATGTCCATAGAATGATGGCAGCATCTGGATAATGCTTGATTTGATTTCATAATGAGCAACCGCAATTGGTAGCCTAATGCCGGTTTGGGGTTGGTATGCAGTTGGAGTGAAATGATCACTCAGTGGTCTGGCCTGTGGGTTTGCCTCGTCACCCATCCTGATATGGTGTCTAATCCTCCTACAAGTATGTTCAATTTTGGGGTCAAAATCTAATAGGTCAGGTCGGGCTGAGCGCGTACCAAGCATACAACAGCCAAACTAAACTAGGCTGGGACCGAGCATACAAGTGTATCAACCTAGCTATCGGGGTCCAAACGTAGTAAGTGTAGAGTCGAATGTCCTAATATGGGACCGATCAAAATAGGGCAACTAAGCTCACAGGACCGCACATACAAGGGTAACCTATACTAAAAGAAAAAGAAAATTACAAAAGTGGTAAAGAAAAATTACAGAATTAAATTAAAATGAAAATTACACATGTAAGTTAAAACTAAAATTAAAACTATCCTAAAAAAAAATTTTAAAGTTTAAACTACCCTAAATAAAATGAAATCCTAAACTAGCGCAGATCCAAGTGTACCAAGGTCAATCCTAAAGTAGTTTAGGACCGAAGCATACAAGGGTAACTAGGCCAGCGTGGGACCGAATCATACAAGGCTGAAATTAGCTACTAAAAGAAAAATAAAGACGAAAGTTAGAGAATATCACAGAGGCTATCCGGACTGCATCGGTGTCTTTTTGAAAGAACCAAATCCAGCTGAACCGCATCCCCTCTTAAACAACCTCCAACGATTCAATACCTATAGCAAAAAATAAAACGTGAGTCTATCACTCATACTAAAGACAAATTTAGAATGAATAGTAAATTAAGCTATGTTAACACAAAAAATAAATCAAAATTAATGCTACTGTAGGCTGTTAAACTAAGAGATGCAAAAATCTAAAATACCTAAAACGAAAATCAGAAATAAAGATTAAAGCAAGCTATTGAAAGAACATTGAAAGACTCGATAAAACTCTAGCAATCGTGCTCTAGTTCCCTGGCAACAGCACCAAAATTTGATCGAGTCGTTGAACCAATCAAAAATAAACCTAACTAAACACTAATACAGTGGAAAGTACGGGTATCGAACTACGAGGAATAGAGGCTAAGTTACATGAAATTAAATCAAGTCTAAGATGAAACTAAAAACGTAAATTAATTAATTTAAAGCTAACACTAGCAACTGATTAAAGCGAATAGAAGATGGTGAGAAAATACTGCTTTTAGGTTGAATCAACTTTAATTCAGATTCATCATTCAATCTCTCTCATATTCGGCTCATGGCGACTACAAGCCCCATGACAACCACAGAAAATAGGGTCCCTTCTAGGTATAAAGTATCTTGGCGACATTGTCGTCCGATCGCTACAATGAATCGAAAGTTTAAAGAACTCGGGTACGCACAATCCACTCAGGTATACCGTATCATCGATACGACCACATGAATCAATTCAATACTATTGCTTGGTAGATTAAATTGAATCACAGAAACAAATTACCCTAACTAGATGTAAACATGATTACACAAAAATCACAATGAGATGCCTAAGTCTTTTCCAAGCAATCAATAAGAAAAGAGAATGACTAATTAAATCATCCTTAAAGTATCATCTTCCCAAAAACAGCAGCAAGTTTAGTTACTCATTTAACATAAATGAAATAAAGAGAAGTTAGGGATACAAGCCAAAGAATTAGAGGGAACAAGAGAGTAGAAGCAATGGCAGCAATGACGATGGTAGATGCTCTTCCTCTCCTCTTCTTCTTCCTCTTCTAGTCTTCTTCTCCCCAAAACCGTCAACCCCCTTTTGCTCTCGGTCTTCAATCTCCCAATTCAATTCTCCTCCCCCCTTTTTGAACTCCATCTGTATCCTTCTTTTAGGGGAGAGGTGATATATTTTGAATTAAAAATAAAACTGAAAATAACCCAAGGGAGTTGCATTCCACTAGGAGAGTAAGAGAGAGGGAAAGACAACGTGTGAGATGGGGATGACTTAGAAAAAAGGGTAAAAAGATAGAAAGAGAGAGAGAGGTAAAAAGATATTTAATAGTTTGTTTTTGAATTAACAAACTAGAAAGAGAGAGAGAGAGAGGTTTACGTGAGAGAATACGTCTCTCTTTCTTTCTTTTATTTTGTTTTTCTTCACACACTCCAACTTTGCCATAATCCATCTTTGGCCATAATCCCTCCTTCCTTGAACCGAATTGATTCGACCCAAGAATTAAATGTTAATCATTTAATTTTTTTGATGCAATGAGTCCAATATCGATTTTTCTTGAGAAATTTCCTCTTTGTCAAATTACGATAATGCCCTGAGATGACTATTTGCACACATACGAACCTTTGACCCAGTTGGTAATCATCCAAAATCGGCTAAAGGAACTGATTCTATCACTGATTCATGCTTTTCTCCTTCCAGGCCTGCAATCATAGAAATTACATAATAGTATCAAATCCTTCATAAATATTCAAATACAAATCGAAAATAAATAGTGATTTCTATCTAAGATTACAGCCCAATCAGTCGGTTTCCAAGCCCAAACTAGGGATACATGTATTGGGGAATGTAGTAGCACTAACCTGCCTTAGTTGTATTGATAGGTGGCTAATAAATAAACTGGACTTGCATATCATGTAGGATCATGTGGAATGTGGTTGCATATGCATGCGTGATGATATGTTTTACTCACGGGCTCAGTGGGGCTCACACTCTGTTATATATATTTTCTTTCTATTAGATGATTCTACAGGTGGATGCCACGGTGGCATGGAGGCTCATTGCGAGGAGGAGAGCCCTTGTGGTTATGATGATATTGGTATGGATCCTGACGAAGGTCATGCTGATGATGCGAGTGTTCTCAGTGGTTATTGATGAACACCAATGAGGGCCGCTCTTGATGCTTTTGTTTTGGGGACTCCATTTAGTTTTTTGTTAGGAGTTTATCCCCATGTTTGTTTCTGTTTTAGTTTCTTCTTTTCTTTTTGGGGTTGAGTTGTCTCACCCTGTATATAGTTACTTTTACCTCAGCTTATGTATATGTCAGTTCTTACTGTTCTGTTAGTGGGTGTAAGGGGAATGGAACAAATCTTACTTATGTATATGTATCACAATCATTTCCTGTATCGCTACGCTTTCTCTTTCTTTTTATAATTGTAGATTCTCTGTTGCACTCTGACCTTACTTGTGGTAATGTTATAGACGTGTGTGTCCGTGAATGTATTAACTGCTTCTAAATCCGTGGGATTTAGCGGATTGTTGTTATGCATTTCGGGTCACCTACCTAATCCTCCCAGGGGTTGGTTTGGGGTGTGACACTCTTATCCCGTAGAAAAATATTGTAAAGGTGTTCTTCCCACCTACTGTACTGAAAGGAAGTAACTAGTAAAATTCTCTCAAGGTTGAGAGGAGTGGACGTAGGCTAAGTTTAGCCGAACCACTATAAATTTTGTGTATCCTCCATTTGTGCAATTTATCTCTCTCTATCTTGTTTAATTCAAGAAAATTTAAAAAGGACAATATTTCACTAATGATAACCTATTCACCCCCCTCTAGGTTATCCCACATTTGGTATCAGAGCGGGAGCTCATTTTATTTGAGACATAAAGATCTATGAGATCACATTACACCAATCCACTTAACGGACTGAATGTCTCTAGACCTCCTCTGTTCAATGGAGATATTTTTTCATATTGGAAGATTAGATTCAGGAACTTTACATGTGCTCATAATCTTGAGGTTTGGCATGTAATTGAACATGGACCATATTCCTTCACTAAAATTGTAGAGGGTGAAAGCATTCCTAAGGAAACCTCTGAATTAACTCCTGCTGAAAAGGAGAAAATTTAATATAATTTCAAGGCTATCACCTTCCTACAAAATGCCTCAAGTGATTTCGAATTTAACAAAATAGCCATGTGTGAAACGGCAAAGGAAATTTGGGATACACTTGTGGTGTCATATGAAGGAACTTCACAAGTAAAGGAATCTAAAATTGATAAACTTATGCATTCTCAGGTCACTTTCCTCCAAGTGGAGATCGAAAGTGACGGTCATAAAGGAAGCAAAAGATCTTGACAAAGTTAGCTTGGACAAATTGCTTGGATCTCTTCTTACTCACGATGTTGAATTAAATGAAGACAAAAGATGGTCAAAAATAAAATAATCAAAGAAGAAGACCATAGCTCTTAAGACTACTAATCCATTTGATGAAGAGAGCAATGAAGAAGAGGACATCACATTCTCAGAAAAAGAAATGTCTCTCATTACCAAAAAATTTCAGAAATTTCTCAAAAAGAAAGGTGGAAAATATTTCAACAAGGGACAAGCAAGCAAAGGTAAGAATCTATCCAAAGATAAAACTCTTCCTTCTAAGAAAGATATCGTTTGCTATGAGTGCAAAAAGCCTGGCCACTTTAGAACTGAGTGCCCAAAAGGATAAGACAAAAAGAAAGTGTATGCTGTTGAAATTTCATGGCACTCAAGTGAAGAAGAAGAGGTAGGAGAATCTGATGAAGAAGTCACAAATCTTGCTCTTATGGCAACAGAAGATGACATATAGAGGTAAGTTCAGCCTATCTCACTTCTAACTCTAAATATAGTGACCAAATTGAAGATATAGATACGGATGACATAAATGAGAACGATATTGAAAAGGGATTTGAAGCTCTCAATGAGACAAGCCGCAAACTTGAAGCTTCAAACTCCTTTTTAGAAAAAGGAAGTACGAGAATTGCATTATCAAATAGATAATCTATGTATCTACATTGCCCAACTTGAAGGAGAAAAGGAGAAATTAACGTCGGCCTTGCTCACCTTCACCAAGGAACAAAAATCACTAGACACTCTTCTTGGTACACCTGAAAAACCACCACAAGACAAGGAAGGACTAGGTTATAATGGAAAATCCCATATCATGCCAAAGGTAAAGAAAAAATGATGTACATGGAAGAGGGAAGAACATATCAAGGTCAAACATCAATCTGTCATGCTCCCTCTTCAAAAAATCAAGGGTATACAAATCAAAGGTATAGAAATCAACATCATCATGCATTTCGATATATATCTCAAAGAAGGAATAGACTTCAAAGAGAATGTATTCCTCAAAGACCCCAAAGACAATTTCATAGACCACAATTTCTATACACAATGGAAAGAAACTATAGACCTCAACCATATCATAGGCCATATATGAAGTATAACTTACATAGACCTTATGACCATCAAAAATTTCAAAGAGGTAGAAGGACTCAAAATTCCTTTGATTGGCAAATACCACAAAAACAGAAAAGGGTACCATCTCCATTTGATATTTGTGACCCTAGGTACCAACGACCTAAGAACTATATTCTGGACACAAACTATGGTCCAAACAAGAACCATAAATATAAGAAAGTTTGGGTACCTAAGGAATATCTCAACTCTAACAACGATGGACCCATGAGATTATAGGGACCAATGCATGTGTAAACTTTGTTTTGTAGGTAGGCTTGAAGAGCAAAGGCCAAGTAGAATGCTATATCAACAGTGGATGCTCCAAGCATATGACGGCAACTACAAAGCTATTTACAAAGTTGAGAAAGTATGATGGAGGATGGGTGACCTTCGGAAACAATGGCAAAGGAAAGATAATCGGCATTGGAAACATCAACATAGAAGGTACTACCATCACAAGCGTCTATCTGGTAAATAAACTTGCCTATAACCTACTTAGTGTAAGTCAACTATGTAGTGTTGAAAATAAAGTAAGTTTTGATGTCTCACATTGCCTAGTTATGGATACAAATAACAAAGTAGTATTGAAAGGAACTAGAAATAACAACATATATACTTGCATTATTGATGAAGCTAGTTCTAGCAATACTTGCTTAGTTTCCTATGAAGATTCAAGTATTTGGCATAGAAAACTTGGACATATAAATATCAAGTTGATTCAATCAATAGCCTCCAAAGAACTTGTCCGAAACTTACTTAAACTAAAGTTTGACAAGAATCATTTTTGTGATGCATGCCAAAAGGGTAAACAAGTTAAAGTGTCTCACAAATCTAAGAACATTGTTTAAACTACTAGACCACTTGAACTTCTCCATTTGGACTTTTTTGGCCTTATCCCTACTCCAAGCCTAGGTGGAAAAGTCTACACTTTTGTGATTGTTGATGATTACTCTAGATACACTTGGACTTCTTTTCTTAGACATAAAAATGAGGCTTTTAATGAATTTTTAAAACTTTGTAAGAAAATCCAAAACCAAAAGGGCTATTTGGTCGCTATAAAAAGAAGTGATCATGGTGGTGAGTTTGACAACTCAAACCAATTTGGGAAATATTGTGATGATGAAGGCATCACTCACAATATCTCTGCTCCTAGAACCCCTCAATCCAATGGGGTTATTGAAAGAAAAAATAGATCTCTTCAAGAGACTGCCCGGACTATGTTAAATGAATATTTTCTACCTAAATATTTTTGGGCTGAAGTTGTGAATACTGCATGCTATGTGTTAAATCGTGTTTTGATTCAAAAAATCCTATCTAAAACACCTTATGAGTTATATTTTGAAAAGAAGCCTAGAGTTGACTATTTTAAAATTTTTGGATGTAAATGCTTCATTTTGAACACTAAAGACTCCAAAGAAAAATTTGATGAAAAATCAGATGAAAGTATTTTTCTTGGGTACTCTAGCAATAGCCGTGTTTATAGAGTATTCAACAAAAACAACCTAGTGGTAGAGGAATCTATGAACATAAGATTTGATATCTCTCCTCCAAAAGAAAAGTACAAACCTCTAGTTGATGATGATGAGGATGTTATATCCGAAATCTCAATAAGAGTTAAGACTACTTCTTTAAATGAAAATTCTCCTTTAGATACATCAAATGAAGACTCATTAGAATTCCCTAAAGAAGTTAGACCAATAAGACATCATCCATTAGAACAAATTATTGGTGACTTAGAATTAGGTGTTCAAACTAGGTCTGAACTTCAAAACACTTGTAATTTTGATGCATTCCTATCCATGATAGAACCTAAGAACATAAAAGAAGCTCTATTGGATAATGATTGGATTTTGACCAAGCAAGAAGAACTCCATCAATTTGAAAGAAATGATGTATGGGAGCTTGTGCCAAAACCCAAAAATAAATCCATCATTAGAACTAAATGGGTTTTCAGAAATAAACTAGATGAAAATGGTATTGTAGTAAGAAATAAGGCTAGACTAGTGGCTCATGGATATAATCAGCAAGAGAGAATTGATTTCGATGAAACATATGCCCCTGTTGCTAGATTAGAAGCTATTAGAATGCTCCTAGCATTTGCTTGTCATAAAAATTTCAAACCTTTTTAAATGGATGTGAAAAGTGCTTTCTTAAATGGTTTTATTGAGGAAGAAGTGTATGTCTCTCAACCTCCAGGTTTTGAAAACTCTTCTGACCCTGATCATGTTTTTAGATTAAAGAAAGCACTGTATAGACTCAAACAAGCACCAAGAGCTTAGTATGATAGATTAAAGACATTTTTGATTGATAATGCATATATCATTGGTAAGATAGACACTACATTATTTATTAAACGTAAGGGCTCTAAATTAATCATAGTACAAATTTATGTAGATGATATTATCTTTGGTACTACTGATGAATCTTTATGCATTGAATTTAGTAATTGTATGAAAAATGAGTTTGAAATAAGTTTAATGGGTGAACTCAACTTCTTTTTAGGCCTTCAGATCAAACAAACTAAAAATGGGATTTTTATCAATCAATCAAAATATATCAAAGAATTGTTAAAGAAATTTGACATTAATTCCCAAAATGCCTCTAATACTCCTATGAGTAACTGCAAGCAAACTGGATCGCGGATAGAATATTTTTAAACACAATCCGTGGGTCGTTTGGCTCATCTCTTTTCTCTCAAAACCCTTCTCTCTTCTCTCCAAAAACCCTCTCTTGAGTTTTTAGGGCAAAATCTTGCAAAACCCTTGAAGGTTATTGCTCTTTTGGTGATCCAATCGCATCTTCACCATCAAATCTTCAAACTTTTACTTCTTTCTCTCCTAAAATCTCTTCAAAACCCTTGTTCTCCAAAACCCTTGCTTTCTATGGCTTCCAAAGGAGAACCCTCAAAGAAAAGAAAGACCGTTGATTCACAGAAGGATACCTAAGATGGAACTTTGTTCATCTCTAAAGAGGCTTCAATTTTGTGGAAGCAATTGCAACTCAAGAACTCATTAGGGAAAGGTTAGTAAGTGTCACTGAACTCAATAATATTCTCCCTTGTGAAATCAACACTTTCTTTAAAATGTTGGGTTGGGACTCCATCCTTTATCCCCAAGAGAAAGCCTACCCTAGACTTGTGCAACTCTTCTATTGCAATCTCCAAGTTGTTGGTAATGAAGGTGACTATACCATCACCTCTCTAGTTAAGGGCAAATACATCTCATTTGACACTGTGGAACTTGCCCAAATGATTGGAGTTGATGACTCTAGAGAACGCAAATATCTCCGTACCAAAACCTTGTTAGGGAATTCTACCCTACCTCCATAAGTGTTTTGATGATAACAGACATATTGGTCAAGATCTTGGTTGTGTTACTATGTCAACAGGCTAATAAGTCAAAGAACTAGAAGACACAAAGTAAAGACATTCAAATAAAGCTTGTCAAGTAAAGAAGATCTTTTAAAGATTGAAGAACGTCACATGAAAAAAGAAAGACAAGATGTTCGTGTGCACATACTTAGATACACACTGCATACATACTTGTAATTGCATTCGCATAAAATAAATGAAAAAGCATTTGCATCATTTAGAGACCTTATGAGGTTTTAATTGAACCCCTTTTGACCTTAAAATATGTTGGAATTTGTTGGAGAAAGTCCCGGACCAATCTCCTCTATCAAACTGTCAAAATCATTCCAAGACAGGGATCCGGTCTATGATCCGGTATCACAGGGTATGCATCGACCGGGAGAAACAGTGGCCTCACTGGTACATTCCTAGAAATGATCCGATCGATCAAATCAAGTGGGACGATGATCCGATCGACCGGACATCGACTGGATGCTCTTTTTGCCCTCCAATGACTAGTTTTTAACGGCTAGTTTTTCCAATGGCTATGATCCGGTCGACAAGATCAATCTTCAGGCCAACCAGATGGATTAAAAATAGATCCATTAGAGCACATTTTGCATATGTTCTATAGGCCATTAATGAGCCTATAAATAGAGAACATGTCAGACCTTTTCACCTATCCACTATAGTCCAAAATTCAACTTTTGTGAAAGGTGAAAAGTCAATTATTGCTCTCATTATTGAAGTCTTCTTATCCACATCTACATCACTCAAGGATTGACTTCAAAGGTCAAAGGACCTTCACATGCTTGCACTCTAAAGAATAGCCTTGAAGAAGGTCATCATTACAAGCATTCATTTACATCATTTGACACTTGCAAGGAGTACACATCACACTCCTTGCCTAGGTAATCTTTACCCTTATACTCCTAGGGTTCCCTTTGGGACCCAATATGGTGAATGGGTTCCTAGCTTAGCTCCAATGTGAGTAATACTCATTAATGGACAGCTACCTACCCTATTTAAATTTCCCTATTGGATTCTTAACCATCAATAAACTTAACCTAAAAATGGAGACCTTGGGAGGAATCAATACTTAAATCCCTAAGATCAAGCTTAGGCTAGGTCATAGTGATCTTAAGGGACCTTGGAATGACCTTCCTTAAGCTCTAAAACCTTTAGACACACAAGGAACCAAGTTGGAAATCGGAGACTTAAGGAACACATGTTCTGCCTTGAATGGATTTACACACGGACCCAAGTATCGGGGCTTATGTCCGAAAATCCATTCCATATATTTACTCAATCCCTTAAGGCTTGGCCTAGATGGACTTACGAACAGAACCACCAAAGTGGGTTACTTCCACTAGTCCGTCCCAAATGCTAAAGCTTCTACTTCTCTTAATTGAGGACGGAACTACAGACAGATTCACCTAGTGTGGGTTACATCCGTAAATCTATCCGTGCTCTATTTTACTGAACTAAATAGTAAACCTAGGGGAACCTTTATGGGACCCACCTATACCTTCTAACACCTTGTTCACACATCCCTAGGCTATCTAAATAGTACGGGGGAACGCGTACCAAGCAACCTACACTAGACACAAAGATTATACGTGAATCTTTGGTGAGTGGGTTAGGGTGACTGTTTTGGGTTGTTTACTATTGCTTACTTATATATATCATGATGGTTGCATTATCATTCAAGCATGATTGCATATTGCATTTCTTCTTATATGATGATGATGATATTGATGATATGGAATGTGTCGGGTTACGGTCCCGGGACCCCAGAAATATGTGAACTTATAAATTACATGTCATTCTTGCCTGTATGCGCCGTGTTGTGCTGGTACCCGGGTGTTAGATGGAAATGGACGTTGATACCCGGAATACCTCTCAACACGATAGGATTCATGTAATATATCTGTGGTTAGAATTAGTTCCCTATGCTATGACCCTTACCAACAAGAGTTTAGGTGTTGGGTAGCCAGAGCACCTACCGCCTGTGGAGAGTTTGAGAGGCCAGGCCAGGGGTAGTAATGGTTATAGGGGTCTACCTCTAGGTGGTATGAGGCAATGGCCGATACGGGCCCCATGGTAATAAATGAGGCTTCCCTGTGATGAGAAAGGAAGGACCCACAATGTCCCCCGAGTTATTGCAGTAGCATATGCCTTTGACTTAGAATTATATATTGGGTGGCAATTTGATAATAATTACATGCACCCTGGACTATCTATGATTTATGTGTGTTTGTGCATTCCCCATCCCCTCACTGGCTCAGTGGAGCTAACCCCCTTTGTGCACACTCTTTTAGATGTTGCTGCAGGTGATGCTTACCTTGCTGGACTCGAGGCTCAGGCCTCAAAGTATGATCATATTGGCAGCGAGGACCCCGAGGCTGTGACAGAGGAGCACGGCGATGGATGTCCTTGTGATAACTGTGCTTACGGGCCGTATTGATACTTGGGACTTATTCCCTCTTTTGATTCTTGTGGGGCTTTGTGCCCATTTATAAACATTGTCTGTAATACAGCATATTCTTTTTTAATAGTTATATGATGGTCAGTCGGATAACCGTTAAACTACGATGTATCACTTAGACAATTGAACATACTGTAACTACTAATACTAATGCTTCCGCTTATATTCTGATCAATGTGAAATGTGGTATTTCCTTTCCGCACTTTGATATTATCCTGCCTTTAATATTGGTTTATTAATTGTGTGTTGGGACACTATATCTGTGATCTTGATAGCTTTGGGATGACACGTGTCATCCTAATCACACCCCTTTTAATATTATTATATCTCGACTAGGATAGGGTGTGACACTTAGACATACTAGTTGTAATGATAATTTTAAGTGATTACTCAAGGCCGTAAAGTACCGCAAGGAAAACCAACCTAAGGACATAACAAAGTCCACTAAGACATGCTTGTACTAAAACCTTTCGTCCCTTTATGAATTTGGCACTCAAACTAAAAGTCAAAAAAATCTCAGTAAGGAGTCCTAATATTTTAGAGTGCTTAACCCCATTCTTAAACAAATAAAAATATTCATAATCTCGATTTTCTACCCAATTTCTATTTGGTTAACCGACGGTTTTCTGGTTTTGAATCAAACAGAACCGGTAATAGAACCTATGAAATCAGAATCACGTCATTTTTATACGGTGCAGTTCGGTTCGATCGTAAGTAGTTGATTCTGGTTCCGACAATCGGTTTGGGTTCCATTTTGACACCCTTAAATAATATGAGAAGAACATCACTTTTTATGTAGAATCTAGAAACTCATCATAGATGGCAATGATTCTCTATACGAAGAATCACCAATTACTTGGGCTTTCAATTGGCTACATAGATCATAGAACAAGAATCGGATCCAATTGGCGGCTTATATAGTTATGTAAAAGAGTTCTTTATAGGGGGAGCGTGGCTCTTGCGTGCATACAGGGACCAATGAGGGTGTGATTTCTGTCTTTCATTGAGGGTGGGATGGTTATTTTGCCCCCCACTATGTCCGGGTGTGGGTGGTACACTCCCCCATGGGAAATTTTCTCCTATAGTTATATTCGTCAATGTCGAATTAGGGTTGGTTGAATCATCCAAGTCGGTTTGGAATTGATTTAGGCTGACTCTGATTAAACCATATTTTACACGTGTTTGATGATACTATAAGGCTAACACAATTCAATCCAAAGGTATTTGGATTTGCTCATTCTAACTCACCTTAGGTTCATGACCTACGTGGCGCAATAACACTGATTAATGCATTGGGGTCAAAATTTCATTTGTCATGTGATGATGCTTATATGTTTAATTAAAGGCAATTATTATAATGTAATAATGTATTAGGAAGGATATAGTTTTTGGTGGATATGGAATTTGGTCAAGGAATATGAACTTGGAAGGGAAAAAGGTGTGGATTGAAGACATGATGATTATGCTTTCACTTTTGGAAATGGGAGAGGGTTCCCATGCTGCCTGTGAGATTTGTGTGTGAGAAATCTCACACCACACCAATGGTGGTACTAAGAATTGTATCATCTCCATGAGACTCACCTGATTTGGGTATGAAAGAAAAAAATAATAAAAATGGGTAAAGTTTGGGCACACTATGAGGGTGCCAACATGTGTGCCTCTCCCCACTTAGTGTAAAGACTCCATCTTCCCTTATCCCTTTCTCATGTGTCTATCGCCCACTAGTTTACCCGAAGCAGACAACATGTCTATCCTTTCCCCCCCTAAAAAAATTTGTAAAAAAGTGTTGATACATCAGTAGTGTGGAAACTTTTTCCCTTATGAAACTAATACTTTAAAAAAAACAAGAAGATTGATGTAGCGTAGAAAAAAGTGCAAAGAGTTAACTATGGTTTCAATCATTGGATATAAGTATATATTTTTCTCTTTTTTGATGCAAGGATATAAACATTATTTTATTGTATTTACTCATAACTTTCCATTACAAGTTAGGGAAAGCTTTATGATGGAAGGAAAGAATATCCATAAGTTCGTTTCACTGGTTCTCAATTTTCTTTTGACCCTTCAGTCATCAAGCGTTACAAGTAGGCAAGTAGCAATCGTTATCTTTTAGTTATTATAAACTTACCAAAATTCCATTGAAAATTAAGGGTGTATTTGGATAACATTACAATGAATTAGTGGAATTCAAATTCAATAAAGGACCCAGTTGACGTTCACCTAAGGCCCCGTTTGTTTAGATGGGAAGATGGGGTGGGATTATTGGGAAGATGAGATCGACATGTTGATGGGATTTTCTTGGGGTGAAAATGTTGAGGTAAAGTTGAGATAAAATTACTTTTCCCATGAATAGTAAACAAAATTTTACCAAATTGGTGGGACTTTGGACAGCAAAGAGATGAGATTTTGAAGTGCCACATCAGCAGACAAAACGATTAATGATGTCACTTGAGTTTTTGTAAGTTCACTACCTCAAATTAACCAAACAAGGTTGGGATAGGATTTTGAAGTGCCACATTAGCATTTTCCCAACCCAATTTGTTAAGATGGTAATTGAATGTAATTCGGATGGATTATTTCACTAATGGTAAATGTAATATATACAAATACAATGGAGTAATTAACTCCTTGATAGAGGGAAAACTACCAAAACTGTGATCAAAAGATCCTAATCTGATCCGAACTAATCTCTAGAAGATATATACAAATATATACAAGAGAGGATGGATGAGTCGATGCCAACTCATCCGATGAGGATATCTAATACTCCCCCTCAAGGTGGTACATGAAGGTCTCGAATGCCTAGATTGGACTTGAGATGTTGAAATTGAGCCCAACCAAGAGACTTAGTGAATAAGTCGGCCAATTGATTAGCCGAAGCTATCTTGGTTGTGCAAATAAGTCCCTGTTGTAATTTCTTATGAACAACATGACAATCTATCTCGATGTGCTTCGTTCGCTCATCATAAACTGGGTTAGCAGCAATGTGAAGCGCTGCTTGGTTATCACAATATAGAGTAATACCCTTCAAGGGTGGCAAGCCAATATCCCGTAAGAGGTACGAGAGCCAAGTAACTTCACAGGTAGCAATTGCCATAGCACAGTACTCGGCTTCAGCAGAAGAGCGTGACACAGTGGTTTATTTTTTTTCCAAGAAACCATGCTAGAGCTAAGAAGAATGCAATAGCCTGTGGTGGATCGTCTAGTCATTGGACAGCTAGCCCAATCTGAGTTACAAAATGTCGTTAAGCAAAGATCAGAATTTGCAGGGAGAAATATGCTTTGTCTAGGAGTGCCTTTCAATATCATAGTAAACGATGTTCAGCATCTAGGTGAGGTTGGCGGGGTTGGTGCATGAATTGGTTCAAAATGTTGACCGTATGTACAATATCAGGCTGTGTAACAGTTAGATAAATTAAGCGACCAATTAACCGCCGATAGGAGCCGGATCAGAATACTGCCTGTGGAATCAGAAAGCTTTAGGTTCTATTCCATTGGGAAATCCGTCGGTCGAGTGCCAGTGAGTCCACTATCATTGAGTATATCAAGAATGTATTTCCGTTGGCAAAGGTAAAGACCCTTTTGGGAACAGACGACCTCTATACCAAGAAAATACTTCAGGGGTCCAATATCTTTGGTTTGAAACTGAGAATAAATGCGAGTCTTGATGTCCTATAGTAAAGTGTCATCAGAACCAATAATGATGATATCATCGACATATACAAGAAAGAAGAGGGAAGCTGATTGTTGACGAAGAACAAAAAGAGAATGATCAACCTATGATTAGATAAGACCAAAACTTAGTAAAGCAATGGATAATTTGGAGAACCAATTTCAGGATGCCTGTTTGAGCCCATATAGAGACTGTTGGAGTTTGCAAACGACGGTCTCCCCCTTACGACGATACTCGGGAGGGGGCAACATATATACATCTTTTGCGACTGCCACAGTAAGAAGCACAAGGATGGTGACAAGTTTAGCCACAGGGGCAAATGTGTCATGGTAATCGACCCCTTCAATTTGTGTGTAGCCCTTAGCAACAAGACGAGCTTTAAATCTTTCCACAGAACCATCCACTCGCCGTTTAATTTTGAAAACCCATTTAGACCCAATAATCTTTTTGCTAGGAGGTAACGGAACCAAAGTCCAAGTCTTGTTGTTTGTGAGAGCAATAATCTCATTTTGCATTGCATCATGCCATTCGGAATGTTTCATAGCCTTGGCGAAACTGGTAGGCTTAGTGGTAGTGGTTAAAGTAGTGAGAAAGGACATATGATTGGAAGAAAAATGATGATAACTTAAAAAATGAGCAAGCGGGTGAGACTTACCTTGACCAACAGTTGAAGACGTATTTGCTTGAGCAATAGACAATTGGTAATCTTTTAGATAACTTGGAGGTTTAGTGGTGCTTCGGGCACGTGGAGGGAGGAATAGATGGAGAAGGTTGGGTTGGAGCAGCAGTATCAAGGTGAGATTGCGGCAGTGATGGAGATGGGATTGGAGCGGCAGTATCAAGATGAGATGGTGGCAGTGATGGAGTTGGGGCAGGGGCGGAAATTGGAGGAATTTCATCATGGTCCGTCGGTGGTATAGGAAAAACATAGGAGGGTGTTGTGGAGGGGTTGGGGTATAGGACAAAAGGGAAACACAGTTTCATGAAAAATGACATTGCAAGATACATAGGTAACCTTATTAGAAAGGTCATAAATTTTGTAACCCTTTTGTCCATGGGGAAAACCAATGAAAATTCCAAGAGCCTGTTGATCAAACTTGTGTTTGATAGTGGTGTTGCGGCCAAAACAAAGCATCTAAAGGCTTTGAGATGGAAAATGGTTGTTTTTTTTTAAAATAAAAAGTTCATGAGGGGTTCTCCCTTTGAGGACAGGGTAGGTAAATAGTTAATTATGTAACAGGCTGTAAGAACACAATCAGCCCAAAAAGGTAAGGGAAGATTGGCTTGAAAACAAAGAGCCCTAGCAACATTAAGAAGATGGCAATGTTTTCGCTCCACAACACCCTTTTGTTGTGGGGTGTAAACACAGCTTGATTCTTGAAGAACGCCCAATGTTTGAAAAAAAATTAAGGTGTCCGTGCTAAAAAATCACGAGCATTGTCAGATCGTATCTGATGAATAGTCATATGAAATTGGGTTTTGATTAAAGTGAAAAAATTCCGAATGATGGAATTAGCTTCGGTTTTGTGGCTCATTAAGTAAACCCATGTAGAGCGCAAGTAGTCATCAACTATACTTAAAAAATAACGAGCACCAGAGAGGGAGGGTGTATGATAGGGCCCCCAAATGCCAACATGAATTAAATCAAAACAACATCGTGTAGAAATCATACTAGAAGAAAATGGTAACCTGGTTTGTTTTGCAAGAGGACAAACATTGCAAACATTGTTATTTGAAAAGGAATTAGTAGCATCTAGGTGATGTAATTTGGGAAGAAGGGTAGGAGAACAGTGATCGAGACGCCAATGCCAAAGTTTGAACTGGGAATGAGATGAGGTTGCAGAGACCATAGGAGAAGAGCACTCCAAGTAGTAGAGACCACCGTGTTGTTTACCCGTCGCAAAAATCGTCTTCGTCACTTGGTCCTGAAAAAGACAAGAATCATGAAGGAAAACGATTAGAGAATTGGTTTGGGCTATAAATTTACTTACAGATAATAAGTTAAATTTAAAGGATGGAACAAGAAGTATGTCTGTAAGGTGTAGGTGAGAAAACAAGGGTACAGTACCAACATGGGTTACTAGTGTAGTTGACCCATCAGGTAACCGAATAGAGGAAGGGGAAGTTGATTGTTTAAAAGTAGAAAATAAGGTGGAATTCAAAACCATGTGATTTGTGGCGCCGATATCAATAATCCAAAAACAAGAAGGAGGTAGTGTAAGTAGCGCTGTACCTGCGACATTGGCCAATGGGTGGGGATTACCAGTAGGAAGAAGCAAAAGAAGCTATTGGAGTTGCTCGGCAGAAATAGTGGGAAGAGCAGCAATAGGTGGGGCAAATTTGCCGGACTGTGTCACATTCGCAGCAGGGTAACAGGCAGAAGCAATGCCATTAGAGGGACCAGGATTGTTGCGAGACTTGTGCTTAGTGTTGTCACTGTGACGAGGAGTCCAATTGGGTCGGTAACTATGTTGCTTGAAGCATCTAGAGTCAGAATGCACATCCATATTACAGAAGTTGCAATGATATCGTGGGCGAGTATTGCCTTTAGAATCGTTTCGGGAAGACAAGTACTGAGCAGCTAATGTGACTTGATCAAGGGGAACAGAGAGCCTTGTAAGGATCGTTTGATCCATAAGAAGGATCTGACTATGAACAGCAGAGAAGGAGTCATTGAGACCCTGTAAAAAATCGATGAGAGCATCAGTTTCGACATAAGCATTCAACATCGTCATGGCGCTACAGGTGCATGCGGGAAGGGTCCGATATGAAGATAATTCATCACGATAAGTTTTCAAGGCAGTATAGAAGGCAGAGACTGAGTTAGTTCCTTGAGAATGATTTGATATGGAACGTCGTATTTCAAATATACGGGGGGCATTTTGTTAAGAAAACCTTTCGCTCAGATCAACCCAAACATTGCGAGCATTCGTGGTCCAGAGAATGTTGTTAGCGATAGAGGGGATGGTAGAGTGAATCAACCATGAAGTAACCATGGAATTGCAGCGACCCCAGGCGAGATAATCTTCGGAATCAGCAGCGGGCTGTGTGAGAGTGTCGTCAATAGAACCGAGCTTGTTCTTTGCCTGGAGAGCCATGGTGATGGAATGGCTCCAGGTTGGAAAGTCATCACCATTGAGAAGTTGGGTGACACGAGGGGTGCCAGGGTGATCGGAATTGTGAAGGAAGTAAGGGGTGGTGGGGCAGAGATGACCGGTGTTTTGGCCATTAGAGAGGAAAAATGGAGGAAGATGAGGATCGAATGTTAGGCTGATACCATGTTAAGATGGTAATTGAATGTAATTCGGATGGATTATTTCACTAATGGTAAATGTAATATATACAAATACAATGGAGTAATTAACTCCTTGATAGAGGGAAAACTACCAAAACTGTGATCAAAAGATCCTAATCTGATCCTAACTAATCTCTAGAAGATATCTACAAATATATACAAGAGAGGATGGATGAGTCGATGCCAACTCATCCGATGAGGATATCTAATACAATTCTCCCACCCACCTAAGTGAAGGAAAATCCCTTGACAAAGAGTAGCATTATTATGAGGGGAGAGATACTAATGACCATAGATTGGTATACTTTTCCTTTATCCATGATGGAGAATACCTTAAAAAAAAAAAAGGTGTACCCAATGCATGAGGCTCCCAGCGCTGTGGGGTTTAAAAAGGCTCATAATGTATGTAGCCTTACCCCTACTTTCACAAAGTATCTGTTTTCAGATTTGAATCCATGACTATTTTATCACAATGGAGCAACTTTACCATTGCACCCATGATGGAGGAAAACTTTGTTCTTCAATAAAATTAAAACAAATTTTCACTTGAAACGATGGAATTGATTTTTTCTTCATTGATAAGGGTATCAAGACCATTGCATTAGAGGCTTTCCTACATGGCCTTCATGGCAGAAAAAGTCTACATGTCTGAGAAAGGCTGAAAGCATCTTTCCAAGCTAGTAGCCCAGTAGTCTTCCACATCAGCATCCGTTTCTAAGCCCATTACAGAGATTTTAACCTATCAGCTAATCAAAGTGTCAGAAGATAACCAACAAGGAGTTAAAACCATTGCCATCCCAAAAGATCTTAGATGGACTCCTTGCACTGACCAAATTATCAAGGTTTTATTGTAGATAAGAAAACAATGGGACATAAGTAGGAAACCTTTGTTCACAATGAAAAGAAAATTGATTATTTTGCTGGTTTACTCATAAATAAACAATTTCAACATCATGGGTTGCATCTGAAAGCTTACACTAATATGGGCCCTTATGTTTTGGCTTGATCTAGAGAGCAAACCAAAGAGATAGACATTGAAGAAAGTCAATATTAGTAATTCGATGGAAGCCACTAAATATAGACTTCACAGTTCACACTAAGAAAAGCCTAACAAATGTAATTTGTGAATCCATGCTATTCATAGGGAATCGTTATCCTCTCCTGTTACAGCACGGTGCTGTAATGCATCATGCGGCACTGCAGAGGCCATGTGACATAATGGACCCCACATGGTGTACATGGCCTCTGCAGCCGCCGCATGATGCGTTACAACACCATGCTGTAACAGGAGAGGATAAAAATTCATTCATAGGCAGAATTGTGTGCTAGAAAATGGGATCCGGCTCCTCTCTAGGGAGTGCCCAGTGAGACATTCAATGGATGGGTATGCACTGGGATGTTCGCCTTCCTAGCATGAACCCAATCAACCCAGTCGTTGAATGTTCACTAGGCACTTTCTAGACGATGGGAGTCGCTAGAGAAATGGGTTTCACTTCTTATTTTTAAATTATATGTACCCATTTACAGTCTAGATTCCTCTTTGATTAAACCCACTAAACTATAAACAAGCCACTATTTATTGTCTAGGATTATAATAATGAAGCTATAAATTGCTTACTTGCTGTAACCAATGGTTGGAGGGGCTGTTTGATTATAGTTTTTTTTTGGTCTCAAAGAGAGTGCAAATTCATTCTCTACATTCATCAGTAGTGACTGTAGTGAGCAAAGTTAATTTTTCTTCTTCCATAAAAAAATAGGGTAAAATACATCTACCCCTAAAATGCACCCAATATTGTTCATGCCCTTATAAGGTTCTGACAAATCCACATGCATCCCTTCAAAATTTTACGTACCACCTCTATTTTACTCCCCTAAAACCATTTAAGTCCACACTGCTAATTTTAGGCGCTAAATGTTACAAATTTTTTTTTATTGATCAAACTACCCTGTAATTTGAAAAGACCTTTTTGCCCAACCCTCATCTTTCCCAATTGATTTAACCAGCAACTCATCTTCCCCAAACCTGCAAATCCACTCCTTTTTATTGAACTAGATGAGGTTAATTGCCTGAATTGCCCGCATCTTCCCCAAATAATTTAGAGTTTGAAACCCTTCAATCCTCTCTTCAAACGCTCTCCATCCACCTCTGTTGACCCTCATCCTTCAATCTCACAACCCAAATGAATGGGTATCCAGAAGCCTCTATAATATTAGCAGATACCTAACGAAATCTCTCCAACACCCAAGTAATACACCTCAAAATTTGGAAACTTCAGAAAACCATATATTTAAATCAACAGAACACTCCATTGCAATCCGATTTAAAGTTATCTCTGTATATCCAAAAATTGCCTTTATTGAAAATTGGAGATATTTATAAACACATTGACAAGAGGAGGTAGAATTGAGTTGCTAAACAGGTCCTCTATAGTATCTTATTTCAATTCCAAAACCCTAATACAAGACGAAGCAATCATAAAGGTAAAATAGAATCGAACGAAAAAATAAAAACCCTGGCGTGATCCGAATGGCTACCTGTTACACAAGGCGTCTCATGAAGTCGGTGACTCCATGGTTCACTTCTGCTTCTAATGAACCTTACCTTCTCCTCTTTCCTTTCTTTAATCAAATCTCCTACGGTCCAATTGGTTTGACAATAACAGGACAGAGGTAAGCCATGTTTGATTGCAGAAAGCCATGTTTGATTGCGGTTTTACCTTTCGAAATTGAAGAATAACTAATGGCCAATGGGGTATTTAGGTATATGAGTTTTGAGAGAAGTTTTAGAAATGGAAGATGGATTTCGGGGAAAATAAGGGCATTTTGATAATTATACCTTAACATGGGTATAACTATACGTTACATTTTTCAATTTCAGATCCATTAGTATTTAATGCCTAAATTAACGGTGTGAACCTAGATGGTTTTATGGGGATAAAGTAAGGGTGATAGTGTGAACTTAAATGGCTTTAGGGGATAAAGTAAAAATGATACGTGGACTTTTGAAGGGAGTTGGCCGGTGGATTTTTCAAAACCTTAGGGAGGCATTAAGAACATTGGATGCAATTTAAGGGGAAAATGTATTTTACCCTAAAAAAAGTTACTTTCTCTTGCCACTGAGCTGTAGGACGAAAAGGGTTGTTTGGCTGCCAGTAATTTTGGAGCGTAGAAATCGATGGGAAACATCATAATGCTCATAATATTCTGTCAAAAACAGCACAACAAAGCCGAAGAAATTTATTACAGCAAAGCCTGCAAGGGCGCAAACCAGTGAACCACCAACCACCAGTGGTAGTATAGTAATTTAAAAGAATATAGAGGTTGAAAATCCAGGTTTGAAATTATCCAATAAGAAGTTTCCTTTTGTAAACCTCATTATCCCAAAATTGGAAGAGCTTAGAGCAGAAGGGAAGGTTGTGTCAACGGACGCCAAACATGATTCAAATACAGCAGAATCCCTCCTGCAGAAGGAGGGGGGAAAAGAGAGTGGCGTCTGTTCAATAAGTTTTCTGCTCCTTCACTCTTCTGTAATTTTTTTTTCCCTCTCGTCTGGTTAGCTCTCTCTATCTCTGTATTTCCGGCGAGAGAGAAGGAAGTAGATGAGTAGACGAAACAAACATCTTTCTGTTTTACGTTATATAGTTTCAGGACAAGATTTTCGTTGTGAATCTGTCAAAAGATCCAACTGTAATGGAGTTGCTCGAACTGTTTCTCCTATGAATTCAGGGTTGGTTGAAGTGTTTTTAGGGCTGTTTTCCTTTTCTTCTTTATGCTTCGGACCTCCTGTGACCACCTTGTGCTAGGGTTCGTCCACGTGTGATTCGTTTCGGTAAGTGGTCTTTTCTTGTTTTCAACTTTTCTTTATTCGAGATTGATCGATCATTCAATGGCATATTTCTGTTTTTAGTTGGGGGTGGAGGTGGGGTTTGTGATCGGCTGAATATGGCTTGTGAAAGAGTAATCCTTTTTCCTCTTTCTGTTGAAGGTGTGTTAAAGTTTAGAGTTTTGCTTGTTTTTTGGTTTTATTTTGGTTGCTGAAGCTCAATTATTGCCGAAATATTTGTTGGGTTCTTAATGGTAAGCGGATATTGGGGTATTTGGAGTTACTTTGATGATTTCAACTTTCGGCTATAACTTCACTGATGAGAGTAGCTGTTTTGGTTTCGTATTTTGTCTATTGTTGCTATAAACTATTCCATGTGATTCTGTTTTAATATATGTTTGGTACTGCTTGGGTTCGTCTTTCCCTGTTTTTAAGGGGGACGGTTTTTTGAAAACTAGTTTATTTGTTGTAGTACATTATGGCATGTATTGGTACGGGAATGGATGTAAGCCCATCCAGTAATTCTTCTTTTTGACATTCGGTCCAAATTCCTGCGGCAAAACCATTTAATGCTTCCACTTTTTCAAGGATTTTGAATTTTGTTCTCCATGGGAGGTTTATCTGAAGCTTGTAACCTTCTACCATAGGATTCTCTTAAGCTCAGCTCTTGAGTTCTTACTGAGATACCTATTTGGCATGGTTTCCTGTTGACTAAATTGATTGACTTTACTTAATGTGGTTTCACAATATAACATCAGCATTTGGATTTTATATTGATATGATTATTTTTAGTGCTGTCGGGCTAATTTCTGTTCAAAAGCATCTGAGGCTGGTAAATGCCTGCCATTTTCACAATCAGATTAGCACTGCTGGTTTTTTTTTAGACTGAAGAACTATTTGCATCTGTGTATTACTCATTAATTTGCTTCGTGTTTTTTGTATCCTAGGAAAGAATCTCAAGATTTGGTGGTCTTCTGTGTCTTTCGTTTTTGTTTTTTTAAACTTTTGGCAGAAGGTGGGCAAATGGAGCAGCCTGCTGATACTTCAGTCTCAGGTAGCTGCAGGGGTTCTCCATATCTTCCTGTTAGATAGCCAATGATGAATGGCTCTATTTATTCTGTGCCATATGTTTCTCGAATAACTCTTCTTGTTGCAGGTCCTTCCAAAATTTCATCAGTTAATTTTCCCCGAAGAGTTGGAAGCAGTGCATGGGGGATTCCATCTAGATCTGATGCATATCATGCATCAAGTGATGCCAGCCTTTTCTCAAGCTCCTTACCTGTTCTTCGACATGAAAAGTGTATGCCCCGGCTCTTCTTTGTAGATTCTATATAGATTTATGCACTGACAGAAAGTTTTCATTTTTTTTTTAATTGCAGTGAATTTTGCAGACTTGGAGCACAGTGGTCAATCTGTAGATGATGGATCGGCTCCCTTAAATAAATTACATCAAGATGTTGAAGGTAAGGATTCTCTGGAAGATGATGGACCAAATGCAATTGGTAGCCTTCTTCCTGATGATGAGGATGACCTTTTAGCTGGTATCATGGATGATTTTGACCTACGTGGCCTGCCTAGTCAACTAGAGGAATTGGATGAGTATGATCTTTTTGGCAGTGGAGGGGGTATGGAAATGGACTTTGATCCTCAGGAGAGCATCAATGCGAGCATGTCAAAGATAACCATATCTGATGGTGGTTCTGCCAATGGGAACAGTCAGTATGGTATTCCAAATGGTGTTGGAGCAGTTGCTGGGGAGCATCCCTATGGAGAGCATCCTTCTAGAACATTATTTGTGCGGAACATCAATAGTAATGTCGAGGATTCGGAACTGAGAGCTCTCTTTGAGGTCAGTGCAATCTCATCTCAGCTTGCTTTTGGTAATTTCTGATTTATACCCTACTTAGTATTGGTTGATTATTTAGTTTTATGTTGTCTCTACTTGAATAAGTTACCAATTTCTGTTTGGAATTTTCTTTTGTTAACTTTAAAGGAGAGGTCATGATTTCAGTATGGTTCAGCTAAAATGCAAATTATTTTAATAAAAGAACCTTTGTTTAACTTATGGATAGGAGATCCCATCAGCAAATATCACAGCCAGCTTGAAAATGGAATGAATGCTGCTGAGAGTTTTTTGTTGCTAGTTACTTAAGCTCAGTCTTATTTACTGGGTCAAGAGAGATGGTCCCCGTGGCAGTTTCGGAGGATTGAATTTGTTGTGGAATATAGTAAGCATAGGTTTCACTTATGGGCACATATATTTTCAGCGAATGAAGCACTGAGGTTTATAATAATATCATCCATTGAATCGAAAAGTGAAAACTTCTAAAGCAGAATCCATGTCTGTACTGTAGTCTTGGACAGTGCTCCCAACCAAGATATACTATCCATAGGTCTTATGATTCACTGATTAAACTTTAGGTGAGAGTCACCATACAAAAGTTTCAATGTTTTTTGATCTACTTCACATCCTAGTGAATATCGTGTAGCCTTTGATAGAGGATTGTACAATAATGCCTGAATGGGTAATGTAGAGCTGGATCACGAAGGACCTAGCCCCAGGCAGGATCTTCTTGAACAAAGTTTAATGCTGATTTTAGAAATGGGTAAACGGACCAGATTCGGTGCGGATACATTGCTATCCGCATTCAAATTCGGAAATCCTATTTGATATCTGAATTCGGTTTGATATCCGTCGGAGATGTAAAACAAATTCCAAATTTGAATTCGACGATGTAGCGGATATTCGGTACATTCGGCCATCCGATTCGAAACAGCAGTCGTAGAGAGAAGAGTGATGAGGCCGCTGGATGTCTGCTGGCCATTCTCCAACTGCACCAGAGAGAGAGAGAGAGAGAGAGAGAGAGAGAGAGAGAGTCAAATTACCAATCAAAAAATATCTGGGTTGTTTCTTCTGGTCCTGTTTCAGAGATCCAAATTTATCTTCTTGGTTATTGATTCACACGGACCTAATCTATTCCCACTTCTTGGTTTTTCCTCAGGTTTGATGATTATTTTCCCCCATAGCTTTAGATCTGATGGTTATTTTCACTTACGGATTCAGTTCTGATAAATATCTAACCCACTTTTCACTTATGGATTCAGATCTGATAAATATCTAATCCACAACATATCTGCTTCAGAGATTCAGGAAGGATTCCCATCGCAAGCTTCTCCTTCTCCACCCAACAGCAGCACCTCCTCCAGATCAGAAACTTTTCAGGCTAGAAAGTTTCCGTACAAATGAACTAATCAATGGGATCAGATCTACTTGCCTGATCTTACGATCCGATCTGTTTGGCTCTTCTCACGAACAGACCTGCTCATAATGAACGAGTTTCTCTATTTCTCCATGTCTCCATTTCCCCATTTTTCTTGATGCTTCTGACTTCTCAGTACAGTCTTCAAATTGAAGGAAAGGAACAAGTCTCATAAGTCTTATCAAAATCTTAGTGGGCGACCTAACAGGCGAACACTCCAGAAGATGAGCATAAAATAATAAAATTATAAGAAATGATAAAAAACTAAGCCCAAATGCCCAAATGTCGAATGATGAAATGACAATGAGTCTATAAATACCCAGACTCCACTCTTAACTCGAGGTTGTATTATTTTAATTTTTAATCCCATAAATGCCTAATGTCGAAATACCCAAATACTAAACTTCCAGTGGATCCACCAAAAGTCTCCCAGGAAGTGAAAAATTTCTGAACATATTTGATATTATAAAATATAATTTATATATTTAATTAATTTTCTAATTTGGATAGATGGATACAGATATATATTTCGGGTAGTTTATTCCCATCAGATACCTAAATGAATCGAATAATAATCGGTCGGAAACTGGGATATCCGTATTCGTATCCTATTAGTTTTCAGACGGATTCGGATAGTTCTGAATAATGATTTTTCGAATATGAATTCTTCTGAACGAATACGAACATGGATTTAATACAGATTTTCGACTATCCGTTTATATCCCTAGCTGATTTGGCCTTCAAAAAACTGGGCAACAATTGATGAACTTGTAGCAGATCACACAATGAAATCGATTGAAATGGAAACAAAGAAGAAAATAGAAAATAGAGAAGGATAGGACTGGATCGAGTATCCCACTCTCTCCCGGGTCTCTCACCCACTCACAAGTATAGGCATCTCACCCTTCCCCACTGCATCTCACAGCATAGCATGGTTTACAAACCAAAACTCTCTTTTTTCCTTCAATTCATTGGCCACTGAAATCCTGCAGCTTTCCCTTATTTATAACCTTTAATCAATTACAGCAATTGAATCCTTCTTTGCGTGGAAAGGAATCCCCTTACAAGCTATGCATTATCCTAATTGGAAACTAATTACAAATCAAATCCAATCTATCTAGAGAACTGAAATAGAAAGAGTCCTAGGATTAAAAACTACGAATTACATAAACAAATCTAATTAAAAAGGAAACAATCTTAAAGTTACCGAGTACCCCATGCAAGGACTAGATACACAATTTAAAATCCTAAATTAAATGAAATCAACACATCGCTAAGCAGCTGGGCTTCACCAGAAAATCTCTCACGCAATATGGCTTCTTGACAGAATCTTTCTCTAATGCAGGCTGGCATGGCTCCCACAGAATCTTCTCAAAATTATCTTCAAATAAATCTGATTGACCTGGGATTAATCCTCCTTCAAATCAGGAAGATCAATAGTTATATTCACCCCCAAATAAAGCTGGTCGATGGCTATTCTTGGGCAGAATATAGACTGGGAAGTTGGAATTAAATAATACCATAATATGGGCCAGGTATGGATGCAGTGTGAAACTCAATCGATGTACCAATTCTGCATCAATGGGGAGCTGTCATATATCCCTACCAATTGTTCATTTAGACAGTATCTTCTTTTAGGGTGTATCACTGATCAGTGGTCACTACTATGCTTAAATTGATACCTGTTTAGGATATTATCATCTGTCAAACAATTGTATGATGTTTCCATCAAGGGAAACCTTGGGAAATTAGGTGGCTCCAACCCTCAACCTTCCTACCACCCCCGCAACAAAACTAAAGGAGGAAAAGAAAAAGAAAGGTATAAACATGTTCTAACATAGTGAGACACTTAAATTATTGTGTTGAATACAACTAGCTGTAATGCTGTCTGCCTGAGTAGGATAGTCAGGGTTATCTTTTGGTTGAAATTTGGTATGGGTGTTATGTCTTGGGGATCGATAGAAGACAATGAGATACAGTGGCCATGAATGTATCCTCAAATAAAATATAAGTTTGAAATGTTTCATCTCAAAATACCAGGGCTATATTTTAGCTTGGAAGACTCTATACAAGATACAAATATATCATCACACCTTACAAAGATTGTAGTTGAACATTTTATTTATGGCATGCTGTTTCCTTTGTATTAACATTAGGGCTTAGATGTCCACTCCTAGAAATAAGATAGTGTGATTCTTGGACCACGTAAATCACTGATTGTAGTTCTTATTGCTTTTCTTAATTACCATTATAATTAGCTGTCGTCTTGTTTTCTGATTTGTTGGTCCCTCAGTCAATGCCAACTGCATGTCTTTCTATGCTTATGCATGTATCTTGCTCTTCTCAATTTACATGGCTGATGGTAGGTAATATCAATACTTCGAAGACCCTATTTTTCGCTCATCTGAATATTGAAAAAGTTCTTTATGACTATCCTTAAGTTGCTAGAAGCTTTCCATTTTACGCATGCGTGCATTTTAAGCTAAAGGTATGGATTGGCTAGTTACATAGTAGTCAAGGCGACTAGACGACCCAAGGTGTTGGAGGGGTGATTAGGCGACAAGGCACCCGCCCAAGCGTTGCCTAGGCATGCAATATATGACTATGTATGATATAACAATGATAATTTTATATAATTATGCTAATATGCAAATAAAAGCTATATCAATTCAATATGACATAATTATGCTAGTAATGACCTGATATGAGAAAATCAGCATATAATAAACAAAGTATAGGATAAAATATAAACATAGTTGTCGAAAAATAGAACAATAAACATTAATCAATGTAAACTCATGAATTTTCAACAAGGTGTGCTGTTGCCTTGGACCCAAGAAGAGCAAGGTGGTGCCTAGGCGATGCCTTGACAACTATGGCTAGTTATCTATATACTCTAAAGTTTGTTGATTCCTAGCAAGCTTATATCAACGGTGGTCTTATACCTTAAAGGATATGCAAGAAGCATACATGCTACATTAGTAATGTCTAAAGTCATTGCCTTTTCTAGCTTTTTATCTCATTCATTGTCGTCATGATCATCTATACTTGGTCTTTAGCTTCTATAAGTTGATTGGGCAAGCATTATTGGATTTAACATAATGGTGCATGTTGTGAATTTAGTAGTAGAATATGTATAATACACCAATAATCTTGGTTACAACAAGCACATTATTGCAAGTCTAGCTGCTGGCTTCAAAAATAAGGAAATTTATGGTTAGAGGAAAATTCTTCTATTGTAGAAATCTTGAGGGTCCAGGTACCTCTACCCCATGAAGAGAGTTGTTATCTAGACAACTTCACTATCTCACTGACCATTTTTTCCCCATACTGCCTATTTGTGTGGCCAAGTTTTCAACAGCCTTTTGTTCAGTCGCTGCATGCATGTGTTTGGAGTTTTCTTTTGGATATCCAAATGAGTGGTTTAACTGATGTTGAATCTCTGCCATCTTTCCTGAAGAGCGCAACTTTGTTTCTAATGCATTTTCTTTGTGTTTTGGTACATGGTTTTGATATCATGACGTCGTTTTCTTTATAGCAATATGGTGCTATTAGGACCCTTTACACTGCATGCAAGCACAGGGGCTTTGTAATGATATCTTACTATGATATCC
Organism: Telopea speciosissima; assembly: GCF_018873765.1. Taxonomy (NCBI): domain Eukaryota; kingdom Viridiplantae; phylum Streptophyta; class Magnoliopsida; order Proteales; family Proteaceae; genus Telopea; species Telopea speciosissima. The sequence goes on along the minus strand of NC_057924.1, from coordinate 28,227,035 downwards.
GAGCTGCTCGGACTGCCATGCGTGCCTTGCAAAATAAGCCATTGCGTCGGAGAAAGCTTGACATTCATTTTTCAATACCAAAGGTTTGAGATAAAACCATAGCCACTTTTGTATTAAATATTCACTTTGTTGACTCACCGTTTCATCTATTTCTTGTGCCATTCCAGGATAACCCATCAGATAAGGATATTAACCAAGGAACTCTTGTAGTCTTTAATTTGGATCCTTCTGTGTCAAATGATGATCTCCGTCAAATATTTGGGGCTTATGGGGAGGTTAAAGAGGTGTGTAGTTTGTTGTCTACTTTGTTAACGTTCATTTTTCCCTTCATGTTCTTATATAATGTTTGTTTTGAATGATTCTTTGTGACATTTCATGTTTGGATGTTTCCTATTACATGAATACAGATCAGGGAGACACCTCATAAGCGGCACCATAAGTTTATTGAATTTTATGATGTCAGAGCGGCAGAAGCAGCTCTTCGGTCATTAAATAGGAGTGACATAGCTGGGAAACGTATAAAGCTCGAGCCTAGTCGTCCTGGGGGAGCACGTCGGAAGTGCGTATATGGATTTAATTCGATTCCTTCTCTCTTTTTCCTTAGTTACCATTTTTTCAAATATACCAGCTTTAAGTTTTCTTATTTTCTTGGGTTTTCTGTTTGCTGCTTCTTTTCCCTGTATTGAGTTTTGTTTCCATCAACTCACTTTTATGCTAGTATTTGTTATGCAAATTTGTTTTGTCAACTTCCTTTGGACCAGATACGCATTGGAAAAAAGTTTAGAGCTTCAAAGGTAGCTGGAAAGCAGTGAATAAACTTTAGACCTAGGGCCTGATTTCTTGCAGAATTTGGTTTGAAACATCATGTTTATTTTAAAATAAATTAATAAAATAAATAAAATATAATTGAATTCAGTGGTTGAGGATTTGGAATAGCAAGTCACTCATGATTTCGCTGATCCGGTAGATTGGTCACCAAGAACTCTAATTGTGATTCAGTTTGGAAACAATTAAATATAAAACTATGGAAGTTAGAGAAATATTTTGAAACTTACATAGAAAATATATAATGCATATGCATCTGCATGGGACCTAGTTGTTCTTTAGTCCATTAGATGAGTAGTATGTGATTTGATCAAGGTACTGAGTCAAACCTGAGTTATTCAAGACTGAATGAGAAGCAGGATCTGAGCCAAGATTTGACTGAATCTGAAGATTGACCAGCCCCTAAGTACTAATGAAGTTTGGGGACAACAGGCTAATATTCTGATTTTTGACAAATTGGTCCATTTGAGTAAACTTTACTCCTGACATAGTTGTCCAAGGCAATGCCTGGGCGAGAAGGCTCTTTTTGTGGTTCAAAGCAACAATGGCTACCAGTCACTTTATGTGCAGTGTTCATTCGAAGAAAACCTAATATCTGGGAAGCCCACTTTTCCCTGACATCAACCATAAACTATTGTGCATTCTTGTGCATGCCAGATGTGCTACTGTGATGTGCTGAAACCCTAAATAATTTGTCTTCTCGAAGCTGAAAAGTAATTTGCTAATCCCTACACTGCACTTTGTGTCCTAGTTCCTGAACTTTACCCTGATGCTAATATGTCCTGAATTTTTGAAAGAGCAACCACTCAAGTTGAATTTGATGGTTTCCTCGGAACAGTGGGACCATGGTGTCACTGTCTGCTGCTTGAGATCTGATGATCTGTTTATCAGATTCCGGTTGCGAAAGAGTCCATATTTATCCCATGAAAGCTGTTTTGTTACTTCAACAATAAATATTATTGATGTTTTGTCAAGTAGAATGTGGCATCCCAAACTACTCTACTATACCCCTCCAAGAGTCACTATATTCTTGCCATCAAGGTAGACGAATAGGGGTTTTTGTCTCTTGCTAAAGGCGCAAAAATGTGAATGCATCTGTAGTTCTAATCAATACAACCCTGACTAGGCTGCCTAAACTAACAGATTAATGATGTGTCATCAGGTTTTGTTTACAGGTCAACTTGTTAATTGACTTGTCTATATCATCCACTTGTCTTGTGTATTGTATTAGACATTTTAACCTGTTGTTTGTCTATTGTCAATTGGATTTATTTGTTGAGAATATCTTCACCAAGTACCTTTTTGGGAATAGATTCCCTGTAAATTGTCTCTTTTTGCATGAATGCTGGTAAAGTATTACAATTACTCAGTTTGGACTCTCAGGGTTGCAGTTCATATCTTGTACCTTTGTTATTGTCTGATGTAGGTATCATTTTCCCCTAAATGTCATCTTGTCCAACCAAGTAGCTCCAATTTGTACTCCTTTGCATATCTCCCTTCCTATTATAGTCTATAACTAGTGTACTATTCTTGGTTTATCTTTTTAGTATTTAATGCGTATGCCTTTATGCCCTGTATGTGCAGCTTGATGCAGCAATTGAGTCAAGAGCTGGAACAAGATGAAACTAGGAGTTTCAGGCATCAAGTAGGTTCACCAATTGCCAATTCTCCTCCAGGTAGGCTCTTTCTGGATCCTTTGCCTTGATGTATTAATAACTGTATTTTGGTTTGAGTCCCTGTTCTTGTTCTTTTTATTGTTAATGGGAGTATACTGGAGGTTAATTTCCTTGCTTGGTTCATGACAGGTAACTGGGCCCAGCTGAGCAGCCCGGTTGACCATGGCCCTTTGCAAACTCTGAGTCAATCCCCAGGTGTGGGAAGCATTAGTCCTATAGCCAGCAACCATTTGCCTGGGTTAGCTTCAATTTTACCACCTCTGGGATCAAATTCTATAAAAATAGCACCTATTGGGAAGGATCAAGGGCGGGCCGGCCATGTTGACCAAGTATTCAACAGTGCTAGCTCTCCTCATGGAGCTGGCTATCAGCATTCTCATCCATTTCCAGAGTCAAAATTGAGCCCAAGTCCTGGGAATATATCTTCATGTGGTCCTTCAACCTCTAGTGCATCTGGTATTGGAACATTATCAGGGCCACAGTTTCTCTGGGGCAGTGCCACTCCTTATTCGGAACACACTAATTCTTCTGCCTGGCCAACACCGTCAATGGGACATCCCTATTCTTCTAACGGACAGGGACAGAGCCATCCATATTCAAGTCGACATGGTCCTTTTCTTGGTTCATCACACCATCACCATCATGTTGGGTCTGCCCCATCTGGTGTTCCTTTAGAGAGACATTTTGGATATTTCCCAGAATCGCCAGAAACATCCTTCATGAGTCCAGTTGCATTTGGAGGAATGGGCTTAAGCCGTAATGATGGGGGATTTATGATGGGCATGGGTGGTCGTGTGAATGCTGGAGTTGGTCTATCAGGAAACATATCCGAAAATGGTTCCCCCAGTTTCAGGATGATGTCCTCACGTAGGATGGGACCCATGTTCCTTGGTGGTGGTGGTCTATATCCTGGTCTAGGTGTCCCTGGTATTGATGGTTTGGCTGACCGGGGGCGGAATTGCCGGCTTGAAAGCAATGGAAACCAGATAGACAGCAAGAAGCAATACCAGCTTGACTTGGAGAAGATTATTAGTGGTGAAGATACTCGTACTGCTCTAATGATAAAAAATATCCCGAATAAGTAAGAATAATTTCTGCAGCTCATTGAGTTGATGATGATTAATTTTTTTAGGATCGGGTGTGAAGTTGATGGTATTTTGATTTTGTGCCAGGTACACCTCAAAGATGTTGTTGGCTGCCATTGATGAACATCACCGTGGTACCTATGATTTCCTCTACTTGCCTATTGATTTTAAGGTAATTCTGTCGGGAGTCAGGAAGGAATACTTTGAATTTTCCCTCAGGTTGAATTGTGACTAATGGTTATAACCATTTGTGGATGCAGAACAAATGCAATGTAGGCTATGCATTCATCAATATGGTGTCTCCTTCTCTCATTATCCCCTTTTATGAGGTTTCATTTGCATTCAGCCTTGAAACTATTATGTTTTTATTTCTTCTATAGTTTGGTTATGGATTTTTCAGTTAATGAAAGATAGGCGCTTAATATATACTTAGCACTCAACCACATTGCCCATTTTGAGGGAAAGATTGTTGTATCTAAGTTTTGTGTTGGCAAGCCACATTATTCTAACATCTCACCTGCCTCAAAATGATAAATAGGGCATCTTAAGGCTCTGGAAAGATTTATGCAGTAGAAACTTGGGTAGTCAACTAAGGTTATCTAATGATTATGCAGGCATTCAATGGAAAGAAATGGGAGAAGTTCAACAGTGAGAAAGTTGCTTCTTTAGCCTATGCTCGAATTCAAGGCAAGGCAGCGCTTGTTACCCACTTCCAGAATTCTAGCTTGATGAATGAGGATAAACGGTGCCGCCCAATTCTATTCCATTCTGAGGGCCCTGAGGGTGATCAGGTAAATGAATAGGCTTGATTATGCAGGAATTGTATGTCTGGCATATTTTTAGTTATAGTATTAGTGGAACCATCATCTTTGTCCTCTTTAAGTATCTTCTCTTTGATCTTTCCTTCTTTCTTCTTTCTTCTTTCTTTAACAGTCTCATCTGACTATCATTGGATCTTAGTATAAAGTCAAGCATTCACTGATGAGAACTTTGCATGTTCATTTTTGTAGATCATTCAGGAAACTTTTCCATCCAATACTATGAATATCTGTATCCGTCAGCCAGATGGATCATATATGGGAGATTCACCACAGAGCCCTACTGAGGGAATTTTGGGTGAGAAACCAAGTAAGAGTTAATACTGTTTTTTGGAAGCAGGTTGCTTTTAGCTCAAATGAGATGATGGCTGTGAGTTCTAACTCTTGCGAAGATAAATTGTGTATAAAATTGGGGAGAGGTAATTTAAAGAAAGTGTATATAGGCAGCATCCGCTTATGAATGCACCCAGAGCATGTCACAAGAAATCTTTGGATGAAGATGCGGAGGGAGCATTTTTTTTTAATGTGTAGAATGATTTGATATCTAAAGATGGGAAGACAATAAGGTGGTGCATGCAGGTGAAAAGTCGATTCTCTTCGCTACCAAATGCATTGCTCGCCAGTTTGTGCATGATTCTATCCTTACCTTTTGTTTGTATTTTTTTTTTCTCTTATAGGTCTTGTTGTTAGGGGTTGGGATTGGGTTAGGTATTTGCAAATATTCCTACATGTTTATATGGGTATGTGTATGGGAATTGAAATTTTAGGGTTGATCCAAGGGCCTGTTTACAAAATTGTATAGAGGTTGATAACAGACCCTACTTTTGTATTGTGCTGGGTGGTGTTCACTTGGAATTATGATATTTTTGTATTTAATGAAGACATGGGCCTGTACATATGTTTCATTTCAGTTGTTCCATTCTTTAACCATTGGGTTTTCTTCAAATGCCCTCTTCAAATTGCCCAAATGTACAAATGCCCCCTTGAACTTTCATTAATTCTAAATGCACCCCTACTTTCTAAACTGTGTACCACTCTAGTACTCCCCGTTAGTTTGTGACGTTATGTTCTAATGGCTGGCATTTTTTGAACATGATTAGATCATTTTGCTCTTGATAGGGTAGAATGACAAAATTGCCCGCCCTTGAAAAAAAAAAGAAAAAGAAAAACTTGCAATTCATCCTACCAAATCTCTGCAAATTTTTCCTTTTTTTCAAACGCTAAACATTTGGGGGAAACTAAAGATGAGATTTGGTCCTCCATTCCACCTCCGCCAATCGAGAGCTCTTCAAGTGGTGGCCGCAAATGAGGTATTGCTGAGTCAACGATGCCTTTTCCTTTGAAAAGGACACGTGAGAATGCAGATCTCGGCTGTCATGTAACTATCGATTGGATGCCCAAATGCCACATGTCAGACATCGTCCTTAAGAACCGGACGAACAACATGGTGTCAGAACCAGAGACGATAAAAATCCCAAATGTTTATTAACTCTGTTTTCTTTCTCCATTGTGCTTTATAGCCTCAGTTAATTTAGAAGAGTGAGGAAACAGAAAATGTCTTCTTCCAAAGGAATTGGTCCTGTTGTACAAGAATTTTTGCCGCACAATCCTTGTTACAAACAGAGTTCCTAGTCTAATTAGGGAAATTGAAAGAAATTGGGAATGAGAGAACGAAGACCAAGAGAAAAAGATCAAGAATATACCCTATTCCTTTTACTGAATGTTAATACCACCTGTCCTCTTACATGGGGCTTGCCTTGTGTTTATATAGATGGAGGGGAGGGGAGAACTTGCAGTAAGCCATTCTTTGTTAGCCATAGTCCTCCTTCGTAGCATGATTTTTTGATACTTCCGTTCTTGATATGGTCCCCTCTTTGTCTCCGAGATTCCTGGTCCACGTGGGAGTTTTCTCTAAAGGGGGTCTCTAACCGTCATAACTCAATAACTGTCATGTGCATGGGACTTCGTAGGCGTGCTCTCCAAGTTTTATCTCCTGGCGAGTCCACGTGTATGGTCATGATCTGAAGCGGAAATTATGGTGTAACATTTGCCCCCTACTCCCTTCACCTTGGTCGAGGTATCTCGGTTGAGGTGTAGGGTGTAATTCAATGAAATTCGAAGGAGCGTTTAGGTATACTCCACCTTACAAAGTCTTTACAAATACGCCGTCTTTGGCCGTTCTTAAGCACGTGGGAGCGAAATATTTGCCTCCTTTTCGCGTCTTTTGAGGGGAGATTGATGGGAAGTTAAAATTTAACTTTTAAACTTCTTTACTCTTCCCGGTGTTCTAATGATAGTGCTCTTATTCCTAGGTATAGGTTTTTTCGTCTTCCCTATTATCTGGTCCACTCAAAGATATTGGAATAGTGGGATCTAGTCGAGGGTTATCTGTGTTGTCTCCAAGGACATAAAACATTCTAATCTTCTTGAGTTTTCCATTTCTTCATCTTCAAGTTTTTTTTTCTGTGAGGGATTTTTCTTCAAGTTCTGCCATTGTGTCGCTCTGTCGTTTCATATCTTCTACAACCGTAATCTTCTCCTTCTCAAGTAAGTGCTCTTCTTTCTCTTCTTTTTATCTATAATTCTTTTTCTTTCCCGTTTGTTTTTAGTTTAGTGGAATGGGAAAAACGAAGAAAAATCAGTCATCTAGGGAGGAGGTTGAAGTAGAATCTTTGCTAGATGAAGGTGAAAGATTATACCATGGAGTTACCCCAGGAAGGGGTAAAGGAATTTCTCCCCAATCATCCTCAGTGGGGGATATAGATTCTAGGGTTTCAGTGTTTGTTCCCAGGAGTTCTACTGGAGCGCTGGCTAGTTCTTGTAGTCTTGATTCCATGAAACAACTTGGGAAAAAAGGTTATCGAGTTCACCAGCCACAACTAGATCCTACAATTGGAAAAGGGGTTGACGAGATTTGCTCTGTTCTATCTGAGAATAATCTTTTGGAAATAAAAAATGTGTATGCAATTCTAGAAGAGATTGTTCTGAAAATTCCTTCATCCGAGGACAGATTGAACCAGCCCCGACCTGAAGAAGTGGGATTTATTCTTGATGCTTTTGAGGCCGGTCTTCAATATCCCCTTTCCCCTTTCGTGGGCCGACTCCTCAGGCATTATCAAATTGCCCCCAGTCAACTGGTTCCTAACGGGTGGAGGTGTATAGGAGCCTTTCTGATAAAGTGTTTTCGGTTAAAAAGGCGTGCTTCCCCAGCATTGTTCATTAAGTGTTTCACTTTAAATCAGAATAGTGGTCATCCCGGATGGTATTATTTTCGTCAATGGGCCGGTATTCCTATAGTAGATTCTCTTCTAACGTCCAACCACGGTTGGAAACAAAGATTTTTCTGGGCAGTTCTGGTGGGGCCTGATTATCCTACCACGTGGGGTTACCCCGATACTAAGGCTGGTAACAAGACCCCTCAGTTGGACTCCACGGATCAGGCAACTTTGAAGAAATTGATAGCGGACGAGAATCGCATCAGGGGAGAGGCCGTTGATGTGCAGGATACAGGCGAGTTGGAATGGGGTGAGCATCTCGGGAGCTATTCCTCAATGCAGGAGATTTCCTTTGTCTCATATATTTCTTTTGTTGATTGCAGTGGAATTTGATTTGGATTCGGTGGCGTTGTTTATAGAGGAGGAGGACCTTCAAATCGCTGGGGATACGGTTGTAGCTTCCTTTGGCATAGGCAAGAAGAGAAAAACGCCACCCACCGAGCTGAGCAAGGATTCCTCTAAAAAGGGATCATTTAAATCTCCTCCTGCAACTCCCCAAAATTCAGAGATTGCCGAAGCTTCCTCGGGTGGAGAAAGGACTCCTGATCCGGGCCTGGTCTCTCAGGAGGAGGGATCCTTGATGATCCCAAAAGATGTTCCTCCCCCCCAACAATACAAAAAAGGATAAGGGGAAAGGCAAGGCTGACCTTGGTGCGTTTGTTCCCCAATGGTCTATTACAAATGACCAGAGGGTAATTGGCAATAATGCAGCGGCTGAGGACATGGCCTTGAATTGTGTCGCTTCGGCAGATCAGGTTTATCTTTTTGAAATGCTTGACGATCTCTTGGAAAAGTCTGCTCTTGTTCGAGGTTATGAGGTAATACTCTTTCTTCAATTGACATCTTCACTTATTCTTCTACGCACACTAACATAGTTGTTATTTATTTTAGATTTTGGCCTTTGCCTCTGAGTTGGTGGAACGAAGAAGGAAAGTTGCAGAAGTATACAAAAAATCTGAGGAGGAGATGAGAGAGTTAAGAAAGACTCTGAGGTGTTATGAGGAAGAGTCTCCTCGGCTGCAGAGAGAATTGACCAAATTAAAGGTCGACAAGAAGTCTGCTGAGAAGATGTTGTTGGAAGTTCAGGAGACCTTGAAGAAAGTTAAGGAAGAGGTCCGATCTTCTAAATCCTCTGCTTTGAAATTACAGATTTTAGTGCCCTAACCTTGTTTTGTTTCTATTCTTGTTTGCAGCACCATGTCTACAAGTGGTAGGCACACTACAGCAAGGAAAGCGGTGACACGCAAGCGGTTGCGGTCCGATCCCGCACCTTCTTCACCATCTACGGTACCCGCTGCCTCACCGGGAGAGGATTCTTCATCCGAAGAACCTGAGCTTGATCACTTTTGGTTCTCTAGGTTTGAGTACTCAAGGGACTGGGCAAAATTTATGTCCAAGAGTATAGTGAATGGGAGGATGGTGCGGGTGGATGACTTCCACCAATATGGTCTGTATGCGAGGTTCAATGCCCTAGGCTGGGCATCTATGTTGTTACCCACATAGCCATGCTACCCGAACCTGGTTCGGTATTTTTACTGCAACCTTGTGCCATCTGGGGTGCAAGAATTTGATCTGGAGAGTAGGGTGAAGGAGGTTGATATCAGACTTACCACTGCCATCCTGGCAGAGATCTTGGGACTGCCTAACACAGGCAAGAGATGCTACTACAAGCCTAGGATAGACATTTTTGACATGTTTTCCTTGGAAACTAGGAGGATGGTCTTCAAGGCATTGACCGAATCAGAAGGGGTCCCAAAATCTGAGGCTGACTATAAGCCTAGTGCTAGGATCATCGGCAGATGCATCTCCAACAACATATACCCGAAGGGCGGTAACCGGGATAGTATTTCTATGCTCTGGGCTTATATTACCTACTGTTTGTTGGGGCTGGTAAGGGGGGTCCAGTGATCAACCTCCCATATTTGCTGATGCAGGCGATGCTCTATCATGCGCAGAACCCGTCTGATGGGAACCTACCTTATGGGAAGTTCCTAACTCTAATATTTCAGTATTTTGGAGTTCCTCTGGCGGGAGAGTACATGGATAGGGACAAGTCGAGACCCATTAGTAAGACCTCCATCCAGAAGATGAAGATGCCAGGGGAGCCTAAGAGTGATCCTGAGGGTGGTGATGAGATGGAGATGGAGTAGGAGCAGGAGCAGGGTGACCTAGAGTGTCACACCCCCATCCCAATAAGGGATAAAATATTATAAAAGGGCTATGACTAGGATGCTCCCCAACATCCTAATCACCACCAGGATCTCGATGCAGTGGCTTACCTCATAGTCACACAGTCGAGAATCAGGATTAATATCAGAGTAGCGGAAGACTCAAAATAAGTACCGTTGATTCTCATTTAAGGAAATAACTACAGTGATATTACATATATGAAAGATTATCTTTGAGTACAATACTTAATCCAAAAGTCACTACATTTAAAAGATGATTTGAAATACAAAGAAAAGATAACATTACATCAAAATGCAGCAACACATGCAGCATGAAATACATAAAATAATTAAAGTATCAACATCCATAATCTAGCTTTCGCCTCCGCATCGTCCAAGTCCTCCATTGCACCTCGATGTAGTACTACCTGCATCACAATCTAAAAAGAAGGGTTCCCTGAGGGGTGAGCTTCCACTAGCCCAATGAGTAGAAAGTTGAATCACACACACACAACAATTATGAGACTATAAGCCAAACCTGATGAGCAAACATCCTTGACGTCCCATTGTAAGTACCGTGGTCCTCGATCTCTAACGAGGTTTCCGCAACCATCTTGGCGACCGTTTGTATTAGTATGGATGATATTGTCATTGTATAATATTGATAAATTGGGATTGGGATCATGCATTAAAATATGCTAACATAATGTGAAGTCGCCACCTAGGGTTAGGGCCTATGACCCATTAAGTGTAGCCCTATCCATTGTGAATGGAATCGGGCTACGTGACTCCATATGGTCTGACCAGAGGTTTGGGTAAGGGGTCAGGTTATGAGTGTGGGAAGGTGTTAGGCACCCACCTCGCCCGGCCGAAGCCGGTCTCTCTGTATTAGATGCTACATAAGGACGAATGTTCTCTCTCTTTTATTACGGGGATGGGGGATATTATGAACTACATTCAGACGTTGTAAATTAAATTAGAACATAATAAACTACATTACATATATGAAAAACATATACTAAAATGATGAAATACGAAAGGACTACATTGAAACGATGAGAATGCAGTAATTATACCTGTACGATTATATTCCCTTGGCTCAGGGGAGATGGACGAATTGGCTGACATCAATTCCTTCTGGGTAGAGCAACGGCTGTTTCAAGTGATTTGGTGGGGAGCAAACAGACAGAATAACGTCTGTAATAAAGGGGTTTTAGCTGTTAGTCGTACACTGATGGGATAACAACGCCTAGGAGCGAAAATGCTCTATGCTTGGAGGGATAATCAAAGGATCTATCCACACCAGAGATGGCTTCACTCACTCATAGTCTCATAAGAGAAAGAGGAGAAAGGAGGGTGAAAATGGAGAAAAAAGGGGTGGAAATCACTTGGGGAGGGTCTCTCTACCCAAAAATCCTTGAAAAATAAGGGGGGGAGACCCTCCTATTTATAGGGGAGGGGGACCCTCACTACTGGCCAGATAAGTCCTCCACGGCCCCGTGGAGACATCTACGGTGCCGTGGGGGACTTTTCCATGGCACCGTGTGTGATGTCAGCAGGCTGATCTCACATTCCTTCATGGTGCCTTAGAAATCAAGTACACGTCCCCACGGTACCGTGGGAAGGAACCCACGGCGCCGTGGGAGCGCAGTACCACTTTTCCCTTATTTTTGGGCCTAAAATGGGCCATTTTGTGTTCAGAATGGTTCTTGGGCTTATGGGTCAGGTATCTTAGGTCCAGAAAGAGGGAAAGTGCATCATCCATCATCCATGTCCTGTTTCCATCATCGCTAATGAGGGGGTGCCAAAAATTGGTGTCTATAGTTTACCCCTCTTTGGCTGAGGCCTGTGCCAACAGCCGAAGGGTAAAGACAAAAGACCAACTAATTTTATCACTAAGATCATGTACTGCTGACGGTTTGCTCAAAGGCGACAGAGTTGCTAAAAATAAACGGTTAATCACGATGAAATCTTTCGATAAACCTCAAAAAAAAAAATCAGAAAAACCAAATCTTTATTATGTGAGCATCGCTCAATCAAATTTTGAGGGTGATATGGCACCGCTCGGCCCAAAAATCAGGTTTGAGGGTGATAAGGCAACAAATGGGTTAGGTTTGAGGTGATGAAACACCGCTCTATCGGAGATTAGGTTTAAGGGTGATAAGGCAGGTTTGAGGGTGATAAGGCAACACTCGACCATAGGTTTGACCATAAGCACCAGGTTAGGGTAAGGGTGCCTGAGTGGTTGAGGGTGTAAGGCACCGCCCACTGGGTGTGCCCTGGAGCGCTCGCCGTGAGGGAAGGCAGTAGGAAAGCACGCTTTTAGTTGTAAACCCGATTTGGGGGGGGGGGGGGGGGGGGGGGGGGGGGGGGGGGGGGAGAGGTTGAGGGGGGGGGGGGGGAGGGGGGGGGGGGGGGGGGGGGGGCACCGGGGAAGGTGAGGGGGGGGGGTGAAGGGGGGGGGGGGGTGTTGGGGGGGCACCTTAGGTTGAGGTGATAAGGCGCTAGACGATTAGGTTTGAGGGTGATAAGGCACCGCGATCCGCAAGTTTGAGGTGTAGGCCCCGAGTGGGTGTGGCGGTAGGTTTGAGGGGTAAGGCACCGCGGGCGGGAGTAGGTGAGGGGAAGGCACCCTTTTTTGAGGGTAGGCCCCCTGCCATCTTAAGTCCCTTTTTTTCCGTTGTTTTTAGTGTAAGGCCGCTCATAAATGGTTGGGGGGGGGTTGAATGTTGTCCAAGGCATCGCCGATCACAAATTAGTTTTGGGCCCCTTGTTTGACTTGTTTGTGCACTCCGGGGATATGGATGGGCCCATGGTGGAAAGAACATGGCTTCTTGGGTGTTGTTCGCAAGTCAGGGAGAGCAGGTCTTTGTAAGCTTGGGGTTGGGGAGAAAGACTCATGAGGGCAAGACCTCGCAACCGCGGCCCATGATCGGGTTGATGCAGACCATCCCGTGAGGGTAAAGATTAAGAGTGGTCATACGAGGAAGGGTGGAAAAAATGGAAAAAAGGGAGACCAAACCAACCGCGATTGGTGATGGTGCAAGGTGAAAAGGTTGTGGTATATGATTAACTGAAAAATCAAAAAGCATGATGCAAATGGAAAAGCAACCAAAGTACATAGGCAGTCCATTGGTACATTATTTTTTATTTTTTTCTCTCTCTTCTTTTTTTTTTTTTTTATTTCGTGTTTTTTTTGCCTTTTTTTGTTTTGGGAGGACCGAGCTTGGACATCAAAGAGACGAGAGTTGAGGCTCGTGAACCATATAGGAAGAGGTTGGCCTAGGGCGATGTGGGAGTGAGAGAGCTCGGGGATTCAGGGTAGGGGGAGGTTTGAGTTGATGATTATTCCCCGAGGAGGTTCTCCTCCTTTTTCTTTTTTTTAGACAGCAATTTTCATTTTTTTTGTTTTATATCAAAACAACTTTTGGTTAGAAGCCAGTATGTGGAGGCATGAGGAAAGAAAACGCCACCCTACACTTTCACCTCCTGGATCGGTTACCACTTCTGAGTGACGTGCCCTGGTGTAAGGAGGGACACAACCCGGCCCAGAGCCAGGGTTGTCCTGTCTGCTCTCCAAGGGGCCTGGTTGAGCTTCTTCTCCAAAAATCTCCACTTGGTTGGGAAACCCGACTTTTTTGTATGTTGGGGGGGGGGGGGGGGGGAAGATGAGGACTGGAGTGGCTCCTCTCCTTTGGTTCCGAGGGGGCATGGAAAGAAGCCCGTTCCATATATTTGGTTCGACAGATAACCCCTGCTCAGTGGTCTGTCTCCCTCCTGTTCCCATCTTGGGCTGCCTCTTCCTGGCGCTTTGATGGGCTGTTCCATTGAGTCTCAACAAGCACCACTCTCTAATGAGGATCGTTCTCTTTTACTCGAAGAAATCTTCCAATTTTTAAGGGCTTTTTTCGGGGAAAAATTCTCGAGGATTTTTGGGGGGGGCTCACAAGCCGAAATTTGTGGGTGCTTAAAGAAGGTTGAGGGGCCAGAATTTCAAAGCCTCCCTAAGTAAGTCGGGCACCCCTGCCTAAGGGATGGTCTGAAGAGAGGACAACCCACTCAGGGGGGGGGGGGGGGTCGGAGAGCGGGGGGGGGGGGGGGGGGGGGGGGGGGGGGGGTGGGGGGGGGGGGGGGGGGGGGGGGGGGGGGGGGGGGGGGGGGGGGGGGGGGGGGGGGGGGGGGGGGGGGGGGGGGGGGGGGGGGGGGGGGGGGGGGGGGGGGGGGGGGGGGGGGGGGGGGGGGGGGGGGGGGGGGGGGGGGGGGGGGGGGGGGGGGGGGGGGGGGGGGGGGGGGGGGGGGGGGGGGGGGTGGGGGGGGGGGGGGGGGGGGGGGGGGGGGGGGGGGGGGGGGGGGGGGGGGGGGGGGGTGGGGTGGGGGGGGGGGGGGGGGGGGGGGGGGGGGAAGGATCCTAGGGCGGGAATTTTCCTCTTAGATCATGAACAAGAGCCCGCCGCTGCTCTCTAAGGACCAAATCTCCTTCCTCAATGTTTCAAGTGTGTACACCCTTATTGAATGCCCTGGACATTCTTTGTTGGTATTTCTTGAGATTGTCCATGGCTTTCATCCTTTTCTCATCCAGGAGATCGAGCTCTTCATATCTGGCCCTTACCCATTCTCCTTCTAGTAATTGACTATCGAGTAAAACTCAAAGGGAAGGGACTTGAATTTCCATGGGTAATACCGCCTCTATTCCGTGCACCAGAGAGTATGGAGTTACTCCGGTAGAGGTTTGGACAGAGGTCCGATATGCCCATAAGGCCAGCGAAGCTTCTCTGCCTAGTCATTGTGTGTATCTGCCATCTTTTGCAGTATGACCTTCATATTTTTGTTTGCTGCTTCTACTGCCCCATTAGTTTGTGGACGGTAAGTAGTAGACTTATGCCTCTTAATGCCAAATTGGCTACAGAGTTCCTCCACTTTTCCTCTGAAATGCAAGCCTTGATCTAAAATCAATTGCTGAGGTACACCGTATCTGCAGATGATGTTTTCTTTTATGAACTTTGCCACCTTAGTGGAAGTCAAGACCGCATAAGATTGAGCCTCCACCCATTTTGTGAGGTAGTCGATGGCGACTACCATGAATTGATGGCCATTCAAAGCTTTTGGAGTTATTTTGCCAACTACATCAATTCCCCAAGTAGAAAACGGCCAAGGGGCATTCAACGAGTGCAACTCTGTTGGAGGAATATGAATAATATTGGCAAGTATCTGGCATTTATGGCATCTTTTCACAAAGGTAGCACACTCAACCTTCATGGTTGCCCAATAATATCCCATCCTGAGGATCTTCTTGGCAAGCATCTTCGCATTCATGTGTGGCCCACATATTCCTTAATAGATTTCTTCCATAATAATTTGAGCTTGTTCCTCATCTACACATAACAGTTGGATGCCATCATAAGACCTCTTATACAACAAGCTTCCTTGGAGGATGAATTGAGTAGCATATTTCCACAAATGCCTCTTTTCTCTTTCTGAAAAATGTTCAGGGTACCTTCTTTCCCTGATGTAATCCACCATCGGGGTGTACCAAGGCCTTCCATCCTCAGTGAGCGCATTGACTAGCTCTCCATATGCTGGGCTGGTCCTTCTTTCTATCAAAAAAGGCCGGATCCTGTCTTGTGCATCGCATTCCACCATAGACATCTGAGTGGCCAAGGCATCAGCAAATTGGTTGCTATCTCTGGGCAGATATTCAAAGGAGACTTCTTTGAAGCATTGGGTCAATTGCTCCAAATAAACTTGGTAGGGCTTCAGCTTTTCATCCTTAGTCTTCCACTTTCCTTGTGTTTGATAGATCACAACGGAGGAGTCTCCGTAAACTTTAATCTTGTCCACCCCTACAGACAAAGCCATTTCCAACCCAATAGCACAAGCTTCATACTCTGCTATGTTATTGGTGCAACTGAATTCTAGCCGGAATGCCATCGGCAAGTAAAAATCCTCTGGGGTTATCAGTAATACCCCAGTGCCAATCCCCTTTTGATTTGTGGCTCCATCGAAATACAGCTGCCACCCTTCATTTGGTTCTGCTTCTATGGAGTGTAAATCTTCATCTGGGAAAGAGTCATCTGTTGGTGGGGGATCAACTCCTACAGGGAACGCTGGCAAATGGTCAGAGATTGCTCGCCCTTTCATAGATTTTTGATTGACATAAGCTATGTCAAATTCTGATAATAGCAACAACCACCTAGCCATCCTCCCAGTCAATGCCGGTTTCTCGAAAAGGTATTTGATTGGATCCATTCACGAGATCAATTTGACTAGATGTGAGACCATGTAATGTCTCAGACGCTTAGTTACCCATACCAGGGATGTGCAGGTCTTCTCCACAGGAGTATATCGAGTTTCATACTCTAACAATTTCCTGCTCACGTAATATATTACGTGCTCTTCTCCATCCGCCTTGTCGACTTGGGCCATCATTGATCTGATCGCCGTCTCTCCTACTGACAAATATAAGAGCAAAGGTTCACCGAACACTGGAGGGACAAGTATAGGAGGAGAAAGTAGATACTCCTTAATTTTCATAAAGGCATCTTGGCATTTCCCATTCCATTCTTTCGGTTCTTTCTTCCTAAGAAGTTTAAAGATAGGTTCACAAGTAGACGTTAGCCGAGATATGAACCTGCTGATGTATTGAATGCGGCCTAAGAAACCTCGTACCTCTTTTTCTATCTAGGGTTGTGATGGCCTTTATCTTGTCGGGGTCCACTTCTATCCCTCTTTCGCTAACAAGGAACCCCAAGAGTTTTCCTGCCTTAGCCCCGAATACACACTTCTGAGGGTTCAGCCCTAGCTTGTATTCTTTGATTCATTCAAAAAACTTTCTGAGGGCTACAAAATGGCCCTGTCGGTCAACAAATTTGACTATCATATCATCGACATACACCTCTACTTATTTGTGTATCATGTCATGTAGGATAGCCATGGCCGCTCTTTGATATGTTGCCCCAGTGTTCTTCAACCCAAAAGGCATCACTTTGTAACAAAATGATCCCCATGGTGTGGTGAAGGCAGTCTTCTCCCTGTCCTTTGGGCACATACTAATTTGGTTATATCCCGAGAAACCATCCATGAAGGATAGCAGAGCATGGCCTGCAGTATTGTCCACCAAAATGTCAATGTGGAGTAATGGAAAATCGTCCTTAGGGCTGGACCTGTTCAGGTCACGAAAATCCACACACATTCTGACCTTCCCATCTTTCTTAGGGACTGGGATAATATTGGATAACCATTGAGAGTACTGGGTTACTTGGAGAAATCCTGCATTCCACTACTTGATGACCTCTTCTCTGATCTTCTCACTCCATTCCGGCCGCATCCTCTTTAACTTCTGCTTGACTATGGGCGGGCATCCGGATATGTCGGCAATTCATGTTGCACAATCTTTGGATCGATGCCGGGCATATCCTTGTAAGACCAGGCGAAGACTTCCTCAAATTCCTTGAGGAGAGAGACCATTTGGGATGTTTCATTATTATTAAGAGAGGAACCAATTTTATCATTCGAGGGCATTGGTCGGTCCCTATATTTATGATATGGGTGTCCTCTTGGACGAGTTGGGCTCTTCTTTGCTCCAATTGTTCTAATAGGTTATGATATTCTAGGACATTATCATCATCAGAAGAATAGGAAGAAGAAAAAGATGAAACATACTCAGAATCAGCAATTTCATTCATGATAAGGGGAAGAGTACAGACAGACCCAACAGACTGGGCATTTCCACTTTCTTTAAGGGACTCAAATACAAACTCAGGGATAGACTTAGACAGGACTATGCTAGAGCTGGTTGTAACTTCAGACTTATTAACATGGAAATCTTCCATCATTCTTGCCCAATTTGCTATGGAGCCTTGGAGAGGTTGTATGAGAAGATGTGGTGCTGGTCCTTCTTCTTCTTCCTTGATGATTACTGCAACTTCGAACAGTTCTCCGATCCCTTGATCTCCTGTGACTTCCTTCTTACTTTCTTGATCCAATTCCATGGCCACCCAATCTATTTCATTTCTGAAGAATATTTCAAGCCCCAGCAGACATTTTCCCTGCTCTTAATTGAACCACGGCTCCTGATTTCCATAGTAAGGAAAGTCTTCTCCCTCTTTCACGAAGTACCCATTCAGAGTCTTGAAGTACAGAGTACTATTTACTGCACTGTTTCTCCGTCCTGAGGCTTTCTTCTTCAAGTCCCTTGGATTAAACCCTAAACCATGACGGTTGGTATTGGATTGTATTTCCGAGAATGTTGGTATTCCTTATTGGTTCTTTCCCAACCCCAGTCCTGGGAAGTATTTCATCTTCCTCATGATCTTTATGGAGGCCCTGCTCCACATCACCAGGAATTTCCCTAGACCCAAAACTTCTTCATTTGCAGAGGTAGTGTGAATGTGGCCAATTTTAAATCCTCCCAGCTATACTTCCTATGAGAGTGAACCACCCACTTCTATGTTGGCCAGAGTATGCACCATTTTTGGATCTCCGAAGATGGTAATCACTTTCTGGTCATGCATGAACTTCAGCTTCTAATGGAGACTTGATGCTAGGGCTCCTGTTGAATGCAGCCATGGCCTCCCAAGCAACATATTAAAAGATGCTTGAATGTCAATGACTTGAAAGTCTATGGTGAAGCAAGCTGGCCCGATTTTGACACTGGTGGTAAGAATCCCGATTACCTCCCTCCTGGAATTGTCGTATGCTCTGATGGTTTGACTGGATGACTTCATTTTATCTAGAGATAAACCCATGAATCTTGCAGCTTTGAGAGGCATCACATTGAGAGCGGACCCATTGTCTATCATGACTTGGGGAACCTGATTCTTGTTACATTCCACGGTAATGTAGAGTGCCCTGTTATGATTCTTTCCTTCTGGGGGTATGTCCTTTTTTGAGAAAAATAGTGACTAAATAGCATAAGTAGCCCCCACTATGTGAGATAATTCTTCAGGTCCCATTTCTATGGGCACTTGTACTTTGGTGAGAGCTTTCAAAATAGCTTCTCGGTGGGTCGGTGATGCCATTAACAATCCCCAGATTGAGATATTAGCTTGGGCCTTCTTCAATTGGTCCAATACTTGATTTTCTGGCTCAACAACCGCCGTTGACTGGCTAGATTGATATTTTTCTACTGTCAAATACTTATTCTTGAAGTTTCTGCCACTCCTGGTTTCCGTGACTTCTGACTCCCTTCCTTTGATGACCAACTAAACTGGACAAAGGTTGTCATCCTCTTCGTCACTATCAATGATGATAAGGGGACCCTTGGGACAAGTTCGGATTTCAGCTCCTTCATCGGACAAGGCCACAATAGACTTCTGAGCTTGATCTAGGCTTTTTATCAGAGTTTCTTGCTTCTTAGCCACTTGTTGGGCCGTGTGAGAATTTTCCGGTATCAATTGGCTAATGGCCTGAAAGGCTTCTAGTGCTGCTTGGTACATCTTTTTTGCTTCTACCAATAACTTGTAGAAGTTGCGATCCTTCCCTTCCTCTTGAGAACCTAAACTTTCATAATTCTCTCTGGGGCTTGAAATGACTGGGTAAATGTTCCCTGTTGGATCATTAACTGCTCCCTCTCCGTTGACATGACACATATGGAACTCGTCATGCGCTCTCGCCCATGCACGGTATTCTCTATTGCCTTGATCTGGGGATGGAGGAGGAGTCCCACACAGGTCTTGTGCCAAAGCCAGAGTTAGTTTCACAGAATTCTCCAAGTGGTGAATTGCTTGAGGGAGTGACCACTGTTCTTTGACAGGTTCCAGTTGTTGGAGTTCCTCTTGGTATTTATAATTTGAGACCACCATTCTCATAATCATTTCTTGGATTTTATCCACATCCCGATGAATCTTGTTCACCTGAAATGACAAGTCCCATGGTGCTGGTCCGCAGATATTCTCATATTTTTTCAAATGTGTCCTTGGTTGCCAAGGTTCCTCATCCTCTGTTTCCTCTTCTTGTTCTGATTCTTCATCTTCCAACCCTTCTGATACAACTTCTTGCTCACTCTCATCTTCTTCGGAGGATTGTCCTCCCTCTGAATCTTCCACCTCTTCATCATTGATGTCCATAGGAAAGATACCTTTGGTGGGGTCATTCTGAAATTCTCTGAGACTAATGTCATTGATCCATGCATCCCATGTTTCACTTCTTCGGGGCGGATCCAGATAAGGGAATGAATTTGAATATAGGGCCAGATCTTCAGGAGGGGTTCCGAATAGATCCTGAGCTAAGGCATTGGCTAACCAAGTCATATTTTACAACTCATGGAGAGTCCGAGCGAGCACATCACTCTCATTTGGCATCTCTAACTTCTCCCAACATGCTACAAAGTTGTTGCACACTAGATTTGGAAACAAAGAAGTGGCCTTGTAAAGGATCTCTTAAGTATTGGTGGAAACATCCAGTATATCTACCACCTGGTAGAACACACTCATGCTCCATCGCTCGAAATCTTCCCTGGACACCGTCCAATCACTTCTTGGGAGTTCTGGTGAGGATATCTCCTCGTCATCCCTGCTTTCATCCTCATCTGATGATATGGGTTAGATAAGATTGGTTGGATTACTGTTATCATCGCTCTCGATGTTGTTTACCCAATCCATCGCATCATCCATCGTCGAACTCTGCTCAGCATACTCCATCCATTCTTCATAGACTTCTCGATTGTCCACTTCATCTGAGCTATCATCAGTGTCTCCCCCTATATGGATAAAAGAGACTTCTTCTAATAGAACCTGACCAATGCCTAGTGCTGAGACTGCTTTGAGGAGCTGGGGTGTGACTCTGGTGATTTCATCCCCTTCTATTTCTTCTTCTTCTGGGACTAGGTGACATACTTTGGATGGCGAGAAGCCATATTTGCACAATGGTGTCATTGACTCGAGACCTTCTAATCCAAACTCCAAGAAATCCAACTTTCGGAGCCGATTGATGGATACTATGTGTTACGTGTGGAAATCTCCGACTCTTGGTTCGCCCATGGATGAGCCTGCAAGGACCAAGTGATGAGCACAAGAGGGCCAGTGTGGCTCCGGCCTAGGACTCTCCGATGCTCAAGTTAGATCACCAGTGCAACAGCGTAACAGTTAGTAAAAAGCGAGATGATGAATGGTGCTCCATACCTGGGTATTTATAGAGTGAGGATGAGATGAGGCGGTTGGGAGAGTCCTAGTATGGTAAGAGTTCTTCTTTCGGAAGGTTCTCTCGCATAGAGCGGAGTGGAGAGCTATTTTTTGGGTCGGGCTCTTATTAAGGTAAGAGTCCATGTAGAGTGTGATTCCGTATTGTGCGGGGATCGTGGCTCGATCCTTATCCCGTGATTCTCGGGATGCGCTGACATGGCCCGGAGATCCCCAATGGGGCGCTATGGTAGCTTCAGTGGAGGAGGGCTCGGCCTCGAAGGTCGGCCTAGGGGGTCGGCAAGGGAGGTCGGCCCGAGAGGTTGGTCTTGGCCGTAAGCTCGGCCAGGAGTCTATGGCTGACTTGTATGAGCTCGACCTCAGCCACCGGCTAGCTTACGCGAGTCTGGCTCTGTCAGGTGACTTATCGGAGATGGGGTCGGCCCGATTTCCTACTTGGCCCAACTTGGTTCTCGGACTGAGGTCGGGTCGGCCATGTGGCAGCCTCTGATAGGTGGGGTGTTTTATGCCTCATCACAGGCCCCCCCACTCATCAGGGGTCGGCTCAACACTGATGAGTGAAGTTTCCTGGTCTGCTTGTTTGGAAGATTTTTGCGGTCAAGCCGAGCTTATTTTTTGCCATGGATTTGACGTTACACAGTCTGACGGTTGGGTGTCAGTGCCACATCAGCAGAGTCATTATGGTAGGCTCAGGAATTTGAAACGTCCTTTGATCTGGGCCATTGAATTATGCTGAGCTCTGCTCGGCCGTTGGATTAGTTCAACCCAAGAATTATAAATAGGCGACTCCTAACTATTCATTCTTCACTGCTCTAAGTTATTGACTCCTCGGCAAGCTCAGATTCTTTAGCTCTGTAGCGCTCGGTGTTTACTGGTTCGTGATCAGCTCGGCCTTTGCTTCATCCGCGCTCAGCTCACCCTCAGCTCTTCTTCAACCAGTAAGTCTTCTCCGCCCAGTATGTTAGTTGGTATTAGTCTCATGGGTGAGCTGTTCGCCGGGGCGGCAGAGGGCGCTAGTCCGAGTCTAGAGCTCCCCGCTCGTTCTCCCACCATAGACTTATTGGGCTCGACTTTGGATGAGCCCGATGTAGTAGAGCCTCGTCAGGTCGAGGTGGCTGAACCTCCGTTGCTCCTGGAGTTCTACCACGCGGCCCAGCCAATTGCCGTGGACAGAGCCGAGAACTCTGGGTCGTCCTCATCCGATGAGGAGTCAAGTGAGGAAGATTCGTCCGAAGTGGGGGTTGGCTCGGTCAGCTCGTCCGCTGACGCCCCTGAGCTCGAAGAAGGGAGTGTCGGCACCATTCCGAGCACAATCATGGATGCCAACCTCGACTATCTGAGGACGACCTATGCCATCCCCGAGGACATCCAGCTCCGAGCTCCTAACCCAGGGGAGATGGCCTGCTACATCAGGCCCGGCGAGGTGGCTTTGTATGAGCTTCCCTTCAAGTATGCGTTCAGGCTCCCCGTCCTCGGCCTGGTGGACCAGATCTTGGACCACTTCCATCTGTCCCCGGGTCAGCTGGTGCCGAACTCCTGGTTGGCCGTGTACGGCTTCTACGCCCTATTTTGTGAGATGGGCCGAGGCGCAAGCGTGGCGCTCTTTTCTCGGCTCTTCTTGTTGAAGAAGTCTCCAAAAAAGGGGTGGTATTATTTTAGCCACCGATCTGGGAAGAGTGCGTCCCTGGGCGGCCACAAGTTTTTGGTCGGCATGCCAAGCTTCAATAAGTAGTGGAAGCCCGGCTTCTTCTTTGCTTCGATCCCAAACAGCCCTCTCCGAGCCGAGTGGAAGGAGATCCATTTGAATTATGTCAACAGGGTACTACCCCTGACAGAGAACAAGATGACCTCGCTTGACTTGATCCTCCAGCGTCCGCCCCTCGATGTCCTCCAGCTTCAGGACTAGGGGTTTCTTTAAATGTGGCATATGACCCCTGGTAGGAGCCCGAGTCAAGCCCGTCTCTGTTGTCCGAGCTGACCCCTTTACTTAGTCTTCTTTTCTTTTTCGACTTATTTTTTATGTTTTCGGTTTCTCTTGCAGTGGTCGGCCACATTCCCCCTATGGATACAGCTCGGCTAAGGGCCGACACCCTTGCAGACCGAAGGAAGAGAAATGTAGAGAAGAAGTCCCAGGGCTAGTCCTCCAAGGCCCCCAAGGGCAAGGCCGTGATGTCGGGCCCACCAGATGCTGTGGTCGGCCTTAAGGCCGAGAAGAGTACGGGCCCAGCGGGGTCTCCAAGGAAAGGGAAAGGCCGAAAAGGCGAAAGGAGCCCGCCGAAAGACATCAAGCGTCAGAAGCTCTCGGTCAATCTGACGAGTGGTGGCCTTCCGCCCGTGGCTTCACCCCCCAACATCTCCCAATATGTCTTGGGGAGGGCCTCGGCCAGCAACGTTCCTGTGAGGCCGACCTGGTGCCTCTTCCTCGGGGACTCAGCATTGACGTCGGTCGCACATGCCAAGGAATGGCTGGACACAGGTTGGCTGCCGGCTGACAGGGAGAAGCTTGAGGCGCTGTCTGACCCTGAGCTCCTCTCCACGCTGTTTCAAGATTTCAACATGGTGAGTTTTCTGGTCAGCTCTTGCGATTAGGTTCGACCTGTGTAGTCTGTCCTGACTTTTGTTCTCATGCTTTTTTGCAGGGCTTTGTCAAGGCAATGGAGACCATGCTTCGCTTTGAGCGGCTCCTGACCGAGAACCACTCCTTGGGCGTCCAGTGCAAGAAGGCCTACCAGGATGCCCAGGATGCCGTTCAGAGGCATCGGGAGACCCAAGAGAGGCTTATTACCACCGAGGCCAAAGTGGAGAGCTCTCAGGCCGAGGTGATCAGGCAAAAAGAGAAGGTCCGGGCTCTGCAGGCTCAGCTTGCCGAGGCGAGGGAGATGGCCAAGGAGGACCTGGCCATGGCCCGGGATGAGGCGATCAGCGACTATCTCCAATCGAAGGAGTACGCTGATGTGTGCCACGAGATCAGGAAACCTCCCTTCACCGAAGGCTTTGAGGCAGGCTGAGCTAATCTCTTGGCCGAGATCAAGGCTGTTTATCCCGAGCTCAACCTCTCACGTTTTGATGACGATGCGACTACCTTTGCCGGGGAGTTGGGAGATGAGGAGGGAGCCGAGGTCACCCAGGCTCTGCCCCTAGAGGAACCTACACAGGCCGACGTCTTCCCTCCTGACACTGAACCCCAAGACCCCCTTGTCGAGCCTACTGCCATGGATACCGCCGAGGTCGCCTCCAAGTCCAACGCTGAGGAGATTGAGATGTAAAATTTTATTTATTGTTGTTTTTTTTTTTTTTTTTTTTTTTTGGGGGCCGAACTGCCCATCTTGTAACCATGCCGAGCAGTCGGCTTATAATGAATGAAAAAATCTATTTTTGTCAGAATTTGTCCAAGTGTTTTAGCTCAGCACTCTTAACCTTCTCTTCCTTGTGTACATTGTTCTATTTGAGGTTGTGGCCGAACTGCCGAGTCGTTCCGCTAGCTGAGCTTAAGAACTTGTCCCTTTTTTACCCATGCTTCACGTAGTCGATGGCTCGGCCATGCCATGCCCCAGGTCAATGTGATCCTCACTTTGGTTGGTTAATTCGCCATTCCCATCGGTCCGATTGGACAGGCTATCATATAAGCGGACGCATGGCCGAGCAGCCTTCCTGGCCGAGCGTAATGCCTTAGCTTAGTTTCAAACTTTGTTAGGCTCTGCAAAAGGAGGAGTTTTCTCTTGAGAGGTCGGCCAGGTCTATGGGGACCGGTCTTACGACTTGGTTGCCAACCTATGAGGGTCGATCTTCGAGGTCGGCCAGGTCTATGAGGACCGGTCTTACGACTTGGTTGCCGACCTATGAGGGTCGGTCTTCGAGGTCGGCCAGGTCTATGAGGACCGGTCTTACGACTTGGTTGCCGACCTATGAGGGTCGATCTTCGAGGTCAGCCAGGTCTATGAGGACCGGTCTTACGACTTGGTTGCCGACCTATGAGGGTCGGTCTTCAAGGTCGGCCAGGTCTATGAGGACCGGTCTTACGACTTGGTTGCCAACCTATGATGGTCGGTCTTCGAGGTCGGCCAGGTCTATGAGGATCGGTCTTACGACTTGGTTGCCGACCTATGAGGGTCGGTCTTTGAGGTCGGCCAGGTCTATGAGGATCGGTCTTAGGACTTGGTTGCCGACCTATGAGGGTCGGTCTTCGAGGTCGGCCAGGTCTATGAGGACCGGTCTTACGACTTTGATTTAGGAGCTTGCAAATACGTTAAGTGGTGGAGAAAGACTTTATTTAATTGAATCAAACATCGGGGCTGAAGCCGAATACAAGCATGCTCAGTTATTGAAAAAACTTCTTCAAATTTTCTGAGTTCCAAGGTCTCAATACCTTCTTGCCCCCGGAGTCTGCAAGCGATATGTCCCGGGGTGAATTTGCTTGGAGACTATGTACGGGCCTTCCCAGTTTGGTGCTAACTTTCCTTGCTGCCTTGGCTGGGACGTGCTAAGCTTTCTGAGGACAAGGTCCCCTTGACGGAAGTGCTGCTCTTTTACTCTTGAGTCGTAGTACTTTGCCGTCCTCTGTTGGTATGTCGTGTTCCGGAGTAGAGCATTTTCTCAAACTTCGTTGAGGAAGTCAAGGTTGGCTCTCACTCCATCTTCATAGGTCTTTTCATCGAAGTTGAGCACTCGGTACGACGATGCCATAATTTCGACCGGGATGAGGGCTTCGGTCCCATAAGCGAGGCGAAAAGGACTCTCCCCAGTTAGTGTTCTTACAGTCGTCCTATATACCCATAGGACACTTGGGAGCTCTTCCACCCATCTTCCTTTGGCCTCATCTAACCTTCTCTTAATGCCAACGAGCAATATTCGGTTGGACACTTCTACTTGTCCATTTGCTTGCGGATGAGCTACTGAGACGGGTCGGAAGTCAATGTAGAAGTGTTTGTAGAGCTCTCGGAAGGCCGGGTTATTGAATTGCGTGCCATTATCTGTGATGAGCACTTTCGGTAGCCCGAACCGATAGATGACCTTATCTCGGAAGAATTTCTCCATGTTCTTCTTGGTGATAGTTGCAAGGGGCTCGGCCTCGACCCACTTGGTGAAGTATGTTGGGTAACCTAGAGGGGGGTGAATAGGTTACCACTAGTGGATTTTGACTCTTTTTCGATTGGTTGCACACTTATATTAAATATAAAAGCGAAGTAAATGAGGCACAAGATTTATAGTGGTTCGCTAACTTAGCCTACATCCACTCCTCTCAACCTTGAGAGAATTCCACTAGTATTTCCCTTTCAATACAATAGGTGGGAAATGACACCTTTACAACTCTTTTAACAGGATAAGAGGATCCTTACAATCTTAGTTCCAGGACAAGAGTATCCTTTCAATCTCTTAAGGATGAGAGGGTCCTTGTACTAATCTAAGTACAGTCTAGATTAATACAACAATGCTTTATCAAATCAAAAGCATAAACAAGTAAATACAATAGAGGTTTGGTATAAATACCTATCAAAGAGTAGTGACACTTTTACCCTTTGAGTGATGGTGCTCAATGATATGAATGAGAGTGATGCACCTTGAGTCTCCTAGATGACTCTCCTTGATGGCATGAGTTGGAGAGAGTGGAGAGTTAAGAGCTTGGTAATATCTCTTTGAAGAGCTTGAATTGAATAACTTAGCTCAATGACAAATTCTCACTTTTGTACTTTCTCAAATGTACAATGCACTTTTCTATCAAAAGATGTGTTTTGTTCCTTGTTTGGATGTGTTTTATAAAGCCAAAAGTTGGAGTTTGTTTGTTTTCCAACGGATATAAAATCTGTCATATTTTTAGTCTCGTTGGCGACCTATAAAAGTTGTCGGTCGACCATCAAAAACTAGCCGTTGAAAACTAGCCGTTGAGCCCAAGTTTGGGGCTGTAGGTCGATTGTCGGTCGACCTATGGATCGACCTACAGTGTCGGTCGACCGATAGATCTGTCGGTTGCAACCGCAAGCCAGGCACACGAAACAGAGGCTGTATTTTTATATTCGTAGGTCGACGACGAGTCTCGTAGGTCGGCCGGCGAGATAGTCATCCTATTTTTGATTGTCTCGTCAGGGGATTTTTGGTCCAGCTTGCTTGGGGACTTCATAGGTTTTTGTCTAACACTTTAATGGCCATGTTTCTTGAGTCTAGGGCATGGGAATGAGTTCCTCCTAGGGTCTCTTACATGTGAATGCAATGTGTTTGTGATGTGATATGTACATGTAATGAAATGTGTTCTAATGCACTTGAATCTTCTTGGAGAGTCTTTGTCTTGGCTTCCTTTAGAAGATGTTCCTCAATCTTCAAATTTCTTCTTTTCCTTAACTCTTCGTTGTGAGCTCCGTTGATCAAGTCTTTCCGGATGCTTGATGTTCCCAACGTCGACTATGAGGTTTGCTTAAAGATTGGAATATTAGTATTAATCTTAATGTTTGTTATCATCAAAATTAGTTTATGGAGGAATGTGTTTTCCAACAATCTCCCCCTTTTTGATGATGACAAACATGTGATTCAAAATATGCAATTTAAGATAAATATATGCATTATCACATAATATGAGTATTTGAATCATAATAACTTCTCCCCCTTTTGTCAACACAAAAAGGAGGTGTAGAGCATGAACAAGCACAAACAATCTTAGGTGGCTCCCTAAGCCGGTCTTGTAACCATGAGCAAACAAAAACAATCTTAGGGTGGCTCCCTAAGAAAATGACTTCTGCATGGTTAGAAGAACAGAGCAAATAATATGAAGCCCAATAAAGTGTTAATTTTAAAAGCATCACATAAAAATAGAAGTTCCATGGTTTAAAAGTATGCCATAAAGGTACATATCAAAAGTTCTAATATAAAGTCAACTATCTCTACTTGGGGAGGAGGAGGAAAGAAATGCGATTGAGACGCTGTAAGATCACTTGGTTCTCTGTTGGATGCGAAGAATCTCGCTTGATCTTTGTGGAGAGAGGTGAAGTGATCATCAAAGCCCTTGAGCGGGTGTCAAGTTGTTGGCGAAAACTTGAAAATTCTTCTCTCGGTGACATAGTCCCCGAGGGTTCACCAATAGTCTTCATCCTCACCGTCGTCCTCTTCTTGTGACTGCCGTCACCCTGTGACATGTTGGGTAGCTCGCTTCCTTCGGGCTTGGTGTGAGGGAGGAGCGCAACAAATCCAGCTTCATCTTCTTGATGGTGGATGAGTCGATGTCAATCATCTTTGGGTCAATGAATTCCCAGAGATCCACTTCATGGAACTTAAGGATGGCGCTATGAGTCTCGCCATATGGAAGGTTTCCTCTATAATGAGGTACTCGCATATTCCATGGTCTTCATAATCACATATGGAAGATTGATAGGATTGGCGTGACAAGACACCAAGTAATGTAGGCTTGAAAGGGATTGACTTGGTCTCTATGGCCTCCTTTGGGCAAGATGTTGTAGGCGACAATGAAGTCGATCATCCTGGGTAGTTCATGAAGTTTTATAGCTTTAACAGTTGGTTCAAACCCAACATAGTCTTTCATGATGGCACCATAAACTTCATCAACATTCATAAAGGTTTTGGCATCCCCTTTGGGAGGAAGATAGCTCATATCTCCTACAGTGGGAATTCCCATGATCTCTCCTAGATCTTCATAAGTGAACATGATGGGAACACCCTTTACTAGGGATGTGATGGCAAGCCTATCATCCACTATTTGGGTTCTCAGATTACAGTAAAAGTGTCTAGCAAGGTCAGGATAGCAGGGATCAACATAAACTAAAGTATTTTCCCAACCCAAATAGTTGAAATATTCTTCAATGTCATATTCAAGAAATTGAGAAACTCTTACTGTTCTTTCCTTGTCAACCTTTCTCTTCTCAAATCTTCCCCAGAGAATGGAAGCTTCTTCTGAGATGAAGAGAGACTGTCATGTGCTGCAGCTCTCTCCAACTTTGGCTTTCTTCTTTGGTTGCTTGCCCTTGCTTTGTTTTGGAGCCATTTGAAACCTAGGGCTTTAGAGAATAGAGAGAAATGGAGATTTTTGGGTTGGAAGTGGGTAGATTGTGTAGGAAGAGTGATTTGGGGCTTGGATTTGGTGAAATCTCAAGAGTTTTTGCAGGGTTTTGCCTTGGAGTTCAAAGAAAAAGGGTTTTGGAGAGGAGAGGTCTCGAACATAAGAGGAGAGAAATGAAAAAATTCTCTCGGTTTATGTTTAAAAACGAAATTTTTCCGTGTCGGTCGACCTACACGAGTCGTGGTCGGCCAAGACGGTCAAAAACGAGGGATTAATGGGATTTTAGCCCGAATTCTCTAACAACCTGATTTTTGGGCTTTTTGAGGACTTCACTTTACTCAAAAGGGTTGCAAATCCCGAGTTCTCTCCTCAAATAGCAGAATCTCTCTTCACTTAATGGCTTGGTGAGTATGTCCGCAAGTTGTTTTTCGGTTTCAATGTATTTTAGAACAATTTCCCCTTTTGAATCGTGTCTCTAAGAAAGTGATGCCTAATATCAATATGTTTGGCTCTTGAATGGAGAATGGGATTTTTGCTTAAATTGATTGCACTTGTATTGTCGCAATTAATTGGAGATGAACTAAAATGTATCCCATAGTCCATGAGAGTTTGCCTCATCAAAGGACTTGGGCACAACACCGCTGGCCCGCAATGTACTCGGCTTCATGAGTGGAAAGAGCAACGAGTTTTGTTTCTTGCTAAACCATGAAACTAAGCAAGATCCTAAGAAGTGACATGTGCCACTTGTACTCTTGCGATCAAGATGGCACCTCCAAAGTCGGCATCCGAAAAGCTTATTAAATCAAAATTTTGGTTCATTGGGTACCATAATCCTACATTTGTAGTACCTTTAAGATATTTAAAGATCCTTTTAACGGCACTAAAGTGGGATTGCATTGGGTTGGCTTGGAATCTAGCACAAGCACACACGCTAAACATGATGTCCGGCCTACTAGCGGTGAGATATAGAAGGCTGCCAATCATGCCTCTATAGCGTGTAGGGTCTATGGGAGTACCTTCCTCATCTTTAGATAGCTTTAGAGAGGTGCTCATGGGGGTGCTAGATGACTTTTGACTATCAAAATCAAATTTCTTGAGAAGTTCTTTAGTGTATTTAGTTTGACATATAAAGATTCCATTTTTGGTTTGCTTAATTTGAAGTCCTAAGAAAAATTAAGTTCACCCATCAAACTCATTTCAAATTCATCACTCATGCATTTGCTAAATTCAACACAAAGATTTTCATTGGTGGATCCAAATATAATATCATCAACATATATTTGCACGATGATAGAGTCTTTTCCTTTATGTTTCACAAACAAGGTTGTATCAACCTTACCCATTTGAAATCCACTTTGGATTAGGAATTCACTCAATCTCTCATACCAAGCTCTAGGAGCTTGTTTGAGTCCATAGAGAGCTTTGTTAAGTTTGAAGACATGATCCGGATATTGTGTATCCTCAAATCCGGGAGGTTGTGCAACATATACTTCCTCCATGATAAAGCCATTTAAAAAAGCACTTTTGACATCCATTTGACATAGCTTAAAATTTTTATGACATGCAAAAGCAAGTAGCATTCTAATAGATTCCAGTCTTGCTACCGGTGCATAAGTTTCATCAAAATCTATCCCTTCTTGTTGATTATATCCTTTGGCAACTAATCTAGCCTTGTTTCTAATGATTGATCCATCTTCATCAAGTTTGTTTCTAAACACCCATTTGGCTCCTATAATAGAATGATTCTTGGGTTTTGGGACAAGCTCCCAAACATTGTTTCTTTCAAATTGATGGAGCTCTTCTTGCATAGCTACTATCCAATCACTATCTTCCAATGCTTCTTTTATATTTTTAGGTTCAATTTTGGATATGAAAGCAACATTGTTGCAAATGTCTTGAGTTTTAGATCTAGTTTGGATTCCTTTGTTTAAGTCTCCAATGACATGATCCAAGGGATGGTCTTTCCAAGGTCTAACCTCTTTGGGTAGATCCTTTGGTTGGTTTTCGGGTTCTCTTAGAGAGAGATTTTCTATGTTCTCCCTAATCTCAATAAGTGTATCATCATCATCAACCAATGGCTTGTTTCTATCTTTAGGAAGAGATTCATCAAATTTTATATTCATTGATTCTTCAATAATCAAGCTTTTCTTATTGAAGACTCTATAGGCTCGACTATTTGAAGAGTATCCAAGGAAAATGCCATCATCGGCTTTAGCATCAAATTTTCCTAAGTTATCCTTAGTATTCAATATATAGCATATACACCCAAACACTTTAAAGTAATCAACTTTAGGTAGTTTATTATGATAGAGTTCATAGGGTGTTTTGAGTAATATAGGTCTAATTAATACACGATTTAACACATAGCAAGCCGTATTGATCGCTTCGCCCAAAATATTTTGGAAGAGAGTATTCATTTATCATTGTTCTAGCGGTCTCTTGGAGTGATCTATTCTTTCTTTCAACCACCCCATTGGATTGAGGTGTTCTAGGAGCGGAGAAGTTGTGGGTTATGCCTTGTTTACTGCAATAACTCCCAAATTGATTGAGATTGTCAAATTCTCCTCCATGATCACTTCTAATGGTTGTTATGAGATATCCCTTTTGGTTTTGTATTCTCTTACATAGAGATGCAAATTCATCAAAGGCTTCATCTTTATGTTTTAAAAATAGAGTCCATGTGAAGCGAGAGAAATCGTCAACTATTACAAAAGTGTATCTTGAACCGCCTAGGCTAGGTGTAGTAATAGGTCCAAACAAGTCCAAGTGTAGTAGTTCTAAGGGTCTAGTGGTAGACACTTCATTTTTTGATTTATGAGATACCTTGGTTTGTTTTCCTCTTTGACAAGCATCACATACATGGTCTTTTCCAAATTTGAGTTTGGGTAAGTTTCTAACTAAATTCTTAGATGCAATGGTCTTAATCACTTTTACATTAACATGTCCTAGTTTCCTATGCCATAGGTAGGGGTCAACATCATTTGTCACAAGACATGTATTACTAGAATTTGCTTCATCCAATAAGCAGATATAGATATTATTTTTCCTAATTCCCTTCAGGATAATCTTATCATTTGAATTTTTTACTAAGCAATGAGAGGTTTTGAAAATGACACTATATCCTATATTACACAGTTGACTCACACTAAGCAAATTATACTTTAAATTGTCAACTAGGCATACATTGGATATGATTGTACCTCCAATGGTGATTTCACCGATGCCAATGATTTTTCCTTTGCTATTGTCCCCAAATGTCACCATTCCTCCATTGTACTTGTTTAGCTTGGTGAATAGATTGGGGTTGGCCGTCATATGCTTGGAGCATCCACTATCAATATACCATTCAATTGCTTCACTGCTCTTCAAGCATACCTACAAAAGCAATCAATTATATGTTGGTCCCCATAATCTCATGGGTCCATTGAGGTTAGGATCGATCATACCCTTAGGTATCCAAGCTCTTCTGAAATTTTGACTTTGTATTGTAGGTGTGATAGATGTAGGTTTTCGATGTCCATATGATCTTTGGGTTCTTCTTGGCCCTTGAAATTCATAGTGTCTATATGGAATATAGTAATTTTGTGATGTGTAAGACTTATTGTTGATGTAGGCCCTTTGGTGATCATAGGGCCTAGTGTATGTGTTTGGTCTATAGTGATTTTGAGGTCTTTTGGGTGCATATGGCATATATGAAGCATTTTGCCTATATGGTTGAAATGGCTTAGGCTTGGGATATTGTCTTTGTGGCCATTGGGGCACAAATTCTCTTTGAGGTTTGTTGGTCCTCTTTTGAGAAGTATAGTAGAATGCATGATGCTTCCTTTTTGTATCCGGTTCTTTATATATCACCTTACCATCAATATAAGCACCGATGCAAGTTTCATGTCCTAAATGACATTTTTCACATACAATGGGATGTGAGGTTTGGCCTTGGTTTGATTTTCTCCATCTTGGAGTTCTCATCTTTCCCTTTCCTTTGGCTTGATGTGGTCTTTTACCATCATAGCCTAGACCTTCTTTATTATGAGGTCCCTTTTGTGGATTTCCTAATAATGTATCTAAGGTCTTTTGGCCCTTAGTAAAGGTGTGCAATGTGGAAGTTAGATTCTTATTTTCTTCTTCTAGGTTGTGTGCATGTGAAGTCAACTCATCAATTTTGTGTAGAAGATTGGCTACTTCTTTTTCTAAGGCCTTTTAGAAGCTTCCTCTTGGAGACTTACATTATAAAGTTCTTCAAAGGCCTCTTGAAGTTCTTCATATTCTAAATCATCATTGCAAATTGACACGAGCTATGATAGGGAGAGTTTACCTCGTCATCATCATTGTTGTGAGCCATTAGTGCCAAGTTGACGGTCTCTTCATCGGATTCATTATTTTCTTCTTCACTATCACTTGAATCCCATGATATCTCGGCGGTGCAAGCCTTTTTCTTTCTGCTTTCCTTTCCTTTTAGCTTGGGGCACTCGGTTTTGAAGTGTCCGGGCTTTCTACATTCATAACACACAATGTCCTTGTTAGTATTGTATGTTTTACCTTTGTTTTCTTTTGATGGTTGTCCTTTGTAGAATCTTCCTCCTCTCTTTCTTAGGAATTTTGGAACTTCCTTGTGATTAGAGAGATTTCTTTCTCTATATCCTCTTCATCGCTTTCTTCTTCTTGGATTCGCAAGAGGTCTTGAGTGCGATGGGCTTTCTCCTTGGTTCTTTACTTCTATGACTTTATCATCTTCAAGGAGTTCAACTTCATGGGTTTGTAGAGTACCCATCAATTCATCCATGTATAGAACCTCTAGATCTTTTGCTTGTTTGATGGCGGTCACCATTGGTCTCCACTTGGAGGGTAGTGATCTCAAGATCTTCCTTACATTCTCCGCTTTGGTGTATTCCTTTCCTAAGCTTTTCAACTTGTTAACAATGTTAGTAAACCTAGTAAACATGTTAGAAATACTTTCATCATCAAGCATTTTAAACAATTCATAATCATGAACAAGTTTGTCAATCTTGAGTTGTTTAACTTGTGATGTTCCTTCATAGGTAACCACAAGAGTATCAAACATCTCCTTAGCTGTGTTACACATACTAGTTCTATTGAATTCTTTTTCACTAAGAGCACATTGCATGAATGCAATAGCTTTGTAGTTTTGTTGTATGTGTGTTTTATCCGATGGTGTCCATTCGGATTTCTCCTTAGGTACAATTCTTCCTCCTACTTCTTTTGTGATTTGGAAGGGACCTTCCTCAATCACAGTCCACACATCAATATCATGAGCACACACATAATTTTTGAACCTACACTTCCAGTAGGCAAATCCTTCACCATCAAAGTATGGTGGCCTAGAAGTGTTGAGCCCCTCAATTTGGTGTGTAGATGATGATGATGCCATGGATCGTTTTTAGCACAATATAAAGACAATATGGTCTTAATTTTGAGCTCCCTCTCTGATACCAATTGTTGGGTAACCTAGAGGGGGGTGAATAGGTTACCACTAGTGGATTTTGACTCTTTTTCGATTGGTTGCACACTTATATTAAATATAAAAAGCAGAAGTAAATGAGGCACAAGATTTATAGTGGTTCGACTAACTTAGCCTACATCCACTCCTCTCAACCTTGAGAGAATTCCACTAGTATTTCCCTTTCAATACAATAGGTGGGAAATGACACCTTTACAACTCTTTTAACAGGATAAGAGGATCCTTACAATCTTAGTTCCAGGACAAGAGTATCCTTTCAATCTCTTAAGGATGAGAGGGTCCTTGTACTAATCTAAGTACAGTCTAGATTAATACAACAATGCTTTATCAAATCAAAAGCATAAACAAGTAAATACAATAGAAGTTTGGTATAAATACCTATCAAAGAGTAGTGACACTTTTACCCTTTGAGTGATGGTGCTCAATGATATGAATGAGAGTGATGCACCTTGAGTCTCCTAGATGACTCTCCTTGATGGCATGAGTTGGAGAGAGTGGAGAGTTAAGAGCTTGGTAATATCTCTTTGAAGAGCTTGAATTGAATAACTTAGCTCAATGACAAATTCTCACTTTTGTACTTTCTCAAATGTACAATGCACTTTTTCTATCAAAAGATGTGTTTTGTTCCTTGTTTGGATGTGTTTTATAAAGCCAAAAGTTGGAGTTTGTTTGTTCTCCAACGGATATAAAACTGTCATATTTTTAGTCCGTCGATCGACCTATAAAAGTTGTCGGTCGACCATCAAAAACTAGCCGTTGAAAACTAGCCGTTGAGCCCAAGTTTGGGGCTGTAGGTCGATTGTCGGTCGACCTATGGATCGACCTACAGGTGTCGGTCGACCGATAGATCTGTCGGTTGCAACCGACGGCTACTAGAAACAGGCCTGTATCTTTTATATTCTGTAGGTCGACCGACAGAGTCTGTAGGTCGACCGACAGATAGTCATCCTATTTTTTGATTGTCTGTCAAGGGGATTTTTGGTCCAGCTTGCTTGGGGACTTCATAGGTTTTTGTCTAACACTTTAATGGCCATGTTTCTTGAGTCTAGGGCATGGGAATGAGTTCCTCCTAGGGTCTCTTACATGTGAATGCAATGTGTTTGTGATGTGATATGTACATGTAATGAAATGTGTTCTAATGCACTTGAATCTTCTTGGAGAGTCTTTGTCTTGGCTTCCTTTAGAAGATGTTCCTCAATCTTCAAATTTCTTCTTTTCCTTAACTCTTCATTGTGAGCTCCGTTGATCAAGTCTTTCCTGGATGCTTGATGTTCCCAACGTCTGACTATGAGGTTTGCTTAAAGATTGGAATATTAGTATTAATCTTAATGTTTGTTATCATCAAAATTAGTTTATGGAGGAATGTGTTTTCCAACAAAGTAATCAATCGCCACTACCACGTACTTCCTGTTTCCCGATGTCGGGGTGAAATCTCAGAGAATATCCATTCCCCACATAGCGAAAGGGATTGGGCTCAGCATTGAGGTCAGCTTTGTTGCTAGTCGGCTTGGGATTGGTGCAAACAGTTGACACTTCTCGTACGTCTTCACATACCTCATGGCCTCTTCTTGCATTCTTGGCCAATAGAATCCTTGCCGAAGTATCTTGTATCTAAGAGCTCGACCACCCATGTGACTCCCGCATATTCCCTCATGCACCTCGACCAAGGCATATTCGGCTCCCTTCGGTCCAAGGCATCGGAGAAGAGGGGCAGAGATTGCTCTTTTGTAGAGCACTCCATCGATCATGGTGTACTTGGCAGCTCGGATCTTGACCTTTCTTGCTTCGTCTCGGTTCTCCGGGAGCAGGTCATTCTCCAAGTAGTTGACAATGGACCATCCTCTTCAATGTGCTTTACGCTTTCTTCTTGTAAGGAGGGCTTCTCCAAGATTTCTATGTATACTGATCGGCTCAGATATTGGAGGTTGGCCTCCGCCAACCTTGACAAGGAGTCAGCCACGGCATTCTCTTTTCTCGATATTCGAGTCATCTCAAAGTGCTCGAGTTTGGAAATCAGATCTCGTGCTCGGCTCACGTAAGCTATCATCCTTTCGTCTTTCGCCTCATAATCTCCATTGACCTGGTTGACCACAAGTTGGGAGTCTCCTCGCAGCTTTAACCGCTTTACGCCAATTGTTTTACTGACTCGAAGTCCAGCTAGGAGGGCTTCATACTCGGCCTCATTGTTCGAGGTGGGAAACT
Source organism: Telopea speciosissima (assembly GCF_018873765.1). NCBI lineage: Eukaryota > Viridiplantae > Streptophyta > Magnoliopsida > Proteales > Proteaceae > Telopea > Telopea speciosissima. The sequence goes on along the minus strand of NC_057924.1, from coordinate 28,190,376 downwards.
TAAACCTCAGGGTATATTGGATCAGACACCCTTCGGGGCTTACCAGTATCAGGCCCGCCCCGCTTCCTCCAGAGTTGCTTGAGCCATCGACATTCATGGTCCAAGTCAGGTCGGCCGTAGCCCCGACCTCTTCTGTTATCTTTTCTTCCCCGACTTCAAGGTCGGGCCCAGTGCATTCGGTGATGAAGTCGGCAAGGGCTTGTCCTTTTATCGCCATCCTCAGACGATAGCTTATATCGTATTCACTCAGCTCAACCGCCCAGGTGATCAGCCATCCCGAAACATCGAGTTTGTGCAATATCTTCTTGAGTGGTTGGTCGGTCAGTACCGCAATCGGATGAGCTTGGAAGTACGGCCTTAGTTTCCTTGCGGCCGTAACAAGAGCGAATGCTACTTTCTCGAACCCAGAGTATCTTGTCTCGGCATCGACAAGAACGTGGCTGATGTAATATATGGGTCTTTGAGTTTAACTTTCTTCTCTAATCAACACCGCGCTGACCGCTACAGGGGTAGCGGCTAAGTAAACTTGAAGCTCCTCTTTTGGCTCAGGTCGGCTGAGAAGAGGCAGGTTCTCCAAATATTTCTTCAGCTCTTCAAAAGCTTCCTGGCATTCGTCCGACCAGATAAAGTCCTTTGGGTTCTGGATATTCTTGAGGGCCTTAAAGAACGGTAGGCACTTGTCGCCCGATCTCGACATGAATCGTACCAACGCCGCCACTCGTCCGTTTAGCCTCTGTACTTCTCGGATCGTCCTTGGAGGGCTCATCTCTTGGATGGCCCTGATTTTTGCCGGATTGGCTTCGATGCCTCTGACAGAGACCATGAAGACGAGGAACTTTCCCGAGGTCACGCCGAATGCACACTTGGCGGGGTTTAGCTTCATTTGGTTCTTCCTCAATATGCCAAAGGCTTCTTCCAGGTCAGCCAAGTGGTGTTCGGCCTTCAAACTTTGCACCAACATGTCGTCCACATAGACTTCCATGTTTCTTCTGATCTACTCGTGGAATATATAGTTCACGAGCCGCTGGTATGTCGCTCTGGCGTTTTTCAATCTGAACGGCATGACCTTGTAGCAAAAATTTTCTTGGTCAGTTCGAAATGCCGTGTATGACTCATCCTCCTCATGCATCATGATTTGGTTATCGTCGGAATACGCATCCATGAAACTCAGCATCTCATGACTTGCTGTGGCGTCGATCAAGAGGTCGATTCGAGGTAGCGGGTACTCATCTTTTGGACAAGTCTTATTGAGGTTGGTGTAGTTGACACACATTCTCTACTTCCCGTTCGGTTTAGGGACCATGACGACGTTAGCCAACCAGGTCGAGAATTTTTTTTCTCGAATGAACCCTGATCGGCGAAGCTTCTCCACCTCTTTTTTGATCGCGGTTTGTCGATCAAGTGCGTAGTTCCTTCTCTTCTGTCGAATTGGTTTTTGACCTGGATCTACGTGGAGCCGGTGTTCTGCTATATGCCTGGGTATGCCCGTCATGTTGGCAGTCGACCAGGCAAAGACATCGATGTTCACCTTTAAAAAAGCTCCGAGCTGACTCCTTTGATCTTCATTCAGTAATGATCCGAGCTGGACCACCTTTGCTGGGTCATCTTTGCTGAGATGAAATGGGGTCAGGTCTTCCATGGGTCGTCCTCTCCTCTCGATAAGCTCATCCCGCTGATCCTCAGGGAGGTGTTCGACGCACATTGCCATTCCTCGGACATTACCTTTGTTTTGCTGGATAAAAGTAGCATAGCACTCCCGCGCCTTCTTCTGGTCGCCTTGGACCTCGCCGACACCGTTCTCGATGGGGAACTTCATCTTCAAGTGTGTCAGGGAGATGATGGCTTGGAGAGCGATCAATGAAGGATGGCCGAGTATGGCGTTGAAAGCCACTATCGACCGTACTACCATGAATTTAACTTGGATTATCGCCTGGCATGGAGCTTGCCCAATCATGACCAGCAGGTCAATTGAGCCCTTGATGGTCGCGGCAGCTCCCAAGAACCCGTGAAGTGAGCTGCCTTCCGGCTTGAGCGCTTCGTCGCCGAAGCCAAATTATCGGTACGCTTCTAGTGACATAAGGTCCACGAATGCACCGGTATCGACCAATACACGGTGGACGGGTCTCTTCGTAATTTCTACCTGCACCACTAAAGCATCATCATGAGGTAAACTTATACCTTCGAGGTCAGCCTCGGTGAAGGAGATCGTAGCCGCTAGCTTGAGCTTCTTGGTGGGCATCTCGACAACTCCGATGAACCGTGCGTTTGCCTTAGCCTTTCAAGTAGTCTCTTACCCGGGCCCTCCGAGGATAGTGTATATGGGAGCTCCCTTGTCACTGCTCGGCCCGGACCAGTCCTCTTTCTTCTCAGCTCGGACTTTATCTTCATCTCATTCAACTCGCCTATTTTTGGGCCTCGGCTCGGCTCTTCTTTGATCCCGCTCTTCAACCCGCCGACCCCCACACTCTTCTCGGCCTCCTTTGACATATCGCTTCAAATGGCCTGCTTTTATCATCTCTTCAATTTCTCTTTTTAGCTGATAACAATCCTCGGTGTCGTGATCGGTGTCCTTGTGGAACTGACAATATTTGTTGGGATTCCGAGATGACCCTGCTTGCATCGATCGGGGTCAGCGGATGTACCCCCCATCCTGTATTTGCATCAAAATCTCCTTGCGTGAGGTATTCAGTGGGGTGTAATCGGGGCTCCGAGCTCAATCCGACCTATCGGGTCGACGATCCATCCTGGGCCGTTTGTCTTCTCTACGGTTTTTTGTTGTCGACCTTTTCTTGTCGGGTCGGCCTTCGTTTCCCTTCTGGGCCTGGAGGACCTTGGCCATCTTTGTAAATTTATTGCATCTCTCCAAGAGCTCGGCCAGGTTTCTGGTCGGCTTCTGGGCCAAGTCCTTGATGAGGTCCATGTAGGCCAGTCCGTTGCTCATAGCCGTATGGGCCGTGGCCTCATCCAAATCCTTGATGTCTAATGATTCCTTGTTGAAGCGGGAGACGAAAGCTTGGATCGACTTGTCGGGCCTTTGCTTCACGCTGAGGAGGTTGACCGTTGTCTTCTTGTGTTTCATACTACTCTGGAAGCGCGTGACGAAGGCTCGACAGAGTTGAGCGAAGCTTGTTATAGAGTTTGGCGGCAACCAGGAGAACCATGAGGTTGCCGCGCCCTTCAGGGATGTAGGGAAGGCTCGACAAGAAATGATCTCGGTTCCTCCGTACATGGTCATCATTGCATTAAAGTAGTTGATGTGATCCGTCGGGTCGGTCGTCCCATCATATCGGTCGAACGGGGGAGGTTTGAACTCGATTGGTAGCGACGCGGTCATGATCTCGGGAGGATATAGGTGACGCCCGACCAACGAATAGGCGTCTGGGGTCGCTTGTTTCTTCAACCCCTCCACTTGCTCCGCCAAGTCTCGTAGCCGCCTCTCCAGCTCGGTTTCAGGTGCTCGTCCAACCGGCTCCTCAGCCCAAGGTTGGTAGGGTCGGTCATCCCGTTGTGGTCAGCCATTCTGGTAAGCTCGGTCCGCACCATCCTTGTTCTTCTTTCCTCCTGGAAGTTGGACCCATGGGGGCTCCCCTATTGTTCTTCTCGGGGAGGTGAGCTTTGACGCCGGGGGGTACGACGAGATCCTTCTCCTTGTCTCGCAATGCGCCTTTCATTCGGCTCTTTCCCTTGTTCTCGGACTCTCCTCGGCTGTTCGTCCTCTCCGAGCCGTCCAGAAAATACCGACCTCCTTGCTACCGAGCCGGCTGGTTTGATTTCCTGCCCTGTTCCTGGGCTTTGGCGATGCTCTTGCTCATCCTGCCGAGCGCCTCTACTAGGGCGCAAAGGTGGAGTCTTCTCACGAGACGGGTGTGAGGACGCGGCTCGGCTAGGCTCGGCCCTACGCCGGCCACCATTTTACTGTAAGTTTCTCTCTACGTGGACCGGGGCTGGAGGGGGCGTGACTAGTGGTTGGCCCATCAGCCCGCCTCGGGCCATCTGGTTCATGAAGGTGCGCAGCATCTCGTTGGTGTGGAGCATCTGCAACTGCAAGTCCATAACTTGTCGATTATTTGCTGGGGCTTCGGGGTCCAAACTCTCTGGCAAGGGCGGCGACACTGGTAGGCCCATCCCGTCCAAGCTTGGCTCGGCCTGTACCTTGTCAGCCGCGGCCGTGGTTAGCACACCTCCCCCATTCCTACCCTCCGGTGGGGGAATGGGACTGATCATGGTACCCGTGATGGGCTGCGCACCCCTTGCCCGAGGGGGTCTTCTGGTTATCCCCTGCCGAGAGGCTTCGGGGGGCGGTGATCGCCTCGTCTGCCCAATGGATTGTGGCTCGTCCGTGCGGGAAGTCGAGCCATGCTGCCCTGATCTCGTGTGCACCATTATTGTTGCTCTTGAAGTTGGTAGAAACAATGATGCTTGCTGATGTTGTTCCCACAGACGGCGCCAAATCTGTTGCGTGTGGAAATCTCCGACTCTTGGTTCGCCCACGGATGAGCCTGCAAGGACTAAGTGATGAGCACAAGAGGGCCGGTGTGGCTCCTGCCTAGGACTCTCCGATGCTCAAGTTAGATCACCAGTGCAACAGCGTAATAGCTAGTAAAAAGCGAGATGATGAATGGTGCTCCATACCTGGGTATTTATAGAGTGAGGATGAGATGAGGCGGTTGGGAGAGTCCTAGTATGGTAGGAGTCCTTCTGTCAGAAGGTTCTCTCGCATAGAGCGGAGTGGAGACCTATTTTCGGGGTCGGGCTCTTATTAAGGTAAGAGTCCATATAGAGTGTGATTCCGTGTTGTGCGGGGATCGTGGCTCGATCCTTATCCCGTGATTCTTGGGATGCGCTGACGTGGCCCGAAGATCCCCGGTGGGGCGCTATGGTAGCTTCACTGGAGGAGGGCTCAACCTCCGAGGTCGGCCCAGGGGGTCGGTAAGGGAGGTCGGTCCAAGAGGCTGGTCTTGGCCGTAAGCTCGGCCAGGAGTCTATGGCTGACCTGTATGAGCTCGGCCTCAGCCACCGGCTAGCTTACGCGAGTCTAGCTCTGTCAGGTGACTTATCGAAGATGGGGTCGGCCCAGTTTCCTGCTCGGCCCAACTTGGTTCTCAGACTGAGGTCGGGTCGGCCATGTGGCAGCCTCTGATAGGTGGGGTGTTTTATGCCTCATCACTATGCCTCTGCCACAATCACATGGTTGTCCACCTGTTCGGACATTCCCGTCACAGTTAGTTCTAGTGTAGTAGATGCAAACCTACATCTTCTTTGCTCGTACTTGCCATGACTGCTCAAATTTCCCTAAATACCATGGAATGGGCTAGATCAAGGTAGTTGGGTCTTGGACTGGTGTTTCCCTTTGCAACATGTTTATCGACCTTATAGATGACTCCGGAGAATAAGTCCCCTTCACAAGTGGTTGTGAGGCTTTCCGTGTGGGTATCGGATATTCCACCCAAGCGGCACCTTCTGACTTTGGATGATAGAAAGGGGAATCGGGTCGATCCACTTAGTACGATCTATATGTTTGGCATCTTCTTAGAGCATGTTTACCCCATGGTTGGGTAGAGGATTTGTGGTGACATTTGGCAGCTGCTTCTTCTGAAGTTCAATTTTTCCTTCATCAATCAAATCTTGGATTGCATGCTTAAGGAATATGCGGGGATTGCTCAAACCACAGGCCTAGGGGGAACTGAATTGATCATTCCCTGCTTCTTGAGCTTGGTGAATAACAACGAGGGTATCATTCCTCCAAAGTCAAAAGTCCTTCTGGGTGGTTCAGGTTCAGTTTGGATCACAAGAGGGGTGGATCCTGTGGTTACCACTTGGACTTCTACCGCTTGGTTGTTTATCCCTGCCGCATTTCCTCCCTTTGCTCTTGGGCTTTTCCTTGCCGAGTAGTTTCCTGAGGCATCGTGGGTCATACTCTGGTTCTGCCTTTCTTTGAAGATCTTGTCTTCAATCTTTTTCCCAATTGTCATATGGGCATCAAGCGTCTTGATATGCTGATAATATATCTTCTCACGGTACTCCCCATACAGGTTTTCTAACAATATCTTGACCTATTTCTCTTTAGTGGGGTGGTTCCACATCTTCGTAGCCTTCTCTCTGAATCTCATGATGTAGTTTGAAAATTCTTCACTTGGTTCTTGCCTCAAGGTCTCCAACTCTCTTCGAGTAATATCCATCTCGATATTGTACGAATACTGCTTCGTGAATGCTTTAACCACAGAGGCCCATGATTGGGTTTGAGTGTGATCAAGCTATGTTAACCACCTTAAAGCAGATCCAGCCAAAGAATACATGAATGCCTGCCCCATTTGGTTCTCAGAGAGTCCCCATGATCTGGCAATGGTAGCGAAAATCTTGAGATGAGCTCTAGGATCTCCTGACCCATCGAACTTGTTCAACTTCCACTTGAAATCTTTAGGAATTTTTCCTTTGGGAAAGAACACTAAGTCTTCTTCATCTTTCTCCTTGACTTTGCCTTTGACAACCACTTCCAGTTTGACTACCTTTTCTCTCATCTTCTTCTCTCTTTCTGTTTCGGGAGGATCCGTAGGATGACTATCATCCCCTTCCTCCACCAATATGGTGATTGGAGTCTTGGGGTTGCAGAGTTGGTTTTTCGGACCTCCTACTCCATTAGTCCGGATATGGATCTGCCCTTAGAGAGTTCATTGACTGACTGCACCAGTTGTGCCATGAGTTGCCACATTTCGGCCATGTCTGCCTGCAACCTATCTACTCGGTGTTCGACTTGACTTTCAGACAAGTGGTCCTCCATAGGATCTATGCTGCTTACAAGTGATATCTCAACAAATGAACTAGAGGAATGAGAAGAGAATGGAGAGCTTGGGGAGAATGATGGACCGGCTCGAGTCAGCCTTCCATTGCGTCGAATCCAGATGGGCGAGGACGGAATTGTGCTTCTACGAAAAAGAGAAGAAGATTTGGTTCAGATCCTAAGAAGGAACAAACCTTATTCAATAAATTTTTTTATTATTATTTTTTTTTCATCATTACTATTTTCTTTTTTTTGTTTTATATTTTATCATATTCTTTTTTTCTTTTGTTATTATCATTTTCTTATTTTCAACATTTCCCCTTTTTTTTTTGGTTGTTTTGTCTGGCTCAAGTAATCGAAGCTATCATCAGAACTTCAGTTGGACCTTTCTGAATGCAGGCTTCAAATGCCGTCATTGCCCAAGCATTTTTTGACACAACATAAAAAAACAAACAAAAGAAAGATCCTAGTTATCGGGTTACTGATGATTGTGTCTGGGGTCAACATGAGATGCCTTTATTTCGAGGGACATGTAAGGTTCCATCATATGGAAGTGGGCTTCCATTTTTCTTCAAGGAACCATTGCGGGACTATGAAATTCCTTACCTTTGGTGGCATCTTGTACCGAATCTAGGTTAATCGTCAAGTGACCCTAAACTCGGTCTTTCTTATAGCTAACAAAGGTTAATTTGTGTCGTACCCTAATCATATATGGTCTATTTTTCTACATGATGCATGTAATGGGTAGGCTTCCATAGGACAGAACAAGGTCACCCTTGACAGAACCAATATACCTATTACTCGTGGTCGCGAATTATAGGCATATGATTCTTTTGATATACCTGGAGAATAGGTCACACAAACTCAGAGTAATCGAGCTAGTACCTTTTTTGGGTGGCGAAAGCACTTCACAGCACACTAGTGAATACCCTCGCTGGTGATTCTAAACTCGTACAGTCAATATCAAGGGCTGTAGCTTCACTGCGAATTACCCATGACTACTCATGGGGTCCAACGACTATCTACGGGCGTAAGAGGGGTTCCCATGAAGTGTGTGTGTGCAAGAAAGTGGTACAGGAAGTGGCTATCATCTGATCTCAGAGTACTTAGTATGACATGCCTCACCTCCCCGGGGGTAAAGGCACGACAGGGAGTACCCTCGTCGTTTGATTTCACTTCGAGCACTATGCATGATGCGGTTAGTACACACAGGGGTTAGCCAGACAAACATATTATGGTATTTATTATTATTTTTTTTATTTTTACACAAGAATTTGGAGAGAACATTCTATCATTTATTGGTAGCATCTATTTAGAAAGTTTGACCTCGAGTGGATGTTTGTCAAAACTATATCCCCAGTGGAGTCGCCACCGTAAGTACCATGGTCCTCGATCTCTGACGAGGTTTTCGCAGCCTTCTTGGCTACCATTTGTATTAGTATGGATGATATTGTCAATGTATAATATTGATAAATGGGGATTGGGATCATGTATTAAAATATGCTAACATAATGTGAAGTCGCCACCTAGGGTTAGGGCCTACGACCCATTAAGTGTAACCCTATCCGTTGTGAATGGAATTGGGCTAAATGACTCCATATGATCTGACCAGAGGTTCGGGTAAAGGGTAAGGTTACGAGTGTGGGAAGGTGTTAGGCACCCACCTCGCCCGGCCGAAGCCGGTCTCTCTGTATTAGATGCTACATAAGGACGAATGTTCTCTCTCTTTTATTACGGGGATGGGGGATATTATGAACTACATTCAGACGTTGTAAATTAAATTAGAACATAATAAACTACATTACATATATGAAAAACATATACTAAAACGATGAAATACGAAAGGACTACATTGAAACGATGAGAATGCAGTAATTATACCTGTACGATTATATTCCCTTGGCTCAGGGGAGATGGACGAATGGGCTGACACCGATTCCTTCTGGGTAGAGCAACGGATCTTTTAAGTGATTTGGTGGGGAGAAAACGGATAGAATAACGTTTGTAATAAAGGGGTTTTAACTGTTAGTCGTACACTGATGGAATAACAATGCCTAGGAGCGGAAATGCTCTATGCTTGGAGGGATAATCAAAGGATCTATCCACACCAGAGAAGGCTTCACTCACTCACACTCTCATAAGAGAAAGAGGAGAAAGGAGGGTGAAAATGGAGAAAAGAGGGGTGGAAATCACTTGGGGAGGGTCTCTCTACCCGAAAATCCTTGAAAAATAAGGGAGGGAGACCCTCCTAATTATAGGGGAGGGGGACCCTCACTACTGGCCAGATAAGTCCTCCACGGCACCGTGGAGATGTCTACGGCGCCGTGGGGGACTTTTCCACGGTTTCATGTGTGACATCAGCAGGCTGATGTCACACCCCTTCATGGCGCCGTGGGAGCGCAGTACCACTTTTTCCTTATTTTTGGGCCTAAAATGGGCCATTTTGTGTTCAGAATGTTATGGGTCAAGTATCTTAGGTTCAGAAAGAGGAAAAGTGCGTGGTCCATCATCCATGTCCCGTTGTCATCATCGCCAATCAGGGGGTGACGAAAATCGGTGTCTACACCCATACCACCAATGATGACTTGCACATCAGATCCGATTTACAGTCATACAACAGACACAGCAATATGATATGCAATATGAATAATGATAAATGATGATGATGATGATGATGATGAGATGTATTGTATGCATAAATGCTATGTTGTGTAGAGTACTGGAATTGTATCCCTGGTACCGAAACTTACCCTCGATCTCCAACGATACAATACCATTAATCTACGACATAGTAGAGCCATATCCCTGGTACCGGAACTTATCCTCGATCCCCAATAATATAACCCTAACTATGTCAGTGGAAGTCTGTCGGTCCTGGAACACACCATCGGTCTCCCAGCAAGCCACCGATAATCCCAACCACGGTACCGGAACACACCCTCGATCCCTGGGCTGGATTACCAATGCGACAATCACGGTGTAGGAACTTATACATCTACCTCCCGTGTCCGTTTAACACAAAATTACAAATGCAATATTGTGTAAGATGCTATATGAATCTATCGTATCGAGAGGTATTCCGGGTGCATCAACGTTCCATTCCATCTATCACCCGGGTACCAGCACGACACTGCACAGAACAGGCCAAATATAATACATGATAAGAACATTAAACAACCACATCATCATTTCATCCATTTTCAACACAATCACAACGCATATCCATCAATCAACATATACATGAACATAATCATAGGTAAATAATGCAAATATGCATTATGCATGAAGTATGACAAGTAACTTGATTGCAAATGAAATATATCATATAAACATAGAATCAATCAATGAACAAACAAAGTCCAACCCCCACTCACCAATGATTCGTGTAATGTTCAAGGTGTCTATTAATTTTTACTTTGGTATACGCTCTCCCGTACAAGCTCAATAGCCTAAAGGTGTGAGAGCAAGTGTTAGAATATGTGTGGAGGGATCCCACTAGGATTCCCCAAGTGTTACTATTGTGTATAGCAAAACATAAACTTTCTAAGCCAATTACTTTCAATCTTCACCCCTATAAGTGTTATGGTCTTTAAGACCCTATGAGGATCACCTCAAGGTCAAATAAGACCACCAAGGCCTAGCCTAAGCATTAGTCTTGGAATTCACGGGTTTGTAATCACTTTGGGCTTTTCCATTTCTAGGTTGAGGTCACAAGTCCCTTAAGACAGCAAGGGGTTTTGATGGCATCAAGGGTAGACCTTGGCATCACAATAGGTCACTTGATTAACATATATTTAGGGGACACTTTAGGTGGTAATTGAGCCCCTATTAAGATTTATTAAGTCTTACATAAGCAGCCACAACGTGGCGAAGTCACCGGAATACAATCGTGTTCCTAAGTTGCTGTCAAAACATATCAGCTAGGTTTGGACCCACATTTGAGGGTCTTTTATTTGGATTGGGTCCACGGTTTCTTCATATAAAATGCATCCATTTGAGTCTATTTTACAACATAACTTGAATCACGCCGATATAATATGTATAAAAAAAGTTATGGCCAAAACACTAAACAATGGTCATGCTGTCAACTGCGGGCGGAATCACGAACGGATTCTGTTGTGTGAGTCCGCCCGTGCATCCGTTCGAACCTTAAGACACACCCGAGAGAGGCGGGTCCATGGGCGGATGCACGATTCTGAGTCCGCTACTGAGTTCGCTCGTAGTAGGAATGGATTTTTCAAGTCCGAACTTCATCCAAATTGATCCCCAATGGCTTCAAGGGCTTGTAGGGATGACTTCCAAGGTTCATTAGGGTCCCAAATATCCCAATGGCACAATGTATTAAGGCATCTATGATCTATATCCAATTCCTCAACCCAAACTTGGGTTTTTGGGATAAAAATCTAGATTTTCATGGCTTGGGTTGAATAGCACTTCAAAGAGAGGTGCAAGGGTATGCAAAGGCATCCCAAAGGGACTACAATCATCCCTCCAACAAGAGCATTGGGTCCCAAATGGAACCCAAGCTAAATCCAAACTCCAAAATCCAAAACCCTAAGCTAGAAATTAGAGAAATATAGAGGGAGAGTTCGAAATCACTTACCACCAATAGGGAAACAAGGTCTAAGGCTAGGTGAGCCCCCTTTAACCTCCTTCCTCCTACTTCTCCTTCTTCTCCTCTTCTTCTCCTCTTCTTCTCTTCTTCTTCTCCTTCTTCTCCTTCTCCCTTATTTTCCTTCCTTTTCTTCTTTCTTTATCCAGACAGTAAGAGGGGAGGGAGAGAGTGTGAGTGAGGGAGTTCCCTTTCCCCCTTTCTCCTTCTTCTTCTTCTTCTTCTTCTTCTTCTCCCTTCCTTTCTCTCTTCTACGGTTTTAGCATTTGGGAGAAATAAGGAAAAGCTTAAGAGCTTCTCCTCTATTTATCCTCTTAAGGCTAAAATAAACTACAAAATGTAAACTCCCTGAACTACCCTTACCTTTATTCCCTTTTCCCTACAATAAGCCATGGTCTAATTATTGGGCCAAGATTAAACCTATGGTCTTTGAACCAACCCAACTTCTCAAACCTAAAAAGAACCTATTGGCTATAAAATGAAATGGGCCTTAGGGCCAGTTTGGCTAAGGTTCTTAGGTCCAAATAGTTAGGATATGTTTGACTTAGCTTAAGGTCCAAAAATGTGTTTTAGTCTAGGGCTTGTTTGGCTAGGGTCTTTTAGTTATAACTTAAGACCTGTTTGGGTAGGGTAGCTTAAAAGTTCATTTAACAAGAAACACATCTAAACCTAGTTTTTGAATAAAACATGGGCCTTAAGGTCCGTTTGGTTTCTCATTAAAACCTCAAGTGCTAAGGTCTTAAGTCTTGTTTGGTTTAGACCTTTAACACTAAAAGTCATTAAAATCATATTTGGGCCTTATGGGCCCACATACAAGGTCCAAAATGCAAAAGAAGGTAAGGGTGGGGATCCATATGGTTCAAGGGTCTGATTATAGTGTCCGGGACAAGGGAATGTGGGTCCCATAAGAAAATAAACCAAAATGGCAGATAACAGCACTGGCGGATTATCGATCGGATTCACCAGCAGTGGATCCGATCGTGGGTCCGTTCCTACTGTCAAGGCTAAAATCAATAATAGGGATGTGGGGCTTTGGCCCACCATCCAAGACTTCGAGGGGACACTTATAATAATATTTTAAATTCACTGTCATAGGTGTTGACCATTGCCACCATGGCATTACCCTTTGGGTAAAGTCTAAATTGCCCAGGAGTATTAGGGTATATTTTGGGTATGGGTGTAACATAGAGAGTATTGGGACACAGTTTACAGATCTGCCCTCTTTATATGCCGACCAGTGCTACTAGTTCACAGGTGCCGAAGTCTTACGGATGGTCTGACATGATGGCACAGTTCTAGGGCCTCCGCACCCAGCTTATTGAGATGTCGACGCGGATGGATTAAGGCTTCACTTCCTTGGAGGGGAGAGTAGGTTCAGTGGAGCGGCACTTGGATTTTTGGGACTCTTATTATCGCGTCGATTCCCGACAGACTCAGTCTCTGCCGAGCAAAATACCTCCTCAAGAGTAGCTTTCCAGCCCGAGTTCTTATATTTTGACCTGTCTTGATGTAGTTCTGACTCTCTTTTTTTTTTATACCATGGTTTATGTAATAGTTTTTTTTTTTATTTTGTTCCAGTAGATGTATTTGGAAGTAGTACTTCCATTTAAAACCTTATGTAGTGGCTTCGGCCACAGTTAACTTTTATTAATATATGTGTTATGTCTTTTATTTTCATTTACCCCCTGTAGCTTTTAATTATTGCATGTTTTATTTTCTTACAATTTATTATTCCTATTCCGCCATCTGTGAATGTAGAAAGAGCTTCACGCTCTGATACCAAGCTCTGTCACACCCCAAACCACCCTGGGAGGATTAGGTAGGTGACCCAAATTGCAAGACAGCAATCCGCCAAATCCCACGGATCTAGAAGCAGTTAATCCATTCACAGACACACATCCACCATAATACAACATGTAAAATTCAGATTGCTGCAAAAAACTATAAATACATTAAAATATAAAAGAAGCGTAGCAGTACAGGAAATGATATTATATACAATAAGGTGTTTGATCATTCCCTTTCTCACTCCCACAAATAGAACAATAGAAACTACTATATACATCTTCTAAAACAAAAGAAAATATACACAGGGCAAGGTAACTCAAGCCCCAAAAAGAAGAAGAAAACTAAAAGTAAAAACGGGGATAAACTCCTGTCAAAAACAAAAAGGAGTCCCCAAGATAAAAAGCATCAACAGCAACACCCTTCACAGGTCATCTTCAGTAACCACCGAGAGTCAATAGTATGACCTCCGTTGGGATCCACACCAATATGGTCATAACCACCATGGCTCTCCTCCGCGTAATAAGCCTCCCTGCCACAGTGACATCTACCTGCAAAATCATCAAATAGAAAACATGTATAACAAAGTGTGACCTCCACCAAGCCCATGAATGAAACATATCATCATGCATACATATGCAATCACAATCAATATGGATCCTACATGAGGTGCAGTCCAATTATTTATTAGCCACCTAACATCACAACTAAGGCAGGTTAGTGCTACTACAATCCCCAATACATGTGTCCCTAGTGCGAGCTTTTAACCCCTTCCCACGATACACCCATTGAGTTGTCGGAGAGGACCAATCGGCTCCTGCATTTGTTCCCTAAGGTCAGCCCGACCAACCCTCTGTGATTAACCTGTGAGGCATCCATCCCATATTCACATTTCCGATGCAATCATATTTCTTCTCTTTTCATTTCTTTTCTTTTCTTTTCTCATATATGATCACTCCCACAGGCATCCAACACCTTAACCCCTGTTGGTAAGGGTACACAGCACGGGTGATGAAACTCTAACCCTTGTCTATATGGCATCGTATGAGTCGGGCGGTGTCAACCGTATCCCATTCTACGGGTTATCACAGGCCTCATTTCCAAGCCGGCTTCGGCATCTAATCTAGCATTCACATTTAGCATACCGTATTCAACCATAATTTTCAGCAGTCAACACAATGTTGTTTTGAGTTTTCAAGATTCATGAATTAAATATGTAACACAGTATTATTAAGATAAGATTCAATTCAGCATATTAATTATGTTACATCTACACACACGATGACATTCCACTCACCTTGGTCTGGTTCTATAGGTTCAGTTATTGTTTCAGTTCCGGCTGGTGTCTGGTAGTGCACCTCGAGCGCAGGATCAAATCCTAAAGTATTAAATCAAAAATGTGTTATTTAATATTCAAAACTATTTTTGGATGTCCTAGTGTTGGTCTAGGCTCACTGGTCTGACTCGGTGCTCAGTCTAGTATTACTTGGAATTCTCCGGGTCTTACACTAGGCCATAGGGTCAATGTTCCGGTGAATCATCCGAAGATGTGGATCGGGGTCAAATCTGGTATTTACTAGTGTAATAGGTTGTACATGGTCCCGACAGTCTCACAAGTCAGTCCTCAGGTCAGCAGTTCAGTTGGACCATCACTGGAAGGGTTGTCAGGCCCTGTGGGGCCCACTTGGGTACCCAAGGAATAAATATAAATGAACAGATGTGAGGAGGGGTATTTCTCATGATCAGGCGGTAACTGGGTCAAATCTTCTGAAAAAACATCAGGAAATTCTCTGATGACGTCAAGTTCCTCCAAGGGCTTTATCTTTGCCTCCGTGTCTAACACGGTGGCCAAAAAGCCTTGGCATCCTTCATTTAACAACTTTCGCGTCTGGAGGGTGGCTAGGGTTATCCTTCTGGGTTTCCTCTTTGGTTCACTTTGATAGGTGAAAACTGACCCATCTTCCAACTTGAACAGTATCCTCTTTTCCGCACACATGACATTTGCTCCATAGGCGAATAGCCAATCTGTCACACCCCAAACCACCCCCTGGGAGGATTAGGTAGGTGACCCGAATTGCATAACGGCAATCCGCCAAACCCCACGGATCTAGAAGCAGTTAATACATTCACGGTCCCACATTCATCACATTACTACAAGTAAGATCAGAGTGTTGCAAATAAACTACAATTATAATAACAAAGAGAAAGCGTAGCGATACGGGAATGATGGTGATATATATATATATATATATATATATATATATATATACATATGTTCTGAAACATTCCCCAGTACAACCCACAACTGGAAGTAAGACTGACATATACATAAGTAAAAGAGAAATACATGTATATACAGGGCGAGATAACTCAACCCCAAAAAGAAAGAAAAGACTAAAACTCAACTAGAAGCAGAAACAGGGATAAAATCCTGTCAAAAGGGAAAAGGAGTCCCCAAGATAAAAAGCATCAGAAGCACTCCTCACTGGTCTTCATCAATAACCACTGGGAATGCTCGCATCATCGGTACGACCTCCGTCGGGGTCCACACCAATATCATCATAATAACCAGGGCTCTCCTCCTCGTAATGAGCCACCATGCCACAGCGGCATCCACCTGCAGAATCATCTAGAAGAAAAACATAAATAACAAAGTGTGAGCCCTACTGAGCTCGTGAGCAAAACATATCATCATGCATGCACATGCAACCACATTACTCATGATCCTACATGATATGCAAGTCATTACCGACCTAATAATACAACTAAGTCAGGTTAGTGCTACTACAATCCCCAATACATGTATCCCTGGTGTGGGCTTGGTTACCCTTTCCTGCGATACACCCATTGAGTTGTCAGAGAAGACTAGCCGGCTCCAGCATCTCCCTACCCAGGTCAGCCTGACCGGCCCTCTGGATTGAACTTGTGAGGTAACCTACTCAATATCATTCCACCTTACCGGTGCATAAACTTTATATGTGGCATATAGCCAAAAATTCACATTTCGGTGCTTCCCAAGCTTGTAGCCCGAGGCTTCCCAGCATATTTGCCCTGGGGCATCCCAACTATGCTGAGGGTTCCTAACGTAAATGCCTCTAGGGTTTTACGGTAGTCCTCATAGTCATCCAACACCTTAATCCCTGTTGGCAAGGGTGCATAGCACAGGTGATGAAACTCTAGCCCCATGTCTATATGGCATCGTATGAGTCGGGCGGTGTCAACCGTATCCCATACTACGGGCTACCACCGGCCTCATTTCCAAGCCGACTATGGCATCTAGTCTAACATTCACAATCATCATGTAAAAGTCACAGTGTTGATCAACAGACAAACAATGTGTAATAGTTTGAGTAATTGAACAGAATTAAATAACACAATATTTATAATTAAAGAATTTAATTGTCGGCATAATTATATTACTACACATACATACACGATAAAATTTCACTCACCTGGGTCTGGTTCTAGAAATTCAGTTGCAGTTTCAGTTTCGGCTGCAGTCTGGCCTTAGGCCTCGAGCGCGGGATCAAATCCTAGATATAAATCATAAATTTGTCATTTAATATTCCAAACTATTTTTGGATGTCCTAGGGTTGATCTAAGCTCACTGGGATGAGTCGATGCACAATTGATCATTTCTTGGAATTCTCTGGGCCTTATACTGGGCCTTAGGCCTATGTCCCAGTGCATCATCCAGAGATGGTGGTCTAGGGGCAGAATGGTCATTTATCACATTGGTACATGTCTCTAGGTCATATTAGCTTCACAGTACTGTCCCCAACTTGACAGTGCTACAAGGCTATCATAGGCAAGGTTTCCAAGTCCTACGGGGCCCACTTGGGTTCCCAAGGCATTCATTCACATGGATAGATGTGGGGAGGGGCATCTAGGTCATTTCCCACCTTCCCACATAGTTTCATGGCCTATGGGTGAAGTCCCCCAAGACAGATCAGTAAAATAGTGAAGTTTCATTCACTGGGCGATGTCTCTGGGTGATGTCTGCATCGCCCAGTGCATCACCCAGAGATTGCAAAACCAGAATCAGGCTGAGATTCCAAGGTTTTGAACCATGGGCAGTGCATGGATCTTCTCCCCATGCATGTTAGGTCATCTTGGACCCCCAGGGGTATACTTTGCACTAGTCCTTGTGGATTTTCAATTGGGCCCACCACTTGGCTACCAGAGGCTGCCCGAACAGCCTAGTGAATAGTAACATAGGGTATCCTTAGTTGCAAATCACTGTTTTGACTGCATGCAAAGCTGGATTCAAGTGTAAAATAGTAATCTAAGGCTGTAACCACCTAGGGTTAGGTCCCATGCAGCCAGGGCATGTAATCAGGACTCCAAATAGCCTATTCTCAATGTAACATAGTAGTGCATCCAAGCACAGCCTGGGTTTCGGTCCCAGATGTAAAAATAGATGTGAAAATCATCATAAAATGGTCAAATCTTCTATGCATCTTGCTTGCATGGCAAATTTGAGATAGTACATGGCAGCCCCCAGCTGTTCTGGGCTGCCAATGGCCAGAAATCCAACAAAATCACAGAGATTCAAAGAGGAAAATGGAGAACAACATCACAGCAGGGTGTAGGTCCAGATTCCATACCTGAACAGGTCTAAGGAGGCACGAATCCAGGGCCTTGGGTGTAGGGCTGTACCTCCTTTCTCTCCTTTCCTTCCTTTCTCTTCTTCTCCTTCTCTTTTCTCTCCTTTCTTTCCTCTCCCTTCCCCCACTATTTGAACAGTAGCCAAGGGTTCTAAATGAGCCCAAGGCAGTGCTATTTATAGCCCAGCCCATGACTAGGGCCTGTTTGGCTGCTAAGGCCTATTTTAAAAATGCATTTTTAACTACATTTTCAACCATTCTGGGCACTCAGGTGGGGTCCATAGTGATCCAAGGGTATGAGGTGGTCCCTCAGACTCCCCTCAACCAATGGAGGGTGCCCATGTCCAATATGATTGGTTCCCATAGATCAAATCATAGAAAAATAGCAATTTCCCAATCTGGGCGATGTCTCTGGGTGATGTCTGCATCGCCCAGAGATTTCAGCAAGGCTGATTCTCAGTGGGCTTGCACAAGGGTTTGACCTAGGGTCAGGGCTTTGTACCCACATGTCATTTAGGGTCTTTTACACACATTTCCAGGGGTGGGACCCACATTTATAGAGAGGAGAGAGAATACCTGGAGTCCAGGCAATACATTATGCTGTAAGCTATGCAGCTGCAGGGATCAGCTGTCCATCTTCTGACAGGTATGTAGGACGACTTGCATGGGTTTCTTCATCAATTTTAATCACTGGAGAGACTCCAAAGTGTGCTTGGATGTCATGTCTGGGGTTCCTATCCTTCAGTCAAGATTCCAGTCAATCAGAGGCAGGGTTTGACATTTCTCCCCACCTTATAAAAATTGTCCTTAAAATTTGCTTACCTTGTAGTTCGAAGAGTTGGGGATATTTTTCCTTCATTTCCTCTTCACGCTCCCACAAAGCTTCGTCTATGGGATTGTTTCCCCCATCGAACTTTTACAAAGGCGACCGTATGGTTACAAAGATTATGCTCCTTTCTGTCCAATATCTCCGTAGGCTTTTCTTCGTAAGTCATGTCCACGTTCAACTGCTCAGGTTCAATTGTGAGTACATGTGCCAGGTTGTTGATGTACTTCCTTAGCATCGACACATGGAAAACATCGTGGATGCCCAACAAGGATGGTGGTAATGCCAGTCGGTATGCTACGGGTCCTACTTTGTTGAGGATTTCATAAGGACCGATGAATCTTGGGCTCAGTTTACCCTTCTTGTTGAAACGTAGCAATCCCTTTGTTGGAGATACTCGGAGGAACACCTTTTCCCCGACTTCAAGTTCTATGTCTTTCCTTCGCTTATCCGCATAACTTTTCTGTCTTGATTAAGCCGATTTGATTTTCTCTGTAATGACATCCACCTTGTCACAGGTTGCTTGTATCATTTTTGGCCCGAGATATCTTCATTCACCAACTTCATCCCAATATAGCAAAGTTCAGCACTTTTGACCATAGAGAGCTTCAAATGTTGTCATGCCAATGGTGGAGTGGTGACTATTGTTGTATGCAAATTCCATCAAAGGTATGTGAGCATCCCAACTGTCGTTCATTTCCAAGACACAGGCTCTAAGCATGTCCTCCAGAGTCTGGATGGTTCTTTCTGATTGTCCATCCGTGTGTGGATGAAAGGCTATATTAAAATTCAGTTGAGATCCCAATGCCTTTTGTAAACTCCTCCAAAATCTTAAAGTAAATCGAGGATCTCTATCAAACACAATACTGACAGGCACACCATGTAAGCGGACTATATTTTCTATATATAGTTGGGCAAGCTTCTCCATTGAATAACTTATCTTGATTGGTATGAAGTGAGCTGCCTTTGTCAGTCCGTCACGCTTCAAACAGGCTCTAGGTGATGCACCGGGCGATTGCCCTATCTCCCAGAGAATGGAAATGGGCTGAATTAGGCTCCAAAATTGGGATTTTTCTGCATGGGCAATGCCCAAGTCGATCCACAATGCATGTAGAGTTGTTGTGGACCCCCCGGAGAGTGGATTCCAATGGTCCACATGCATCATGGCCTAGGCCCACCATTTGGCAGCCAGAAACTCTCCAGCCAGCTCAGAGAACAGCTGCCTAGCTGTGTCTCAGCTCAAGGCCACATTTTGGGTTGCATGCAAGGATGATTCCACGTGAAATATGGTGGTGGGAGGCTGCTACAACACAGGGCTAGGCAAAGAGAAGCCTGTGTGCACAGATCCAAGCCCAGACTGCCAGTTCTGGGTCCAACAAGGCAGTGCAGTCCAGCATAGAGACTGATTTCAGTCTCAGGTATGAAACAACACATTAAATACATGAAAAATACTCAGATCTTCCATGCAATAGGTTTTCATGTTAGATCTGAGGTAGTACAAGGCAGGCCCCAGGTGTCCTGGGCTGTCCTTGGCTAGTTTCACTTCAATAGAGGAGAGATCTGTAGAAGAGAACAGAGAACAGTAGCAGCAGCATATAGGGCCATGGATTTATACCTGAGAGATGGTGAGTTGCTGGGATCAGGGGCTGGATGGCCTACCCTGGTTCTCCTTCTTCCTTCCTCTTCTTCTCCCTCCCTTCTTCTTCCTTTCTCTCTCCTATTTCTTCTCTTTTCCTCTCCTTTCTCTCCTCCACAATATGAATAGTGTAGGGTGTTAAATTTTGGGTTGGGTCTGCCTATTTATAGACCAGCCCTTCTTAAGGTCTGTTTGGCAGTCAGGCCCCTCCTCAAGAATGCATTCTCTAAATTGATTCTGGGCCATTCTGGTCACCTTGGTGAGGTCCACAGGGGTCCAAGGGTATATAATGGTTCCCAAGACTCCCATTTACCCCTAGAGGGTGTCCATGGTCTGTATGGATGGTCCCCACTTGACTGGAGTTTAAAATAATCATTTTAACCACTCTGGGCGATTCGTTGGGTGATAGGTGGATCGCCCAGTGCATCACCCAGAGAATACAGCAAGGCTGTAATCCTCTGTGCTTACACGGAGGCTTGGGCCTTGCACCTACATCTTACCCAGAGTCCAATACACATCTTTCCAAGTGTGGGCCCCACATTTATGGAGAGGAGAGAGAATACTTGGGATCCAAGCTGTACATTATACAGTGTGCAGTACAGCAGCATGGAGCTGAAATCCACCTTCTTATGGGTATGTAGGACGTCATCCTAAATGGTTCAGCTACAGGAGTGATGCTCCATAGGGTGTTTGGGTGGTTGACCAGAGGTCCCTGTCCTTCATTCAAAATTCCCAGTCAATTAAGGGCAGATTTGACACCTACTGTTCAAAACGTTGGAGGAGAGGGAAGAAAGAAAGAAAGGAAGAGAGAAGGAAGAGAAGGAGAAGAAGAGAGAAAGAAGGATTG